>NC_135329.1:43738794-44439268 GCF_023851605.1 Tamandua tetradactyla | reverse complement strand
TTCAAATTTAATGTATCTGCTATAAAAGTTTACAATCTGGGCCCCTGTTTTCTCACAAGCATTTTCTAAAGGTGATCATAGCATAGTTGTTCTTTGGTTTGTGGCTTTTTTTTGCCTCATGAAATTCCCACATGTTCATTCACATCATTGCATGCCTCATGACTTCGTTCCTTTGTGTAGCAGCACAACCTCCATTCATGAGTACACACCATTGTTTGCCAACCTACTTCTCAGTCAGTGCATCCTTCAGCCACCTGCATTCATCAGACATCATGTAGAGGGCCCAAAGTCCACAGTCCATCAACATTCTCAATTTTAGATAATTTCATTGTTCCCAGGAGAAAGAAAACCAATAAATATTTCCTCACCAAATAGGAAATCTAAACCTCCTCTTAACTCTTGTCCCTCCCCCCATTATTTACCTCTGCTGTTATTGTGGTAGTGCTGGTGTTTTCCTTTTAAACATAGCCTACAGCATGCAACAGCAGTTTACCCCTGTACCCTGAACTTAAATGCTCTTTGTACAAGAATAATATCTTTGAAGTAATTCTTGCAACAACTAATTTATATTTCTAGTGTTAATCAGTGGGACATGAAGGTCTGTACAACCCTTTTCAATCTTGTTCATCTTCAGTATGGTAATATTACTTACAGATCCATTAGGGAACCACCTTCACTTCTACCTATTCCCCTACATTGAAGTTCAACCTCATTAGATAACCATTCACCCATCTCTAGCTTCTATATGTCTCTAAGTCCCCTGTATTCTGTATTATAAGCCTCTGGTTTTACCTTTATAATAGTCATAAAAGTGAAATCATACAGTATCTGTCCTTTTGTGTCTGACTTATTTCAGTCAGCAGTATGTCCTCATGGCTTATCCATCTTGTCATGTGCTTCAGGACATTGCTTTATCTTACTGCTGCATAATATTCCATCATATGCATATACCACATTTTGTTGATTCACTCATCTGTTGATGGGCCTTTGATTTGCGTCCATCTTTTGGTGATTGTGAATAATGCTGCTATAAACATCAGTGTGCAAATGTCTGTTTGTGTCATTGCTTTCAGCTCTTCTGAGTATATACCAAGTAGTGCTATTGCTGCGTCATAGGGCAATTCGATGTTTAGGTTCCTAAGGAACCACCAAACAGTCTTCCATAGTGGCTGCACCATTGCATATTCCCACTAGCATCGCATAAGTGTCCTAATTTCTCCACATCCTCTCCAACATTTATAGTTTCCTGTTTATTTAATAGCAACAATTCTTACAGGTGTGAGGTGATATCTCATTATAGTCTTGATCTGCATTTCTCTTATAGCCAATGAGAATGATCATCTTCATGTGTTTTTGAGCCATCTGTATTTGCTCTTCAGAAAAATGCCTGCCTATACATATCTTTAGCTCATTTTATAATTGGGTTGCTTGTTCTTTTATTGTTGAATTGTATGATTTCTTTGTGTATACAGGCTATCAAACCTTTGTCTGATATGTGATTTCCAAATATTTTCTCCCACTGCATTGGCTGCCTCTTCACCCTTTTGATAAAGTCTTTTTAGGCGGCAGAAGCATTTGATTTTGAGGAGTTCACATTTATCTATTTTTTCTTTTGTTGCTTCTGCTTTGGGTGTAAAGTTTAGGAAGCTATCTCCTATTCTATGTCTTGAAGATGTTTCTCTACATATTTTTCTAGAAGCTTTATGGTGCTAGTTCTTATTTTTAGGTGCTTGATCGACTTTGAGTTAATTTTTGTGTTGGGTTTAAGATAGGGATCCTCTCATTCTTTTGGCTATTGATATCCAGTTCTTCCATGCCCAATTATTGAAAAAGACTATTTTGTCTCAGTTCAGTGGATTTGGGGGCCTTGTCAAAAATTAGTTGACCATAGATTTGGTGATCTCTTTCTGCACACTCAATTTGATTCCATTGGTCAATGGTTCTATCTTTGTGCCAGTACCATGCTGTTTTGACCACTGTGGCTCTATAATAGGTTTTAAAGTCAGGGATGTTAAGCCTCCCACTTCATTCTTCTATTTTAGGATGCTTTTGCTATTTGGGGTCTCTTTCCTTTCCAGATGAATTTGATAATTAGCTTTTCCAAATCTTCAAAGTAGATTGTTGGAATTTGATTGGTAATATGTTGAATATGTAGATCAATTTGGGGAAAATTAAAATCTTAACTTTATTTAACTGTCCTATCCATGAGCAGGGAATGTTTTTCCACCTATTTAGATCTCCTTTGATTTCTTTTAGCAATGTTATGTAGTTTTCTATGTACACATCCTTAATGTCCCTAGTTAAGTTCATTCCTAAGTACTTGGCAAGAAGATGGCTAAACAAACTCAGAATGATCAAGAAGATTCGCTGAAGTGCAAATTTGAAGTACGAAATAGGAGAAAATGCAAAGAAAGAAGAAAGCACACAATCCAATAAAGACTCATGTGTGTATCTGGTTATATGTCTTAGATATGAACTGCTGTATACACACATTATAAAAGATGCAGGAATATATACATTAAAAGGATGAGATGATATTTTAAATGTTTCTCTGAGCATTAATTACACACAATGTAATAAAATGTAATTAAGTGCACACTTAATGTAACAAAAATTCGTACTTCAAATTTGCACTTCAACGAGTCTTCTTGATCAGCCCTTACAGCAGGAGTATTAGCAGCTAAGGATGGTTCACTGGACTGGCCATTGGAAATAGTTTTCCCTTTCAGGCAAAGACGAAAGCCTCATGGGAAAATTCATACATTTTGCAGACCCAGAGGAGTGGTATTTGAACAAGGGATAGGCAAACACCCTATTCAAACCACACCAAAGGCCACAAAATCAGAATTTTTATGTAGTACCTAAGGCAAAATGCTGACACCTGGCTATAAATCAGAATCAGCTGGGGAATTTTTAAAACTTCTGGGTCCTGTGCCGCACTAAAGGCATACTGAAATCAGAAGTTCCAAAAAAAAAAAAGAAATGCTACTGATTTTTGCACATTAATTTTATATCGCACCAACTTGCTGAATTTGCTTATTAACTCAAGTAAATTTGCTGTAAATTTCTCAGGCTCTTCCAAGTATAATATCATGTCATCTGCAAATAATGGAAGCTTTACTTCTTCCTTTCCAATTTGGATGCATTTTTTTTTCTTTGTCCTGCCTGATTCTCTAGCTAAAATTTCCAACACAATGTTGACTAATAGTGGTGATAGTGGGCATCCTTGTATCATTCCTGATCTTAGGAGGAAAGCTTTCAGTCTCTCTCCATTGTGTAAAATGCTGTATCTCAGTTTTTCATATATACCTTTTATCATATTGACGTAGTTACCTTTGAAACCTATCTTTTGGAATGTTTTTAATCAGAAAGGATGTTGAATTTTGTCAAAAGCCTTTTCAGCATCAATCGAGATGATCATGTGATTTTTCCCTTTTGATTTGTTAATGTGCTGTATTACATTAATTGATTTTCTTGTGTTGAACTATCCTTGCATTCCTGGTATAAACCCCACTTGGTTGTGATGCATAATTCTTTTAATGTGTTGTTGGATTTGATTTGCTAATATTTTATTGAGAATTTTTGCATCTACATTCACTAGGGAGATTGGCCTATAGTTTTCCTTTTTTATAGCATCTTTACCTGGTCTTGGTATAAAAAATATTAGCTACATAAAATGAATTAGGTAGAGTTCTTTTCCTCAATTTTTTAGAAAAGTTTGCACAGGATTGGTGTTAGTACTTTGTGAAATGTTTGATAAAATTCCCCTGTGAAGTCATTTGACCCTGGGCTTTTCTTTGTAGGGAGTTTTTTTTGATTACTGATTGAATCTCTTCACTTGTGATTAGTTTGTTGAGACCTTCTATTTCTTCCTGAGTCAGTGTATCTTCTTGTGTATTTCCAGAAAATTTTCCATTTCATCTAAGTTGTCTAATTTGTGGGCATATAGTTGTTCATCGTATTCTCTTATTATTCCTTTTATTTCTTCAGGGTTTGTAGTTACACATCCCTTCTCATTTCTGAGTTTACTTATTTGCATCCTCTCTCTTTCTTTGTCAATCTTGCTAGTGGCCTATCAATTTCATTGACTTTCTCATAGAACCAACTTTAGGTTTTATTGATTCTTTCTATTGTTCATTCGTTCTCCCATTCATTTACCTCTGCTTTAATCTTTGTTATTTTTCTTCTTCTATTTGTTTTGGGTTAGTTTGCTGTTCTTTCTCTCAAGTTCCTCCAGGTGAGCTGTTAAGTCCTCGATTTATGCTCTTTCTTATTTTTTAATATAGGCATTTAGGACAATAAATATCCCTCTCAGCACAGCCTTTGCACATTCTCTTTCTTTGTCAGTCTTGTTAGTGGCCTATCAATTTCATTGACTTTCTCAAAGAACCAACTTTAGGTTTTATTGATTCTTTCTATTGTTCATTCGTTCTCCCATTCATTTACCTCTGCTTTAATCTTTGTTATTTCTCTTCTTCTATTTGTTTTGGGTTAGTTTGCTGTTCTTTCTCTCAAGTTCCTCCAGATGAGCTGTTTTGATAAGTTGTATCCTCATTTTTATTCATCTCTAGATAACTGGATATTTCTCTAGCAATTTCTTCCGTGACCCACTGGTTGTTTAAGAATGTGTTATTTAATCTCCATATATTTGTGAATGTTCTCATTCTTTATGGTTATTGAGATCCAGCGTCATTCCATTGTGATCACAGAAAGTGTTTTGAATAACTTCAGTGTTTCTAAATGTATAAAGACCTGTTTCGTGCCCCAGCATATGATCTATCCTGGAGAGTGTTCCATAAGCACTAGAGAAGAATGTTTATAATTGTGTTTTGGAGTGCAATGATCTATATATGTCTGTTAGGTCTAAGTAATTGATCAAATTATTTGACTTCTCTATTTCCTTGTTGATCTTCTGTCTATAGAGGAGAGTGGTGTATTGAAATCTCCTGCTACTATTGTTCCCTTCAATTTTGTTAATGTCTATGCTCCTTGTTTAGGAGCATAAACATTTATTATTGTTATATCTTCTTGGTGAATTAACTTTTAATTAATATATAGTGTCCTTCTTTGTCTCTATAATGTCTTTATATTTAAAATCTATTTTGTCTTATATTAGTGTAGCTCCCCCTTTGCATGGAAAATCTTTTTCCATCTTTTCACTTTCAATCTATTTGTATCCTTGTGTCTAAAATGAATCTTTTATGAACAGCATATAGTTGAATTATATTTCTTAATCCATTTTGCCAATCTGCATCCTTTAATTGGTAAATTTAGTCTGTTAACATTCAAAGTTATTACTGAAAAGGCATTTCTTGAATCCACTGTCTTATCTCTTTTTTTGTTTGTTTGTTTTGTTTTTGTTTTTTTTTTCATATTTCAGGTGCAGCTTCATTCAGTGTTCCAACATAGTTACATTACACTTAGGTATTATTGTGCTGTCCATTTTTGAGTTTTTGTATCTAGTCCTGTTGCACAGTCTGTATCCCTTCAGCTCCAATTACCCATTATCTTACCCTGTTTCTAACTCCTGCTGGTCTCTGTTACCAATGATATATTTCAAGCTGATTCTCAAATGTCGGTTCACATCAGTGGGACCTTACAGTATTTGTCCTTTAGTTTTTGGCTAGACTCACTCAGCATAATGTTCTCTAGGTCCATCCATGTTATTACATGCTTCATAAGTTTAGTCTGTCTTAAAGCTGCATAATATTCCATCGTAGGTATACGCCGCAGTTTGTTTAGCCACTCATCTGTTGATGAACATTTTGGCTGTTTCCATCTCTTTGCAATTGTAGATAATGCTGCTATAAACACTGGTGTGCAAATGTCCGTCTGTGTCTTTGCCCTTAAGTCCCTTGAGTAGATACCTAGCAGTGGTATTGCTGGGTCGTAATCCATTCTGCCATTCTATGTCTTTTGATTGGGAAATTCAGTCCATTAACTTTTAGTATTATTACTGTTTGGATAATATTTTCCTCTACCATTTTGGCTTTTGTATTATATATATCATATCTGATTTTCCTTCTTTCTACACTTTACTCCATACCTCTCTCTTCTGTCTTTTCATATCTGACTCTAGTGCTCCCTTTAGTATTTCTTGCAGAGCTGGTCTCTTGGTCACAAATTCTCTCAGTGACTTTTTGTCTATAAATGTTTTAATTTCTCCTTCATTTTTGAAGGACAATTTTGCTGGATATAGGAGTCTTGGTTGGCAGTTTTTCTCTTTTAGTAATTTAAATATATCATCCCACTGTCTTCTAGCTTCCATGGTTTCTGCTGAGAAATCTACACATAGTCTTATTGGGTTTCCCTTGTATGTGACAGATTGTTTTTCTCTTGCTGCTTTCAAGATCCTCTCTTTCTCTTTGACCTCTGACATTCTAACTAGTAAATGTCTTGGAGAACGCCTATTTGGGTCTATTCTCTTTGGGATGCGCTGCACTTCTTGGATCTGCAAATTTAGGTCTTTCATAAGAGTTGGGAAATTTTCAGTGATAATTTCTTCCATTAGTTTTTCTCCTCCTTTTCCCTTCTCTTCTCCTTCTGGGACACCCACAACACGTATATTTGTGCGCTTCATATTGTCATTCAGTTCCCTGATCCCCTGCTCAAGTTTTTCCATTCTTTTCCCTATAGTTTCTGTTTCTTTTTGGAATTCAGATGTTCCATCCTCCAGTTCACTAATTGTAGCTTCTGTCTCTTTAGATCTACCATTGTAGGTATCCATTGTTTTTTCCATTTTTTCTTCTTTGTTCTTCACTCCCATAAGTTCTGTGATTTGTTTTTTCAGATTTTCTATTTCTTCTTTCTGTTCAGCCCATGTCTTCTTCATGTCCTCCCTCAATTTATTGATTTGGTTTTTGAAGAGTTTTTCCATTTCTGTTCGTATATTCAGCATTAGTTGTCTCAGCTCCTGTATCTCATTTGAACTATTGGTTTGTTCCTTTGACTGGGCCATATCTTCAATTTTCCGAGCGCCATCCATTATTTTCTGCTGGTGTCTGGGCATTTGATCAGAATTCCCTGGGTGTGGGACCCAGCTGGTTGAAAGCTTTTTCTGTGAAATCTCTGGGCTCTGTTTTTCTTTTCCTGCCCAGTAGGTGGCGCTCGTGGCGCTCGTCTGTCTGCACAGCAGTCGGCCCGGGAAACCACGCGTGGAGGTGGGGGTCGCTGGCCGCCACGGCTTGGGAGAGTGCCGGTCCTAATTGCCCAGCTGGCCCGAAACGCCAAGCGTGACGGGAGGGCCCCGCTATCCAACGTTCCCAGTCAGACCGGGGAGCCACGTGCGTGTAGGGGACCCCAGTCGCCAGCCGACCCGGCCGGGAAAACGCGCCCCCCTCGGGTAGCTCACCGCAGCAGATTCTCCCTGCCCGTTCAGCTGTTCCAGAATGGGGTACGCTGTCTTTTTGGTCTCTGTCGTGACTCCGGGAGCTGTTTCGTATTGTTTCTGTTTCTTTAGTTGCTTTTCTGGAGGAGGAACTAAGACCCGCGCGTCTTACTAAGCCGCCATCTTCTCCGGACGTCTGTCTTATCTCTTTTATTTTATTTGTGAGATCATTATTCTTTTCCCTCTTTGTCTTTTTATCTTTTAAGTTACCCTTACTGGTACTCTTCAATTCTGCTCTCTCTTCCAGACCTCCCTCTCCTGTCTTTTTTTTTTTTTTTTTTCAGCAGGCAGAACTCCCTTTAGTATTTCTTATAGGGCCAGTCACTTCTCGACAAATTCTTTCAGGACTTATTTGTCTATGAAAACTTTAATCTGTCCCTTGGTTTTGAAGGACAATTTGACTGGGTACAGAATTCTTGGCTGAAAGTCTTTCTCTTTCAGAATCTTAAATATATCATACCACTGCCTTCTCACCTCCATGGTGCTATTTGAGTAGTCCCAACTTAGTTTTATGTGGGTTCCTTTGTATGTCGTTGATTGTTTTTCTCTTGCCACTTCTAGAGTTTTCTGCTTCTCTTCAAAATTTGACAGACTAATTAGTATGTGTCTTAGGGAAGACCTATTTGGATTTATTCTGTTTGGAGTTCATTGGGCCTCTTTAACTTGTATAGTTATGTCCTATATGAGGGTTGGGACGTTTCCCCCCATTATACGCTCAACTACTCTTCCTAGCCCTCTACTGCTCTTCTCCTGGACACCAGTGTTTCTTATATTTGCATGCTTTGTTTTGTCTATCATTTCCCTGAGATCAAATTCAAAATTTTCCATCTTTTTTGCCATTTGCTGCTTTGAGTGTTCAAAGTCAGTTATCCTGTCCACTATATCACTTATTCTTTCTTCTGTCTCTTGAAATCTGCTGTTGTTTGCCTCAAGTATGTTTTTTGTTTGATCAATGGAGTCCTTAATCTCTGTGATATCTGCTAGTTTTCTATTTATTCTTTCAAGTTCCTCTTTATGCTCTTCAACTGTCTTCATGATCTCCTTTATGTCATTTGCCATCCCACTTATTTTATTAAGTAGAATTATATGAACATATTTAATCAGTTGTTCCAATGTCTCCTCTGGTATTTTAATTTGGTCATTAAGTAGGGCTATATCTGTCTGCATTGTGATATGCTTAGTAACCTTCTGTTGTTTTATTAACATGCAAAAATCTTGATTGACTTACTGTGGGAGTTGATTTCTTTCAGTAGTCTAAGGCCTTGTGTTTGTGGGGTGGATGTGCAGCAGAGTGCAGGGTATGGGGCGGGGCACAACGGTGAGGTGATTGATTGCAGGGCAGGTATAGGCACAGGATTGGGATGTTATGCTGGTACTTGTGAATGTGGGTGCCCAGCAGTCAGGGAGGATGTAGCTGTGTAGGTGGACAGGTCTGGGGAGCATAACCCTGATATGTGCTTCTCTGGGGTGCAGGGCCCTTTATGCACATGCATAGAACTATGGCAGCAGGTTGGTGTTATGCCTTCTTGGGTGGGAGCAGATGTGACTTGCCTGCACAGGTCAGCATTTTCTCAGAGCTGGGAAGCATGACTGGGGGCCATGTGCATGCGCGGATCTAGGAGTGCAATAAAACTAATATTCCCAGAGCTGAAGGGCATGATTGGGGGCCTATCTATGCGCATGCACAGTCCTAGGAGTGACATAAACCAATGCATGGAGCTGGGGGTGGGGTGGGTAAAGCTGTGAGACCCTGTGATGGGGGGTGGGTATAGCCTGGATATGAAAGCATGTGCTTATAGCTTTTATGAGCTGCCAACAGCCTACAGGGAGTAGCGTTGTGGAGGTAGTGCTGGTCAGGTGTGCAGGAGAGGTGGGTTGGGCTGCACTTGGGATGAGGGTTTGGGGCAGGTACGCATGCTAGGGGTTGGTGGGTGGAGGTGCTTAGAGAGCAGGGAATGGGGGCAGGTGATGGGGTTCGGGTACATGTGGTATGAGGTGAATTGCAGGTCATGGGCCTGTGCTGGTGAGGGTAGCACGTTCAAGGAATACAGCCTGGCTTACATCCTAGTCCCCGTCTCCTTGTCCATACACTCCTGTGGACACCGTGCTTCTGCATTAGGCTCCAGCTTTCTGCTTCTCAGTTCTTCAGCCTCTGCAACTAGGGCCACCCTATGTTGTGCAGAAGGCTCTCCCAGGTCAGTTGTACTCTTGAATCACTGTCTCAGTTACCCTCCCCTCCCTACTATAACATATCTGTGGAGCAGGGCTGAACTCGAGCTACCCTACTCAGCCATCTTCCCATAACTCCTTGAAATGCATGCATTTTTAATGCTAATACTGTTTCTCAACCACTAAAAGAGGACTTGGAAAATTTTGAGAAAAGACTATATTTATAAAATGTAATTAAATCAAATGAATTAAGAAAATAGAAAAAATTACATTGATTTGATGAGTGCTGACATGATTCTAAGAATACTTTTCCCAGTACTTCCAAGAAAAATATAAAAAACATTTTTACATTTTTATCTGGAAAATCTGTTTAAACTGGAGCTATCTATCTATCTATATAGATGCAGATGACAAAAAAATGTTTGACTTATTTTTGTCAACTATTTGAGTTTGGGTTTTGTCCTTTTATTTATTTCCATTATTTGCAAAGTGGATGGTATTTGTTTGCATTCATCTTTTATGTGATTTAAATTCAACTTAAAGTTTTCTTAAATTACACTTCCTTTATTGTTAATTTGAATTCTACTTAAATTTGCTTAAATAAGGTTTTATTTGTTATCAAGAAGGAGATAAGATGATAGAAGTCCCTCGTATGTTAAACAAGTATTTAATACTATTTTCTCTCTTTTTCATGACCCATCTCCCAGGTTTTGTTGATATAATCTGAGGTTTGAATGCTGCTTTATGTTACAAAATAATGTTAGATGCTGTGTTAGTTTGAGTTGGTTGTATACCTCAGAATAGCCATGTCCTTTAATCCTCATTTAATATTGCTGGGTAGGATCTTTTTTATTGTTTCCATGGAGATGATCCACCCAATTGCAGGTGGCAACTTTTGATTAGGTGGTTTTCATGGAGATATGTCTCTACCCATTCATGGTAGGATTGCTTACTGGAGCCCCTTAAGAGGGAAACATTTTTGAAAGAGTCACCAAAACTGACAGATCCAGCAGAGCCCACAGAGCCAGACAGTTTGGAGAACAATGAAAACGCCCGGTGGAAGCCTTATGAAATGAGGAGAGAGCAGAGATTGCCATGTGCCTTTGCAGCTGAGAGAGAAACCCAGAGCATCATTGGCTATCTTGAAACAAGGTATCTTTCCCAGGATGTCTTAATTTGGACACTGTCAGGACCTTAGAACTGGAAACTTGCAATTTATTCCCATTTTTAAAACTCATTCTGCTTCTGGTATATTGCCTTCAGGCAGCTTACAGACTAGAACAGAAGCCATATGTCCTCCAGCAAGAGATATTTGTGACATTTTCTTTCAGTTTTTAAAATTTTATTTATAATTATATTTGTATATATTATTTGACCAATTTTTTTACCTTTCTTAGAATTCACTGACTTTTCCTTTACATCAAGAATACTCTATTCATGAATTCTTATCTTCCACTCAGGTCTTCTGGAATATATATTAAAGCATTTTTTTTTCTTAAAACAATTGTGAAGATGTAGCATAAGTTTGAAAATGTTCTAAAACTTCATGTCTTCCTGTTACATTTACACATGAAGCTTTCAGATAAGTATCTCAAACTTTAGTATGGAAAAAATTATTCAAGCAAATCAATGAAAATGCAGATCTGGACTTCACTGTAAGACATTGATTGACTCACTATGGTACTAGATAGAAGAATTTAAAATTTGGAAAAATACCTGAGGTAATTTTAATGCAAAGTGTTTCATGCCTTAGAAAATGTGGCTTGAATAGGGGTTCTTCTAGCTTGACAGTACATACTTAATATATAATCTAACAACTTTATTCATAAGAAATTTTCTAAAGGAATTGTCATCTCTTCTGGCACAGTACACTCTGCGTTGTTTTTTTTTTTTTTTTTACATAGGCAGGCACCAGGAATCGAACCCGGGTTCTCTGGCATGGCAGGTGAACATTCTTGCCTGTTCTTGCCTGAACATTGAGCCACCATGGCCCGCCCAAATCTGGGGTTTTAATTTTAAGGTCAGTATTGTCTAACCATGCAAACTTAGGGAAATTGTTATATTTTGTCAAAATTGAAGAGTAAGAGGAAAACTCACACATAAGGCTGTTAGGAGATTTACAGAAGACTGCTTAGTGGGTTCAGTTTCCCTGGCTCTTCACTAAATTGCATTTGTTAAAATCAATCAGCTCAATTAGTATGAAGTCAAAAGGACTCATTAAGGAATTGCATGTGTATGAACAAGATGAAAAAGTAGAAGGATTCAAGAATGGCATGAGTGGATGTATTTGAACAGGTTTTAAAACAAAAATACTTGGCAATCTTCCATCCTGCATTTTGCTGGTAATCGTTAATTAATCACTCCTTAAATCTTGACTAAATTTAAAACTCCTTCTTACCATATTGCTTAAATTAAAACTGGCATTTGCACAGAAACCCACTTGGCATACTTGAGCCAGAAAATGTATTTTGGTTTGCCTTCCTTATGAGCAAGACTAGGGGTTCAAATCCATTCACGTTTTGAGAATAATTAATTTGCCCCAATTCTTCGCCTACTTCTTCACAGGTGATATAAATTAAATGTAGCCTGGAACCCAATTATTAATACTATGTAAATATCATTTATTATTGATCTACAATGTCCCACACATTGTTTAAAGATGTTTAGTAGTGTTAGTTCATTTAATCCTCTCAGTATTTCTCTGTGATAGTATTAACCCTAGGTTTTGCCTAAAGAAACTCAAATAGAAGATGATTCTGCCCAAGATCATGAAAAGTAAATATTAGAACCAGGATTTGTCAAATATTTTCTGAGGACCTATATTGGGTCAGGTATTGTGCTAGATTATTGTAGTCCATACATTGGTGAATGTAAATTATTCTTGATGAATCCAATAGAAGAGATAAACCTGTGCAAAGGACAGTATCCTCCAATGTCATGTGAAAATGCTAAATGGAGTTTTTGTGAGACAAAGTGCTGATTCAATTCTTTGGAATCTGTGGAATAAGAGAAATCCTCCTGTTGGGTGTAGGGAGGATTCTGAAACTGAAAGGAAAATAGGCATTATCAGGTGGGGGCGAGAGGGAAGACAAAAGGAACAAGATATATTTTCAAAATCTAAAACAAACAAAAAAAAGCACATGTGGTACTTGGAAATAATTTGAACGAATCCTAGTGTGTAGATAGGACGAAAGGACGCAGGTGAGTGACGAGGCTGGAGAAATGAGTGAGGCTTAAGAGCGTGAAGGAGGTTGCTGGCCATAAAACTGGGATGACTTTATTTGAATCACAGGAAAAGGACATTGGAAGGTTTTAAGGATGGAACTAACATAATCAGATTTGGTTAGTGCAGCAAATCTCAAACTGTAAGTTTGTAAGTGAAGCTCACAATTTCAAGAAAATAAATTGGATATTCTCAAGAGGTAAAGAGGTAAAAGCCCTATCCCACTTCTGAGATATTTCTGTGAAGAAAACTAGGGTAGATTGTCTAGAAATCAGAGGGCTTATTCCTTTTTTTTTTTTTTTAAACATGGGCAGGCACTGGGGATCAAACCTGGGTCCTTTGGCATGACAGGCAAGTGTTCTTGCCTGCTGAGCCACCGTGGCCCACCTGGCTTATTCCTTCTAAACACTCTTCCACTCTGCTCTCTGTCTCTCACTGTCTCCACACACACACACACGCACACGCACACACACACACACACGAAAGTATATCTGATCTTAGTTGAAAACCTCAGGTGAGATCACATTTTTATACTCACAATGCAAACAATAAAGTGATTAATTGAAAATAAGTGAAAGAAAACTATACAAATTTAGCTATATAATTTATTTAAGATTACCACAGTTGCTCATAGCTATGGCTGATAGCTACAAAAAGAAAAAACAAATGTTAGTAGAGTATTTTTACCTTTCAGTCCTACCTAGACAAAATTACTGCCACTTACATAATGATGATAATCATGAGGAAAATATTATCTGTAATTATTACAGTGAGCCTGCAAAGAATGCAATAATACAGATAAGCAAATAGGTTCAGATATATTCAATGGCTTGCTTACCATGTCTTTGATGATTTAATGAGAGTTGGAGCTGAAATTTAAACCTTGTTCTCTCCTGTGCTAAAGTCAGTATCTCTTTTATGTCTCACCTAAGCATCATATGCCTCAAATTTCCTCCACCAAAATTTCAATGCTTAATATTATAAGGATCATTGCCCCTTTTATACATATACATATAATCTATATCTATTTTTATTCAGTGTTTTAACATAATTACATTACAATTAGATAGCATTGTGCTGTCCATTTTTGAGTTTTTGTATCTAGTTCTGTTGCACAGTCTGTAACCCTTCAGCTCCAATTACCCATCTATATGTATTATAATCTGTCTCTCTTTACATACATATATATATATATATATAGCTTCTATCATCCATTTATCTATCAATCTATCTAATCACTAGCTATCATCTATATAGTTATCCTCTATCAAATCTAACTTCTGATGTATCTATGTTTTCTCCCTCCAGAATATAACATCCATGAAGAACAGAGAGTGTTTGCTCCTTTCTGTTTGTGTGTGTGTGTGTGTGTATAGAGGAGTTCCAGATAGATTCATTGGAATGGTCTCAATAAATAATTTCTGAATGATGAAATAAATGGTTATTTCATCTGTATGGGCTTGACAAGATATATAGTGAATTGAGACAAACAATGGTGAGAAAGAAGAAATAGACTTTTGAGTTGTTTTATGGACCGTTTCATACCAAAAGCTAGGGAGAGTCGTCTATATACTCACCATACTAAGACTAGCTTTTAAGACCCACAGGTTTAGCCTGCCTGGTGTTTATGGAACTATGCTGATCAAGGCTGTGATTCTAGAAATTTGAGAGGAGGTGTGTGCCATTTGTTATTTTGTAAGGGATACTAAGAGAAGATCTCATATATGAAGTGCCGTTTGGGGAAAGAGCTGAATGGATGCCTGCATGTATCTGGAGGAAAGTAGGTACCCAATAGAAGCAACAGCAAGTGTCAAAACTATGAGAAGAAAATGTTCTTGAAGTGTCTGAGAAACAGAGAGGAGGATATTGTGCCTGGTGAAGAGTGAGAAGAGGGTGAATAGCGGGAGGTTTTGGGACTGAAGAGCCTTTGGAACCAAAAAAGCAATTTTAAGATCTTTGACTTTCACTCTAAGTGTTATGGGAAGCAACCAGATGGGAAAGTAAAAGAAAAGCTAATTTAAAAATGAAATTAACTTTTATTTTCCTTACTTTGCTCATCCTTGTGAGACCTTCTCTCCTCTTCTGTTAAACCTTTACTCAAGCCACCCTTTCCAACAAAATTTTAAGGACAAAATTAAAACTTTTCAGAACATCTATAATGTTTTAATCCATTTAGCAGCTATCACATTTATCTTGGTTTCATAGTTAAATACATGACTTCTTCCCTAATAGACTGGAAGCAATTTGAGGGGCATAAAATTACCTAACAATAAGCCTGCCAGATGATGATGGTGATGGTGATGGTGGATTATAACGGTAACAATAATGCAAAATTTATGATACATTTGATAATAACAGTTATTGGGCTATTAGAAGGATTAAATTGTAAAGTTCCCATATTTGTCTCTAGCACATAAAAATAGTTGTTCCATGCTCATACGAGTAATACTACTAGCGATAGCTATTATTCACTATTAACATTACCGCAGCTACTGTTACTGCCACTATTACTTCCAACGTTAGAATTTGTTCTCATTATGGATCTAACACTTTTGCTTTCTACTCATCCTCCCCTTCCCAAATTACTACCACTTTAAAAAAAAATTATTGTGGAAATCGGCATTAAGAAGTCATCTGAACGACCTTGGACATGGAGTCATTATTTCATTTAGACATAATGCCCTGCAGTGTGGCAAATTGCAACCTAGCTCATAATCACAGCACTGTAACAATCAGAAAGCAGTTATGAAGAAATCAATAAAATTTGTAGCATTAGATGAATCCAAATATCTCTGGTAGTATTATGAATTTCTGAGTTTACTAACTGTCCATCAGACCCTGAGGTACCATTAAAAAAAGAAGAAAGCGCAGTGTGATTACTCAGTCATAGTTGTCAAAAGGATACAGGCTTAAAAGTGTACATTTTAACTGATGCTCAATGGTAGCCTCAATAAACAATCACAACTTAATTTGAAATTTTATATCAGAGACTCATAATTCACTAACATCCATTATAGTTGATGATAATTAAAAAAAATATTTTAAGACTAAAGAACACAGGACCAAATAACATTTTGCTCTTATTCCAGGTGCATCACAGAATGTAGAATCGTGGAAATATAGAATCTAAGATTTGAAAGGACCTTGGAAGTTCTCTATGGTTCATGGCTGATGAACCCCACTGCTGTTCTACTTAGGGCCAACTCTGTTCTATCAGGCAGGATTCTCTCTTCCATAATGGGTTTGGTCTTATTGGGTAAATAGTTTCTAATTATGCTCCTTACCTCTTACTCTAGATCTGAAAATCCAAAGTGGCCATATTCTCCCTGTGTCATGTGATCTATACTTAAGTAAATCCTATTCCCCTCTCTGGGGTTTAAATATAGACCGAATGACACACAGATGGAGAGGAATACTTGGCAGTGATATAAACGGCATGCATGATCGCTATGATGGTGGCACTGCTGTTAACATCCTCCTCCTTGACTGTTCTTATTAGGAATCCACCGATGTTTTCTTCTTCCTGCTTCTTGGCCTTCAGCACTTTCTCGCCATTCCTTCCACTCCAAGTCTTATTTCTTTGCCTTCTTTTGATTCTGTGAGCCGTCAATATATAATAATTCATTTGAGTAAGTTCTATAATCGATTAGTTAGTTTTAAAATTTAGGGTCAATTTAAACAACTTTATTAGCTTTATTGCTACATACACTCACAGTGACGAACAGATCATACCTCCTTTGAACTTTCAATTCTGTACGTCCTTGCCATTCTGAGTCACATATGTTCATTTTTCTCACGAGTAATATATTGCAAGCACTCTAATACAGTGGCACCCTGGTAATGTGGGAAATTTTCCAACCCCTATTCTTTTAGACCCCCATGTCACATCTCGTTTCTCTTTAGACCTCCAGCCTTGCCCATACTCTTCACCTTAAACTAAAAGAAAAAAACACATTAAGAATAGACAAGAAAACTCTGAAGTGGAGGGGGCATTGGAATAAGATTCTATAAATAGAAAACAATTCTAATTAAAAACATATTTGCATACATTGTATTCATTTTGGGAAAGAAGAACATACACTAAAATAACTGTGTTTATCTCCAGCTGTAAGAGTTAGGTGACTTCTTGCTCCTTTTTACTCAACTGTATTTTCTGATTTTTTGACAATGAATAGGTATTTCATCACTAATAATTGTAAAAGAGAAATTATGATTAATCATTAATCATGAGTAGAAGTGTATTATTAAAATTCTGTCCTCGATACTATGTCACAGGAAAATTTTGTGCCCCTGAACTTGGCAAACTGCTACTGACTGATACTGACTTGTGGGAGCTGATTGTTAAGCTTTCAAGTTGCTTGCTAGTTTGATTGTTAAACACATAAATTTAAATGTATATATATATATTCCAATTGAATAATTCATATGAAAATAAAAAGATAATGAATATTCAACACACTCTTTCCTCATTTTTACTATGTTTTACTATTATATGTGTTCTTGAAGTCCTTGATGCCTATTGCATATGATTTCTGGAGATACTATATCATGGTGTGCTACTGTAATATCTTTTCAATGTGTAGTTTCTGTGATTCCACACAGCAGCATGAAATCGGACATGGCTGGAATATTGGCACCATAGAATTTAGCATGCACTATAACTCAGAGCTGGATTTATTGTTTTATTGATTGTCCAGGCTTAATAAAGGGATAGAGAAAATTTTAATAATGCACATTAAGCTTAAAAGCGAGTTGTGTCTCTAGCTTGTTATAATATGAGAAAATGAAGAAACATTCTTCTACTCTTTGAAATCTGTTACCCAATTCAGCAAACAAAACAAAACAAAACAAAAAAACACGTAAGTGAAGTTTCAGTATACATAGTGCTGAAGCTGAAAGATGTTTCAGCTAAATAAATATAATTTGTATGAAGGTGAAGAAGTTTGTTAGAAGGTCATATGTCAAATTTAAACAGTTAGTGAGTTGGGGTACAACTCTGTCAAATCATATTTAAATCAGAACCATCGGTTGGCTATAGATTCAAGAGAATCAGTAAAACATTTAACAGCAAACCACCGTCCTTACCTATGAGATAAATGCTGAGGTTAAGGAATAAAGTTCACAGAAAAGCCCCATTTTCTATGGTGCATGTTGTAGGTCAGTGTGAAGGGCTGCCATCCCACTTAATTCTAGGAACCCAGCAGATGGACCACGTGCTGGCACTGGTTTGGCTATCTGCAGAATTTCAGGAATTCAGAATGTGAAGTTTCATCTAGTTAAACCATAGAAGCTCTAACATTTCTCAGTAGATACTGTCCTAATATTATGAAAGTTACTGTTGTGCCCAAAATATTTGGGTGTGTATCATCAGGGTGTTCCAGAGAAACAGAACACATAAGATTGATTTATTGAATAATTAATTAATTGAAACTGGCTCACATGGTTATAGGGGCTGGCAAATTCGAAATTTATATGGCAGATTGGAAACTTGGGCAGGAGCTGATGCCCCAGGGTTGAGGCAGAATGTTTTCTCCGGTCAGCCTTGGTTTTGCTCTTACAGCCTTCAACTGATTGGATGAGGCCTACCTACTTTTCAAGGATAATGTCCTTTACTAAAAGTCAGCTGATTGTAGATGTCCACTGCATCTACAAAATGTCCTCACAGCCACATCAACATTAGAGTTTCATTAAATAACTGGGTTTATACTGCAGCCAAGCTTATACATAAGATTTACCATCACAGGAAGCTATAATAAAAAAAAAAATCACCCTCCAAAATCTGGAAATAGGATCTCTCTTGGTAGTTTCATTTACTCTTCTTCAAAATAAGTACATTGCAGTTAATACTCTTTTGATTATAAAAACCTCCTTGGCTTCTTACCCCTACTGTACTATACCTACCGTAACTAGAGCTCATCATTTCTTATTTTAGGATCTAATTTTCCTTTTTAAACCAAGACCAATTATTTTTCTATTTAAAAAAAATATGAATCTTTCATCTTCTCCATCACAGGTTCAATATTAATGCCATTTCAGGACCTTTGCTTTTTTTGTGGTCTCTGTAATTAAAACTGTGTCTAGTTTTCCTGCCTCCAAATCCAGCCTCTCCATCACTGAATTCTTTATAGTTATTGCATGATTGTCCAGTCCTAATGGTGGCTGCTCTTGTAGACCTCCACTGATAGTCTGTCCCATTGATTACTACTTTATGTCACCTAGAGAGCAAGGAAATACTGGCATTTTTCCAATTCCAGCTCCATCATTTTCAAATTTTCTTGTATTGAGGGAGTGCCTTAACCTCTCTGAGACTGTTTACTGATTTGCAAAAGACAATGCAAACAAATACCATCCATGTTACTGTTTTCTTTATTAAAAAAAAAAGAATTGGTGAGGATCGATCACATAAAATATGTGTCTGATAAGTAGTAGGCATTTTATGGCACTGAATTGAATTGTGACTCTTGACCAAGTATACCTTATCTTGTATTTTCCCTTTGAAGTCACCTTTTGCTTTCAGTTTCTACTGTGAATTTACAATTTGTCTTTCCTTCTATTACCGAGCCAGCATAGCCTTTGCATTAATATCAGAAACTGTGTATGTCTCTCCCTGGGAATAGTCTGAATTTTTACCTACCCACCCAGTCGCCATCCTGCAGTCCCACTTCAATCCTTAAGACCAAGCTTCAGATGAGTTAGATTATGGAGGGTCCATCTCTTCATCCCTAACTTTCTGCCAGATGCACAGTGACCCCAAATGCTGGGTCTGCTATCACCTTTACTTCTAAATGAAATCTTTCTGGTGGCACCCTCTGTGGTATCAACTTTAATTTATGTTAATGATGTCTAATCTGAAATAATGATGATGGCAAATAATGATGTCTAATCTGAAAGAAAATAGTTTGAAATCCAAATTTATGACAGCCCATGTCACAACCTCAATTATTTTTATTCTTTTTTAACCTCTGGTTTAATAATATATAATCTCATGTCATGAAATAACATCCAGCACTGTCATTCTATGGAAGAAGCATATAATTTATGTTCTAACAGGAGAGAATTGAGTAAAATGACAAGTGGCAAGAACTAGTCACCTGCTGCCTTCTTCTAAGTGTAAACCCTGGCCATGATTCTTTCAATCCACTCAGAAAATATTT
This sequence comes from Tamandua tetradactyla, assembly GCF_023851605.1. Classification (NCBI taxonomy): domain Eukaryota; kingdom Metazoa; phylum Chordata; class Mammalia; order Pilosa; family Myrmecophagidae; genus Tamandua; species Tamandua tetradactyla. The sequence goes on along the minus strand of NC_135329.1, from coordinate 44,419,335 downwards.
TACATTTGCCAGAACAGGTAACAGTTTGGCATGAGTGTTTTAATTAACAACAAAAAAAAAACTTAAGGGCGGGCCGCGGTGGCTCAGCGGGCAAGAGTGCTTGCCTGCCATGCCGGAGGACCCCGGTTCGATTCCCGGCCCCAGCCCATGTAAAAAACAAACAAACAAACAAAATATAATAAAACAAGAAAATGTTTAAAGATGTTTCCCTTTCTTCCTCCCTTCCTTCCTTCCATCCTTCCTTCCTTCTCTGTCTTTCCTTCCCTTCCTCCCTTTCTCTTAAAAAAAAAAAAAAAAAAAAAAAAACTTAAGACGTTTAAAGAATTTAGAACCAAATATTATGGGCTTAAGTTCCAGCTTCTGCCATGTTTAAGTGCTGTGGGAGAATGACAGTAGAGCTAAATCTACTCTAGTGTTCATCATGTGACAGGCATATATGTAAGTGCTTTATGTTTATTACCTGGGCTAAATCTCACTGTATACATAGGAGATAGTGGTTACTATTACTTTTTTTTAATACATCAGGGCACTGTGGCATAAAATGGTTTAAATAACTTGCTCAAGATTACTTAGCAAGGAATTAGTGAAGCTGGGATTTGAATCCAGAGAGAAGCTAGAGCTTTTTCTCTTCATCTTGAACTAGACACTGTCTTTCTTAGCCTCAGTTTCTTTCTTTATAAATAGTGGATAGAGAGAAGTAATTACTCTACTAAGGTATAACAATTTGCATTCACATGCCATGCCATAGCTCTATCAGATAGCATTTATTGAGCATTTACCATAAACCAACCCAGTGATTTACACAAATAAACTCTTTTCAACATATACACACACCCTCATAAAAATGATGCTATAATAATCTCCATGTCTTAGCTGAGGAAACTGGGTAGGTAACTCTTCAAGTGCACGCAGAGATTTTGAACTAGCAGTCTGTAAGAGTGATCTCAGCATACAGTCCCAGACTTCCAGGAAGATGGCTGACTATAGTAGCTCAAGATTAGCTCTGCTCCACGAAAAAGGGACAGGAGTGTGAGTGAGGCAGCAATTCGGGAGTGTGGCTGACCTGGGAGAGTCTTCTGCACCACATGTGGCAGCCCTGGTTGCAGAGGCTGAGGAACTGAAGGCCGAGGGCTGGAGCCTGGTGTGGAGGCATGGAGCCAAGGTGCCCGCAGGGGTGCATGGATGGGAATATGGGATAGGAAGTAAGCCAGGCCGCATTCCTTGGGCATGTTGCCCTCACCATTGCAGCCCTTTGATCGGCAACTCACCCCACACCCCACGCACCTGAACCCCATCACTCGCTCCCACTCCCCATGCTCCAGGTGCCTCCTGTACACGTACCTGCCCCAGCACCCCACCCCAAGTGAAGCCCAGCCCAACCCACTTATCCTACATTCCTCCCAAGCACTACCTCCCCCTCCCTATTCCCTGTGGGCTATTGCCAGCATATAAAGTCTGCTGACACTAATCTCCATACCTAGGCTACCCCTGTCCCCCACCCATAGAGTCACACAGCCACACCCCACCCTCCCTGAGCTCAGATCATCCCTTTATATCACAATCAGGCCCACGCATGGGCACAGCCCCCAATCATGTCATTCGGCTCTGAGAACTGCACGTTACAGCAGTCCTAGAACAGCACATGTGCACAGCCCTCAGCCTTACTTCCCAGCTCTGAGAAAGTGCCAGCCTGCAAAGCTGGGTCACATTTGTCCCCAATCCATGAAGGCGTAGCACTGAGCTGCTGCCACAGCTCTACATTTGTGCACAAAGGGCCCCATGCCTTAGACCAGCACACACCAGAGTTACACCCCCCCAGACAGGTGCACCTGCACAGCTACATCCTCCCTGGTGCTGGGCACCCACGTTCACAAGCATCAGCTTAACATCCCAACCTGCACCCGTACCTGCCCTGAAACATATCACCATACTGAGTGCTCCACCCTGTGCCCTGCTTCCTGCTGTACAACCATCCCATAAACACAGGGCCTTAGACTACTGAAAGAAATCAACTCCCAAAGTAAATCAATTAAGATACTTACATGTGATGAAGACAGCAGAAGATCAATAGGCACATCACAATGCAGACAAATATAGCCCTGACTAATAACCAAACTAAAACACCAGAGGAGACACAGACATTGGAACAACTAATCAAAGATGTTCATACAACTCTACTTAATAAAATAAGCGGGATAGCAAATGGCATAAAGGAGTTCGGGAAGACAGTAGAAGAGCACAAAGCAGAATTTGAAAGAACAAATACAAAAATAGTGGAAATTGCAGAGATTAAAGTTCTGTTGACCAAATAAAAAACCAAATAAAAAAATTAGTGGCACAAATAACACCAGATTTGAAGAGACAGAAGAAAGAATAAGTGATATAGAGGACAGGATAATTGACTTTGAAGACTCTGAACAGCAAATGACAAAAAAGATGGAAAAAGAGGGAAATGACAGACAAAACAAAGCACACAAATATAAGATCATTGGCGTCCCAGAAGGAGAAAAGAGAAGTAAAGAGCTAGGAAGAGTAGTTGAGGATATAATGGGAGAAAACTTCCAACCTTCATAAAGGACATAAATATACAAGTCAAAGAAGCCCAAAGAACTCCAAACAGAATAAATAAATAGGCCTTTCCCAAAGTACATACTAATCAGTCTGTCAAATGTTGAAGATAAGCAGAATATCCGGAAAGTGGCAAGAGAAAAACAATCTATTACATACAAGGGAAATCAAATAAGACTGAGTTCAGACTACTCAACTAGCACCGTGGAGGTGAGAAGGCAGTGGTACGATATATTCAAGATCCTGAAAGAGAAAGACTTCCGGCCAAGAGTTCTGTACCCAGCCAAATTGTCCTTCAAAATTGAGGGAGAGATTAAAGTTTTCACAGACAAAGAAGTCCTGAAAGAATTTGTCAACAAGAGACTGGCCCTACAAGAAATACTAAAAGGAATTCTGCTGGCTGAAAAAAAAGACATGAGAGGGAGGTCTGGAGGAGGGTGCAGAATTGAAGAGTACCACTAAGGGTAATTTAAATAATACAAAGAGAAAGAGGGAAAAGAATATATATCTGACAAATAAAATAAAAAATATAGGATGGTGGAATCAAGAAATACCTTTTCAGTAACAACTTTGAATGTTAACAGACTAAATTTACCAATTAAAGATACAGATTGGCAGAATGGATTAAGAAACATAATCCAGATATATGCTGTTTACAAGAGACTCATTTTAGACACAAGAATACAAATAGATTGAAAATAAAATGATGGAAAAAGATTTTCCACACAAGTTGTAACCAAAAGAAAGCAGGACTAGCTGTACTAATAACAGACAAAATAGACTTTAAATGTAAAGACATCATAAGAGGTAAAGAAGGACACTGTACACTAATTAAAGGGTCAATTCACCAAGAAGATATAACCATCTTAAATGTTTATACTCCCAATCAAAGAGCTCCAAAGTACATGAGACAGGCAAAACTGAAGGGAGCAATAGATGTTTCAACAATAATAGTAGGAGGCTTCAATACTACCACTCTCCTCTATAGATTAAACAACCAGACAGAAGATCAACAAGGAAATAGAGAAGTTAAATAACTTGACAAATGAATTAGACCTAACAGATATATATAGATCATTGTACCCCAAGGCACAAGGTTATAAATTCTTCTCCAGTGCTCATGGAACATTCTCCAGGATTGATCATATGCTGGAGCACAAAACAAGTCTTTATAAATTTCAAAATATTGAAATTATTCAAAGCACTTTTTCTGCTCACAATGGGATGAAGCTGTATCTCAATAACCACCAAAGAATGAGAACATTCACAAATATACGGAGATTAAATAACACACTCTTTTTCTTAGAGAAATTGCTAGCAATCTGGAGATGAATGAAAATGAGATTACAATTTATCAGAACTTATGGGATGCAGCAAAGGCTGTGCTGAGAGGGAAATTTATTGCTTTAAATGCCTATATTAAAAAACAATAAAAAGCAAAAATCGAGGACTTAACAGCAAACCTGGAGGAACTTGAGAAAGAATAGCAAACTAACCCCAAAGCAAATAGGAGACAAACTCTGGGATCTATCCTCTAACCACTTTTTGAAGAGTGCTTTGAAACTATTGCTTATTGCTTTTTTATGTCTTTCCTTTGTTTATATGTTATACTATACAATTTAAAAAAAGTATAGGCCCATCATTATATTCTATTGCTTTATAATGCTTTTGTTTAGTTAAGATAACTATGACCTTAACACAGGCGTGCTGGTTTGGAGCTGTTAAAAAAAAGGCCATGTTCTTTTAATCTTTTCTTGTGGGTGCAGACCTGTTGAGGGTGGGAGCCTTTGATTATGTTATTTCAGTTGAGGTATGACCTGCCCCATTCAAGGTGGGTTTTAATCCTTTTACTGGAGTCATTTATGAGAGACATTTATGGCAGAAAAAGCTGAAAGAGAGTTGAGAGAAAAATCCCCTGAAGAGCTGAGAGAGAAACCCACTGATACCAGAATATGAAAGCAACGAAACCCAAGAGAGAAGAACCAGCAGACACTGGCTATGTGCCTTCCCCCATGACAGGGTGTTCCAGATGCTGGTGGTCTTTCTTCAGAGAAAGTATCATCCTCCTGATGTCTTTGTTGGGACATTTTCAGGGCCTTAGAATTGTAACTTTGTAAGCTAATAAATCCCCATTGTAAAAGCCAACCCATTTCTGGTGTATTGCATTCTGGCAGCCTTAACAAACTGAAACAGCAGGGAATACATTTAAATATTAAAGTAGCACAGAAAGGAAAGGTGCTTAGGTCTGCCCCAGGCCAAGTTTTAATGCCCCTATTAATTGCAATGTTATATTCCTCAAACACGTGATGGTCACAAGGTGCCTTCAGATAAACCAAAAGTTATCATCTTTCCTTCTACATTCTCTTTTTCTTTTGTGCACCCCATGTTCAAACTGGCTGTTCTCCTGTGTTGAAATAGCTAACAATGTAAACCAGGAAGTGTATCTGTATCACTATTTATCCCCAAGACCCACTGGCTGTCCTTGGCCTCTCTCTCCCACATGAATGAGGCATAATAATACCCCTATTTCACACTTCTACACAGCATTTACTATACAGTAGTCATCTTTTGCACAATGTCAATCCAGATATTTAGAGTAACATTACAAATCCTGCAATTATCTGACCTCGTATTGCACTTCCAACCTTAATTTTACCAACTGTAATAAATGCCATCTACTCCCCCTTTGAAAACAAATCATTCTTCCCTGCATGTGCTGTAAGCTTTCCTATTTCTATCCATTCTCACTCTTTCCATTCCTAGAGGGCACCTATATCTGGCCACCACCCCCTAACTTTATGGGGACAAATTTGCCTATTTTTGCATTTGCCTGACGACAGGTTTCATGTCTGTATTAGTTAGGGTTCTCTAACAGGGAACACTCGCAAATATAAAATTTATAAAAGTGTCTCATGTGACTGCAGGAATGCAGAGTCCAAAATCCGCAGGGCAGGCTGTGAAACCAATGATTCCAATGGAGGGTCTGGACAAACTCCACAGGAGAGACTCACCAGCCAAAGCAAGAAGAGATCCTGTCTCTTCTGAATCCTCCTTAAAAAGGCTTCCAGTGGTTAGATTGAGCATCATCATTGCAGAAGACACTCCCCTTTGACTGATTACAAATGGAATCAGCTGTGGATGCAGCTGACATGATCATGATTTAATTCTATGAAATGTCCTCATCAAAACAGACAGGACAGCACTCACCCCACCAGGGAAAGAACCATGGCCAGCTGAAGTGCTTGCTGAGGGTAAAGGGAACATGGAATGGGTAATGGAAGAAGGTAGTGATGAATATGAACTTTGACCACATGATCAGTTACAGAAACGAGAACTGTAATGCTGTTTTGTTCATGTTATACCAAGTTTAAGAATAAATATTACCCAAGGACTTGCACCCTATTCTGGAGAGATTTAATGTGTTTCCAATTATATGCAGGACAGTTGAGTATTGTTAGGTGAAAGAAAAATGTGTGTTTTATTGTTTTTTATTTAGAAATTAGGTATGGTTTAAGGTGGTACGTATAGCTGCCAAGTTGACAAGGGGTGGACTGTCATGGTCAGATTCATGTGTCAACTTGGCCAAGTGGTGATACCTGTTTGTCTGGTTGGGCAAGTACTGACCATTTTTTAAAATGTTACTCTTTGTTAGATGACTAGTGTTTACTCCAGTCACTTTTGTTCAAATGCTGTTTTAAAATATTGAGACACCAAAGTCCTAAGTTTGAGACCACAAAAAGTTGCAATCTAGGTGACTGACCATTGGAAAAATCTGGAAGAGCTTTACAAATAATTTAGATCATTCTTTAATATTGAATTTATTATTAAATGTAGCCCAGGACTACTATGTAACTTACCAAGATAATTCTCTAAATTATTTCATTCGTTTTAGAAAATACTGTATAATTTGCCCAGCTAATGCTCTAAATTATTTCATTTGTTTTAAAAAAATTACAACAGTTATGCAGTGCATGCATTATTATGCATTTGAGTGAAATATCTTTGTAATCATATTTTTGAGCATATGCTTTATTAGTTTGATATTTATAATTTTATTATTGTAAAATAAAAGGGGGATAGATATATGACTCTGTTAGAAAAATATCTAATATTTAGTCTTCCATTTATGTGCTGCTGTGTCACAAATCATCCTTAAACTTTGTGGATTAAGAAAAACAGCAGTCATTCATTGTTGTGCATAGTTCTGAAATTTGGGAAGGTTTTGTCAGGGACAGCTCCTCTCCAGCTCCTGCATTATTAGCGGACATCGCACAACTAAGATTGGAGTACCTATTTCCAACATGGGTGTCTTCCTTAGGCTGACAATTTGATGCTGGTTGTCAATAGAGAGCTTGGCTGAGACTAGATTTCCTTTCCATGTGCTTTTCTCCAAGAAGCTTCCTGTGCTCCCTCACAGGTGACTGGATTCCAAAAGCAAAAGTTCCAGTAGACAGGAAGTGGAAACTACAGACTATTATGTGCTAAGTCTGGAAATTGGTATATCTTCACTTCAATAATATCTTAACTTGACTCTAATGGTCAAGATAGTATTAGAGCCTGCTCAGATGTAAAAGTGGGGGACATAGATCCCATCTCTCACTGAGAAGAGTGTCAAAATATTTGTAGATACATATATGAAAGTAGCCACCATTGTTTTAGCCAAAATACTGACCTCGTGAAAGAGAAATCTGTAGTCTACAGATGGATAGATTTTCCATTAAAAGTGAGAATGAATTAGATAACCATGGACCCTTGAGAATCCACGCAAGCAGGCATGTCAACTAAAAGAGGAGCTAATGTAACTCACAATTAGAATGCTCTACTTGCAGAGAGAGCAAACAGAATTCCCTTTAGTAAGTGGTTAGTATTTCTATAGGGTGAGGGATCAGGTAAGGTGTGATATATAAACACTAACCTACTGATTTGGTTTGTAAGAACTCAGTTTGCTGTGGTCAGCCTATCCTACTAAACTAAAAGCATTCCAAAATGCTGAAACATTCAATGAGATTTTCCATTTGATAAAAGTTTGGACTTCTTTAGTTCTCACATCTTTGCCATGAACAAAAAAGTAATATTTGAAGAGAAGAGAGGTTTTTATTATACCGCAAAATAGATAAATTAATAAAAATAATTTATTGAATGTCAACATAATCGGAGACTGATAGACATTTAAGATAAGAAATCTAGAGAATTGTTGACCTAAACTATCTATCAGAATCAGTGGAGGTCTTGATTCACATTCAGTATGTTTTGAGATGTCTTTATGTTTATCACACATCATAGGTAACATCCATACGGAAACAGATTTGTGAACCTCTCAGATGTGTGCAGTTCAGTGTAAATTTTAGACTATTCTTCATGTGGCATGTTATGAAGTTTGCAAATGATTTACTTGTTATAATACACCTGAGAAGGGTCAATGTCATCCTTTTAATGCTACTCTCACTCCATTCACTCAAATTTAAGGCTTTCTCGCATAGGATAGGGAAAGTTCATATAGCTAATATACTTGCAATTATTAATAGCTAAAAATATAATTAGAGGAATGAGAAGTACTTGAAAACATTTCTGTAATGTGAACAGAAGCAGAGAAAATGGTGAAAATAAGTGATCTTTACACATGACTCCAAGGAGAGTCTAATACGGTAATCATCCCCACTGTTTGTGAGACATATTAATCACCTGTTAAACTCTTTCATATAATATCCAATTCATATACTTGCATCTGGATCCGAAAGCTATATTCAGAGACTTGGCCAAACATCTTTGCTGAAATACAGACCCTTTATTTCCATGATATTCTCCAGGTCTACCATTTCGACACTGTTTTAGGTACTGAGGGTGTATATAGCTACTTACCTTAAAACATAGGTGGGAGAGGGTGGTGCAATGGTGGCTCAGTGGCAGAATTCTTGCCCTCCATGCTGAAGATCCAGGTTTGATTCCCGGTGCCTGCCCATGAAAAACAAATATAGCTGGAAGAAAGTCGGACATTTAAAGGAGTAGCTAAAACATGACACAGCCTAATAGTTAAGCTCTATTCTTTGAGGCACAGACCATAAATTCTATAAGGTCTAGCAGAGAAGGAAATCGATAAAGGTAAAATTAGTCAAGGGAGTCTATTGAATAAAGGAGAAATTGAATTTAATCTTGGAGGAAAAATAATTTGGAAAGTTGGAGGAGAAATTGCATTTCAGGAGAGAGTGTGACAACATAATAGGATGATGATTTGTAGATCACTGAAGGACAAGCCATTGAAGCAGAACTACAAGGAGTTCATGTCAGAAATAGTAACAAAATTTTTGAATACCTAAGAAAGTGGTGATGTTTTGGTTTGCTAAAGCTGCAAGAATGCAATATACCAGAAATGTGTTGGATTGTATGATGAGGATTTATTAACTTATAATTTACAATTGAGACTCAACAGTATGATACCTTCTGTGGAGACAGGCTGCCAGCACCTGGGGCACATTTTTCACATGGGAAGGCACATGGTGAGATTTGCTTGTCCCTCTTTCCTGGCTTTCATTGCTTTCCGCTTCTGGCTTTAGTGGCTTCCTCTCAGCTTCTCTGGGGCTTTTTCTATGAGTGTCTCTTAATGTCATTTCTTAGCTTCTGTTGCTGTTTTATACTCTTACAAAGGACTCCAGTAAGAGGATTAAGAACCACTTTGAGTGGTTGCAGGGGTAGGTCAATGGTAGAATTCTTGCCTGCCCTTCAGGAGACCCAGAATCGATTTCCAGCCCATGCACTTCACAAACAAATGAACAATCAAACAAATAAAAGAAAAACCAAACCAAACAAAAATTCAACAAATGGTGCTGCAATAAGGGGATACTCACATGGAAAAAGAATGAAATGTGACCTTTGCAATATAGCGTACAAAGGAAAAAAAATAATAATAGGAAAGAACCACGTTGAAAGAGATGGGTCACATCTCAATTGAAATAATCTAATCCAAAGTTCCCACCACGATAGGTTTGCACCCACAGGAATAGATTATAAAATCATGGCCTTTTCTGGGGGTATATAAGAGCTGTAAACTGCCACAGGTGATTTTTGAGTGTTCTTAAAAATTAGGCAAGACCTTTAATACCCTACTTGGCCTTACAGGGAAATTTGAGCCATCGAAAGAAGAGGAGACACTCATTAACATGATAGTTTATGCCTCTGAAAATGAATGGGAGTTGGCTTTGCCAATAAGAGCCTAGATTACTGAAGACGAGTAAAGAGAACCTATCTGGGGCCGTTTGCCAGTAATTAAGGGTCTAAAGTGATAAAGGAATATTAGCATATAGTTCACACTTGAATTTAATCTACCTAGTGAACCATAAAATGAAAACTACAATGTTGTGTGCTTGAACAGTGCCAATTGACAAGGCAAAAAATTACATTGCATATTCACAAATTACTTAAACTGTGATTTATATTCAAAACACATCTCTTAGGTGGAAATAAATAAATAGGAACCTCAGGATCCTAAGACTCTCTGGCAATGAACTGCAAGCATAAGTACATAAGAATATTTTTAAAAGCAACGAGCTTGTATTATCACATGTTAAAATTATTTAAGAAAATCAGAACACGGTGCATCTTGTTTTCCAGATCCCAAAAATGTTCCTTTTTCTCCTTCTGAGGAGAATAAAAGGGAGCTCTACCAAAATAAGTAACTTATACTTGCAGAAAATTAGCAGTCTGTCATCAACGTTATGGGTATTGTTATATAATTACTGCCTTTACGGTGCTAAAATTGTTTTAAATAAATGTAGTGTAGACCATGTGTCATATGCTGAATGGAAACACCGTCAGGAGTTCTTTTCAGCAAATAAAATATCTGACAAAGACATGAATTCTTCTATTCAGGACACAGAGTTTGGTGGTGTGATATGCTGTTAAACTGTATGTTATTTTAGCAACTTTATTATTGCAATTTTTCTGCTCTTCCGGAATATGAATTTTAGCTCAACATGAAGATTGACACTTGACAGAACGCACAGGTTAAAGAAAACTGTTGATTTTATTGTAAGCGATTTTAAGGTTGGAAATAGCCAACCTTTTTTTTTCACTTTGCTAGGTCAAAATATCATTCTGAGCTACAAAGCAAGAGAAAACATATCACATGGAGAAATATAATCCTAGACAGGCATGGTTACTTTGACTTTAAATCAAGTTTTCCACTTTTTTTGGGTTGGGTGGCATTACCTCTTTATTTACGTTTTATCTGAAAATCTTGATTCTATGCAAAATCAATAAGGGTAAACTGTTATCATGAAAGAGGAAGTGTGGCTTCTCTGAGTTGCTCTGTTGGGAAGAATGTTTTGCAAGATCTGGATGAAGTAGAATCCTTTTAATCTCTATCAGCCCTTCCCTCCTTCAGGCCTTCACCATTTTTCATCAGGAAATTTTTCAACAGCCTCTAACAAATCTTCCTTCCTTCAGGCTAGCCTCTGCCATATAGTCACTCATGATTTATCTAAAACATTATCTAAATAATCTAAAGTTATCTGACTGGAACAATCTCCTGGACATGGTTTCTGTCTTCTTAAAAGATGAATAATACCCATAAATGGCTCCTAATGACACAACTAGCTCCTCACAATCAAGAGCCAGGTTATTTCATCATACTGCAACTTGGCTTTAAGCTCTAATATATTAAAGTGTTTTGGGTTCTTCTGATGCTTTTATAAATTTTGTGCCTTTGAGCAGGCATTTTCCTTTTAGCGGAAAATCTCCATTTTTGATTATTTTCACTCACTAGTGCTTACTTTCTCTCTAGGACTCTCATAGTCCAGATTCCTGCAATAAGTAAGTAAGTCATTTGGTCTAGTTAAAACAGTAGTCATAACAAATATATTTTGCAATGGAGACACTCTGGTCCACAGAACAGAGCTGGGCTTCAGGTTGTGTGAGAGAAACAACTTTATGCCCATAGAGTCAAACATTTCCCTTTAGTAATCCATTTCAGGGAGCAGAGGTATGCCATTAACCAGTGCTAATGGCACTGGTTAAATTCACATTAGTGCTAGTCAACAGAAAGTCATTTGACGTTTAAAAACAAAGATTTATATTCACCATTTTTTAATGCCTTTAGGTAAGCCTTCAGACTCTGTGTATCTTTATTTCTCATTTCTTTTTTTGCATGGGAACAATAAAAATAATATCAATATTTTTCCTTAAAGTTGCATAAGATAACATTTGGGAAGCAACACATAAACAGGAAAGCATTGTATAAATGTTGGCTAGAATGATACAATTAGTTTGAAAACTAGTAATAGGAGGAAACTCTCTCACTGTGATAAAGGCCATTTATGAAAAAAAAGCATTACTGACATCATACTCAATGATGACATGCATTAAGCCTTTGTCTTAAGATCAAAACAAGGCAAAGATGCCTGCTTTCACTACTGCTTTTAGATACTGTACTAGAAGTTCCAGCCATGGAAATTAGGCAAAAGAAAATACATAAAAGTTATCCTATTTGGAAAGGAAAAAAATAAAACTATCTCGATTTGCATATAACATGATAGTATAAAGAGAAAATTAGAAGAAGTCCAAAAGAAAACTAGTAGTGATAATAAAGAGTTCTGCAAAATGATGATACAGGATCAACATGTGAAAATCAATTATGACCCTAAACACTGGCAATGAAACCGTCTGAAGAAGAAGTTAATAAAATTCCATTCACAATAGTATCTAAAAGAATAAAATATCTAGGGATAAACTTAACTGAGGATGTAAAAGACTTATACATTGAAAAACCACAAAACACTGCTGGGAGAAATTTAAAAAGACCTAAATAAATGACAAGACATTCCATGTTCATGAATTGGAAGTGCTAATATTTTCAATACTGCCCAGAGCAATCAATAGACTTCAGGCAATCCCTATTAAAATTCAAGTAACCTTCTTTTAACATAAAGGGAAAAACCAATCCTCAATATAGAGGGGTCTCTATATTGATATTGAACTACAGGGTGTCTTGAATAGAAAAACACATTTGAAAAAGAAGAATAAAATTGGAGGGCTCACACTTCCCAATTTCAAATTTTATTGCAAAGTTACACTGATCAAATTAGTGCTAATGGAATTAAGATGGACATATAGACCAATAGAACAGAATTGATGGTTCAGAAATAGATCCACACATCTATAGCTAATGGATTTTCAACAAAATTGTTAAGTACATGCAATGGGAAATAATAGCATATTCAACAGATAGTATTTGGAAAACTGAATATCTATATGCAAAAAAATGAAGTTGGACTCCCACCTGACACCATATACAAAAATCAGCTCAAAATAGATCAAGAACCTAAATATAAGAGACAAAACAATAAAACTCTTAGAAGAAACATAAGGCAAATCTTCATGACCTAATGTGCACAATAATGTTTATAGCAGAATTAATTACTTTAGCCATAGAGGGGAAATAATCCTGTGTCCATCAACAAATGAATGGATCAGCAGACAGACAATAGAATATTATTCATCCATAAGAATGGTATGAGATCATCTTCAATATGGGGGAAACTTGAGAATATTGTGCTCAGTGAAATAAGCAAGACACACAAAGACAATATTGTATAATCTCACTTATGAAATGTCACTTACGAGACATAACTAGAAGGATCGAATTCACAGAGAAAGAAAACAGATTACAATTTCCCAGAGGATGTGGGAGGGGGAGGGGGAGGGGAGAGAATGTTTGGTGGATATGGTGTGTTTGTAAATAAAGTTAACTAAAAAATGATATTTAGTTTAGGTAAAAAAAGACTTGACTAAAGGAGATAATTATATGATATAAATCTGTTAGGTTGGACCAGCCATTTTTCACGAGGGAAGTTTAAAACATTTACTCTCTATTTTAAAATGGAGTTTACTAGTATACAGGCAAAATTCTAGAATATTCAGTCCTAGAGGAAAAATACCAATAAAACTTGATATACTGTATATCTAAATGCTTACAACTGACAAATCAAGCTAGAAAACTGTTGTTAACACATGTTCTATATACTCCCTTCATAAAAATAGCTTTCATAGGACAAATTTAAAAAAAAAAAACTTAAGAAGGGTGCCTGGGTGGTTCAGTGGCAGAAAGCTCGCCTGCCACGAGGGAGATCCAGGCTCATTTCCCAGCCCCTGCACCTCACCCACCAAAAATTCAACAAATGGTGCTGCAATAATGGGATACTCACATGGGAAAAGAATGAAATGTGAAATGTGATGCCCACTGTAAAGCATACAAAAAATTAAAAAATAAATAAATCATTTTAAAAATTAAATTAAATTAAAATTACAAGTAACTAAAATAAAATAAAAACTATAAAAATAAAAAATAAATTAAAGGTATGATACTTTTTTAACATTTTTTAAAAATTGTGAAATGCAGCATACATACAAAAAAGCAATAAATTTTCAAATACATTTTAACAAGTAATTATAGAACAGATTTTAAAGTATGGTATGGGCTACAGTTCCATGATTTTTTTGCTTTTTTCTTCTAGCTGCTCCAAGACACTGGAGACCAATACAAATATCAATATAGTGATTTAGCAGTCATACTAAATCCTATCTTCTCTGCTATACTCTTCCTTCTCTTTAAAAAACATATATACATAAAAGCAATAAATTTCAAAGCACATCACAACAATTAGTTGTAGAACAGATTTCAGAGTTTGGTATGGATTACAGTTCCACAATTTTAGGTTTTTATTTCTAGCTGCTAAGGTACTAGAGGTTAAAAGCAATATCAGTAGAATGATTCAGCACTCACACTCACTTGTTAAACCCGACCTTCTCTATATAACTCCACCATCACCTGTGACCTTGCTCACACTCTTTAGGGTGTTTGGGCTATGACCATTTAACTTTTTCATATTGAAAGGGTCTGTCAATAATATGGGATAGGGGGACAAAACTAGTTGATGTTCTGGAAGGGCTGGCCCCTCTGATTTCAGGACTTATCTGGTCCAGGGACACAACTGGAGGTTATACATTTTGGAGAGTTACCCTAGTGCATGGAACCTTTGCAGAATCTTATATAATGCCCTAGGTGTTCTTTAGGATTGGCAGGAATGGTTTTGGTTTGGGATTGGCAAGTTATGATAGCTAGCAATGTCTAACTGAAGCATGCATTAGAGTGACCTCCAGTGTAGACTCTTGACTCTGTTCGAACTCTCTCTGCCACTGATACCTTATTTGTTACACTTTTGTGTGCCCCCTTTTGGTCAGGATGGCATTGTTGAGCCCATGATGCCAGGGCCAGACTCATCTTTGAAGGTCATCTCCCATGGCACCAGGGAGACTTTCATCCCTGAATGGCATGTCCCACATAGGGGGGAGGGCAATGATTTCACTTGCAGCATTGGCCTTGGAGAGAGAAGGGCTACATTGTAACAAAAAAGGTCCTCTGCAGGTGACTCTTAAGCATACCTATAGGTATGCTTAGCTTATCTGCTACAGACATAAACTTCATAATGCAAACCTCAAGATCAAGGTCTCAGCCTATTGATTTGGGTGTCCCTAATGTTTGGCACGGTATCCAGGGTTTCCCCAGTGGTAAAGTTTAATAGTTTCATAATTTTTCTTCCATCTCTCAAAGAACTTTGCCAATCCTTCTTTATTATCTGCTTAATGTACTCTGGGATATATCCAAGCATAACATTAAGCTATGTAGAATTAAAGGTTCTCATTCTTATTTTGGGCTCCCTATGTTTGAATTATTTAAATGATCTATCCAGACAGGTTGAGTTAGTTTATGTGTTAAGAAATCTAAGTTCTGGACAATAATAACATTTTCTTCCTTTGGTCTCAAAGAATAGGCCACATTCCAAAATATGGGCAATGTCTTCTTTACCCCTGTATTCTGAATTATCTCAATCTTAACCCAATCGGCTTCATTCTTATCTCTAAATACCAGGTTATACATATATAAAATAGTCCTTGAGATCCAGAAATGACAATTACCACTCTGAGCTAAATGTGGCTGCTATAAGAGCTTATAATCTAGGCCCCAGTTTTCTTATAAGTGTTTTCTAAATGAGATCATACAATGTTTGCTTTTTTGTTTCTGGCTTATTTTACCTCACCAAATGTCCCACAGGTTCATTCACATTGTTGCATGCCTCACAACTTTGTTCCTTTTTGTAGCAGTACTGTGTTCAATCATTTGTTTACACTATCATCACAAATCTACTTCTCTATCAGTGCATCTTTCAGCCACCTCTATCTACTGGGCCTCATGTATAATTCCAAAGTCACCAGTCCATCATCACTCTCAATTTTAGATCATTTCATTGGTAACCAATAAACACATCCCCACCAAATAGAAAATCCAAACCTCTCCCTACATTATATACCTCTCCCTAACTCTTATTCCTCCCTACATTATGTACCCCTGGTATTGCTGTGATACTTTTGATGTTTTCCTTTTAAAACTAGCCCAGAACATGCAATATCATTTTCCTCCTATACCCCCAAATTATACACTCTTTGTACAAGATTCATACCTTTACAATACTTCATGCAAGTCCTATTTATATTTGTAGTGTTAATTGGTGGGACATATCAGTCTATATGACCCCTTTCAATCATATTCACCTTCAATATGGTAATATTACTCATAGGCCTACTAGTGAACCACCTTCATTTCTGTCTATTCCCTTGCAATTAAATTCAACCTCATTAGTGAACTGTTCACCATCTCAAGCTTCTCTGTATCTCCCCTATATTCTATATTACAAGCCTCTGATTTTACGTTTACCATAGTTATAAAAATGAAATTATGCAGTATCTGTCCTTTTATGTCCTTATTTCACTCAGCATTATGTTCTCAAGTTTCATCCATCTTGTCATGTGGTTCAAGACGTCATTTCATCTTACTGCTGCATAATATTCTGTCATATGTATATACCACATTTTTTTATCCACTCTTCTGTCGATGAGTACTTGGATTATTTCCATCTTTTAGCGATTGTGAATAATGCTGCTATGAACATTGGTGTGCAAATCTCTGTGTCATTGTTTTCAGCTCTTCTGGTTATATAATGAGTAGTGGTATTTTCGGGTCATAAGGCAACACAATATTTAGTTTTCTGAGGAACCACCAGACTGTATTCCATAGCAGCTATACCACTATACACTCCAACCCACAGTGCATAATTGTTCTAACATATATATATGTGTGTGTGTGTGTGTGTGTGTGTGTATATGTTATATATATATGTTAGGTCTAATTCATTTATCAAATTGTGTAAGTTCTCTATTTCCTTGTTGATCCTCTGTTTGGTTATTCTGTCTATAGAGGAGAGCAGTTTATTGAAGTTTCCTACTATTATTGTTGAAATATCTATCACTACCTTCAGTTTTGCCAATGTCTGTCTCATGTACTTTGGAGCTCCTTGATTGGGGTCATAGACATTTATGATTATTATTTCTTCTTGGCTAATTGTCCCTTTTACTAATATATAGTGTTCTTTGTCTTTTATGATGTCTTTACATTTAAAGTCTTTTTGGTCTGAATAGTATAACTACTCCTGTTTTCTTTTGGTTATAGCTTGCATGGAACATCTTTTTCCATCCTTTCACTTTCTACTTTTTGTATACTTTTAAGATTGTGTCCTTTGTAAGCAGCATATAGATGGATTATATTTCTGAATTCATTCTGCTAATCTATATCTTTTAATTGGTAGCTTTAGCCCATTAATGTTCAAAGTTATTACTTTAAGGCCATTTCTTGAGTCCACCATCTTTTCCTTTGGATTTTACTTGTCAGATCTACATGTCCTTCCCCCTCTTTCTCTTTAAATCCTTTAGGTTACCCTAACTGGTAATTTCCAATTCTATGCCCTCCTCCCAACCACCCTCTCCTGTATTTTTTTTTTTCAGCCAGGTAAACTCCCTATAGTATTTCTTGTACAGCTGGTCCCTTGTTACCATATTTTCTCATTTTATGTTTGTTTGTGAAAATTTTAATCTCTCTCTCAGTTTGGAGGACAGTTTGGCTGGCTGTAGAATTCTTGGCTGGAAAGTCTTTGTCTTTCAGAGTCTTAAATATATCACACCACTGCCTTCTTTCCTTCATAGTGCCAGTTGAGTAGTTCAAACTCTTAGGTGGTTTCCCTCGTCTGTAGTAGATTGTTTTTCTCTTGCCACTTTCAAGATTTTCTGCTTCTCTTCAATATTTGACAGACTGATTAGTATGTGTCTTGCGGTAAGCCTATTTGGATTTATTCTATTTGGAATTCATTGGGCTTCTTTGATTTGCATAAGTTTGTCTTTTACAAAGGTTGGAATGTGTTTCCCCATTATATCCTCCACTAATCTTCCTAGCCCTTTACTTTTCTCTTCTCCTTCTGGGACACTGGTAATTCTCATATTTGCATGCTTTGTTTTGTCCATCATTTACCACAGATCCAGCTCATATTTTTCATCATTTTTTTTTTTTTTTGAGTTCATGGTCTGGGAATCAAACCCAGGTCTCCCACATGAAAGGTGGGCATTCTAACCCCTGAACTACCCATGCACCCCAATTTTTCATCTTTTTTATCATTTGCTCTTCTGTGTTTTCAAAATGAGTTGCCCTGTCCTCTAGTTTGCTTATTCTTTCTTCTTCTTCTTCAAATCTGCTGTTGTGTGTCTCTAGTAAATTTTCTTTGGTCTACATCATTTTTAATCTCTGGATAGCTGCTATTTTTCTATTTATTCTTTCGAATTCCTCTCGAAGCTCTTCTAGTGTCTTCTTGATCTCCTTTATGTCATTTGCCATCCCACTGATTTTATTTAGTGAAGTTATAGGGACATCTTTGATTACTTGTTTCAAAGTCTGTATCTCCTCCAGTGTTTTAGTTTGGTCATTAGACTGGACTGTACCTGTCTACATCTTCATATGGTTAGTGAGCTTCTGTTGTGCTCATGGCATGTAAATATCTTGAGAAGGTACTTTGGATGTTCATTTCCTTCAGTAATCTAAAGCTTTGTATTTTCAGCATGCATATGGAGCACAGAGTGGGGCACAATAGTCTGATGACAAGTTGCAGTGCAGGTGTATGAATGGGTCAGGGACTGTACGCTGGTGCTTCCTTGTCCCCATTTCTCTGTCCATACACTCATGATGGCTCTGGGCCATCTGGAAAGCTATGACTATTAAATGATTGAAATTCAGCAAAGTTAAAACAATGACTGGATTTAATAATTATTTTTCACATCAGGGTTCTCCTGACTTATTGGCAATATTTAGAGAAGTAATTAAGACATTCATAATTCCTACATTAAATACATCAATAGTCCATAAAATACATTCTTATTGTCTTCCTTTCAGAAAAAAACGTAGGTCACAATGTTTTGACATGAAAAATTGAATAAATCATTTAATTTATTTGTGGGTAAAACTGGTGAATAAGACGAGATACCAATCTGGTGACTATGCTATATGATAAGGCAAACTGTAGATTACTGGGGTGAGCTTAATCTAATTACACATGCACTTTAAAGGCAGGGTTTTTTCCATCTGGTACCAGAAAAGGAAGTCAGAGATTGGAAACATAAGGGAGATTCTATATTACAGTTGAAGATGAAGGGGGCCATCTATGAAGAATGTGGGCAGCCTTGAAGAACTGAGACCAGCCCTTGGCTAATAGCTAGTGAGGAAACAAGAAACTCAGTTCTATAACTGCAAGGAACTGAATTTGCCCAACAACTTTTATGACCTTGGAAGCAATTTTTTTTTCACCTGAGACTCCAGATAAAAACCCAGTCTGGGGCCACACCTTAATTTCTGCCTTGCATGTTTCCAAGGAGAGAATTCGATTGTGCCATGCAGCAATATGACTTACAGACCTGTAAGATAATTAGTGGAAATTCTTTTAAACCACTAAGTTTGTGGTAATTTGTCATGCACGAATAGAAAACTAATACAGGTTCTTTGGTGAGTAGTTGCTGAAAAACTCAACACAAACACTAGAGTAAAGACTATAGGTCCACAGGCATAGAAGAAATTTGGGAAAGTTGATTAATAAAACTTGACAGTTAAAAAGGTTTCTGGAATTGACCGATATTTCCAATGTATTTGTTGGTGCAATCTGTAATTCAAAAGATTAATGTAGTTTTATTGAGGTTGCTGAAAATACTGGTGTCATCTTTCTGAACATATAGCTATTCTCAAGTGTTCATCTTTTAAAATTTGTGGTATTCAGCCCTGGCAACATTTTTATAATCAGTTGTGAAACATTTAACAATTTCAGTGCCTAGACCTAAGCCCCAAGAATTTTAAGTTACCTTGGATAACTTACACACTATCTTGGATAGTGTCTGGACATGAGAAGTTTTAAAAAGTCACAATCTAATTAATACTACTTTTAAAGAGCTACTGTCTTTAAAAGTAGTACTAAATAGAAACTTATTTCAGAATGAATATTGGAAAATAAATTTTTGCTAGGATCTTTTTAAAACAAAAAATCAGCCTTCCAAATATGGATTATCTTAGAGAAAATAGCATTCATTCATCCCTTCATTAATGTGTTCCCTTATTCATTTATGTATTTATTATTCATTCAGAATATTTTCTGTAACTTGCTGAACTTTGTGTAAAAAGATGGACATTTGCCAGCTTTTCATTGTCAAACACAGGCATTTCAATACTAAAGCATCTCTAACAGAAAAATTCGTCTTTTTCTTCTTTGTTCATTGGCAAACAGACTTACTACTTTGAAGTTTTAGTTTCGTTTTGTTTTTTTGGTTTTTTGTTTTCTCATGGGCAGGCACCAGGAAATGAACCCAGGTCTCCAGCGTGGAAGACGAGAACTCTGCCTCTGAGTCACTGTTGGCGGCCCCAAACTAACTACTTTAAGAAAGAACTTTAGTCATATTCCAAACATTTTTCGTTTATCTATCCTGAGTTGCTTCAAGGAATGCAGGTAGCTTTAAGAAATTGTCTGTTGCCTCTCTTTTAAACAATAATGGGTGTACTTTCTAAAAAAAAAATCTGTGCTTATAGTTTTTTTAAAATTCAAATTCTTATTTTTTATCAGGCAAGGTACATGATCTTAAAATTTCAGATAATAAATTAATATAAGAGTTAAGCCATCATTCTAGAAATGCAATAATGAAGGCATTTCTACGATAAAGGCTTTTTTTTTATTTTGCCTTTACTTGTTTGAGAAATAATTACCTCAGTTTGCAAAAAAAATCAATCTTCTTTAAGAAGTAGAACACAGATGAACCTGATTTAAAATAGAAATTAAATTTTCAGACATATGATTTCTAAATAAAATGACAGCAGCTGAATAATATTTTAAAGATAGTAGGATTTTTTTTTTCTTATTCACTATTTAAAAGATTGCATTAAAAGCAAGACTGGAGCAAGCTAAACATTTAAGAAAAGCAGGCATGTTTTAACACTTCTTAATAATTCTCATTTATTTTTCAATTCTCAGTGGCACATAGAGCAAGTGAAATTTAGTGGATTAATCCTTCTTGAGATATGGTTTCATTCTCTTATCCTGAGAAGAAACTTACTAAGGTTCCAAAACTTGGTAATTTGTTATGCAGCAATAATCAAATAATGTAATATTTTTGGTAAACAAGTGACAATCACTTTAGAAGGAGAAGTATTTAATGAAAACCTTTTAACACAAAGACCACTATAGGTTGAATATAGGTCTCCAATTATTCATGAAATTTGAAGATGCTGACAATAAAACTTGGGCAATTAGTAAGGCTTCTGGAATTGGACAGCATCCAAACTTGGAAAGGGTATCTGAGGATTAAGGGAAGCAGCTGTTTTCTTCTTCATATCTTTGAAACTCCTAAGTCTGGTCATCTGCTTTCTTGTCTTTTGCATGTTGACCCCTATTAAACTAATGTGGTTATCAGAGTATGAAAAAGACATGAGTCATTTAATATTAAAGAGAGGATCACAGAGAAGGAGCTTCAATGTGGGCTTGACAATTATTTTAAAGTCTCATTTTTTTTCTTTATTAGAGAAGTTATAGATTTACAGAGCAATTATGCATTTGCATAAAAAACAAGATTCCCATATACTTCTTCACCACTGACAAATTACATTGGTGTGAAATGTTTGTTACAATTGATGAAAGCACATTTTTATAATTGTACTGTTAATTAAAGTTCATGATTTTTAGGTTTCACTCCTGGTGTGGTATAGTTCCATGGATTTTTAAAAATTTTTTATTCTGTTATCATATTTACATTCTAATATTTCCCTCTTTCAATCAGATTTTGAAGAAATAGTTCTATGATCAAGATTCCATACACTATTAATTTTTTTCTGTTGTCTTTTTATTTCTTTTTCTGCATTGATGCAAATGTTCTAAGAAATGATCATGATGATGAATAAGCAACTTTGTGATGATATGGTGAATTACCGATTATATATGTAGAATGGAATGATCATAAGTTAAGACTGTTTGCCTTTGTTGTTATATATTTTTTTAAAAATTAGAACATTAATAAAAAAAAGAATACTCTCCCCCCCCCAAAAAAAAAGAATCCATACAATAAATAGAGCTTGGATTTTTGTAGCCCCTTAGGTTTCCAAATATAAATTCATGATTGTTAAGTCAAAGTAGTCTTAAAATAAACCAATATGCAGAGGGAAACTCTGAGATGCCATATAATTAGACAACATTAGACATAAAATGCATTTCCTATGGCAGTTTTTCCATCTATACCTCTCTGTATAGCTTCTGAGAGCTTTTCACTGCTCAGTTCTTTTTCATGAAGCTTAAATCAGCTTCCTGCTCTGAGTGTCTCTGAAAATATCCTAAATTCTCCTATTGTAATCTCCCTTAGGCAAATCAAGGGTCAAATACCTGTAAACAGGTAATCCTTGACTAAGTAAGTCCAATTTATAACATCTGGGCTAATGTTGCTCAGTGTAAGTGTCATCTAAAGCCTTTACTGAATTTGGGCATCATTCTAAATTCAAATCCCTTCTGCTAGATTTTTATTTAACTTATATTGTCATAAGCTTTAAAGTTGATTGCTTCTAGTTCAATGAAGAATAATTAGGTTCAAATTTTTATAAATTTTATATAGCATGTCACAACTATTTTGAATGTTACAAACTCCCCATGAAGAAACTGGATTAATGGAGTGCCAAACTTTTGGGAAGCTTTAGCATTTTGGAGCCTGACCCATCCTTTTTATCTGGATTTATTCTGATTAAATGCCCTTAGAAACAGAAGGAAGGCTCCTGTGTGTTGGTTCCCTAAGTCTATCCAGCCCTTTGCATGGTAGGTAAGGGGAAATCTCATCCTGTGTCTGAGAGGTCTTCTCTAATGGGGTTGCCTGACAGTCTCTGATCTAATCAAATGTTGGAGCAGCTCATTTATGTAAGAGATGATCTTTGAGGGATAAGGACAGCAGAGAGACATTGCAGGTACCTTTTGGGATTTGGGGGATTGGAGTTTAATCTTTCCAGTTCTTTTTCCAACCAGGGTAAAAATGAAGGTGGTAGCAAGAGAGAGAAGGAACAGGATACAGTTTATCAGATATAGTAGGGCTGTGTATGCTGAAAGGCAAGTGCCTAGTAGTAGGTGGTGCAGATGGAGATCAGGCTGGGAAAACAATCCAGCCAGTACACAAACCATCAGATACCTGTGCTGTTTCTATGAAAGTGATTCTTAGAGAAGGAATAATGACCTGTATTTTTAGTAGGGACCTAATATACAAGCATGAACAGTTTGCTAAGCAAGAGTCATTTGTTTTGAAATTCCGCCTAGACATCCATCCTGCAAATCCTCTAAAAGATGAGTAACTTTTTCAAAAGTTCAAAACCATGTCCTGAAACAAAATAAAGCAAAGGTGTATACTATAATAACAGTAATAATGATAAAGTTCAAAATATTGAGGACTTATCATAAACCAGAGACTAATATAAATATCTATATCCACGAATACATTTAATTTTCACAAAAACCTTAATATAGTAACAATATCATGCCTAAATTATAGATAGAGAAACTGAGGCACAGAGAAGATAAGCCTTTGCCCAAGGCAGCAAAGCCAGTAAATGAGCTGAATAGATTCTGAACTCTGGCCAACAGTCTCAATAGCCTCTGTTATTAGCTTTCTCACAGTAAAAAGAGGAATAAATTGGAATTCACAATATCTAAGCTTCAGCCAGCTGGTAATCCAAATCTTGTAATCAGTTGTATCTTCTTTGAAATTTGTTTCCCCTCTTTGCTCCTTGCTCTCACATTTGGAAGGAACTGCACTCTATGATGCTTCAGGTCCTTTCAAACGTTAACATCGATTCTAAGATGCTTTTATCCCAGAAGTATCATAAATAATGATTGTTGACATCGATTTAATGACAAGAGTGCCCTCCTTAAAGGTAGCAAGATAGGTGAATATAGGATCAAGTGGAGCTTGCACACTGAGGTTTCATGCCTTATAATGTAAGTTGTATCTGAAACCAGCCACAGAGATATTTGATCAGCTTAGAGGTAAGTTAACAGCAAAATTTTCTCATTCGTTGGCATTTTTTTTAGCATAAATCAAATAAATAAGTATATATTAGACACTTTTCTTTTAATAATGCTTAACTTCATATTGCCAACATGTATTAGGAGTAAGAAACAGTTTGCAGTAGGAAACAGATAGGGCTATGAGGAGAGGATCAAGTAAGGTGCTAGAAGATCAGAATTTGCAAGATGTGTTTAGGGGTATGCTAAAATGGATATGGTTGGAACAGATTCATGATGATGGTATAAGGACCGAATTTGAAAGAAGGAATATAATTTGTAGTATTTGTGCAGGTGAGGAGTTAAGCAGAGACATGAGAATTGCTTGTGAGTTCTCACTCCCTAATGATTCCCACTGATCAATCATGATGGGTTCAGCTTATTTTGAAATCCAGATGTTATTAAATCTTTTTTTCAAAGTAAGAACTATTACAAGCATCAATTGATATATTTCTCTGCATTTTGGTCTTCTATATAAACTCCAGGCAGAAAGAATTCTAATAAATTAGTCCCATTGAAAAAAAAAGAGCAATTACTGAAAAATTACCATTGTCCTAGTAAAGTTTTAGTGTTAATTTGCATTTCTCCAACCAATTATGACCCATTAGATCCTAGAAAGTAATTTGGAAATGACCATACCATGCATTAGTGATCCACATGGTTCGTCTTAAATTTAATGGATACCCTTTGACAGTAAATGACTCTAGTGGAATAACTTAAACCTAGTGGAGTATACTTTGAGAGACAATCTGGGAAATATAGGGGAATATGACAAGAATCTTAAACAAAATTGGGTTATTATGTCAGTGCTCTTGAAAGTACATAACATCTATTTCAAAATCTATCTTAAAATTCAACCTCCCTCTTATTTTAAGAACGTGGTCTTCCAATTAGCACCTTGTCTCTAAATCCATTAATCTTTTCACTCCAGACTCCTTTACTTGGATATGATGCATTTTGAGCAACCATCTTATATTAATATATAACTACATTTAAATAAACCTTCTGAGTGTCTACTAAATATAAAAACTCTACCTTCTCAGGCTTTACTTTAAATTTCTAATATCAGCACTTCCTAATTTGCTTTATTCTTGTCCATTCTCCATCTTTACCATGTGCACCCTAAAGGTCAATTTCACATGGTAAAATATTTTTCTTGTCCCTCACTCCATCAAGTTTCTGGGGAGAGGGGGCAAATCAACGACCGCTATTGAAATAGAGTCCTTTGTTATGCATTCTATAGCAATTATGGTTTTCTTATCTCTTTGCAACTGCCTACTATTTTTATTACTTTTTTTGTGTATTTTGAATATGCTTCTCTTCTGTTCTATCTCTCATTCATGCAGTTTTTATTTCTCCTACTCCTAGATTTTATCACCACTGCCTCTTGGAAGTCACCAGCCCTGACCTCTATGCCTACTCAATATCATCTTAAAACATTTTCTGGTTTGTGCTTGACTTTCATGCTTCCATCTGTGAAAGCTGGGAAACTGAAGACTAGGGAAGTGGTGGACAAAAAAGAGAGAGAGAGAGAGAGAGAGAGAGAGAGAATCTCTGCTTAAGTGTGCCATGCCATAGTATCAGAGAAGGAATTAAGTTACCCAAACCCTGGGATCTTGAAGAAGTAGGGTAGGAGAAAGAAACTAGTTTTTGTTGAAAATTGTTCCTGAAATACCACAGTAGCATAATGACCTGGTCATTTACAGCTCCTCGCTATTCTATTCCTTTGTTTCAGTCTAGAAAGAGGGTGGAGGGGTAGTTCCCCAAATGACTCAGGCTAGCGGAGGACATTTTTATATTTTCTGTTTGGATATCGGGTTAAATTTTCTGCAGCCAATGGTGTTACACTTGCTGATTAGATTCTGTATTATAATTTATGTTTGATTATGCCAACATAATGGACCTTCTACATTATAAACCAGGGATTTGCAAAAACTGGGAACTGGTGATGGGTGGAAGGGAAAGTTAAGAAAACTTATCTAACTATGAAGTTGACAAGGGATGTAACATGGCAATAGCACAATAACAGAGCATATTCACATGGTAGGTGATAATTTAGTTGAAGAGGGTAATTTTATTCCCAAGAGGGCTCCAAGTAATGGTTCAGAATTCAAAAAAGTGACATATACCAAAGCAATATTTTAAAGCAATACAGTTATAGAAAGGTGTTAGCATGGTAGAAGAAGGCAAGACTTGCATGAATTCAGACTTATACAATAGGAAAAGGTTATGTGTCAGTGGGCATTAAGTAGTACAGGCTTATCCAAGATGCAAAGGATACTGGGAATAACACAGCATGAAAATGCAGCATTCTACTAACTGGTGATATGAAAATATGAATAGCTTACCAATTTGACTACAATGATAAATGGAGAAAGTTAAGCCTGTAATGAGTTCCAGATGTGACTGGGGTTAGAAAGCAGGTAAAAATGCTAATGATCTTGCCTCAGTATGATGGAGTGATAATTTGAATTTCTTTCATTGACACTTGAAGGACTGCAACTGTCGATTACAAAATAGTGCACTGCATAAAGATTGAACATAGCTTTCCTCACAGAGGAAACCACATTCCAGCCTGGTAATTGGCAAGGACCTATGGAGTACAGAATTGTCCCTTGGTCCCAGTGGGGCACTGGCACATGAATATATAGACTTGACTTCAGGTGGGTTAACTTGGCGGCTGAGTGCATCAACATCCAGACTGGCTGTCACCCTTCCCTCTCCTACACTTCCACCTTCATATCACCTTCAGTTTCTCACCTGCATAAGGGAGATGTTTCCATGACCCAGATGCACTATGGATCATTTTCCTTCCCTGCAATGTGCTTTTCCTTTTTGTGGCATATTTCTCAGGGATTGGAGCCTAGTCATACTTAAAAATTTTTTAATCATTTCTACCTTCTCTCCCTGCCTCTCATGTCTGTAGCCTAACTCACTGTTCTCCCTTCCCCCTCTCGTCGTAAACCTCCCATCTCAGTAGCTTATCTCAAAACCACAAGCCTTCCTGTTATTCTGTCCTTGCCTCTAGCTATCTTCTGCCGCCCTTGCCTAGCAACTACCTTTTAGCTTGTGTAATTGGCTCTCCAAACCCCCTACCCTCTCCCCTACTCCTCCCCCTGTGTGACTGTATATAACCTGAGCTCCCGGGAGCCTCGTGGTCTTTTGTGCACTTGAGCCCCCTCAGTACTTATAGCTTATACCATGTAACAATAAAGAAGCTTTGTGCTGATTAATTGGCCTTTGGCTCAAGTCCTTCAGTCCCCTAGCTGAGACGGCTAGGTTCCGCTTACCTCAGGTTTACACCCAGCGAGCTCGCCCCCTCTCACCCAGGGTTCTGGCCGCGAAGCAGCCCGGCTGAAGCTATCCCGGCACTTTTTCCTTTCTGAAAATATCCTTCTAATATCAATATTATCAATCAAAATTGAATCCTATTGTGAATGTGGCCACGTCTGTCAGTCCTGGGAACCATCAGAAATGATTCACAGGCAACAGGGAATTATTCATTTGACATTAGTGGAGGTGTATAGATTGGTTATGATTGACTGGTTATAGCTAAATGTTGTTTCAAGTTCAATTCTTAAGGGGAGAAAATCAGTATTTTAAATCATGTATCAGTTTGGACACTTCGGTACTATTTATAAAAATCTAGTTCAAACTGCCAAGGAAAATAGGCAATTTTTACTTATTTGTAGGGTTTCCTTAAGTCTCAGCTCAACCTTAGGGTAAAATGACATTATCACGATCCCATCTCTTTTCATATTTTCCTCTGCTCTCTTCAATAGTGATCTATCTTGAAGCGAGTGAAGGAGAAAATTTCTGCCTGCTAACACACAAAGCAAAGTTCTACTTAATTTTCATTGTTTCTATTTGGGCGGCATGCCAGAAAGGAAGCAATTACAGTGGTCAAAAAAAAAAAATACAGTGCTCTGAAAAACTATGCTTCGATCTTTGGCCTCTTCTGGAGTCAAGGATGGGGCTAATTCTAAAGGACATGGACTGAAAGTTCAGGTGGTGCGATTCAACAAAAGGAAATAGGGGGAAAACATTCCCAGTAGATTGAATAGATTTTGGATAGCAAAAATAACAAATATATTCACAACATGTAATAATTATATAATGTGAGAAGGAAACTTATAGCAGAAATAATCTTACTCATATATTTTCCTCCAGTAAGTAAAAATAATAATATTCTTTTAAAAAATGCATAGTGAGATTTCTATGAAATAGAACTTCACTTTTTATCATTCTACTTTTATCACAGGGTATTATGACATCCTTTTAGTACAAAGAGAAAGGAATACCAGAATCTGAACTGGAAACTAGAAATGTATAGAAACTTGTTTTCTTGCATGAACAAAATTAACTTCAAATGGTTTTATCTAATGAGGGGGCTAATGGGTTACATGTATTTATCAAACTGATGGTCTAATTCAGGCATGTAACTAATTTATTTATTTTTTCCTATTGCACATATTTTTTTGGCTAAATTACTTAAACATCTTTCTTTGTATGAAAATAAAGAATCAGTTACCTCTTTTCATTTCTACATTAAGCAATTATTTGGTAAATGTTTCATTAATTTCTAATAATAGGAGGATCACTAAATTACAATCAATTTGATAGAATGTTCGGTTTCACATTGCTTAAGTAGAAGAGAAACATATTCAAGCAATTATATTTTATGAAAAAGCAAAGCTTTGTACTCAAGTACACACATGAACACACACGAGTGCCCACACATACAAGGAAGAACTTTATCTGAGATTACAACTGGATGCTGGTATTGTTAGTGGCTAATGTATCCTATTTTCCCACATTTTGTAAATGTATTACATAATGAATGTATAAGACTTTTATTATCAGAAATAAAGGAACTTTGATGAAAAAAATTTACTTTAAGAGCATCGAAAAAACAGTTGTATACTGAATTTTGATCTTATCTGACTCTCAGATTTCAGTTTGTTTCATAGATGCCTGCTACTCTTCTAATTTTAACTCCTTTACATTCCTCTGAAGTCTGAATTCTTTCATCTTTAGCTTCCTCTATTTTCACAGCCTAATCGTATACTCTCAAAGCACTTGTCAATTTCTGATGAACATCAACTTCTTCTCTTTTCATAAACTGGATCCTTTGGTCCACCTACTGCATAATTGAGAATTCTGTAAGGTCACTTTTGATTCATGTAGACCACTCATTTACCGTATTCACTTTTCTTTTAAGTAATTCTGATCATATTTTAATGTATATTGGCATCTAAAGTATTTTACTTTTATGAGGCAGCATTTGCTTGCAGGATACATGAGAAATGAAATCAACAGTTAAAAGCAGCATGGCTTTGGTTACAAAAGTGTTACATTAAATGATTTGGTTACAAAAGTGTTACATTACTAAATTCACTCTGCTTTTCAACTACACTGATAATATTTTGCTCAAATTGGACCTGGTAGTTAATTAATAACAAAACCGTGTTCATGATTAAATTAAATCCTTGGGGGCCTAGTGGGTTTTAGATTTGTATATTAATTTGGTTTTCTCACCTTTAGTTTGCTTAGTTGCCTAAATTTTCTATAAAAACCCCACAGAAGTTGGCATAGTCTTAATAAAAAGTGATTAAAAATATGTATTACTTGTTCTCATCTACATACTATGGATTCCTTCTATATGCAGTTACCATTTGAATCTGGGGTAATAAGAATCTTACTTCCAAAAGACAGATCTTTAAAAAAAAAAAACTGATATTGGAATCAAATGTACATGTTTTCACTCAGCAGATGCTATCAACAATAAAAATAAAATATCTCAGTTCTTAACATTAAAACAGAAAAATTTAAGAGTACACATAAAATATTTTTCTATTCTTTGAAACGGAGTGCTTTTTGAAGAGAAAAATGATAGAAGGAAAAAAGATTCTGTCAGCTTTTAAAGAAAATTGCTTCCTTTAGGTGCCTAGAAGAATGACAGGTCTATACTTTTAAAAACAAAATTATGAAAATTGTGTCTATTTCTGAGACAGCCTAAAATTAAGGAAGCTTTGAAACCCCTTCAAACAATTTTTCAAAGTTCTTTTATGAGAAAGCCCTAATTATTATTTAAAATAAAACATTATTCAACATTCTCATCTTGTAAGCATTGATGGTGTTTAAAAATTAAACCTAAATCAAGTTGAAGATTTATGGTTCCTCTTCTCAAAAATCTTGGTGTGAAAGTTATTCAAAAATATCCAAAAAATACACTGAGCATACTGCAAATGAGGCAGTTAATTTCTTCTTTCATGGAATTTGGATTGAGTTGCCCATCTTTTTCTGCCTCTCAGGAAAAAGAGAATAATATGTTAATCTCTTTTGACAGTTTAGAAATTTAAATTTCTTTGACCACTATCAATATGGTTTCCACCAAAGGTCATAAATTGGAATCTGTGGGGCTGTGAAATTCTCCCATGTGCTATATGTGCAATTGATAAATTGAGTGACTTTTATTAAGATGAAAAAGTCTCCACTCCCTCTGAACTTTGTTTATTTATTTATATAGTTTATTTAGGTAGTTTATTTGGGGGGTAAATTATTGTGGACAAAATGATGGGTCATACATATCCTAAATCTTATGTTGCAAAAGATCAGAAGATCATAGGAACTGACTGAAAGTTAGCTGTGTCTTGAGGGATGTATTCTGGTGAACTTTATTAGGCATCTTTTAGAACTCATTTTCTGATTGCCACAGAAGGAGAAATTTTTTAGTTAATTGAATAAAGTTAGTTACTACTCTTCTGCTTATTGAAACACTGAACTGATTAAGAGTATTTATGTCGGGGGGCTGCTAGGGGCATAGAAAATGTTAGGAGTATGCGAAAATGAGGAGAAAGTAATAATTAAGAGTGCAAATGAATTAAACAGCATCCACTGCTTGTTGGGAAAAGCAATTTGTACTTATTTTTACCAGCAAAAATTATGATGTTTTGACACTGAAATAATGACAGTTTTGCTATTCTCATAGTAATTTCGATATCTGAAAACACTTTTGATAATTTGTGGCATCAAAACAAGTTCAAACTGTTATTAGGTGAAAATTCTTAGTATTTTTGAACAGAACACTAGAAATTTTAGAGTTGCTTTTTTATTATCATTGAAATCAAGGTGACGAGTTTCTGCATTTTCTCTGGGAATGATAAGCATAACTAGAATTGATTTGCAAGGACACACTGCACCACTAGTAAAGCAGTTTATGAAGAGATTTGATTGCAAGATAAACATAAGATCCTAAGTCTTGCATGCTATTATCATTCTGTGATTACACTGAAGTACTTCTGGTTTCTCACCTCTGGCATCTGAACTAACTTAGCTCTCGCCTAGAGAGATTCAGGGAACCATCTTTTCAGCTTTCAGGTGAGCTTATGCAGAGAAATATTCTTAATCTAATGATGTGAAACTAAAATGCCTCTGAACCAAAAGTTGAACTCCTTTCTAACAGGTGAGAATAGACAGTGTCAATGATTTCTTGTTGATAGTTTTGGAAAATCAAAGGAGGCAGCAGGAAGTTTGAAGTTCTATACCATGGGATTTATACACATTTCAGCACTTGCCAATTAAGGCTGTTTGTTGAAATGATGAGCCCTCAATAATATCACAGAATTTTCAGGAAATATTGATTAGTGAATAATGTTCAGTCAAGGAAGGAAGTGTCTCAGGATGTTGCCTTAGTTTGCTAAATGGGGCCAAAATGCAGTACACCAAAAATGGAATAGCTTTTATAAAGGAAGTGTATTAAGTTTCAAATTTACAGTCTTAAAGGCCATGAAAATATCCAAATTAAGGCATCCAGAGAAAGATACCTTGGCTCAAGGAAGGCTGATCTGGGAAGTCATGTGGCCGGCAGCTGCGGGTCCTTATTCCCAGTTCATTGCTCTCTAGGCATCTATGTGCCCTCACTTAGCTCCTCCAATACACTGCTCTGGACTGGGCTTGCTCAGCATCTCAAGGGAAGACACGTGGCACTTTTGGCTCTGCCCATGTCTAGGCATCTGCTCTTTCTGTCAGTACTCCAAACATCTCCAAACATCTGGATCTCTGTTGGCTCTGAAGTAACTATTCTCTGATCATCTGTTTCTGAGCTCTCTCCAAAATGTTTCCCTTTTTAAAGAACTCCAGTAAACTAATCAAGACCTACCTTGAATGGGTGGAGTCACATCTCCATCTACTCAAAAGGTCACACCCACATTTGGGTATGCACATCCCTATGAAAGTAATCCACTCATAACATCACCATGAAACATTCTAATCAGATTTTAAACCCTCCAAAACAGGTCTGGCCCCAAACATTGGATCAGAATTAAAACATAGCTTTTCTGGAGTGTATAATATATTCAAGCCATCACAGATTCTGAAATAAATGAGAAAGCTACAGACATTCTCACTGCCAAGTAACAAAGGTGTAAGTTAAGGCCCATCATCATTTTTTTATTTTATTTATTATTTCCAAATTGTAATGGAGATGCAAAGGATGTATTCAAGAGCGTGGGAACTCTGACCACTGGCAGCAAGAAAATAAAATGAAAAGAAATGCACTGAAGTAACATACTGGAATCTACCCAAGGGAAGGGAACAAATACAAAAGGGAAAAGCTAAGACCATGTGTCCAAAAATTCAAATAATATAAGAAAATTATGCTTAATCTCACCAGCAATATTAGAAGTGAAAATTAAAAGCTACTAATATTTTCCAATAAAATATGGAAATATTGAATGTATATGTCCCGCTCTCTCTTTTTCATATATATCACACACACATGACACACAAGGTATTTGGTACTCGATAATGCTTTATTATTATTAACATTATTGTTATTAGTATTGCTTTTGCTCATTATTAGTAGCATTAGTTGTATTTCCATGGCATGGGACTGTTAACAAGCACTCTAAAATGTTCAACTGGAAAACTCCAGGGTAAATGAGAAGTAGAAGAAACATTACAAACCCCCTTAACCAGAGTATGAGAAGAGCACAAAGGAGGATAGAATTTTATCATTCAAAGCTAAAACAAGATGGTAATTTAATTTTGATTTTGGTCCATTTGCATGCGCACTCAAAGAACCTACTACTAATTGACACTTAATATTGTGTGGCTGGCTTGGTTACAGAACTATGAAAACTGAAAAAGCCTTGAATTCCATTAGGTCTGAAATAATTTCGAATGAAAAATACATTTGTTCTCATAAAATTATAGTCATATTAATAATTATATTAATGAGATATTGCTTTTCAGGTACTGAAAGAGAGGTTGGTATGTTCTAGTTTGCTAGCTGTCAGAATGCAATATACCAGAAATGGAATGGCTTTTAAAAAGGGGAATTTAATAAGTTGCTAGTTTACAGTTCTAAGGCTGAGAAATGTCCCAGTTAAAGCAAGTTTATAGAAATTTCCAATCTTAGGCATCCAGGGAAAGATACCCTGATTCAAGAAGGCTGATGAAGTTCAGGGTTTCTCTCTCAAGTGGAAAGGCACACTGCGAACACAGTCTGGGTTTCTCTCTTGGCTAAAAGGGTACATGGCGTCATCTGCTAGCTTCCTCTCCAGCTCCCTGGGAGGCATTTTCCTTCTTCACCTCCAAAAGTCACTGGCTGGTGGACACTGCTTCTTGTGGCTGTGTCATTGATTGGGTGAAGCCTAATAGATCTAGTTTTGAAATGTTATGCCACTTATATTACCTAATCTTTCCCCAAACTCACCTTGCTCCCATGTCAACTTGGATATTAAAGTCTGCATAGGATAGTTGAGAGAATTCAATGAGAAAACAGTATTCTGCTATTATAGCAAGCCTCCAGTAACTCCTGTTTATGTAGTTTGGCACTAAAATGCTTTTAGGAAAAGAAATTTTAGTTTAAGTAACAACAACAATAGAAAGAATAAGCATAATACGCACACAATTATATTACAAGTAAAAAAGTTTTGGAAACTACGTGTCTTTTCTACAGAAGATGGAAACATAGCCCAAATTCTGAAAAAAAACTGATAAAAACATATTATTTTATGAATTTTTGAAAATGAAGCAATTGCATCTTAAAAGAATAATTACCAAGTTTATAACATTGGAGAGATGGCAAGGCAGAAATAGATGATGACAGATAGATATCAGGGAGCAATGAAATGATGACTCACAAAAGTCAGGGAAAAAAATTGAAAATAAAAGAATACTTCTGAAGTAGCTGAATACATGGAAATCAATACAAGATAAAATATATGGAAAGTAAACAGTAAAGAATTAAAAATAAAAAAATGATAATACAAGTAAAGTAATTAAAGTAATATAATTGGAGAGGTGAGACATTCACTTCTTTCTACACAATAGTAACATATAAGACCAATGCTATGTATGATACCTTTAGATATGTTCTCCTAAAGATGTTTCATTTCTACGTAGCACTATTTCACTAAGAAAAGGCCAATCCCCACAATTTGCTCCAATTCCTCTACTGGAAACTCCAGTAATTAAGAGGAAACTTGTACTGTAATAGTGTACTAATTATTTCCTGTTTTCTGAAAGGAAATTGGAATGCCATTATATCAGGGTGCACTTCAGAGGTATCTTAGATCCATTTCAGTGAAAGAGATCTAAGTCCTCAAGGTTATGGTACTACTTCAAGACCTTCTCTATGCCATTCTCCACCAATTTTCCTTTTACCAAGTTCTTCATATATATTGATCATTTCCTTATTCTATCTGAATCTGATAATCTCTTGTGGTCACACCTCAAGTTATGTTTTATGTTCTCACATGGAGGAGAAAAGGATCTTTGTTCTTTGACAGTGTAGCGTATCACAATATGAAGGCATGGGTTAGAGAATTCCAGAGGAAATCAGTCCAGATTTCCAGATTCCAGAGGAAATCAGTCCCACAGAATTAAATTGATATGCCCAATGTCAAAGAGCTGTTTAGTGACCTGGGGCCAATGCTAGGGAGGCCAAATTTAGATCTTTTAAATACTGATTGAAACTCTTTAACATGCTTCCACATATTAGTTTAAGAACTCACAAATTACCTTTTACATCAAGATTACTCTCCACAAAAGCTAAGTTTACACATTTAACCAACCAAGGTTAATGTCCCTGGGACTTTACTGCAGAAAGGTGACCAGCTCCTGGGGCAGCCAAAGAAAGGATAAGGAGACTTCAGGCAGGTTTTTTTAATTTAAAACCCCAGATAAAGAAATGAATTCTATTTTTTTTGATGAAAGTGGCAGAGCATCCCAAAGTTACTAACTTTTGGGAAGTGCAGCTTCAAGAGTAGGGTAGGTTAAATAGGCTTTTCATCTGCAAAGGAGCCTTGGAGGTACCTTGTCTTCGGGAATGTGCCACATTCTTGGAGGGTTTTTTTGGAGTCCCTCACATGCCAGTTTCTGAAGATGTTAAATAATTCCTTTGCCCTTTTAATGGTAAATGGGAGATCTTTGGTTCTGAGATGAGGATATGATGCAAGATGGAACTCAGCTTTTTGCTATATTCCTCATAGCTCATCTGGAAGACCACCATGCTTTTATAGTAGTCAGGATAAAAACTTTCCTTTGTTTCATGTCTCGTCTCCTGACTCTGTCATCGGGTTGTAGATACTTCCTTTCCCCAAGTGCTGCAAAGTAAGAAGCCCATGAGGTAAATGAGGTAGCTGGATAACCAGGGCACTTAACCCAATGTAGCCATTGTGATGTTGCATCCTTCCAAAACTCTGCAGTAACTTCTGGGAGAAGAAATCCAGCCACTAGTTTTGGCCTTGGAGCTTTTGGCTCACTCTCTGTCATCTTATTTAGGCAGCACCTTGGGTTGGGAACAACCTGTTTGATGCTATTGCAAAAGACATTGATTTTAAATTTCACTTCCCAATTGTTTGTTGTTAGTATAGAGAAACAATTTTCTATAAACATAGTGTTTTACAACCTTACTAAATTCGCTTACAGATTCAATTCACTTATAGGTTCCAGAAGTATTATTCTAGATTCCATGGTTTTTGTAGGTTTACATAAAGACCATGCAGAAAATGCAGAGTTCTCATATTCACATCCCTGTTTCTAACATTTTGTATTAGTGTGGTGCCTTGGTTATATTTGATGAGAGAATATTATTTTAATTGTACTAGTAGCTATGGTCTTTAGCTTACAGTAGGGTTCACTGTGTCACACAGTCCGTAGGGTTTTCTATGCACTCTATTATGCGGTCTGCTAATAACAAGAATTTTATTTTCCTCCTAGATTTTATGCCTTTTATTCATCTTTCTTGCCATTTTAGCACTGAATAGGATCATTAGTACAATATCAAATTTAAATGGTCAACACAAATATTATTAACACTATTTCAATACTAAGTATGGTATTACCAGTAGATTCCACAAAAATGTCATTTATCAGGAGAAGGTGTTCTCTTCTATTCCTAATTCACTGAAAGATTGAATAAGGAATTAGTGTTGAATTTTTTAAAAATGGCCCTTTTGAGATTATACTGGTTTTATTTATTATACTTTTAATGTGCAGAAATTATATTGATTTTTAACTATTAAACCATGAATTTTTGGATAAAACCACTTAATCAGGAAATCATTTAAAAATATTTTTGGATTGGATTTTCTATTATTATGATAGGAATATTATCATCTAATTTGCTGAGAGATATAAGTCGTTATTTTCCTTTAATCTCTTAGTCAGTTTTTATATCATGTGTATTCTGGCCTCATAAAATGATCTGGGAAATGTTTCACCCTATTTTATTTTGTGAAAAGATTTATGTAAAATTGATATTATTTCTTTCTCAAATGTGTGATAGTATTCACTAATAAAGTCATCGGCCCTGGTGTTTTCTCTGTTGGAAGATTTATTATTGATAATTCAAGCTTAGTCCTGTATTTGAAATGTCAATGTTTTCTGTCTGGTTTAGTCTATTGTGTTTTTTAAAGGTTTTTTCTTTTGTTGAGGATGTTGAACATTCACTCAGAAGTTGTTCAAACCATTTCTGAATTATAATTTTAATTTATCCAATATCTCTATTGATGCTTTCTTCTATTTCTGATATTGACAATGTGCTTTGACTCTCTTTTTTCCAAATCAGGCTTACTATGGATTTATAAATATTGTTAACCTTTAAAATAACCAACTCTTACCTCTGGTGAATATTTATATTATTTGCTTTCCATTTCACTAATTTTAGCATTGTCTTATTTTCTTCCTTCTATTCATTTTAGGTTTCACAGCTTTGTTAAAATAAACTGAGATCATTGATTCAAAACCTTTCTTCTTTCTTAGTATTAACATTTAAAAGTACCATTTTCCTTCTAATTACTTATTTTGTTGCATCCCATAGAAGAATTTGCTATTGTATATCATTTACATTCATGACAAATTAATTTTCCATTGGATTTCTTCTTTGACCAGTGTGTTTTTAAGTGGCTTTTTAAGTTATTTTTAACTATTTGAGGCTTTTCTACATATCTTCTTCTCATTGTTTATTAAAGAAGAAAATGAGTCAGAGAACATAATCTGGTTATCATCCTTTAGTATTTCTTGAAGTTTCTTTATGGCCCAGTTTTGTGAATGTTCCATTCTGTTCATGATTTTGAAGAAAATAAATATAGCAAAATTGTTGCCTGTTGTGCTCTATATATTCAGTTGGTCTGTGTTCTTTGATAGCATTGTCCAAATCTTCTGTTTCTGATGGATATATTTTTTTTGTAAGGAAGGGGATAACTTATTTATGCATGTAAAATCTCTAAGAATGATTCTAAATTCTTTCTAACCCATTAATTCAGTCAGTTCTTCTTGGCGTATTATCAAGCTCCATTATTAGGTACATAATAATTTAGGATTCTTATGTCTTTTTAATGAATTGATCTTTTTTGTGCTATTATCATTCCCTTTCAGCATTCTTTTGCTGGTGCCTCTTTTCCATCACAGAACATTAAACCTGTATGTTTCATTATATTTAACATGTATCTTTTATAGATTGTATATGCTAGGTCTTGATTTTAGCCATTCTGATAATGTTTACAATTTAATTGAAGTTATGACCATTTACTAAACCAAACCCACCCAAACAAAAAACAACAAAAAACCTTTTAATTTAGAAATAAGTTTAAACTCGTTATGGAAACTGTTAAATAATAAAATTGCCCTTCATGCAGCTTCCACCATGGGTAAAAACGAACATAATGGTACTTCAACTATCAAAAGCAGGAAACTGATATCGGTACAATAGTATTAACAAAACTACAGATCTTATTCAAGTTTCACCAGATTTTACATGTGCTTTACTCTTTAGCATTCAGTTCTATGAAATTTGATCATGTTTATAGATCTTTGTAAGCATGCCAATCACTATCATTATTTTCTCACCCCAAGAAACACCCCATCTGCCCCTTTACAGTTCTACACTTCCCCCAGTCCTAACCCTTGGCAATCACAGGTCTGTTCTCCACCATTATACACTTGTTTTACAAATGAAATGATATAGTAAGTCGCATTTTTGCAATTGGCATTTTCTTTAAATTCTGCATAAGACCCTATAGTTCACCTAAATTGTGTGTCAATATTTTGATCATTTTTATTGCAGAATACTATTCCATTGTAAAAATATACTGCATTTGTTTATCAAGTATCCTATTGGATGCAAGTTTTAGTTATTGATAAGACATCTTTTCACATTCTTGTAAGTTTATGTGTGTGTACATATGTTTTCATTTCCCATAACGAGGCATTATGAGTGGAATTGCTATGTTTTAGGATATATATGTGCATATATTTATACGTATAACTTTTACGTTATAAGAAACTATCAGACAATTTTCCATAGTCTCTTTATCCATTCATTCACTGAAAGCTGTTTAGACAATTTCCAGCTTTGGGCTATTACAGATAAGCTGCAATTATATCCCATTGGTTGATCATGCGGTTCTATTCTTCTGTATACTTGCTGCTTTTTTAGTAGTTCTGTCAATTACTAAAAAGTGTATTGAAATCCCCAACTGTAGTTGTAGATTATGTGAGATTTTGTTTCTTATATTTTGAAGCTCCGTTGTTCAATGTGTGCATAAAGCCTTACTATTCTTAGTTTTCTTGAATAATTGGCATTTTTATCACGAAATGTTGCTATTTGTAATGAGTAATCTCTTTGCTCTGTAGTATAGCTTTTGTTATTTACATAGTTACTCCAATTTTATGTTGATAGTATAACTTTTTTCAATCTTTTATAATTTACCATTTTACCATTCTCTATTATAGTATTTTAAGTAGATTTCCTATAAAAAGTATTTAATTGGTCCATTTTTAACTTGTATTCCATGAAGAAAATCTCTGCTACTAACTGATGTGTCCAGACCATTTGCATCTTTCTTTTTTTTGGCATGGGCAGGCACCAGGAGGGTCTCTGGTATGGCAGGCAAGAATTCTGCCTGCTGAGCCACTGTGGCTCACCCCAGACCATTTGCATTTAATGTAGTTATTGACATGTTAGAAATTAGTGTGCCACTTATTTGTTTTCTATTTTTTTCCATTTCCCCTTTCTTATATTCCTGTGAGTTACTTGGACATTTTTTTAGTATTTTAGTTTAGCTTATCTAGTGGTGTTTTAAAATATGTATCTGCTTTTACATGTCATTGGTGTTGTAAAATGTACATACTTATCAAAGTCTACTACTGTAGACTATTACCACTTCATGTAAAATGTAGAAATCTCACCACCAATTAGGATATATCTTTAATATCCCAACTATACATTCAAAACCTCCTCAGTCAGTGTAACAATGTTTGGCTTCAACTGCCAAGCAAAACTGTTCAGAAGAACAGTTTATCATGTATACCCAGATATTTACTCTTGCTTTTGATCTTTCCTTATTCCTCATGTTTCAGATTTCTTTCTGTGTTCATTCACTTTCTGTTTTAAAAAAAATATTTTCCTTTGCAATTCTTTTCAGCACATCTCCTGTAAACAAATACTCTGAATTTTTATTTCTAAGTATATCTTCATTTAATCTTTATTCATAAGAATATTTTTACTGGATATAAAATTCTGGACTAGCAATTATTTTCTTGAAGCACTTAAATGGCATTTTTCTTCTGGCTGACATTGTTTCTAATGAGTTATCTGTTGTCATATGAATTTTCTTCTCCATACTTACAAGATCTGTGTCTCTGTATTTAATTATAGAAATTAAACTATGGTGTTTCTGTGTGAGGACTACTTTCAGTTTGTCTTGTTTGGGATGCGCTCAGCTTCTTCTATCTGCATTCTTTTATATTTACCCATATATTTTTGTTTTTCTGTTGATTATCCTTCCTCTCTGTAGATTTAAAAATTCTATGTGGAATCTTTGTTTCTCAGCCTAGATGTCTTCTTTTAACATTTTTTTGAGGAAATAAATTCTGTCAGCTGTGTATCTATGAAAATATTTATATTTTACTTTCATTTCTCTTGGATATTTTCACTGCATGTAAAAGTCTAGGTTTACACTTTTGTTTTATTTTTTTTTAATTTATTTCATTACATTTTCTTCCAACCGCAATTTTTCCCTATAGGAAGACTTATGCCCTTCACGTCGTTACTCCCCAGGATGTAATATAGGTTTTTCTATGATCAGTTTATGTATTTTGTCTCATCTTCTTGCCCTTTGGTGTTGTTTATTTGTATTTACTCTGCATGGAGCTTTCAGAGTTTCTTGAATCTGCAGGTTGAGGTCTTTTCTAATTTTGGAAAATCTTTAGCCGTTATATTGTTAAATATTTCCCCCCTTTCTCTCTCCTCCCTTTACGGCACTTCAGTTACTTCGTTTGCCTGTTTTGTGTATGGTTCCATAATTCTGAGATAGTCTCCCCTGTTTTTCTCTCGCTGTCCTATTTTGGTTTCAGACTGGAAGTCCCATGTTCACTGATCATTTTCCTCACTGATATTCTCATTCTGAGTTTAAACCCATCGAATGACTTCTTCATATGTAATATAGTACTTTGATTTCTGGCATTTCCATGTAAATATTTTGAATAGTCTTCATCTCTCTGCTGATAACACTCATCTACTCATTTATGTTCTCCACCTTTTTCACTAACTACTTTTATGTATTTACCATACTTGTTTTTAAATTATTGTCTGATAATTCCAACATCTGGGCTATCACTAAATCTCCACTATTGACTATTTCCTCTCTTGAAATATACCTCATTTTTTCTTTGCATCTTCATGTTTCTCAATTTTTCTTTATTATACGACAATATTTGGGGGGAAAGAACAACAAAGGCTAAAGCAAAGAAGATTTAGTCACAGAATAGGGTATGCTCTACCTTCTTTAAGATCACTAGTATGGTGGTCTGAATAAATGTGATTTGAAGTGGAACTAGATTTGTGCTTTGTTTTGCTACAGTTAGATTCAGCTCAGTAAAATATTTTGAGGGAAGGATGAGAAATTTTCCTTCATCAGTGCTTGAATTATTGAGTCCAGTGATTTCCCAAAGAGCTCTTTATGCTTTCTGAAGCTTTTACAACTGGGCTTGGTTCCTCTCTGAATTAGCCTAGCTGTCAGGTTTTGGATCACTGAGGAGTTCTTTTACCTCTCCATGCCTGTCAGTAGCTTTCTGTACATTGGCAGCTCCCTCTGTCTGATCTTACTCTGACTGCAGCCTTAAGGTCACCATAGTTTACTCAGTGAAATCCTGGTTGAATTAGAGGGATTTCTCTTCCTCCAATACCCTTTGAAGTGTGTCTTTTGTGTCCTTGACGAAGTCCTGGTGTAAAGCCCAGTCATCTGTCTAAACTGGGAGGGATACTCTGACTCTCAGCCTTAAGTACACTATTGCTTTGCATTTGGTTCCCGGCCCCAAAGCTTTGGCATATTATACCTCTGCAATTGGTGGGAGTTCATGAGAAAGAATTTGCAGGGACAGGCAGAACTGTTCTTTGGCTAGGACCTCTCCAGATTCTCTTATACCAGCTTACCTGTTTGTCAAATATTGGGTCACTTTCTCCTTATGCCAGTCAATAGTGGATTCCTCCTTTGCCTACTCCTTTGCCAGGGTCACTTGGGGGACTCTTTACTTTCTGGAAAACATTCATTTATGATTAATTCCATTCTGATTGGTTTTGAAAGTATATGATATTGTAGTATTTTGGGGTTTCCCCTGGTTAAAGTAGGAACAAGATTAGCAATTTCTACTTCTTAATCATAATCTTGACGTGGACTATAAGTAATGTCTTTCCTAAAGCAAGTATAACTTCACTAAAACCATGACAAAGATTTCACATAGAAAAAAATATTAGAAGCCAGTGTTACTTATGAATATTGCTGTAAATAGCTAAAATAAAATAGAAAACAAAATTCAGCATGATATTAAAATAATACATCATTATATTGTTGGATTTATTTCAATAGGACAAAGCTATTTCAGTGTTCCAGAAATTCATCAATACAGTTTTTTTTTTTGTATGCTGTATGACAGGA
The DNA here is from genome assembly GCF_023851605.1 of Tamandua tetradactyla. Classification (NCBI taxonomy): domain Eukaryota; kingdom Metazoa; phylum Chordata; class Mammalia; order Pilosa; family Myrmecophagidae; genus Tamandua; species Tamandua tetradactyla. The sequence continues at coordinate 44,376,836 of NC_135329.1, read as the reverse complement.
GGTCACAGTTCATTCTTTTTCCATGTGAGTATCCTGTTTACTGTAGCATGATTTGTTGAATTTTGTTTGTTTCTTTTCTTTCTTCTTTTGCTTATTTGTTTTGGGAAGTGAATGGGCTGGAAATCGAATCTGGTCCTCTCATAAGGCAGGTAAGAATTCTACCACTGAACTACCCTTGCACTCCCTCATCAATACAATTCTATTTATTTTTTATTGACTTTGAGATCAGGTAAGAATAAAAGCTGCTAAAAAAGGCATTTGAAAATTGAACCATTATTAACTGAAATCTACAATGGTATAGGAATTTATTGTTATTTCATTAACATATTATGTATGTGTGTGTATTTGTATGTACCTCCAAATTCAGGATCATGAACAATGTGTTTAGTGAAGAGACAATGGGATTTTTCCTAAAAACCTAGAAGCAAAACAAGGATATTGGCTTTTAATATTATGTTAGAGGAACTGACTAATTATATATAAAATTAAACATCAAAGACACAAAATTTGGAAAATAGGAATTACACTCATTCCCACTTTTGCAAATAATTAGATAATACATCTAGAAAATGCCTGAGAAGAATAAAACACTTGCTACAATGATGTTATAAGTCATTGCTATAATAATTAATAATCCTGCTATATACACATTGCTTTAGTTTCCTGGCTGCTAAATTAAATACCATGCAATGGGGTGACTTTATTGTCTCATGGTTTTAAGGTTAGAACTCCAAAATCAAAGCAATGTTTTCTCCCAGAAGACTGTGGGATTCTATGGCTGGTTGTTGGTGATCCTTGGTCCTTGGCTGTTGTGTCACATAGCAATGAACATGGTGGCCTCTTCTGGCTTCTCCTTTTTCTTCCTGGTTCCATTGACTTCCAGCCTCTACCTGCTCCCTGTGACTTTTTCAATCTCTGTGGCCTTTATTGTAAGGGCTTAAGTAATAGGATTAAGACCCATTCTAATTAAATTGAGCCACACCTTAATTGAAGTAACTTCATTGGAGATTTTATTTATAAGGGTTCATGTCTACAGGAATGGATTAAGTTTCTGAATATGTTTTTCTGGGGTATATAGTTCCATGCCATCATACTCTGCCCACTAGATCCTAAAAAGAAATGTTCTGTCCATCTGTAAAATACTTTCATTCTGTAACAACATCCTAAATTCCTCAAATTATTTCAGTGGCAATGCTAAGTACAAAGTCTCATCAGTATTGGTTACGAGTGTGGTCAGTCCTGGGGCACATTTTCTCCCTGTGGACCTATGAAACCTAAACACAAGTTATCTGCTTCTAATATGCAGTTAAAGATTGGGCAGAGGATAAACATTCCCATCCTGGAAAGGGGGAATTGGAGGGAAAACGGGGGTTCTGGGTCCCAAACAATCCTGAAAATCAGCAGGACAAATTCCATTAGATTTGAAGTGTGAGAGTCATCTATTATATTAGTTTATAAATTGCCAGAATGCAATATAGCAGAAATGGAGTGGCTTTTAAAAAGTGAATTTATTAAGTTGCAATTTTACAGTTTTAAAGCCATGAAAATGTCCAAGTTAAGGAACCAACAAGATGTTACCGTCACTCAAGAAAGTCTGATGCTGTCTGAAACAGCTCTGCCATCTGAAAAGCCATGTGACTGGCATCTGAACACCTAGCTCAGCTGGGAAGACTCACGGTGACACCTGCTAGCTTTTTATCCTCATTTCATAAGGCTTCCTCAGGGACGTTTTCTTTCTGCATCTCCAAAGGTCTCTGGCTGTGTGGGCTCTGTGGGTTTTAAAAGTTCTTCCAAAAGGATTCCCTCTTAAAGGGCTCCAGCAAGCAACACCTTGAATGGGTGAAGACACATCTCCATGGAAACCATCCAGTCAAAAGTTACCACTCACAGTTGGGTGTGTCACATATTCCACCAGCAATATTGAATGAGTATTAAAGAGCACGGATTTTCTGAAACCCCAACCAAAACCATTCTTGCCAATTCTAAAGAATACCTAGGGCATTACATAAGCTTCTACAAAGGTCCCATGTACTAAGGTAACTTTCCAGAAACCTACAACCTCCAGGTGGTTCCCTGGACCAGATAAGTCTTGAAATTCAGATGGGCCACCCTCTCCAGAACATCAACTAGTTTCTCTCTCCTTATCCCATATTATCAACAGCCCCTTCCAATATGAAAGAGCCAGAATGGGCTTAGCCCAAATATTCCTAAACACTAGGAAAAAGATCAGAGATGATGGTGGATTAATACAGAGAAGGTAGGGTTTAACAAATGAGTGTGATTGCTGAATCATTCTATTGATATTTCTTTTAGTCTCTAGTACCTTAGATCAGCTAGAAGTAAAAACCTAATAGGGTGGAATTGCAACCCATACCAAACTCTGGAATCTGTTCTACAACTAATTGTTGTGATGTACTTTGAAATTTATTGCTTTATTGTTTGTATGTTATTTATCACAAAAAAAGAAAAAAAAAGAAGAAAGAGTATAATAGGGAAGATAGGATTTAACAAACAAGTGTGACTGCTGAATCATTGTTTTGCTATTTCTTTTGGTCTCCAGTGTCTTGGAGTCATTGGAAGAAAAATGAAAAATCATGGAACTGTAACCCATATCAAATTTTAAAAATCTATCCTATAATTAATTGTTAAAATGTATTTGGAAATTTATTGCTTTTTTGTACATATGTTATATTTCACAATAAAAAAAAAACGTTAGAAAAGAACATACGGGTGTACGAGTGGTGCAGTGGTAGAATGCTCACCTTCCATGTGGGAGACTCAGGTTCGATTCCCAAACCATGTGCCCCCCACAAAACAAAAGAGCATGTCTTCTCTGGGGTGCATGACAGCTTCAAACTGGCACATCTATGGATCAGCATTCTGTCCTCAGGTCTGATGGAGTAGCAGTTCCTCCCCTTCTAAGCATTTTTGCAGTGGACATGCACTTCCCAAACACTGGGGTGAACACCCCACCCTCTCCAAGTCAGGAAGGCAGCCAGTATGTCTGCAAATGCCAGGGTACAGGCCCCACCTTCTCTAGGGTTTGATGTGGCAGTCAGGCTCTCCAAGAATGCAGGGGCACAGGCCCCACCATCTCTGAGCGTTGGGTAGCAGCATTCTCTCTGAACAATGGGACATGAGGCCTACCCTCATCTAAGTGACAGGGAAGATGGCCTGCCCCCTCCAAATGCAAGGGTGAACCTACTCTTTCGAAACACATGGCTGGCCCCACTCTCCTGACCAAAGATCTCTTCGGTGCAGATCTTACTTTCCATGGTTCTGCCCTTGAAGTCATTTTTCTTCAGATCATCCTTTCTCTCTCTTTTTTGGTCCAGGCTGGCAGTGGTTCTGCTCGTACAAATTTCAGAAAAACCTTGTCATGTTTTCTACACTTCGCAGGGTTCCGAACCTTCAGACAATAGAACTTTCCACAGATCTTTCCTGCCTAGCTGCATTTTCAATCCTGACTTCCACTGAAATGGCTAAGATACATGTTCAGTGGGCCCTATTCACTAGGGAACTCACTTTACGGATGCTCAGCGAGGTCCCTGAAAGAACTGTTTTTGGACCTAGTTTCAGAGGACCTTAACAGTATATGTTTAAGATTTTCCAAATGATCAATTTCTGCTTTCTTGTGCTTAAGACTTCAGTTTCTCAGCCTATCACTTCCCTCTCTCCTTTCACTATAAACCACAAGGAGAAACCAGGCTGTACCTTCCACACCTAGCTTGGAGATTTCCGTAGCTAAATATTCAAGTTCTTGAACTTAAGTTCAAGTTCTGCCTGTCATCCAACAATAGAACTCAATTTCATCATTTCATCAAATTCTCTGCTACTTTTGAGAAAGGATAGCCTTCCAATAACACAGTATCAGTTCTTTCTAAGGCCTCATTGGAAGAATACTTTGCATCCATATTTTTTCCAACAATCTTTTCAAAGAAATAGGCCTTTTTTTTTACAAGAACCCCATAATTCTTCTAGTCTCTACCCACTATCTAGCTAAAAAAAACTGTTTCCACATTTTAGGCATTTACTATAATAGCCCCCCACTTTACATTAACAACAATGGTTCTAGTGTCCTGGCTGCAAGTAAAGTACTATGCAGTGTTTGGCTTAAGCAACAGGTGTTTATTTTATTAAGGTTTTAAGACCAGGAGAAGTTCAAAGACAAGGTATCTTCAAGGTGAGGACTTCTGGAAGACGGTCATTCTAGGGCTGGCTGCTGGAAACCCTTGGTGTCTTGACAATTCTGTCACATGGAATACATATGGCAGTCTCTCCGGATTTCTTTCTCTTGCAAATTCTACTGACTTCCAGAATCTAGCTGCTACTTGTGGATTTTTTGTCTCTCGATAACACCTTCAGTAATAGGATTAAGACCCATTCTGATTCAGTTTGTGCATACTTTAACAAAAGTAGCCTCATCAAAGTTCCTCTTTACAAGGGTTCATACCCACAGAAATGGATTAAGTTTAAGAACATGTTTTTCGAGGGTATGTAGCTCCAGGCCACCACACACTATATACATCTTTAACATTCAATGTAATGTATATTATATACAGTATTATATATTACAATATATTTCTTTTGGGGGTGTTGTGGTTTTTCTCTTAAATGTTACCACAAATCATGGATGTACTGAGAAGTCATTTCAGTGCCCTATTATTATATAACAAACTGCTCAAAAATTAGTGACTTTAAACAACAACAATCATTTATTCTCTTGTGGGTCTTTAATTTGGTCAAAGTTCAGCAAGAACAATTTGTCGCTACTCTATATAGTATCAGCTCAGACAGCGTGACAGAGAACTACAGTATCTATTTTTAAAAGGCTCAGTCACATGGCTGGCAAGTTGGTGCTGGCCGCTTGCTGAAAGCTCCTCAGGGGCGGTCGGCTGGAGGTCTTGGCTTCTCTCCATGTGTTCTTATACACTATTCTGTAATACAATATTGTGATAAGTGATAATTATTATGTATAATTAGTTTGCACCATAGGGACCTACTCTATGAAATTGATCGTCTGGAAAATGATTGAAATTTTGTATAAAATAAAGATCATTTACAATAAGCTACATAAATTATGAACAAATTGAACTAAAGTCTACAACAGCTGTATGAGTAAACCATTTAAAACATTCATGAATCACATAAAAATAGGTATGAATTAGTGGGAATATGTGTCAATAGTATGAATTAGTGTCATGTTCTTGGTTATCAGAACATATCAACATATAATGTCAATCACCTTCTGTTTCCCCACTGAAATGCAAATTATTTTAGGGCAAGCACACTCTGTAATCCTCCTTGCCTCTCTAGCATTTAGAACAAAATTTGTTTCACATTGAACACTTAATTGATGATTGAATAATAACTTAGTCTATTTTATTGCTTTCTAGAGTTACTTATATCTTTGATTTAACTTTTTTATTCCATTTATTCTACTTCATCTCTAAATAATTGACAGAATTCATGAACCTGTCATTTATTCATTTTGATCACTGGCCTCAAAACAAATGTTTAAAAGCAACTGCATAATCATGCACACTTAATGGGTACACACATATAAAAATACTAACATTTAATAAGTGATAACAATAATTATAAAATTGAGAATCTCTGATCATTACAAATTTTGCATGCTATTTCTTCTTTGATAGCGTATGAGAAGTAGCCTAGTAAAAACAATGAAAATTTTCATTTTTGCTTTTATTAGTTTGAAGCGTTATGGGGGACTCATAACACTTATAATAGCAAAGCTAAATTATCAATGGCACTTATTTTCTATCTTGTTATTCTGTTACTCATCATTATCTGGGTGTTAATTTTAAGCCATAAATATTTAAAGAAGTCATATGAAGGAGTGCCATTACTTTGTTGAAACACTCAAATATTTCAAAACAGATGGTCATAAAATTTTTTTTAAATGTACTTTAAAAATCAATAAAATATGTTGCTGTTTTCATATAACAAAGCAATTACCTTTTTTTTTTTCTATCTGCTCCTCTCCTTTTAATAAATAACACTTCCTATCAAAAACATAGTAACACTGCAAAGGGCTAGACAGCAAGAGATAAAGAGTTGAAGTAATGTGGATAGCCTCAATGTCAGGTGAGAATGGGGTGTGGGGACAAGGATGGCTTGTTCATACTTATGGATGTTTAGGGTTTCTAAAATTTTCATAGCACCAACAAGAAAAGCTACAGTGGCTGGCCAAGTTATTGTATCATTTAAATACTCTCTGGTGATCGTAAGGATGATTTGAAATTTTAAAGCATAAAAGATCATGCTGTGGCAAAGCAAATCAAGTTAGCAGCAGGCGTATGATTCTCATGCCACAGGCATATGCTGCAGTCATAATGAGCCCCTCGTAGGTCTCCTGGTCTTCCGTGTCACACTTCATAGAGCAGTCGGCACCTGAATTGATTTTCTGAGCTTTTCTTCATTACCTGGGGTTTCTGACAATCCACTGAAAGTGAAAAATTCAAATAAGCATTCTCAGTTTGGCAGGATTTTTAATGCTTAGCATATATAGTTATTTTCTAAATGTGCTATTCTTCCCTACCTTGGTTTTATTAAAACCTTTAATTATGTGATTAAAAAGAGCTTTCAATGATAGCAGGAGTTGGCAGAAATTGTAATAATTTCGTTAAAATAGCAGTATTCTGATCAATAAATATTTCCCAAAACATAATCATAAGAGAGGAGCGGTCCCACTTCTGAAAAATAAGGCCAGCTCCATTTCCTAAGATGTTCAAGGAAGTTTTATTATTCCTTGGTTCTATTTGAATATCTGAACCAATACGTACAAGAATATTATTCCAGGTAGTCTAAACAAACAGACTCCAGAGGGACTCATGCTACCTTGAAATATTGTGATTTATATTTAGGTGAAAGTGATGTTAGTTTTCTCCTACTGCCAGTTAATTATTCGGATGTTAGTTTTAAAATCTCATTGGAATGCTTATTCTTCCCATCTCACAAAGAAAAATAATTCTGTAGGCTTATTGTTATTCTCTTATCATAAAACTAATTAAGAGCTATGTGGGATCTTTAAGACTAATGAACTGAATTTAAGATAAATCCATCTGATACTCTCTAAGGTATTTTCTTTTAGCGATTTTTGTCTTAATATTTTTCCAGATTATCATTGGATAATTCTATAGTAAGCATAATCTACTTAAGTCATACATGTAAAGTGAAAGTTGTGTCTCCCAGATAGAAATGACAGCAGAACATCTTATTTCACTTTGAGGAGATACCTACTACCATCAGAGCTACCTGAAACTATCCTGAATAGTCGAACTGGTTAATTCATGCAATCGAACTGCTATACCATTTATCTTGGACAGAATAACAAGACTTTTGCTTGGTTTTGCATTATTTGTTTATGTTAAAATTACTGTAACAATTCACTTTCATTTTCTCAAACAGATAGGGCAATTTCATTACCCCTTATCTGATCAGGGGAAAAATCAAGACAATTTAGACAAAGGATAGGTGAAAATAGAGGTGAAACATGTTATTTTAAATTTATTAGAGTCTAATAAATTAATTACTCATTAAAACCACAATAAACAGGTATAATTCTAATTTTTAGCCATGTTCCTTTCTAGAAATTTTTGGTTTTCCTGGTCCTACTGGGATCTACCATGTCTTAAATTAAATAACAGTTTGTCTATGTGGCAGAGGTAAATATTTGCATTTCACTGTCTCCTCTTTGATCACCTAAAATTTTCTCCCATTCTCTGGGGTTTCTGCTCTTCTGCTATTTTTTCAAGAATTTCTACTAAGTGAATTACAAATCTCTATCTCAAATCTTGATAGAGATTACTCATCCCAAGTATCTTAGTACTCCCTGACTATTCTATTGCCTGGTCAAGACCTACATTGCCAAAACTTAAGCCATTATCTTCTTATTTTTTCTAAAATGCCTGTATTTTAGATCTCGTATTTAAAGTTTTGATAATATAATGCCATTGAAACACTAATTTTAAAATTTATATTTCCTCCACCCAGGAAATTAATCTTGTCTAATTTTGTTCCTCTAAAACTGTTCTTATTAAGATCATTGGCAATCTACTCTTTAAAACCAATGGAAATTATACAAATAAATTCTATAGCATTTTAATTTGTTTATCTCAATGCAGGATTTGATATTGTTGACTCTATTCTTTTCTTTGAGTTATCTTCTTCTCCTTTCCAGACAACAGATTCTTTCAGTCTTCCAATATCCTGAGTAATTCTCTTAGAGGCACCTATTCCTCAGCTCTTACTGTAAATACTGGTATTTTTTTTAAATTACTTCCTGCGTTCTCTTCTTTTACCACTTTGACATTTTCTCTCAGCAATATCTTTCAGCTCCATGTCTTCAGTAACCATCTTCTTAGTGACTGATCCCATTGTTAACTTCCTGAAAAGATTTCCCACTGATTTTCATTTTCTTATATCAGTTGTCATGAAGAAGACATGTGGATGTCTTTCAGGCACATCAAAATCAATGTGATACAAACTATTTTCTTTAATTTCTCTATCAGATTTGCTCCTCTTTCAGGGCTTCAACTTAGTGAAGTTGCTCATACTCTGTCCAGTTCCCTAGAGTAAAAAGCTGGGTATTTCAGCTTTTTTGGCTTCTCTCACTTGCTTCACTCAATCGCAATACTCTATTAATTCTAACTCCATTCATCTCCTTGTCTTCACTGATGCTACGCTGATTCAGGACATCATCGGTTCTTATACTGATTTTATTGCCTCCCTATATAATTTTCTGTACTTTAGTCAGAATGAGCTTTCAAAGTACAAATATGACCATTTTCCCATGTTTACAAACTTTTAATGGTTTCCTGTTGTGGTTAGATAAAATTCAATCTCCATAGCATAGCATGTTTCTAGGACCGCAATATTCATCCCCAACTTGTCTCTCAACTTGAAATGTAACTTTTTACATCTTTTACCTTTCTTTTATTTCCCTTCAAAACTTGGCCATTACAAATATTTTTTTCCTTGAATGTTGTGACATTGTGCCCTCTTCCTCATTATTTTCCCAGCCTCTGTCCTGATCTATAACTTGGTTTACTGTATTAGTTATCTATTGCTGTGTAACAAATTAACACAAATTTAGCAGATTAAGACAACACCCATTCATTATCTTTCAGTTCTGTAGGTCAGAAGTCTGAGTGGACTTGGCTAGATTCAAATTAACACAAATTTAGCAGATTAAGACAACACCCATTCATTATCTCTCAGTTCTGTAGGTCAGAAGTCTGAGTGGACTTGGCTAGATTCTCTGCTTAGTATATCTCAAGGTTGGAATTAAAATATCAGCCGAATTAGGTTCTTACATGGAAAATATGGGGTATATAATCTTCCTCCAAATTTATTCAGGTTGTTGACAGTATCCATTTCTTTGCTGTCATGGAATCAAGGCCTGTTTCCTTGCTGCCTTTTGGCTAAAGTTAGTTCTCAGCTCCGAGAGGCTGGACTCTGATCCTGGCATGGCAAATGCCCCCCTCCATCATCAAGCCAGTTTTCCCTTTTGTCCTCACCTTCCCATATCAGTTTCCTTTTAGATGGGCAAATACTTCTCATGTCTTGATTATCTCTGACTTCCTCATCTGCTATGAGTTGGAGAAAATACTTTGCTTTTCTAAATGTTATTTATTTATTTATTTTTCCAAACAAATAACCTCCTTCCCCTCACTCCCCATCTCCAGGTAACTTTTAATCCACTTTCTATTTCTTCAAATTTGCCATTTATTTTAATTATAACTAATATAGAATATTTGACTTTATGCGCCTTGTTTATTTCACTGAGCATAATGTTTTCAGAGTTCTTCCATGTTACAGCATGTCTTGTAATTTCATTCTTTCTTAGGGCAACATAATATTCCATTCTTTATATGCACTGCATGTTGTTTATTCAACCATTTGTTAATGGACCAAAAGATGGGTAGTTTCAACCTTTTAGATGTTATTATAGCTATTATATACATTGGTGAACAAGTATTTCTTTGAGACCCTGTTTTCACTTCCTTTGGATATATTTCTGTAGGTGGAACTGTCAAGTTTCATGGTAATTTTTATATTTAATTTTTTGAGGAACTGCCATATTACTTTCCAAACAGGCCACACATCTTATATTCCCACAATGCACAAGACTTCCAAAATATCTGCCAACCTCTCAAGCATTTGTTTCTGTTTGTTTGTTTTTTAAAAATTCTAGCCATCCTTGTGCATGTGGAGTGATAGCTCGCTGTAGTTTTGATTTACTTTTCCCCAATGCATCATGAGGTTGAGCATCTTTTCATATACTTATGGATCATTTTAGTTTCTTTGAAGAAGTGCCTATTTAAGCTCTTTGACCAATTTTTAATTCGGTTGTTTTTCTTTAGTTGTTGCAGGTAAACGTTCTTTATAATATTTATCTTCATAGGTAGTATACTGTTTTGATTACTATAGCATTGTAGTAAACTTTGAAATTAGAAAGTATGATTCCTTCAAGTTTGTTTTTCTTTTTCAAAATTGTTTGACTATCCAGGGCCCTTTGCAGTTTGATATATATTTGAGCATTGATGCTCAGTGGGAAAATTATAGCTATGAACATCTATATTAAAAATACTCTATTTTTACACTCAACTGTGGCCACTGTGCAGACAATACTTTGCTCCTTTGTGCACCTTGCTCGGCTTCCTCTACAACCATATCTGCCAACCTGATATGGCCATGATTGAGATATTCGATAAATTGAAATTGAAGAAGACAGAAATGCAAGAGAAAATTCCACTGCCTTCCAAAGAAACAGTAGAACAGGAGAAGCAATCAGGCAAGTCGTAAAAAAGTCTGCTAAGCCAATATGCACTGTGTATTCCATAAGCATTCCCTTCTTTCTTTACTTCATTTAGCTGGTAACTTTGTAAGATGCAAAGAGGTTGGATCAAGTTTAAATGACTGCTGCTCCTTTTCACATCAGAGTGTCCAGCACTATTGACAAGAAAGCTGCACTGCCTCTCTGGTCTGCCTGTCTTGCTTTCAGGGTAGGAAAAGAACTTGCATGTTAATGAAAAAAGAAGCTGGGTTGGATGTCAATGAATCTAGAGTAAAAGCAAAGCTGGTGTAAGGTGTCTCGTGGGCTGCAAAATGAGAGTGCTATATTTTTGTTTAAATTATTTTAATTATTGGGATGTAAAATTTTTAAATATGCCAATAAAAAGTTTAAAACCCTGCAAAAAACAACAAAAACTTCTTCCTTTAAAGAATTCATGTGATTAAGTTATGCCCACCCAGATAATCTCCCTATTTTAAGGTCAACTAAACTACATATGCAAAACGCCATTTGTCATGTAATGACATAATCATGGGTGTTACAACACCAGGAGGAAATCTCAGGATTCTGTCTAACACATTTTTTGTTTGTTTGTTTGCTTATTTCTTATTGTTTTTCTTTCCATTTCTGTGTGTGCGTGTGTGTGTGTGTGTGTGTCTACCACGCTTACTATTATATAGCTTTCACTGTTCAGATGTCGCTCTTGTAAGATCTCCATAACTTCTTGTCAGCGTGTTCACAAGAAGCTTCTACTATGTGATCCAGTGGCTGAGCCTATTAATTGTCTCCTACTTTATGTGTTATTTTTCCTCCTTAGTTACAGAATTCTGGCATTTAAACTAGGTATCTAGCCTCTCAGAACAAATTTTTATTTCTGGTTACTCTTACAGCTGGTGTCTCCATGAAACTAATTTCCAGCAAATTAATTTAAACAGAAGTGTCAAGTGTAAGCTTTGGGAAATTATCTTTAATTAAAGAGGTATACTCTTCTCCTCTCTTTTACCCTTGGCTGGGATGGCTAAGATGTGCATGCAATGACTAAAACAGGAGTATAAACTATTGATATGAAGTGGAAGCTGTATGCTGAGAATGGCAATGTCACAGGATGGAAGAAGTCTGCGTAATTGATAAACATTGAGTCATCATCCCTGTGTGATAAGATTAATATTCTATATTATTTAAGTCATATTTATTTTAGGTTTTCTGTCACTTACAGCGGAATCTTATCATAACCAATATAACTCCCATAGCAGTCTATCACTGGAATTGTCATTCTAAATTTGTTTTTATTAATTGTCTGTCTCAAGCACTAGACACTAAGTATTTTGAAGTTGCATACTATAACCTACATTCATCTTTTCTATTCTTATCATTTGGTTGACTGTCTGGAAAATGGCAGGCATTCAATAAATATTTGTTACAAAATAATTGCCTGGAAGTTAACTTGTGATTTCTTTTCTGCTTTCCCAATTAGACTGGACTCCAAAATCCAAAATGACTCCCCCAGGAGAAATATTTTCTTCAAGGAAGAAAAATTTAGACAACATAAAATAGTCTTCTAATAAAAATCCATTGAAAAATAAACTTATGGTGAGTATATAAATAGTCATGTAACAGAGTAAGTAGTTAGAATAAAATTTAGTATAGGTTTCTATATAATCAAAATATCAAAATTATTTTACCTGTGGGTCAGAGAAAAAAGCTGTTTCAGGACACCAGACTACAATGTACCTCTTTGTCTTCTCTTAACTTCTTTGCTAAAATATGTACCCTGTATACAGAGGGAATGTGGGAGGGAATCATTGACCTGGCAAAGCAGAGCCAAGTTCAAAGTGCTCTGCCTTTGATGTTTCATTCATTGTTCTCTGCAAAGGGGCCCTGAGAGTAAGGGGCATCTTTTCAATCACTGAAATGTGAATCACTCTAAAGCCATTGTGAATTAAGGAGCCAAGAGAGAAAAATGAGAAGATTATTAATAAAGGTGTATGGTTTGGCCCATTTTGGAACTAAATGTGATTTCTACCTCAAAGTATCTTATTTTCTATGAGGGATCTGAAACTCAGAAATGGTAAGTTCACAGAGCTGAATGGTGATTAGTGGTTATGAATGAGAGGGGGGAAGAGGAAGTGGCAGGATGCTTTGATTATTTGGCAGTTTTATGTTCTACATTTCCACATATATGGAAGTACTCCCCAATTCACAGCTTTTTATCCAATAGTAGTAACAGCAAGTAGAAAATTTAAGGTAAGATAAAAAATTTTTAAAATGAGAAGAAAAGAAACATCGTGATTATCATGAAGAAATGTAATTGTAAATAGTTTCATTCAAAAACTCTAAGAAGGATATCTGGCAGTTTTTAGTCCATACGAACAAAAATGAAGAGAAAAGAAAATGCTGCATAAGACATTCCTTTCTAATTGCATTGAAGAATATATGAAAACAAATATGCTGATGTTTGCTCACTCTCCCTGTCACAAGATTTGTTGATCAGAGCCAGATGCCAAGATAAAGCTAAAATTGCAAGAGGTTTCTTGTGAGGAGTAATACTTATGGGAAGGACGAGAAAAGGCAGGACTGTCCAAAGGGTGCCATCAGACCATGATGCCAAAACGACAAGGGCTCTGATAGTCCAATGGGAAACTCCAGAGTAATGATTGCCCATTAGAAGTGTCCCACACTAGGCAGCAATGACCAGGATGCTGTACATCTGCTATGTATCCTGAAAACGTGACCTCTGCTCAATATCTGAGGAGGACACTTAAAAAGCTCATAGCTGGGGGGTGGTGCATCAGCGGCTCAGGGACAGAATTCTCGCCTGCTGTGCTGGAGACCTGGGTTCAATTCCTGGAACCTGAAAAAACAAAACCAAATAGTTGGAGACTCCAAAGTCTTTTGCTTGTCAGTAGATTGCTTAGAATGGGATTTGAGTAGTGTATCTCTCTGTATGCCACTGTCTATTCTTTGTGCTAAGTTGAGCATTACTTTTTTATAATCACATGGAGAGTTTTACTAGGGCACCTTTTTTTTGTGAGGGGATGCGGAGAATAAGGTTACCAACACAAACAGTAGCCACCACTATCATTCTAATGAGTCTTGGCACAATGGCTAATATTTGTCTTCTCCATCAAGCACCCAACTAAATTTTCCAACAAACTCCCATTGCATTCTAACACTGGAATTGTCATTCTAAATTTGTGTTTTGTTTTGTTTTTTTGCACGGGCAGGCACTGGGAACCAAACCTGAGTCTCCAGCATGGCAGGCGAGAACTCTGCCTGCTGAGCCACCATGGCCTGCTCTAAATTTGTTTTTATTAATTGTCTGTCTCAAGCACTAGACACTAAATATTTTGAAGTTGGATACAATAACTTGCATTCATCTTTGTATTCTTATCATTTGGCTGAATGTCTGATTTGTTATAAACTAATAATTGCCTAGAAATCAACTTTGATTTCTTTTCCACTTCCCCATTACGTTGTTCTCTGGTAGCATAATCAGGTGTTAGGAGATTGAGTCCCCAGTAATCACAACCTTCTAAGGTTGGAGTTACAACACTTGTCTATTCCAGAGACAGTTGTGGAGGGAAGTACTTATGCACCCTGTGTTAGTTAGATTCAGTTGTCAACTTGGCCAGGTGAGCATACCTAGTCTTGTTGCTGCGGACATAAGCCAACGGTATGTGAACCTCATCTGTTGCCAATTACATCTGCAGTCAGCTAGGAGGCGTGTCTGCTGCAATGAGTGACATTTGACTTAATTGGCTGGTGCTTAAATGAGAGTGCAAGGTAGCACAGCCCCAGCAGCTCGGCATTCCTCATCTCAGCACTCGCAGCTCAGCCCAGGCCTTTGGAGATGCAGAAAGAAGTCACCCCGGGGAGAGTTGTTGCAACCAAGGGGCCTGGAGAGAAGACCAGCAGAGACCATCCTGTGCCTTCCACATAAGAAAGAACCTCAGTGGAAAGTTAGCTGCCTTTCCTCTGAAGAACAAACAAAATAAATCCCCTTTTATTAAAAGCCACTCTGTCTCTGGTGTGTTGCATTCTGGCAGCTAGCAAACTAGAACACACCCCAAATGGACTTTGCAATTCTGCAGTTATTTCTCCCTACCCAGTTTGTGTAACAGCGCCCTAATTTCTCTTGATGATCAGTCAATTACCACTGATGAGTAGGTGACTCCTTTATTACCCTAGTCATCTCTGGCTACAGGAGTTCAAAGTTTTCTTATGGCAGTGGACCTTACTGTGCTCCCTGGTAAGCATGCATCTCCTTTATGGACCATACCCATCAACCATGAAAAACCTAGGATTTCAGTGATGGAAGGCAAAATGTCTCCCAGTGTCTCCTTGGTTCTCAGGAACATATATAACCATTCCTTCAATTCCTGTGAATTAAGGTGAATTTGTTGGTCAAATGGTATATCGTTTGAGATCCCTTACCTGTGTATTAGGCATTTTATAAATCCCCAGAGAGTGAATCCAATAAAGTTCTTGTGGTCTGAACAGTCAATCCATATCTATGCTCATTCATGAGGGGCGGAAGGGGCCCAGTATAACTAACAATAGTGCCCAGCTGTAACCTCTGTGTTGGACTTTGTGCTATAAGATGGACAGCCAGGGATAGCAGTAGCTTGAATAGCTTTATTAAGTGGTAGTTTATGGTTTTGGGCCCAAGCACAGCCCCATTTTCTGCTGCTGTGGCTACTTTATTACATGCACATCATATTAACACAGGATTAGCCATAGACAAAGTTTTCTAATATCAACAGACTGATTCAGTTTGTCTCTCCCACAGTGTGTGTTTTCTGGTACGAGTTAAATTGTGATGCAAAATCTTCACTCTGTACACACTTCTCTACAGTCACCCTTAAGGATTTGGTCAAGATCTCATTGTTTCTGATATTTCTGATGGCTCTGATATTTCACTGTTTCTCTTATTAGGTCTCTGACCAGCTTACCAGGACATTCACCACTGCCTATAAACATGTACATTTCAAGCTTCAGTTACTTCCACATGAAGTGAATGATAAGGCATAACAACCACATTTTGTCCCTTGGAAAGATCATTCCTTACCATTGTTTTTCAAGACCTCCGCAAAATGTGACTGTGCTGGTTTGAATCTGTTGTGTACCCCAGAAAAGCCAAATTCTTCATCCTCATTCAATATTGCTGGGTGGGACCTTTTTGATCATTTCCATGGAGATGTGACCCACCTAATTATGGGTGGTAACTTTTGATTAGATGGTTTCCATAGAGATGTGTCTCCACCTATTCAAGGTAGGGTTACTTACTGGGTTTCCTTTAAGGGGGAATCATTTTGGAAAAAATACAGCCCACACAGCCAAAGACCTCTGGAGATGAAGAAGGAAAGTGGCCCTTGGGGAGCTTCATGAAGCAAGAAACTGGGAAAGAAAGCTAGCAGACTTAGCCATGTGCCCTTCTAGCTGAGAGAAATCCTGAAGTTCATCAACCTTTCTTGAGTGAAAGTGACCATTTGTTGGTGCTTTAATTTGAACATTTTCATAGCCTTGCCTTAATTTGGACATTTTTGCAGCTGTAGAACTGCAAAATTGCAACTTAAATTCCCCTTTTTAAAAATTGTTCTGTTTCTGGTATATCACATTCTGGCAGCTTGCAGACTAAAACAATTACTATAGTGAAGTTTCTACTATTTTTTTTTTCTTTTGGTATGTTCATATCTATTTGACTAATCCATAAACCAAGTTTGGGCTTCTTCCTCCTTCAGTTTATCATACAGGGCCCCCCATCTGGCCATCAGTGTGAGCTGAGGAAAGAAAGATAGACAGCCAAGGTGGGTGACATGGAGTCCTGGCTGCTTGCTCATGCCATTTGATTGTGGGTTCCTGTCCTACTTTTGCTGCTTACCAAATGTACCATTTCATTTTGCAATTAATTATATCTGGGTCTATCATGCTTTATGGCTTGGAGTTTCTGATAGCACTCAATTCATGGTGGTAGTTCTGAATAAATGGTCGTTCAGTGCCCCATGTTCAACAGTCCCACCTTGATCAGGGCGAAACCGCACACTGGGAGCTATTTTTTAAATGGCATATAACTCTCCCCTGCAAATTACATGACCTTGCTCTAGAACCTCTCAAGGCCTGAACTGAGATTCTCCCATTGAGACTTGCCATTAACTCTATGCTGTATCTTTTCCTGCCAAGTCACTTCCAAAACACAGGATTTGAAAGATTATTATGACTCAAGGAGTAAGGACTTGCTGCATAGCCTTTTCCTGCTGTAGGCTCCACTCAAAGCTGGCAGTGTTTGGTTTGGTTTCACCATGTATTTGGTGCAGCAAAGTATCTTTGGTATGGGAATTTGTTGCCTCCAGAATCTGAAGAATCTACCAAGCATTTTTTTTCCTTCTTAGTAGAAAGGAGACTCATGTTACAAGCATTTTTCTTTTCTTTAGAGGGGATTTACCAGCATGCTCCTGGCCATTCAACCCCTTCAAATGTGGCTAAAGTAGCTGGTCTCTGAAACTGCCTACCCAGTAATAAGCCTTGTACATTACCAAGATCTCTTGTGTGTGCACCTCTTCTTGCCTAGATTCTTTGATCAGCATGAGGTATCAATATGATAAATCAGTATACTGTTCTGTGAGATGAAGCAGATGGTCCAGATCTCCACAGACTATATTATTACAGAAAACAGGAAAGTTAACATGCCCAGGAGTAAAATTGCAAATTAGTGTTGTTTTCCCTTCCACATGGAGGCAAAATGTCTCTGATTCTTTTTTGTGATTCAAATGGAAAAGAACATGTTTGCTAAACATGACTACAACTCTGTATCTGAGGGCATAGTAATCTTCCTTAGTGAGGATGCCACTTCTGGCACCACATTTGTTGCAGAAATGACTTGTTTGAGCTCGTCATTCTCTAGGGTCCCCTTGGTTTTTGTCAGAGCTGATGTAGTGATATATAATAAAACTGCCATCCAGCATCATTCAAATCACTGAGAACAGCATCCTCACCCCACAGAGAAATACTGTTTTTGACTTACTGCCTTGCATGTGAGCAGGACAGTTTTAATGGCTACTGCTTAAGCTTCCACCACTCACTAAAACTTACTTCAACATCAAAGACCTAAATGGGAGTTTCTTCAACTGCCAAACATGCCAATCCTCTTTATACATTCAAGGACTGGACAAAAGACTGCTAAGTTGTTCTGATAACCCACAGACTGATTGAAAACTGGAATTTGACCAAGACTGTATTTACTTCCTGACTCCTGTATATTTTTATCTAATAGTGGGGTAAAAAAGAAGATTGATGACACTATCTGCCGCTGGGTATCAATGCCTACTTGGACCTTGTGTTCAACAGTCTTCAAAGTATTGGATGCTAACCTTTCTCCAGTGTATATTCACTCAAGTAAATGTCCATGAGTCCCTTGGGGGAAGGATTGGAGGAATGCTACAGGATCTTTCCCAATGGAAACTTGACCACCTCTTCATTCAGTGGGTCCCAAGTCTGAAAGTTGGTTCATGTCTGAAGATTGGTTAAGAGAGTGTGACTGCTTATTAAGACAACTGCCCTCAGCCTCTGGTGCTTTCTTTTGGTTATATATCAAAAGAGACATTATCCTCGTGTCTCTCCCTCTAGTTTTACTCTAAGTATGCCATGTTCTTTTAATCATCTCCATAACTTTCTATGGCTTAATCTACCTCAGTTGCTACTCTGATCCTGTTACAATAGTTATGATCCCCTGTCTTCCCGTGGCTAGGTATCATCACCTGGCTTCCATTGCTTGGAGACCCTATCATATTTGTTTTTATCTCCAAGCCATGTACCAACATCCTCTCCTATTGACAATACTGGCTTTCAGAGGAGAGCAATTACTGAATTCCTAAATGATGTTGATCCTTTTTACCAGCACATTCCTGATTGTATTTGAGAGTGATGTGTCTTCAGCAACATCCAAAGGAGCAAAATCATCTGGCAGACCTTTGTGCCTCACATAAAGAGATTTTTAATTCCTTTCTTTGCCATTGGCTGTGGCAATTCAGGCATATCAACCTTGTCATATGATGTCAACAACTATTTTTTTTGTGTGGGGATACATGGTCCAGGAATAGAAGACGGGTCTCCCACATGAAAGGCAGGCATTCTAACCACTGAACTACCCATGCACCCTGTCAATAACTTTAAAATCTTCTATCGCCTACCTTAGAAATAAGAGTGCCCCAAGTCAATAAACTCTTCTTTATCCAGTTTCACGTTTGGGTTGTTTCCCCATGATTCCCACAGAATCACTTTTTGCCAGTGTATCCTCAGGCTCTGCTAATACTGTGCCAGGTCTTTTAGTTTAGATGCTCTCTAGTTCATTCCCTTCATTAGCAGGCCATACCAGCTCACCTTTTATGAAAATCTTAGCACTGAATATGTACTCTTATCCAGTGACTATCTTCATATCACCTACCAGCAGAGATAAGGTCCTCATTATTTGTCATGTAGTGAGTGATCCAGTCCCCAAATCCAACTATACTTCTGTCTTTCACCACACTTGTTGTCAACTTTCATTGTTTGACCTATCTGGGAAGCTAACCTGGAGAGAGATTTGGATAATATCTGTGAAAGGAAAAGGAAGGAAGCAAGAATGGGTAAAGACTGCCATGAGATCATGAAGCCAAACTGTTTCTGCCAGTCCAATGAAGAGCTCTAGAGCAAAGATGATCTACAAGAAGATTCCTATTTTGTTCAGAAATGGCTAGTCTTTATACCACTTTTGTTTTATAAGTGTTTGGCTAAATGATGCCCAAGAGTAGGGTGACTTTGTCAGACACACTCTGATAAAACTTCCAGTTAGAAGCTCTCAGCTACACATCCTCCTTTCAGGAGGGCAACAAATACATTATTGAAAGGGAGATATGAATAATGCAGCATCCGTTTATTTCTGTATCATCTTTTCCAATATCACCTTTCTTGCCATTAGCACATTTTCCTTGATTTTTATGTGGCGAAATCTCAGTAAATGTGGCTTAAGACTATAAAAGTGAATGGAAACATATAGACTACTGTTTTGGTTTGCTAAAGCTGCCAGAATGCAATATACCAGAAATGGGCTGTCTTTTACAATGGGGATTTTTTTTGTTTCAAATTTTGAGTTCTAAGGCCAAGAAAATGTCCCAATTAAGGCATCAACAGGATGATACTTACTCTTAAGAAAGGCCAATGGCATCTGGCATTCCTCTATCATATGTGAAGGCACATGTCCAGCATCCACTAATTCTTCTCTCCCAGGTTTCATTGTTTTCAGGTTCTGGCTTTTTCAATTTCTGTGAGTCATTGCTTGCTTCTCCAAGGACTTTCCTCTCCAAGCTCTCCGGGTGTTTCTTTTTATCCTCACAAAGGATTCCAGTAAAAGATTAGGACCTACCATGAATGGACTGGATTACGTCTCAATGGGCACAACATAATCATAGTGTCCCACCCATAATAGGTCTGTCCCCACAGAAAAGGAGTAAAAGAACATGGCCTTTTCTGGAGCACAAAACAGCTTCAAACCAGCACAGCTATCAACAGAAAAGTAAAAGCAGAGTCATGATGGATTAGGGATTTCACTCTCAAAATATTAGAGCTATTTTAGGAAGCACAATGACAGGAAAGCTGCCTTCTAAGGGCATTAACTTCCTCCTAATTCATTTATAATATGCTAATGTTACCTTTAGTGCAATTAACTTGTTTCTCCTACTACCACAAGTTAATTAATTAGGGGCCTAGTAGTTTTATTATATAAAAAATATACCAGTTCTGTAAAAGTGCCAATGTTACATAAACAGAAATGTATTTAAATGTATTACATGTATTTAATTAGGAAATGTTCATGTTTATGTTGACAGCTGGAACTAAATTAAAGTGTTTCTACACTTAGAACATCTAACTTAAAGGCTGGCCTGAATCTCATTTACAGATGTTTTATCCAGTAGATAGACTGATTACCAGTTCATTTGGTATAATTAAGGATCTTTTCTTCTTCTCCTTATTAACTCTATTTCTGTCTCGGTTTAAATTGTCCAAATCTTACCATATGCTAACAGGAATTTTTCATACCCTAAAGTAATTTTTATGGTATTCAATTATCTTTAAAATATGGTGCATAATATGCACATTTCAATAATCTCTATTAGCATATGCAGAACAATTTTTGTTGTGGTACCCTTGAGAGATTTTCTTTGGGTAAAGATGCAAAATTACATAGTGAGAGCCAGAGACAATAGCCCTATGAGAAAGATAGGAATTTATAGATTCAATTTCAATTACAATAATTATCTCCAATTAGAGAGTCTATTTGCTGTCAATTGGATGATTATTAATACCCATAAGAAAATACCCATACAGAAATAAACTTTATTCTTCATGGCACTTGTTATTTTCTTGGTGGTTTATAATCATTCCTATTCATTAATTCATGTGGTTGTAAGTCACTTCTACTAAACTCTCATTTTAAACATTTGTGAAGAGGGTCACAGATACTTGTTGCAAACCAGAGGAGCTAGGCTATAATTATAGGAAAGGGTTCAAGGATTTTGTATTATGTACTGTTTTAAGACTGAGTAAGACACTGATAAAATCTGTGGTTTTGCATAAATAATTAGCTATTTCTGAGCCAAAGATCTTGCTTCCATAAAATAACAGCTTCCAGTTTAATAGTTTCTAAAACATTTTCCAATTTACAGTTTTATCAATCTTAACTAAACACACACTGAAATATATAGTAAAAATATAAGAATTAAACTTCCATTTTTAGCATACAGCAGACTAGATGCTCAGATTGATTCTCTTAACATAAACAAACTGTCAAGAAGACAAAGAGTCTTTGAGGAACAGAAGGGAGGGGCAAAAATGAAGTCACCTTAAAAAGGTCAGCAGAGCTGGAAGATGGCGGCTTAGTAAGACGCGCGGATCTTAGTTTCTTCTCCAGGACACCTACTAGGGGAGTAGAAACGATACAGAAAGCGCCCAAAGCCACAACAGAGATAAAAAAGACAGCGTACCCCATCCTGGAACGGCTGGCTGGCTGAGAGAAGCAGCTCGGGTGAGATCGCCGAGGCGCGCGGGCCTTACCGGGCGGGGTGGCAAGCGGCCGGAGTTACTCCCTTCCCCCTTCCCGGGCCGGCTGGGAGAATTGGAGAGGTGGTCCCCTGAAACCAAGGCGACTGGCACCCACACCACGCGCAGCCCCCGGACCAACTGAGAGAATTGGATCGGAAACCCCCAGGCCGCGGAGAACGGTGACCCCGTGACTCCCGGGGAACGTGCACTCTCTCGGGCGGGCCGCTGCTGCTGGCGCCCTGCCGCCACACGTGTTGCCCAGGGCCGACTAGGAAATTCGGACGGGCTCTTTCCCTGGCTGCGGCGACCAGCAACCCTCCCTGCGTTCGGACCCCGGGCCGGCTCAAGCCGCTTCAGCTAGCGAACCCCCAGGACGGCGAGAGTTTTCCAAAGTTTAAGCTCCCACAGCACCTTTTACTGGTGGGACCCGCAGACAAACGTGTGCCACGAGCGCCACCTACTGGGCAGGATAAGAAAAACAGAACCCAGAGATTTCACAGAAAAATATTACAACCTTGCTGGGTCCAACACCAAGAGAAATCTGAATAAATGCCCAGACGCCAGCAGCAGAAGATAACTGTCCACGCTCAAAAGATTAAGAATATGGCTCAGTCAAAGGAACAAACCAATAGCTCAAATGAGACACAAGAGCTGAGACAACTAATGCTGAATATACGAACAGAAATGGAAAACCTCTTCAAAAATGAAATCGATAAATTGAGGGAGGACATGAAGAGGACATGGGCTGAACATAAAGAAGAAATAGAAAAACTGAAAAAACAAATCGCAGAACTTATGGAAGTGAAGGATAAAGTAGCAAACATAGAAAAAATAATGGATAGCTACAATGATAGATTTAAAGAGACAGAAGATAGAATTAGTGATTTGGAGGATGGAACATCTGAATTCCAAAAAGAAGCAGAAACTATAGGGAAAAGAATGGAAAAATTTGAACAGGGTATCAGGGAACTCAAGGACAATATGAACCGCACAAATATACGTGTTGTGGGTGTCCCAGAAGGAGAAGAGAAGGGAAAAGGAGGAGAAAAACTAATGGAAGAAATTATCACTGAAAATTTCCCAACTCTTATGAAAGACCTAAAATTACAGATCCAAGAAGTGCAGCGCACCCCAAAGAGATTAGACCCAAATAGGCGTTCTCCAAGACACTTACTAGTTAGAATGTCAGAGGTCAAAGAGAAAGAGAGGATCTTGAAAGCAACGAGAGAAAAACAATCCATTACATACAAGGGAAACCCAATAAGACTTTGTGTAGATTTCTCAGCAGAAACCATGGAAGCTAGAAGACAGTGGGATGATATATTTAAAATACTAAAAGAGAAAAACTGCCAACCAAGACTACTATATCCAGCAAAATTATCCTTCAAAAATGAGGGAGAAATTAAAACATTCTCAGACAAAAAGTCACTGAAAGAATTTGTGACCAAGAGACCAGCTCTGCAAGAAATACTAAAGGGAGCACTAGAGTCAGATACAAAAAGACAGAAGAGAGAGATATGGAAAAGAGTGTAGAAAGAAGGAAAATCAGATATGATATATATAATACAAAAGGCAAAATGTTAGAGGAAAATATTATCCAAACAGTAATAACACTAAATGTCAATGGACTGAATTCCCCAATCAAAAGACATAGATTGGCAGAATGGATTAAAAAACAGGATCCTTCTATATGCTGTCTACAGGAAACACATCTTAGACCCAAAGATAAACATAGGTTGAAAGTGAAAGGTTGGGAAAAGATATTTCATGCAAATAACAACCAGAAAAGAGCAGGAATGGCTATACTAATATCCAACAAATTAGACTTCAAATGTAAAACAGTTAAAAGAGACAAAGAAGGACACTATATACTAATAAAAGGAACAATTAAACAAGAAGACATAACAATCATAAATATTTACACACCGAATCAGAATGCCCCAAAATACGTGAGGAATATACTGCAAACACTGAAAAGGGAAATAGACTCATATACCATAATAGTTGGAGACTTCAACTCACCACTCTCATCAAGGGACAGAACATCTAGACAGAGGATCAACAAAGAAATAGAGAATCTGAATATTACTATAAATGAACTAGACTTAATAGACATTTATAGGACATTACATCCCACAACAGCAGGATACACCTTTTTCTCAAGTGCTCATGGATCATTCTCAAAGATAGACCATATGCTGGGTCACAAAGCAAGTCTTAACAAATTTAAAAAGATTGAAATCTTACACAACACTTTCTCGGACCATAAAGGAATGATGTTGGAAATCAATAATAGGCAGAATGCCAGAAAATTCACAAATACGTGGAGGCTCAACAACACACTTCTAAACAACGACTGGGTCAAAGAAGAAATTGCAAGAGAAATTAGCAAATACCTCGAGGTGAATGAAAATGAAAACACAACATATCAAAACTTATGGGACGCAGCAAAGGCAGTGCTAAGAGAGAAATTTATTGCTCTAAATGCCTATATCAGAAAAGAAGAAAAGGCAAAAATTCAGGAATTAACTATCCATTTGGAAGAACTGGAGAAAGAACAGCAAGCTAACCCCAAAGCAAGCAAAAGGAAAGAAATAACAAAGATTAGAGCACAAATAAATGAAATTGAAAACATGAAAACAATAGAGAAAATCAATAAGGCCAGAAGTTGGTTCTATGAGAAAATCAATAAGATTGATGGGCCCTTAGCAAGATTGACAAAAAGAAGAAGAGAGAGGATGCAAATAAATAAGATCAGAAATGGAAGAGGAGACATAACTACTGACCTCACAGAAATAAAGGAGGTAATAGCAGGATACTATGAACAACTTTACGCTAATAAATACAACAATTTAGAGGAAATGGACGGGTTCCTGGAAAGACATGAACAACCAACTTTGACTCAAGAAGACATAGATGACCTCAACAAACCAATCACAAGTAAAGAAATTGAATTAGTCATTCAAAAGCTTCCTAAAAAGAAAAGTCCAGGACCAGATGGCTTCACATGTGAATTCTACCAAACGTTCCAGAAAGAATTAGTACCAATTCTCTTCAAACTCTTCAAAAAAATCGAAGTGGAGGGAAAACTACCTAATTCATTCTATGAAGCCAACATCACCCTCATACCAAAACCAGGCAAAGATATTACAAAAAAAGAAAACTACAGACCAATCTCTCTGATGAATACAGATGCAAAAATCCTCAATAAAATTCTAGCAAATCGTATCCAACAACACATTAAAAGAATTATACATCATGACCAAGTAGGATTCATCCCAGGTATGCAAGGATGGTTCAACATAAGAAAATCAATTAATGTAATACACCATATCAACAAATCAAAGCAGAAAAATCACATGATCATCTCAATTGATGCAGAGAAGGCATTCGACAAGATTCAACATCCTTTCCTGTTGAAAACACTTCAAAAGATAGGAATACAAGGGAACTTCCTTAAAATGATAGAGGGAATATATGAAAAACCCACAGCTAATATCATCCTCAATGGGGAAAAATTGAAAACTTTCCCCCTAAGATCAGGAACAAGACAAGGATGTCCACTCTCACCACTATTATTCAACATTGTGTTGGAAGTTCTAGCCAGAGCAATTAGACAAGAAAAAGAAATACAAGGCATCAAAATTGGAAAGGAAGAAGTAAAACTATCACTGTTTGCAGACGATATGATACTATACGTCGAAAACCCGGAAAAATCCACAACAAAACTACTAGAGCTAATAAATGAGTACAGCAAAGTAGCAGGTTACAAGATCAACATTCAAAAATCTGTAGCATTTCTATACACTAGTAATGAACAAGCTGAGGGGGAAATCAAGAAACGAATCCCATTTACAATTGCAACTAAAAGAATAAAATACCTAGGAATAAATTTAACTAAAGAGACAAAAAACCTATATAAAGAAAACTACAAAAAACTGCTAAAAGAAATCACAGAAGACCTAAATAGATGGAAGGGCATACCGTGTTCATGGATTGGAAGACTAAATATAGTTAAGATGTCAATCCTACCTAAATTGATTTACAGATTCAATGCAATACCAATCAAAATCCCAACAACTTATTTTTCAGAAATAGAAAAACCAATAAGCAAATTTATCTGGAAGGGCAGGGTGCCCCGAATTGCTAAAAACATCTTGAGGAAAAAAAACGAAGCTGGAGGTCTCGCGCTGCCTGACTTTAAGGCATATTATGAAGCCACAGTGGTCAAAACAGCATGGTATTGGCATAAAGATAGATATATCGACCAATGGAATCGAATAGAGTGCTCAGATATAGACCCTCTCATCTATGGACATTTGATCTTTGATAAGGCAGTCAAGCCAACTCACCTGGGACAGAGCAGTCTCTTCAATAAATGGTGCCTAGAGAACTGGATATCCATACGCAAAAGAATGAAAGAAGACCCATCTCTCACACCCTATACAAAAGTTAACTCAAAATGGATCAAAGATCTAAACATTAGGTCTAAGACCATAAAACAGTTAGAGGAAAATGTTGGGAGATATCTTATGGATCTTACAACTGGAGGCGGTTTTATGGACCTTAAACCTAAAGCAAGAGCACTGAAGAAGGAAATAAATAAATGGGAACTCCTCAAAATTAAACACTTTTGTGCATCAAAGAACTTCATCAAGAAAGTAGAAAGACAGCCTTCACAATGGGAGACAATATTTGGAAATGATATATCAGATAAAGGTCTAGTATCCAGAATTTATAAAGAGATTGTTCATCTCAACAACAAAAAGACAGCCAACCCAATTACAAAATGGGAAAAAGACTTGAACAGACACCTCTCAGAAGAGGAAATACGGATGGCCAAGAGGCACATGAAGAGATGCTCAATGTCCCTGGCCATTAGAGAAATGCAAATCAAAACCACAATGAGATATCATCTCACACCCACCAGAATGGCCATTATCAACAAAACAGAAAATGACAAGTGCTGGAGAGGATGCGGAGAAAGAGGAACACTTATCCACTGTTGGTGGGAATGTCAAAGGGTGCAACCACTGTGGAAGGCAGTTTGGCGGTTCCTCAAAAAGCTGAATATAGAATTGCCATACGACCCAGCAATACCATTGCTAGGTATCTACTCAAAGGACTTAAGGGCAAAGACACAAACGGACATTTGCACACCAATGTTTATAGCAGCATTATTTACAATTGCAAAGAGATGGAAACAGCCAAAATCTCCATCAACAGAAGAGTGGCTAAACAAACTGTGGTATATACATACGATGGAATATTATGCAGCTTTAAGACAAGATAAACTTATGAACCATGTAATAACATGGATGGACCTAGAGAATATTATGCTGAGTGAATCCAGCCAAAAACTAAAGGACAAATACTGTATGGTCCCACTGTTGTGAACGGACATTCGAGAATAAACTTGAAATATGTCATTGGTAACAGAGTTCAGCAGGAGTTAGAAACAGGGTAAGACAATGGGTAATTGAAGCTGAAGGGATACAGACTGTGCAACAGGACTAGATACAAAAACTCAAAAATGGACAGCACAATAATACCTAATTGTAAAGTAATCATGTTAAAACACTGAATGAAGCTGCATCTGAGCTATAGGTTTTTGTTTTGTTTTGTTTTGTTTTGTTTTGATTTTACTATTATTACTTTTATTTTTTTCTCTATATTAACATTCTATATCTTTTTCGGTTATGTTGCTAGTTCTTCTAAACCAATGCAAATGTACTAAGAAATGATGATCATGCATCTATGTGATGATGTTAAGAATTAATGATTGCATGTGTAGAATGGTATGATCTCTAAATATTGGGTTAATTTCTTTTTTTCCATTAATAAAAAAAAAAAAAAAGAGAAGGGATAATTGGAGATGAAGGGATACAGACTGTACAACGGGACTGGATATATAAACTCAGAAATGGACAGCACAATACTACCCAATTGTAATGCAATTATGTTAAAACACTGAATGAAGCTGCATGTGAGGTATAGGTTTTTTGTTTTTGTTTTTTTTGTTTTTTTTTCTTTCTATTATTGTTTTAATTCTTATTCTGTTGTCTTTTTATTTCTTTTTCTAAATTGATGCAAATGTACTAAGAAATGATGAATATGCAACTATGTGATGTTATTAAGAATTACTGATTGTACATGTAGATTGGAATGATTTCTAATTGTTTTGTTAATTCTTTTTTTAATTAATAAAAAAAAAAAACTAATCAACACACACACAAAAAAAAAAAAAAAAAAAAAAGGTCAGCAGAGCTTTGAGACCAGAATTCAACTTAAGGACTAATTGGCCTAACCCTGGGAACCAAATGCTTTGCTTTTTCCAGGCTCTGAGGGCACAGTGGAGAGAAAACAAACCTGGAATTGATCAAAGATGGATGAATGCATGGAAAACATTAATTATAGCTCTTTATAAAACTGATAGCAAAGTACTACATCTTCAGTGTAAGAGTGACCCATAAAAAAATGATACAGACAAGAAGTGACGGAAAATATTGCCAGTCTTCCATCATGATATTGAAGAAAGAGAAACAAAAAACTCTTAGGGTATGAAATCACAAGCCATCCTGTACATAGACATGAGATCTGAAATCATAACTGTATGTTCTTCAAGGCAAGGATTTAATTCAAAGCAGTATATATTGGTATTATCATCATCTGAGGCAATAGATTGGCAGTATCTGTCTCTAACTTCAATCTTGCTTACCTGAACCCACAGATAAAATTTAAGGAATATGAGCATATTATCAAATTCATAAAACACCAAGAGAAAAATTACATGAGTAAGATTTAGTAGGCATGAGAGATACAGACCAGACTTGCAAAGACTTAAAATAATGGAATTATGAGACATAGAATATAAAATAAATGTTTCAATTGTTTAAAGAAATAAAAGAAGTTGAAAATATGAATAGCAAGGAACTCATAAAAAGACCACAGAGATTTGAATAAATTAGAATCCCTAGAATTGAAATTATAATATAGAACAGGAATCCACAGACTTTTTATGTAAGATAAAGGACCAGATAGCTTTGTAAAAACTACATAACTCTGGCCTTGTAATACAAAAGCAGCAATTGTCATCATGTTAACAAATGGCCATGGCAGCATTCAATAAAACTTTCTTTTACAAAAGCAAGGGATAGACCAAATTTGTCCTACAGACCATAACATGCTGACCCCCTGATGTAAATGTCAAAAACTGAATGGTTAGCACCAAATTACGGGTGATTTAAGAGTGTATTGGTGAACTGAGAAATCTGAAGATAAAATCCAGGATGCTGCACTGAGCGATAAAGTGCAGTAAAACAGAAAGTAAAGACTAGATGTGGAGGGTATAGTGAGAAAGTAAAATGTATATCAAATCAGAGTTTTAAAAGGAGAGAATAAATGAAAGTGGGGAGTGACAGTATTTGAAAAGATAATGGCTGAGAATTTTCCAAAACTGTTGAAAGACATTAAACTTCAGTTTTAGGAAAATAGAAAAGAAATTTACTGTATTTTATAATAATTATGGCATATTTAATATTATATATATGGGGCAGAGAAGTTTCCATTTCTTAAAGATAAAACAAATATCTTATAAACATGCAGAAAGAAAACTAGAATTGCTAAAATTAAATAGCATTATGACAGTTGACTTCTCAAGTACAAACTAATAGGGGAAAAAATTGAAATAAACAAAATTAATCAATAAAAGAAAAGGGAAAAAAAACGGATTTAAAAAACAGAAACCCAGGACAAAAAAGGGAGCAAAATATGACAGTAAATATAAATTCAAATATCTAATTGATCAAAATATATGTAAATGAATTATTCTTCTATTTAAGACATGTTGATTGTCACATTGTTCTTTTCAAACTCCATGTCCATTCTATTTACCAGAGACATAGCTACAAATTGTTAGAATGTCTTAAAGTACAGGATAAGAAAAGATAAACCAGGCAACTACTAATCTGAAGAAAGCTGGAATAACTATTTTAGTATCAGAGAAACTAAACTTTCAGGCAAAGAGCATTCTTTGGGTTAAATAGGGCCACTCCATAATAGCAAGAACCAACATTGAATTCCAAGCAAGATACACAAATTTGAACTTGTGTATACTTAGTAAAATTAGGTCAAAATGTATTAGTGGAGTGCCTAATTAAAATATTGAACAAATAAAAGCATTAAGGTTCAAGAGAAAACAGAACAAAGTATATGTTGAGATCAGATCAGATAGTAATAAATGAGAAAACAACCGGAGGGCTAAAAAGAACCCACAAAGACGATGGGATTAGTGCACAACTAAAAACTGTTAGGTCTATCTCAAAACATTGTGCTCAGTCAAAGAATACAGGCACAAAACAAGTGATAAAAATGATTCCATTTATAAGACCTTCTGAAAAAGACAAGCAAATAGGGATAAAAATCAGATCAGTAGTTGTTAGGGACTGAATATGGGGGAAGAAAATTGATTACAAAGGAGCTCAAGGGAAGTATCAGAGGTGTTGGACATGTGCTGTATTATGATTGTTAGTAGTTACACAACTCTATCTAATGGCTATAGATCATCGATGTACATATATTTGAATTATACCTCAATGAACCCAAAAAAAGAGTCTAAAAATATTGTTCAAATTAGTACATTTAATTAAATTAAAACTGAAAATAATTCAAATTTCATGGAGGGAGAAGACATACAAATTATGATAGAGTTACTCCAAGCAATATAACACAATTTTGAAAATAAAGGTACTATGACTTCAAGTACATAACTGGAAGACTCTTAGAAACATACTTTTGATTTTAAAAAAAGTCTCAGAAGACCATATAATGTGGAATGTATTTTTACAAAACCCAAAAAACATAACTAAATAATGCAGAATATATTGAACCTTGATATGGAATAGTTACACTTCTAGCATTGTGTATCTAGAGGACTCTCACAATCACAAGTGTATACAGAGTTATAAGATGGTGATGAGAAAATGAGTGACTTTGTGTCTAAGTGCTTCTGACACTAAGTGAAGTTTAGGACAAATTTTTTAGCCCTTAGTGGAGAACAAGGAGTGGTGGGAGTGTGGAGAATTTGAACAGGCAGAAGATTGTCTCAGAATCTAGGAAAGTAAACTAACGTGGAGATATAGCAAAGCTGTTGAATAATGCTAAATGCATGCTTGAGGTTTATGCTCTTCATAGTAAAATGCAAGCTTTTATCTTACTTGAAGGTTTTTCCCCAACAAAATCCACTCTGGTGCAATTATGAATAAGGGAGAACATTGGCTTTCACCAGAGCTAAAGGCAGATAAGTAAAATGGATGGCTGTAACAACAAGCTTTTACATGGAGTTTTCAAGGGTGTACTTAAAGTGATGGATTATGGAAAGAAAGCTGTCTGAATAAGGATATAAATAAAGTCCTTGGATGTGGGAGATGACATATCATGACAAAGTATGAGAATTGATTATCTTAAAATTGCAGTTAGTACCAATAGGAATCATGTAGGTATATGCAAACCTGAAGGAAAAGAGACTAGATGTTTGAAATTGAATTTCAGAAATGATACAGCTACTGATGAAGAGGAATCCAAGGATGTGAATATACAGTGAGTGCTTGAGGAGCAGTAGGGATATTGACATAGGAAGTGTGGAGGGCAAGGAACTAAAAGATGACTTATTCCCATGCATGACCAAATTAGAGAGTATTATATGCATGGAAATGAATGCAAAAAGATTAAGAACATCAGTAAAATTTTCAGTGTCTTATAGAGAGATATTTGGAATTAGGTTTATAGTGGGTAGCAATAGGAATCATCATGAGCTCTGGATTTTATGAGATTCAAAAGAGAAGGGTTAGAAGTAGCAATGGAGAGCAAGTTGGAAATCCTCCTTACCACTTGGCTCAAGGTATGTGGGATGTGAGATAAAAAACCACCCCTGCTTGTAAGGCACAGGGCTACAGTCACCTTAAAGTCACATAAAACCAGGAGATGAGTACAAATTTGAGGAAAATCTGAGTAACGTGGGTCTTGCTTCTTGGGAAATCCAGAAGGCACAGTGAAATACTTTGGGAAACAAGAGTTAGGAAGACTGGTCTGTTTTGGAAATAGACAGAGGCATAGGGAAGAGAACTGGTTAATACCTCATGACTTCCAAGACCTAAAATATTGTGAGGCACTGACATAAACTGGGAAATGAGATATAGTGGGTTGAACCCTGAATATTTCTTCTAGGATGAGTCCTGAATGTCTTTTGTAGGAAGTAGGCAAAATTTTAAAACATTGCCCTGAGAATGCAACGTATTGGTGTTAAAGCCTTCTTTCTTGAAGTTGGAGAATGTGTGGCTTCTGGAAACTGCAGTTCCTGCATGCAGTTGGCAGTGATAAAGTTAGAGGGAAGGATATTCTCACTAGGAGAAGATTAGGTAGCCTCATTCAGCAACTTGAGGACAGAGAACTTGCCTGTCTTGTTTATATCTATATAAAACATTTTTTAAGAATCACTAAATATATGTATTTATTCACATTTATTCGACAATTTATATTAATAACAAACAAAAGCTTGAAATTTATATCATCTTAGACTCCTCCCATTGCTATAATAAATCGGTGACTTATTTTCCATTACTGCATACTCAGAAGTCTTTTAACAGGTGACCTCTAGAGAAAGAGGTGCTTTTCGAAACCTCATAAGGTTAGTGTGAAGCAACCAATTACCTAAAGTCAGAGCAGCATGAAAATTGAATGAACTTGGTCAATTTCATTTCTAATACAGGTATGGTTTGTGCAAGCCAGAACTTTTGAAAGCAGAACAAAACTCTCTTAATTACCCAGGACAAAAGGCACAAATCAAGATCTTTCTGGGCCAAGTAGGGTAGATAGTCATCTAAAGTGTAGGGTTCAGGAGGCAAATGACACCTTAGGCAATTGTCACATACAAATTTACCTTCCAGTGCCAATATTGATAGTGGGACAATCAAAAGGACCCAAAATGGAGAATCACAAGTCACCACTCATTGTTGGTACTTTAAGGTGGCATGCCAAACGTGCCCTCCCACCTCCACCCCAGTGTGCAGGGTTCTGATTTGCTAAAATTCATGAAGAACAGTGGTAACTTCTACTTTGGGTTTTCAGAAAGATTTTTTTTAATAACATTTTTTAATTTGTACATTTAGTCACTATCATTATACACTTTAGGCATTCCTAGATTATACCATCTCAGTCTTTATCATATATCTTTCCTTCTGATTTCATTTGTGCCCCCAGGTCTCCTCCCTCTATCATTCTCACATTCAGCTTCATTCAGTGTTCTAACATTATTGTATTACAGTTAGGTAGTATTGTGCTGTCCATTTCTTAGTTTTTACAATCATTTCTGTTGCACAATCTGTATCCCTTCAGCTCCAGTTACCCAATATCTACCCTATTTCTATCTCCTGATGGTCTCTGTTCCCAACTGAAATTCTCCAAGTTCATTCACTAATGTCAGTTCATATCAGTGAGACCATACAGTATTTATCTTTTTGTTTCTGGCTAATCTGACCCATCATAATGTCCTCAAAGTCCATCCATGTTGTTACATACTTCATAAGTTTATTCTGTCTTATAGCTGCATAATAATCCATCATTGTGTATATACCACAGCTTGTTTAGCCACTCGTCTGTTGATGGACGTTTTGGCTGTTTCCATCTCTTTGCAATTGTAGATAATACTGCTATAAACATTAGTGTGCAGATGTCCATTTGTGTCCTTGCCCTCGTGTTCTCTGAGTAGATACCTAGCAATGGTATTGCTGGGTCATATGGCAATTCTATGCTTAGCTTTCTGAGGAACCACCAAACTGCCTTCCACAGTGACTGTACCATTTGACATTCCTACCAACAGTGGATAAGTGTGCCTCTTTTATTTTCAGAAGAGCATTTGCGTAGTGCTCCCTGGGCACTCATTAAACTCTTTCTCCAACAGACTCCTCCTCCGTAACTCTACTATAGCAAGATAAACCAGTTTGAAATAGAGGAGGCATCATTTTGCAGACCAATGAAGATATCAACCACCCTTATCCCATGCTCTGCTTTTATTCATTAGTCACTTAAAAACAAAACAAATGTCAACTTAACACAAAAACAAATAGAAATAAATTTTTCTATTTTTCCTTTGTATATCCAGAAAGTGATATTAAAGTGTTAACTAAATTTTATTTTTGCTTTTTCACATTTTCTAAACAGCTTCAAGAGAGTCTTATTTGAAGAGGTCCAAGCAAATGAAACCACCATTAATCTCTCAAACATTTTTTTTTCTCTTCTTCTGGTATATCAAGACAATTCTCAACTCCATCATTGTCATATTATCCTAATTGTCTCCATTTTCTCCAGCCTCGTAATCCATAAGGAATTGTCTCCATTCCTACAATCTACTCTAATTCTTAAAGCCAATGCTCACAACTGTGCTTTTTCATATTGAATATTGGCAGTTTATTTTGCTTTTTAGGGGATCCCACAGATATTGAACACTCTTATGCTCATTTATATACCCCTACAAATAAACCAATCTTCTGCTCCTCATCCCCAATCTTTTCTCCTTCTCTTCTACCTTGTATTTCAATCATATCACACTTTCAACTGTTCCCTTAAGAGGCATAGCATTTAATAGCCCAACCTCAGCACATTGTGCAGCCTGGAGTAAGTTTTCTCTGAGATCTCATGAGTGTTGTTTCCTCTTGAAATTTTCTCTAATGGTTAATACTTTGCACCCAACATATAGTTGAGAAATCCTTCTAACTAAACTACTGTGCTGTGAATATACAAAGATATTGCTATTTTGGGTTTACATGTTTAGACTGAAAACTTCTTGAGGACAGGAATCAAATCTTGAACATCCTATATCCTTACAAATTTGCAGATTTCTTAATGTAAGGTAAATATGCAATACAATTTTAAATAAATATCTATTTTGTATGTGTGCATGAATAGGGGTTAGGGGAAATTGTGAATGATGAGTGTAGGGAGGTTGAATAAACTTGTACTTTTTCCACTTATCTCAGAATTGTTATGACTGTGCTTTTATCAGGCAAATAAGTAATGGATACAGTATGAGATTCTATTTCTACAGGAGATGTTTTAGTGAAAATTTTCTGGCAAATAATTATTCTGTTTGATGGGAAAATATTAAATATAGATATTCTGTGGAATCCCTGAATGATTATATTGCTGCCATCATTTTCTGCATCCATTCACCACAATGATGCAAAACCTGTAAGTTTTTTTTACAATAGATATACTTTCTGTAAACATGTTTTTTATGAAAGCAATCAAATTATCGCAAGAGGAAAGCTCCTCAACAGGACTAAATACTGAAATATTTAATGGAGAGCAGGTGCATAAAATGCTTCATATTCAATGTGATAATTATGCAGACATGAAAATTTTAATTTAAAAATGAATAATTATATTTGTAAGGGTAATGACATTTGTTTGAATGTGGCACCACCTTTATATGGATTTCAAATAATGTTACTGTAATACAATTTGATTTTTAATGGCAAATAATTTTGCAATCTTTTATCACCAGCTATTTTGAGCAACTGGTTCAGTGATTTTCCACAAATTGGTCTCAGCAGCACATGTTTCTAATAAAAATCACTTCTGGAATTAGAACATAACAGATTGATTCTAGATTTTTTTTATATGCTATGATGAGTTCATATTTTCATTCAGATTCCTGTCCTTACTTACTTTGTAATGACTTGGTTTAGAGTCATTGGATTATTTGCTAGTGGTCAGATCATAATTTATGGTAATCACCTCACATATCAGTATTTTTCTTAATTATTTAGCACTAGACATTTCAAAATGGAAGCAGATTTTTTTTCAATTTTGTTTTTAGTGAAACACATTTATGATTTTTATTTTTGCATGAATTCTAATTGGACAATTTTTCATTAATTATTTCCACAACTGAAGTGTTCCTTTCTATTAAAATATTTGGGTTGAGGATACATGTTTTTTAAACACTCATTGTGTCTAAATCACTTTGTTATTTTCATTTTAATTTAGCTATCATATCACACTCTCCCAATCATAATATTTTGAGTTCTTAAAAGCCCCCATCCAGGAACTATTAATGTAATGTATAAATGCAGATCCATTATTGAAGAAGAATTATTTAGGGCCGTTATTTATCTGATTTAACTACACTAAGCACAAAGATCTGAGTTCTTTGTTCAGCTAAAACACTAGCATTCCACATACTTACTATCTAAAGCAGTAGTTGAAAAAATTACATTAAATCAGAATTTGTACGGTATCTATAATATAGAGAAAAAGGTATATTAAATCAAAGTATTATAGAGAAAACAGACACACATACACATATAAGATAATGAGCATGAATTCTTCTGTAAATTTTTGTAAATCATGGACTAGGCAGTTTTAACTAACTTATTATCTGAGATAAAAATATGGGAAGGCTCAAAAGAAAGTATTTTAACAAATGCCTGAAGTATCTGAAGACTTATTAAGGCAGTGAAAAATTATGGAACCCGGGTCCTGGAGGAGAAATAAATGCAGAAATTTGATGTCAATATTTAGAGCCACTATCTTCTAGGGGTGTTTCTTGATCCTAGAAGTGGTTTCAGAGCAGATGCAAAACTCAGGTAAGTCTTTGATGGCCTCACAAAACTATTAGGAAAAACAGTGGTATTTGGGTCCCTTTCTTTCCAAATGAAATGAGGCCTTGCTACTAAAAAAGCCACATACCAGGAGTAAAGATGAAAAGGAAATTGACTGGCCCTTGCAGGTATTGATGCCAAGTTTCAAATGATGTCAGTCCTTAACAATGTTTATGTGAGTTTGAGAAACGTTAGTCTCCCTACATATGTGACAGAAGCAGACAAATGTCCTCTCTGAGGAAAAGTAAGATCAACATTGCCAAAGCTGTCTTTACAATGATCCATGTAAGATATCTGACAGTTAACTCAAAATAACCAGCCATATATGGAAGCAAGACTGTAAATTAGAGCATAAGAAAAAAAAAAGAGAAATTAGAATGTCATTGAATTTCCAGACACAGATGTTCACTAACTATATATAATATGTTCATGGATCTAAGACACAAGATTGACAATTTGGTCATAGAGCTGGAAACTATCAAATGAATAAATTAAAATTCAAGAACGGAAAACTAAAAAAAATAATTAAGAAATAAATGGAAATGATTAACATCAACTTAGAACCAGCTGGGAGATCAGAAATAAGAAAATTGTACCTGTAATCATCCATTCTGTTACTTACTATATGAAGAATGTCATAGCCAGTACAATAAAACAAATGAAAGAAATAAAAAAAAGGAAGTCATGGACTGGCAGAAATAAAACTATCATTATTTATAGACAACATGATTTAGTATGTAAAAATCACAAAAGAATCAGAAAAATAATTGTTAGAATAAGTGAGTTAAGTTTTATTTTTTTCTTATCAACTATTAGAAAATGAAAAATCAACATTTACAATAATTTTAAAAATCATTAAATATCATGGACTAAATCTATTAAAAATTGTGAGTAACTTCTAAAGAGGGATTCCTTAATAATTTTGAAGGAATAAATGGTGGGATATATCATGTTCATAGATTAGAAGTTTCTGTGTAAGAATATCAATTTTTTAAACAATGATCTATAGATACAATGCAATCTTTATCAACATCCTGGAAGATTGGGTGTGTGTTTGTATAAACTGACAAGCTTATTATAAAATCTACATACATATATAAAATCCAATTATAGCCAAGGCCATCTTGAAGAAAAATGAAGTGGAGGATTTACTCTACTGTAAAACAAGTATTGTTAAAAATGCACAGGAAATAAAATATTGCGGTATTAGTGCAATTATGGATAAATAGACTAAAGGAGAAAACAAGAGAGTACAGAGATAGACCCTTGCGTATGTAGACACTTGTTTATGTCAAAGCCTATACAACAGATTATTTCTTCAGTAAATGGTTTTGATTCATTTGGATATTCTTATTTTGAAACAACAAACCTGAAGCTACCACACATATAAGTAGAAGCAAATTTGATTGATGGTGGGTGTAAGTCAGAAAGGTATAAAAATAATTTTTTTGGAAAATATTATGGGGGAATATACTCATGAACTTGGTAAAAGAGATAATTGTTCAAATATTATGTAAAATTTCCTAAAAATAAAGAAAAAATAATATATTGGACTACATTAAGAGGAGCAATTTTTGATTAATCAAAAACACCATCAAGAAATGAAAGCTAAACCAAAGATGGAGCAAATATAACTGATAAAGGATTCAGATACTGAATCTATAAAGAGTGCCTCTATATCAGTAAGTACAGAGAGACAACCAATATAAATACAGGCAAATGATGTGAAGAGACACTTAATAAAAGACTCCAAAAGTCTATCTGAAGGTGTTGAACTTAATTAGCCCTTAAGGAACTGCAAATTAAAACCACATTGAGAAGCTATTATATATCGACCAGAAGAGCTAAAATTAAAAGACTGGCACTAGCAATGAGGATGAGATGTAGAACAATTGAACTCTTATTTACTAATGTGAGTAAATATAGGTACAACCACTTTACAAAATAATTTGCAATCATTTCTAAACATATGCATACCCACGACCCAGAAGTTCACTCTTAACAGAAATATATACTCACTTATGTGAAGGGTTATGTGTAAGAGTTTTCCTCAGCAGTATTAATTGAATAACCCCAAATTGGAAGTAACCCAAATGCTAATCAATCATATAAAATCTAAATATCTTGTGATATATTTGTGCAATGAAATACTTTGTAGCCTTAGACATTCACAATTAGTTTACACTCATCAAGGTAGAAGCTCATAAACATAATGTTGAGTATAAAGAGCCAGATCAAAAGAGCACACACTAAAAAGAAAAAGAACACATAGCATATTATCCCATAAATATAAATTCATAAATAAGGAAGGCTTAAGTAGAGTTTTAAAATTTTTTTAAAAATTCTTTACCTTTAAGAAGCAAAGAGAAGTTAATGACTGGAAGGAGATGTAAAGGGACTTCTTTTTGATGGTAACCCTCAAATCTTGACCTGTTTAAATGAATGTTTTTCTTCCAATAACTAGTTAGCATTAGTTTTGGGCAGTTTTAATACATTAGACTTCAATTTTTGTAAGTTTTAAAAAATGTGTGAGTCCACATTATAAAATGGGAATACAAATTTTAATATATATTTACTTTGGGTAAATATGCAAACACACATATGAATATAACTCAATATGAAAACTGTTATTAATGCCCTGAGTCTTTTCATAAAGGAATTATTGAAGCCAACAGATAGGTGTAAGTAGGGAAAAGGTCATTAATATTGTCCAAATGTGAAGCGTCCTTTTTCTTCTTCATTGTCTGCTAGTGTACTTTATATATTTCACTATGTTCTGCACTTGTTTAATGCCTTTTTCTTGTAGTTAAGAGGAATTCAATATCTTATTAATTTTCTCAATATTTATCCTCACATACAGGGAATATACAAAGCACTTTCTGAAAATAGTAGTTTGCCGCTGATAGCTTCAGCCAGGCCGCGCGACCGGTACACTGGGTGGGTTTGGGGCGAGCTCGCAGGAATTAACCTGGGTAAGCTGGAGCCGGCGCTTTCCCCAGCCGGCGGTCGCGAGGAAGTCTTCACTCAGGCCAGATGCGGGTTTTAAGCTTTTATTGATACACTCCGGGATGGGCCACCCGGGAACCCGAGGAGTGAGACGTCTGGGGTCCAAAGACCCCGGGGCTCGGACGACCCAGAGCGGGGTAAGCGTGGGGCTTAAGTACTCTCGGGGAGGGGTGGAGTCTTGGGCGCACACGTCAGGAAGAGACAGCCAATCACACAAGCCAGGCGGCAGTTGCTAAGCTTTAGGCAGGTGTGGAGCTAGAATTAGACATAGAGAAGCGAGGAGAAAAACAGGAAAGGCTGCGGGTTTGTGGCGAGCTACGGAAATGGGCGGTCTACAACAAGAGGGGGAAGCGGGGAACAGAGAGGGGGGTTACAGGTACGGAGGGCAGAGAGTGAATGTAGAGAGGGAGAGAAGGATTAAAAAATTTTAAGCATGGCTAGGCTCCAGTCCCTGAGAAATATGCCACAGTAGTTTGCTATATTAGGAATGGCTTTCCTTTCTCTGGTATCTTTCTTTGTTTTATTATTATTTTTTTTCTCTGCCTCATTCTGTTTCCCTCTCTCCCACTCTATTCTATGCTGGTGTGTGTATGTGTGTGTGTTTGCATGTGTATATGTGCATGTGTGTGTATATGAAGAGAGAAATTTTTAAGACCAGATTAACTCAAGATAGCTTTTTATGCCAGAGAATTCAGCATATATTTTCAGCAAGCATATACTGATCATTACTAAATGCCAGGGAAGAAAGTATGTGACAATATCAAATATTGCTGCCTGCTGCGACAGCTGAGTTTGCTTCATGCTTATTTTATATATATATATATATATATATATGCCACAGAGATAATCCAAGGAAATTTTTGAAGCTATTCATTTAAACTCTCCTAATACAATTGGTTTGCTTTTCTTTCTTAGGAAATTTAGCTTCAAGAAGAATGATAGGATGACTATAGCTTAAATATATTTCACTTTTCATTTGGCAAAGGATGCATTTTTAATCATGCATTGCACATTTAACATATGCCATTAATATTGTTCATTCAACTGTGTCTAAGAATGAGCAGATGGCTTAAGCCATAATATTTAAACTATCTAGTATGGATAACTCCATTTAAGAATCTATTAAATGTGAGAACTCTCCCCAAAGCAAAGAAAATAACATGAATTTTATGCAAAAAAAAGATTTTGAAAACAATTTTACGGCTTCATGTTCTACCTTGACCACACTCATCAAACTAGCTATCGATAGTTTGCTTTATTATGTGTATTTGTGAACCTACAGCCATAGCTACTCTGGCTCTATGACTAGATCATCTCCAGGGCTTAAGGTTAGACAACTTTCACCATAGGTGGATTCCTGCCGGATGGCACCATCAGACGGAAATGAGTAACAAGAATTCTCTAAGAGGGGAAAGATGATAAGGGCAGCAGGTAGAACAGAACAAACAGAATGGGGGAAGACAAGGACTTACTACTGTTTCTTGGATTGTGGGGAAATTGTGTGTTTATTAGCTTTAGGTCCTCTTTTACATTTTTCATCTCTAGGAGGCAGAAACAATACTTCCCTTACCTCCGTATTTCCAACCATATTCTCTTCCCTCATCCTACCAATGTATGTTGATTCAGAAATTAATGAACTACTTCATAAAATATCCTACACTCAAGAGAATTCCATTTGATAGTCTTGAATTTTGGAATCATGGGTGTAGATACACCCAACTGTGTTATAAACTAATAAGTTGCCTGTGATAGGCAAAGGCTACTCTCAAGACATATTCACTTTCTACTTCTCAAAATCTGTGAATATATAGTGTTTTAAGACAAAATGTGTGAATACATTAAGGGTTTTGATAGGTTTATCTTCTCTTGGATTATCCAGGTGGACCCTAAATGCAGCCACACATATTCTTATAAGAAAGAGGCAGAGAGTAGACCCAGATGCACAGAGAAGAAGGTACTGTGATGATGAAACAGAAATGTGGCTGCAAGCCAAGAAATGCCAACAGCCTTGCTGGAAGAGGCAAGGAATAGATCCTCCAGATGGTGTTTGGCCCTGCAGACACCTTAATTTCAAATTTCTGGCCTTTAAAACTATGGAAGAATAAATCCTCTCATTATAAACCACTGAATTTCTAGCATTTTGTTACAGCATCAACAGGAAACCAATACCATGCCCAACTGGTAAAAAAGAAAAGCTACCTTGAGAGCTTAGCCACATGGATTTAGTCATGTTTTAATGTGTCTATAACCCAGATATTTACATATTAAGGAAACATTGAAGTATTTCCACCTATTTCTTAAAGATAGACTCCCTTCTTCATATCATACTTAGGAACTATGGCGATAAGCATATACAACTATAGATTTTAATGTGAGTAAATAGAATAGGGCATACTTATTTAACACTCCCAATCTTACAATTGAACATCTTAAGGTCATGGCATTTGCCATGATAAAATGGGTCATTGTGTCTCCCTTATATCAAACTCTAAAATGACAGCCAAAGTCCAAGAATTAGTAAAACAAAGATATTGGCTTTATACAACTGCATGAAAGATCCTTTGTGCTAGAGTATAAACAAAGTTGATCACCCAGGTAAGACCTACTTTCCCAGTTAAATGCATTTTGGAGTTTTTGCATATCTTTGATACTGAGGGCATTTTAAGCTATTTGGGGTTTCATATTTGAACTGAAGTAAACAAGGTTGATATTCAAGTTGGGTTCTCATGTTGCCTTTGAGACTTGGGGAAGGAGACGAGTTAAAACTAATTTCAGATCTTGAGATTCAGGAAGGCTCCTGTGCAAAGTTTTAGGAAAGCGCCAGTACATAGATAAAGCATTTTCTGAGTGGAATACTTAAACGTTTAGGGGGCGAGTATTAATTTCCCAAAGACACTGCTCTCAGACGCTTGTGATGGAAATATAATCATTCACTATTGCCATATCCCTTCTCCTTCAATGCAGTCTTGACAATTCAGAAACTGTTCAACTTCTGCCTTCTGTTTTTTCTGTTGGAAATGGATCTATGTTTTACCTTCAACCTTATTCTGCTCTCTATCCAGGCTCCTTCAATCTCTCTTCTTGCTTTATTTTTACAATCTATGTCACTTGTCCCCATCCAACATATTATGAAACATTTATTTGCTTATTATCTATCTTGACCAAGTAAATGTTAAGTTCCATGAGTTAAGGGTTTATTTTAAGCACTACCCTACTTCAGTGCCTCCAGCAGTGCCTGGAATGAATGACGACTCACAAATGTGTGCTAAAATAAGTGGGTAAATTGGCAAATCAAGGAATGAATGAATGTAAGCTTATTAAATTGCTTGAGTGTTAAAATATCATGATCTTATTTTTCTTTAGGATAAGTTTTAGGTTTGCCATGTTTGTCTGCTGGTTTTACCTTTGGTTTTCCTGATTTTCTGCTAACTTATATGTAGAGAGAATGAAATAGAAGGTTGCCAAATACATTTATCAAAATGTTCCTTCATAAATGTCAGGGATTTTCATGTTATAAACTGAAAATAAGTAGTTTATATAAAGCCATTTCACCCTTCAGTGAATGGCCAAATTATATTTCTTTTTTCATTGTAGGCACAAGGTATGGCACATTTCTCATACATGGTATCAGTCAATAACTAGTTCTTGATTAGAATTAAGGGGTGAAATACACCTTCAAGCACATTTCTTGAAATGCTTTATATATATATATATATATATATATATATATATAACATTTATATATGTATAAACTTACAAAGATATTTATGCATAGTTTTCCTAATGTAATATTTGTGATCTTTTGTATGAGTTGAACTTTTAATTCAGTTTTTGCTGTATTCCCCTTCTATTTGTCTGTAGCCTGCTGCCTTACTTCATGCCCTTGAACTCTCATGTGACCAGAAAGTGATTGGGAAGTGACAGTAAGAATTTCCACAGGAAATGCCACTGATCATATATCAAAACAAAACTCTAAGTGGTTATCTATGTAAGCAGTTTTATGGAAAAAGAAAACTAGCTCTTAATCACGCAGGAAACAGAGACACTGTAGGGCAATTTGTCAATCAATATTATGTAGAAATGTTTAGAGTTGTAATAAAAAGTGAACCTAGAAAAATTTC
This sequence comes from Tamandua tetradactyla, assembly GCF_023851605.1. NCBI lineage: Eukaryota > Metazoa > Chordata > Mammalia > Pilosa > Myrmecophagidae > Tamandua > Tamandua tetradactyla. Next base: position 44,333,160 of record NC_135329.1, on the reverse strand, counting down.
ACTGCTGCCTTGCAAATTATTTGCAGAATATCAACAATTAGAAATACTGTTTTAAAAATATGAAGTCTTATCTGCTGTAAAAGCCTAACTTCATTACCTCAATTGCCCATTAGCAAGACTTATATGTACACACATAGCATTTGATTCCTTCAATCCAGTTCTAGCTTTTACATATTTATCTCATTTGGATGTAGAAAGCTATAGTTGTATTGCTTAGAGCTTCCTTAATGTTTTATATTTGCTTTATTATGTAGGTTTGACACCTTATATGATCTTAATGGTATCAACCAAATTCTCAAAAAGATGTGGATATGACAAGTTAATTTTTACATATTACCTAAGAGAATATAGGTTCCTCAATATAAGTATACTGGAATGTCACATATCCACTTGTATAATCTTATCTCTTTTTTTAAATTAAAACAGTTTACAATGTGCCAAGAAATTTATAGTTGATGGTAATATAAAAAGAGAAGAAAATAGGCCCCCAACTAACACAAATTTGAACAGTATGAGGCTACAGATTGTTGAGATAAAACATGACTAAATTATATACATATATACATATAATGGATGCAGGAGTATTGATACATATTTTTTCTTATTTTGCATTTATTTTTACTTTTACAATGTATTCATATCATTTTGGAAAAATTAGAAAGAACAAGTTACTTAGAAAAAATGGATAATGGGAACATCTGCTCCCAGGAATATGGATTAGATATAGTATTTCTTATTCCTCCTGCTGAGTACAACTGAATTTCTAGACACTATGTATAAACAAATATGAGAAGGCCCTGAAAAGTGGAGAGGCAAAGGCAGACTAGTTAAAGACTTAGGAACGTGAAGAATAACACACTGGTGGGTTCCTTTTTTTAAATTTTATTTTATTGCTCTATTTTATAGAATTGGAGCTGAAGAAGCCAGCAACCCAGAAATACTTAAAAAAAAAAAACAAAAAAACGGAAAATAACAACAAAAAGCATTTTCTTTCTAACTTAAAGATTAGCAAAAGGGCTATCCAGGAAGGCAGAAAACTTTTAGACAATACTGTTCCCCTCCAGACAAACATTACAGAATAAAAGCTGTGCCCTACACCCACATCCACCTGCAAAGGTCAAACGGGAAGCTCTGGACTCCTACATCTCCAGGCTGTAATCAGGTACCTGAGCCAAAGCCAGGTGGTCTCAGAATACCCAGGTAGAGTGCATGGTGTCTACAGTTAATTGCCCAATATAAAAATTCTTGCATGAACTAGAACAAACATATGCCACTATTATAAGGTGATAATATGGCAATAAACGGGAAAAAATACAATTAATGCAAACTCAGTTTTATAGTTAAAAGTAACATTCTTTTGTTAATTGAACATTGGCATTATATCAAAACTAAATGTCAATGTCAATAGTGGGGTATATAAGGGACATGGGGGCTTTTTTGGAAGAAATGAGAGTGTTCTCATATTGACTGTGGTGGTGAATGCATAACTGAGTGACTATACCAAGAGCCACTGATTGTACACTTAAGACGGATTACACAGTGTGTGAATAAAACTGCTTAAATAAAAAAGATTAATATAAAAAACATTCTCTAAGAAGAAAGGAAATGATGGAAGAGTGAATCTTGAATTATTAGTAAGGAAGAAAGAATATATATATATATATATATATATATATATATGGAAGAAAGAATATATATATATGTCTCTATATATATGCCTATATATATATATATATATATATATATATATATATATATATATATATATATAGATATATAGGCAAAAATATGGATAAAGGCAGTAGACTTTCCTTCTCTTCCTCCTTTATCTAAATAATATTGGAAAATTGAAACAAAAAATACAATAATGAAATGTTTATAAGGTGTATAGAAGAAGTATTGATGAAAATTATACCATAAATGAGGGGACATAGGAATATAAAAAGAGCTAAGGTCTCTGCACTTCTCTTACACTAGTAAAAGGATGACACCAATAGATAAATTATATGTATATGATGGGGTACCTGGAACAACCACTAAAACACATTATATAAAGAAATAGACAGATAAACACTATTGATAAATCAAAATGGATTGTAAAATATGTTCAAATAACCCACAAGCAGTAATGAAAATTATATCAAATAAATTAAAAGCAGAGAACAAACAAAAAACAAAATTAAATAAAACTAAAGAGCATACTTCTAAATAACCCATGGGTCAAAGAAGAAGCCTCAAGGGAAATAAAAAAAAATGCATTAAATGAATGCTAATGAAGTACAACATATCAAACTAAGAGAGAAGTGTTTAAAAAGCAATTTATAGCACATAATGCATATATTAGGAATGGGATAAGTATTATCTTAATTTGCTAGATATGCTATCACAAATACCACACAATGGGATGGCTCAAACAATAGGAATTCATTAGCTTTTGCTTTTTGAGGATAGAAGAAGTCTAAAATGAAAATATGAAAAAAAATCTTCCTCTCTCTTGTAGTCTGTACATTCTCGTGCTGTCTGCCAGCAATCCCAGGTGTTCCTTGGCTTGTATTTATGTTTCCTATCACATGACAATGTACTTTATCTTTTCGACATTTGTGATCTCTGAGTTCTCTTTATAAGGCATCCAGTAATCCAGATTAAGACTCACCCTCATTCAGTTGAGTCACTCTATTAATGAAATCTTAAAGAGGTACTTCTTAAGATGGGTTCAGATCCACAGGAATATAGAATAAAATTAAAAATAAGATATCTGAATTGGATTACCACTTCAATCTACCACAAGCCTCAAATCAGTAATTTAATTTCCTACTTCAAAAATTCAGAAAAAGAAAAGAAAGAAAGCTAAAGCCCAAGAAAGCAAGATAAAGTAGAAGTCAGTGAAATCGAAAACAGAGAAAATCAATAAAATAAAAAAGTTGATATACTGAAAAAAATTACTAAAGTTGGCCAACCTCTAGCAAGACTGACAAAAAAAGGGGAGAAAACAAATCATTAATATCGGGAATGAAATCGGTGCTGTCACTTTCTCAATTTAACAAGGACCATCTACAGGAAATATGTGAATAGCAAACTACTTAATGGTAAACAGCTTAATGAATTTCCCTCCACAATTAGAAGGATGGTGAAGATGGCTATTTCACCATCCTCTCTCTCTCTCTCTCTCTCTTTTTTTTTTTTTTTAACGTGGGCAGGCACCAGGAAACAAACCCAGGTCTCCAGCATGGCAGGTAAGAACTCTGCCACTGAGTCACCGATGGCCCACCCTATTTCACCATTCTTATTCAATATAATACTGGAAGTTGTAGTCAATGCAGTAAGGCAAAAAAAGGAAGCAAAGGTGTACACAACAGAAAGGATGAAATAAAATAATTCTTATTTGCAGCAGATATGATCATTTACTTAGAAAATTTGAGATATTCTTCAAGAGAAACAAAAAATTACTGGAACAAATAAGCACAAAATAGGCATATAAAAATCAATTGCATCTCTTTCTATGTATTGGCAATCAACACATGGACAATAAACTAAAAATACAACATCATTTAAAATTACTCATAAAATGAAACACTAAGGTGTAAATCTAATAAAATACATAGAGGACATAGATAAAAACTACAAATATTGATGAAAGAAACCATAGAAGACTTAAATAAATAGAGATATTCCATGTTCATGGATTTAAAGACTCAATCTGGTAAGGACACCAATTATCCCCAATTGAGATAATAGTTTAATGCATTTCCTATAAAAAAATCACAGCGAGATTTTCCGTAGACATAGAAAGTCTATTCTAAAACTTATATGAAAAGGCACAGGAGTTATAATAGTTAAAACAATTCTGAAAAAAAGGACAAACTGGGAAGACTCAGTTTACCGGATTTCAAGGCTCATTATATAGCTACAATTATCAGTGCGGTATTGGTAATTCGTTGACACATAGGTTAATGAATCACAACATATAACCTCAAAATAAATACTCAGAAATATGCCCAAATGACTTTTTTCACTTTTTTTATAAAAGGTTTTATGTGGCAAAATATACAACATAACATATCCCTATTAAACACTTTCAATGCACTATGCAATAGTCTTCATTACTATTCACCACGTTGTACTACCCGCACCGCCATCCATTTCAAAAGCTTTTCCATCACCCCAGACTGGAACCTTGTACCCATTATGCATTAACTCCCCATTCTCCCACCCCTGGAAGCCTATAATCTACTTTCTATATGTATTTACTTGAGTATTCCAATTATATCATATGAACAAAATCTTACAATACCTGTTCATTTGTGCCTAGTAATTACATATTGCAAAAGCAACATGATATCTTCAAAATGTTAATAGACGATAGGGTTGCACCCACCTTTTGGCTATTGTGAATAATGATGGTATTCATATTGGTGCAAAACTATTCGTTTAAATTCTTGCTTTCATTTCTTCTAGGTATAAATCTAGAAATGGGTTTACCATACATGTGGTGTTCTATGTTTAATATTTTGGGGAATCACCAAACTGCTTTCTACCGCAGCTGTACCATTTTATAATCCATCAACAATGCATAGGAGTTCCTATTTCTCAACATCCTTGGCAGCACTTGTTATCTACCAGTTTTCAAGTAATAGTCAGTCTAATTGCCAAAGATGTTCCAAACCTACTCCACTGAAAAGGCATTCCTTTTGGTCCTTTGTGACATGCTTGCTTCGATTTAAATACTTCTGTGATTCAGGGAGCAGTGTTTCCTCTATCATCTCTCCAGCTGGCTACTGCTGCTGTTTGTCCCCAGTGCCAGATATCAAATGGGCCTCCGTGAGGGGCAAGCCGGCTGTGTTTCAGGTGAAGCCTGAAACTCTTCTCAGCTGGGAGCCAAGTAGTCAGTCTAATGGACATGAGGTATCTCATTGTAATTTTTAACTGCATTTTCTTAACGGTAATGATATCAAACATCTTTTTTCAGTTGAGTTGTAGGATTTCTTTATATAGTCTGAATATTAAATGCTTATCAGATATGTGGTTTCCAAGTATATCCTCCCATTCTGTTGGTTTCCTTTTCACGTTCATGAAAATTTCATTTGATACACAAGAGATTTTAAATGTTAATGAAATCCCATTTATCTATTTTTTCTTTTGTTCCTCACACTTTTTATGTAAAGTCTAAGAAAGCATTGTCCAACACAAAATCCTGAAGATGTTCCTATATATTTTCTTCCAGTGGTCTTATAGTTTAGCCTCTTATATTTAGATGTCTGATTCATTTTGAGTTAATTTTTGTGTATGGTGTTAGGTAGAGGTCTGTATTAGTTTGCTAAATACTTCCACAATGCAATATACCAGAACTGGAATGACTTTTTAAAAGGGAATTTATTAAGTTACAAGTTTACAGTTTTAAGGCCATAAAAATGTCCACATCTGGGGAGATATATCTTGACTCAAGAAAGGCTGATGGGTCCAGAATACCTCTGTCAGCTGGGAAGGCACAGGGCTGGTGTCTGCTAGTCCTTTGGCTTTTGCATCTCTGAATGTCTGGGTGTCATGTTGGCTCTGAGCTTTCTTCAAAATGTTCCACCTTTTAAAGGACCCCAGTAAAATAATCAAGGCCCGTCTTAAAAGGATGGAGCTACATCTCCACCTAATCAAAAGGTCACTCCCACAATTGGGTTGTCACATCCCCATGGAAAAAATCCAATCAAGTTTCCACCCTACAATATTGAATCAGGATTCAAAGAAACATGTCTGCTCCCACAGGATTGGATCAGGAAAAAGGACATGGCTTTTCCAGGGTTCCTAACAGCTTCAAACAGGCACAGGATCCAACTTCAGTCTTTTGTAAAGGGTTGTCCAGGTTTCCCAACAACATTGGTTGAAAGCACATTCTTTCTCAATTAAGTCGACTTAGAAACATTGTCAAAAACCAATTAGCCTTAGATGAGAAAGTTCATTTCTGAATTCGCAATTCTATACTGTTGACGTATGTCTGTCCTCGTGCCTGTATCACACTGTTTCATCAGTATAACTTTGTAATGCACTTTCACATTTGTAAGTGTGAGTCTTTCAACTTTCTTCCTCTTTTCAAAGATGGTTTTGGCTATTTGGGGCCCTTTATACCCCATATAAATTTCATGATTGGATTTTCCATTTCTACAAAGAATGCTGTTGGAATTTTGATTGCGATTGCTTTGAATGTGCAAATCATTTTGGGTAGCATTGGGCTTGTCAATATTTAGTTTTCAGTCCCAAACACCTATTTATTTAGGTCTTCTTTAATTTTTTTCTGCAATGTTTCATAGTTAACCATTTACAATAACTTTACATGCTTGATTAGATTTATTCCTGAATATATGATTCTTTTAGTTGCCATTTTAAATGTATATTTTCTTGATTTCCTTTTTGGATTATTCATTGCTAGTGTATAGAAATACCACTGATTTTTGCATGTTGATCTTGTACTGCACCATTTCGCTGATTTCATTTATTATCTCTGGTAACTCTCTGGTAGGTTCTTATATTTTTAATATATGAAATCATGTCATTCATGTGTAGGGATAGTTTAACTTCTTCTCTTCCATTTTGGATACATTTTATTTCTTTTTCTTGCCTGATTCTTCAGGCTAGAAGTTTCAGTACAATGCTGCTAGCAGTTCTAAAGCAGAAGCATGTTCCTGATTTTAGGGGGAAATCTTTCATTCTTTCACCAGTAAGAATGATGGTAGCTGTTGGTTATTTCCATATGCCTTTTTATATTTAAGAAATTATCCATCATGTTTTCTGGGTGTTTTTATCAATAAAGTGTAGTGTATATTGTCACATTCTTTTTCTACATCAGTTGAGATGATCATGAGTTTTTATCCTTCATTCTATTAATGCTTGCATTGCATTAAGTAATTTTCATATGTTGAACCACTTCTGCATTACTGGGATTAATCCCACATAATTATTGTGTGTGATTATTTTAATGTGTAATTGAATTTGTTTTGCTAGTATTTTGTGATGATTTTTGCATATATAATCATAAGGGATATTATTGATCCATAATTTTATTTTCTTATAATTATTAAGCTTTGGTATTATGATAATGTTGGCATAGAATTGGTAGGGAAGTGTTCCCTCCTCTTCATCTTTTTTTTTTTTTTTTTTTTTTAGCATGGGCAGGCACCAGGAATCGAACCCAGGTCCTCTGGCATGGCAGGCAAGCATTCTTGCCTGTTGAGCCACTGTGGCCCACCTCTCTTCATCTTTTTTAAAGTGTTTGAGAATTATAGTGTGAAAGATTGACTTATGTACTCCACAGAGATATGTTTTTAATCTTATCCTTATATCCATGGATGTAAACCTGTTGTGAATAAGAATGCTTAATGATGTTATTTTTTGCTAAGTTGTGGAGTCCAACTATTAAGGGTTGGTCTTTACCAGATTAGAAAAGGCCTTACAAAGAAAATCTGGAAGTCACAAAACCAAGAAAGAAGAGGACATCACCATGTGATAAGAGGCAGAAATTCAGGACAAGGAAACCCAAGGATTGCTAGCAGCCAGCACCAAAACACTATAGCCTTTGGTGGAGAAAGCCAGCCTGGTTGATATCTTGATTTTGGACTTCTCCTAGCCTCAATCACCAGAGACATTAAATTTCTTTTGCTTAAGCCAATCCTATTGTGGGTTATTTGCGATAGAAAATTTGGAAAACACTGGCACTTGGTTACCAAATGTTTGATGAAATTCACCAGTGAAGATTTCTGGTCCTGGACTTTACTTTGTTGGGAAATTTGATTAGTGATTTCATATCTTTACTTGCTCTTGGTCTGTTGAAAGCTATTTCTTCTGGACTCAGTTTAGGCACATTGCATTTTTTCTAATAACATGTCCATTTCATCTAGGTTATCTTTGTTTGTTGTCAAACAATTGTTCATAGTATCCTTTTAAAATATTTTGTTTCTATTTGGTCAGTTATATTGAAAAGATCAATAAAATCTTATCAAAAAATTAAATTTGGTTTCATTGATTCTATTCTTAGTCTATTCTCTATTACGTTTATATCTATCTAATCTTGTTATTTCCTTCCTTCTGCTCATTTTGGGTTTAGATTGCTCTTCTTTTTTAGTTCTTCCAGATGTAAGGTTAAGTTGTTGATTTGAGCTTTTTTTCTTATTTTGTAATATAAGCATTTAGAGCTTATTATTACTCTCAGCAATTACTTTGGTGCATACCATAAGTTTTGCATGTTGTGTTCTTGATTTCATTCATCTCAAAATATTTCCCAATTCCCCTTTTGGTTTCTACTTTGACTCATTAGTTGTTTGAGTGTGTTGTTCAATTTACATATATTCATGAATTTTTCCAGGTCTTCCTCTGTTAATTGACTTCTGGTTTCATCCTATTTAGTCAGAGAAGATATTTTGTATGATTTCAGTACTTTTTATGTATTAATCTTTGTTTTATATCCACCATATGGTTCAATCCTAGACGATGATCATTGTGCACTTGAGATGATGCATATTATGTTGTATATATATATATATATATATATATATATATATATATATATATATATATATATATATATATATATCTGTTAGTGCTATGCTGTTGTATTATGTATATGTATATAAATATATATAATTTTAGATTTAGTTGGTTTATACAGTATTCAAGTCCTCTATTTCCTCAATGATTTTCTGCCTAAATGTTTAGTCCATAAGTGAAATTGGCTAATTGAAGTCTCCCAATATTAATGTAAACCTGGCTATTTCTTCCTTCAAATCTCTCAGTGTTTGCTTCATACATTTTGGTGCCTTTTTGTTAGGTGCATACAGTTTTATAATTTATGTATTTTCTTGATGAATTTACAATGTTATTAATATATAATGTCCTTCTTTGCCCTCATAACAGTTTTTGACATAATGTGAATTCTAACTGATATTAGAATAGTCACTCCATCTTTTCATTGAAAGCTTACTTGTATCTTCGTATTTAAGTTGAGTCCCTGTAAAGAACGTATAGTTAGGTCATGCTTTTTTTTTTTTCTATCAGTTGTGCTAATCTCTAACTTTTTTTGAATAGTTTAATGCTTTTATATTTAAGGTAACTACTAATTCAGAGCTTACATCTGCTCTTTTGGTATTTGGTTTCTGTAAGTCTTAGACCTTTTATGTTCCTCAATTCTTCCATTAATACCTACTTTTACATATAGTTGGTCTTATGTAGTGAACTATTTAGAATCTCTTCTCATATCTTTCTGTACATATTTATCAGATATTTTATTTTTATTACCATGGTTCTTAAACTTAATAGTGTAAATCATAATCTTGTATGATTTGATATCAATGTAACTTAAGTACCATGCATAAATTATGTTTTGACACCTCTCTATAACCTGAGTTTTATGCTGTTGTCACAAATTACATCTTTATTCATTGTGTGTCCAAACCTATAGGATAATCATTGCTTTTATATATTTGTATTATAGACCCTGCAACAAGTAAAGAGTGGAGTTACAAACCTGAAACACAGTATTTTGGCATTTATGTTTACCCATGTGAAAAATTTTACTGGAGACTTTTCTTTCTTCTTTCAGACTTGACCTTCTTTCTAGGGTGTTTTCCTTTCAATCTGAAGAACTACTTTTAGTCTTTCTTGTAGGATGGTCTAATGGTGACAAACTCCCTCAACTTTTTTAAAAATCTGGGAATGTCTTAATCTACTCTTAATTTTTGGATGGATTTAGTTTCTTGGTTAGCAGGTTTATTTTTCCTATTAGCACTTTAAATATGCAATACCATTACTCTCTTGCTTCCACAGATGATGTGTAAGAAGTCAGAACTTGATTTTATTAAGGATTCTTTGCCCCACCTTGTATTGTGGTGTATTGCTTCTCTCTTGATGTTTTAAGGATTATCTCTTTGTCTTTGGTATTCAACAGTTTGATTATACTGTGTTGGCATGCGGATCTTTTTGAATTTATGGTATTTGGATTTTATTTAGCAATTTAGATGTGTATATCCATGCCTTTTATAAAATTTGGGGAGTTTTAAGCCATTTCTACATTTTTCTTGTGAAATATAGTGCATACACAAAAAGGCAATAAATGTCAAAGTGCATTGTAACAAGTAGTTATAGAACAGATTTCAGGGTTTGGTAATTACAGTTCCACCATTTTAAGTTTTTCCTTCTAGCTGCTCCAAGACATTGGAGACTAAAAGAAATACCATCATAATGATTCAGAAGTCATACTCATTTGTTAGATCCTATCTTCTCTTTTACAACTTTTCCTTCTCTTTTGATCCTTCTTCCAATCTATAAAAGTATTTAGGCTATGTCTATTCTAAATTTTTTATGTTAGAAAGTGGTGCTGATAACATGGAATGGGAGATGGAACTAGTTGATGTTCCAGAGAGACTGGCCCTTCTGTGTTTCAGGACTTATCTGGCCAGGAATTCATCTGAAGGTTGTAGATTTCTGGGAAGAAATTTTAGTGCATGAAACTTCTGTAGAATCTCAAATAAAGCCTTAGATATTCTTTAGAGTTAACAAGAATGGTTTTGGTTGGGATTTGGCAAACCATGCTAATTAGCAATATCTAGCTGGAGCTGGCATAAGAGTGGCCTTCAGAGTAACCTCTCAACTGTATTTTGACTCCCTTAGCCACTAATAACTTATTTTGTTATATTTCTTTTCCCCATTTTGGCCAGGAAAGTATTGTCACTACCATAGTGTCAGGGCCAGCCTCATCCTTACAAGTGATATCCCACATTGCCAGGGAGAATTTCACCCCTGGATGTCATGTCCCACATGGGGGAGGGGGTAATAATTTTACTTGCAAAATTGGGCTTAGAGAGAGAGAGGGCATATCTGAGCAAAAGAAGAGGTTTTCTGGGAGTAGCTCTTAGGCATAACTATAGGTAGGTTTAGCTTCTCTGCTACAGAAATAAACTTCACAAGAGCAAAACTCAAGACCAAGGGCATGGACTATTGCCACTGGAGCCCCTAATGTTTGAGACAGTATCAGTGGTTTCCCTGGTGGTAAAGCTTAATAGTTCCATAGTTTTTCTCCTGCCCTTCAAAGGACTTTGCCAATACTTTAAAAATATCTGCCCAACATATTCTGGGATGCCTGGGTATTACATTAAGATATTCAGAATTATAATCCTTCAGTCCCTTTCTTGGTTTCATGTGTTTGATTTGTTCCAATGATAAGCCATTACGTTTTGAATATTATTTCTGTGTCTTTCCTTCTTTGTTTTGCTTGTGGGACTCCATAATTTATATTGATACACTTGATAGTGTCTCTCATGCTTCTTAGACTGCATTCATTTTTTCCATTCTTTTTTCTCTCTGATCCTTGGAGCAAATAATTTCAATTGTGTTATTTTAAAATTTAAAATATCTTTCTTATGCTAACTCCAATATGATGATGAATCCTTCTAGGAAATTTTTACATCCATTATTTTGTGCTTTAGTTCCTGTGTTTTTGCTTGGTTCCTTTGTATGATTTCTATCTCTCTATAGAAATTATCTTCTTGTTCAAATATAATTGCCTTGTTCCTTTGGTTCTTTGTGTTTTCCTTATTCAAGGCCTGTTTTAAAAAATAACTTTATCTGGTATATTCAAAAGCTCTTTTTCTTCATTTGTGGTTTCTAGTGTTTTATCTTGCTCCTTATGATAGATCATTATTTCCTATTTCTTTCTATGCCTTCACTATTTTGTCTCACCACTGGATATGTAGACATTTTATTGTGTAAACTCTGAATATAGTCCCCAAGTTATCTACTCTTAAAGCTTGTGTTAAGCTAGTGTTATGACTGAGATTTCCTTGAATGCCAGGAGCTGAAAACAACAAAAACAAACTTTAAAGTCTTTGCAGATTGATTCTTCATTAGCTGGTGATTTTTTTTGAAGCTTGGACATCCTAACAAGTAATGTGAAGAGCAACCTCAGGTGAAAGGGTAGTCTAATTTTCCAGGATACTATGACAAATACTATACAGTGGGTTGACTTAACAACAGAAATTTATTGGTTCATGGTTTTGAAGGCTAGTCAACCATGATCAAGGCACTGGCAAGGTCATTCTTTCTCTCAGATGTTTGTAGAGTTCTGGTGTTGTCTCATCATGGTACTTGGGGTCCCACGGTTTGTATCTCAGTCTCTCAGCCCACATCAGTATCCTCTCCTTGTATCTGTTCTTCTGGTTTCTGCTGACTTCTAGCTTATCTGGCTGCATCAGCACTTCCTCTCATAACAAGGCTGTGAGTCATAGAAACTAAGACCCACCCTCATTCATTTTGGCCACACCACATCCTGTTCACAAATGAATCCACACCTTAATGGGTACTATATCTCCCAAAGATCTTATTCACAAATCAGCTCACCCCCACAGGAACATGGATAAAGATTAAGAACATGTACTTTGGGGTTATGTAATTCAACATAATGTGCAGTATCTTCTTTAGCCTTTTCTGAGCATGAATCTTATCTTGGACATGTGCCCTTGGCCGTTGAAATTCCCCCATTTATACAGATCTGAATGCCCTCTATCCCTGTAAGAGACAGCATTTTCTTTTCTACCATAATCTTTTTTTGCCTCAGAAAGCTGTGATTCACATGCATCCAGTATACACAGCGGGGCTATTCTTCTTCCTGCAACAAGAAGCAGGTGGAGAGGGGTTAGGAAAGGGTCAACAATTGTACTACAATGTTTTCCTACCATTTTAAGTTGATGTTTTATTGATTAAGCATTTGTGCAGTTACAGTCATCTTTTAACCATTTTCTATGGCTATAAGAAAAATGGTTCTGCCAGATTTTGCTCTTGGTTAAAAATTCTGTGAGGTGACTCGAAGCATCTCATTCTGCCACACTGGTGACATCACTCTTCCTAACTGATTTTTTTACATAGGTGCACATCAGTTCAATTGACGAAGGATAGTCCTTGCAACAACTTGTATTGTAACAATGGCCATAAATAGGACAAAAAAAATGAACCTTGACATCTCTCCCACTTTTTACAAAAATGAACTCAAAATGGATCATGGACTTACATGTAAAACATGAAACTAAAACTTTTGGGGAAAAAAAAAGAAACAAAGCAGGAGAAAATCTTCAGCATCTAGGATTAGGCAAAGACTCCCTAAGCATAATCCATAAAAGGATTGTGCTTGGAGCTCTGGAGGATGAGAGAGACTGGGGAAGGCCTCCACCAATGCTGAATTGAAGAAAGAGAAAAATAATCTCCAAGATTAGGTAGGAATTTTCTTCCTGGAGTTGTCAGTCCAGACTTCACTTGGTTCTCACTTGGTACCATGCAGCTTCAGAGTCCTGGAGAGGCAGCATGGCCCTGGTTCCTCTTGCTGCAGACGCAGATTACAGAGTCACTCAGAGTCATGTTAGAACCCCATGCATATTCAGCCTCACGAATCCAGGTCTGCAGATACCCAAGGCAGAACGCAACCTGCTGAGTCATACTGTATTCAAAAGAGCCCCAGTGGAAAAAAAAGAGAGGCTATAGCATAACTATTGGTAAGAGAGACTCACATTAAATCCAGACTCTGTGGGCTGGACTGCAAAAATGCAAAATGGATTTTTCTGGATTGACCCTATCTGGGTCCACAGATTATGCAAAGTTTATACTCTGATCATACTGGAATGAAGTTGTAAATAAATACCAGGCAGAGAACCCCCAAATCCACAAATACATGGAAGTTAAGTAACACACCCTTCAATAATCAGTGGGTCAAAGAATAAATTGCAAGAGAATTCAGTAAACATCTTGAAACAAATGAAAATGAGAAGGCAACATATCAAAGCATATGGAATGTAGTTAAGGCAATGCTGGGAGAAAAATTTATAGCACAAAATGCTTACATGTAAAAAGAAGAAAGATCTGAAATCAAAGACCTAACTGTACACCTGGAGGAACCAGAAGCATGATCAGGAAACTAAGCCTAAAACAAGTAGTAGAAAAGAAATTAAAAAGAGCATAAGATAAATAAATAAAATTGAGAATAAAAATATAATATAGAACATCAACAAAACCAAAAGTTGGTTCTTTGATAAGATCAATAAAATTGACAACCCCCTAGATAGACTGACAAAGAAAAAAAAGAAGTAAATAAATACAATCAGAAATGAGAGGGGCACATTATTACTGACCCCACAAAAATAAAAAAGATCATAAGAAGGTACTATGAACAACTATCCGCAAACAAATTAGACAACATAAATGAAATGGAAAGATTTCTAGAATTACACAATCTATACTGACTCCAGAAGAAACAGAAGATCTCAACAGACCAATTACAAGTAAAGTCATCAAAAACCTCCTAACAAACAAAACCCAAGATCAGATGGCTTCACATGCTAATTCTACCAGTCATTCCAAGAAGAATTAATGTCAATTCTGCTGAAACTCTGAAAAAAAGGTGAAGAGGAGGGACTACTTCCAAACTCCTTCCATGAGGCCAAAATCATCCTAATACCAAAGCCAGATAAAGATATTACAAGAAAAGAGAATTACAGACCATTTCTTAAAATAAATATAGATGCAAAAAGCCCCAACAGAGTACTTTAAAATTGAATCCAACATCACATTAAAAGAAGTATAAGCCATGATCAAGTGGATTTTATCCCAGATGAGCAAGAAAATAAGGAAATCAACATAAGAAAATCAATAATGCTGTATGCTATGTTAGCAAAACAAAAGGAAAAGAGCCACATGATCACCTTGATTGATGCAAAGGCATTTGACAAAATCCAGCATCCTTTCTTGGTTTCTAGATAATAAGAATAGAAGGAAACTTTCTCAACATGATAAAGGGCATATATGAAAAGCCCACAGTTAATGTCATATTCAGTAGCAAAAGACTGAAAGTTTTCTAAGATCTGGAAAAAGACAATGTCCAGTGTCACTGCTGTTATTCAACAGTGTACTGGAAGTTCTAGCCAGAGCAGTTGGGCAACAAAAAGAAATAAAAACCATCCAAATTGGAAAGAAAGAAGTAAATCTTTCAGTATTTGCAGATGATATGATCTCAATGTAAAGTCCCAAGGAGTCTACCACAAAGCTACTAGAGCTAATAAATAAATTCAGCAGAGCAGTGGAGTCCTAGATCAGCACCCTCTAATCAGTAGTGTTGCTATACACTAGTAATGAACAATTCAAGGATGAAATAAAAAAATCCATTTACAATAACAATTAAAGGAATCAAATATGTAGGTATAAATTTAGCCAACAATATGACAGACTTACACACAGAAAAACTACAAAACTTTGCCAAAAGAAATTAAAGAACATCTAAATTAATGGAAGGGCATTCTACGCCCTTGGTTGGAAGATTAAATATTGCTAAGATGTCAATTCTACCCCCAAATAATTTACAGATTCAGTGCAATCTCTGTTGGAAACTATGGACTATAATTATTAGTACAATTATAAAAATGTTATTTCATGAATTATAACAAGTATACCACACTAGTGAAAGGTATTAGTAATAGGGTGCTATATGGGGAAAATATACCCAAATGTAAACTGTGTACTCTGGTTAATAGTACCATTTTACTATTCTTTCATCGGTTGTAACAAATATACCTCACTGATTCATAGTGCTA
The DNA here is from genome assembly GCF_023851605.1 of Tamandua tetradactyla. Classification (NCBI taxonomy): domain Eukaryota; kingdom Metazoa; phylum Chordata; class Mammalia; order Pilosa; family Myrmecophagidae; genus Tamandua; species Tamandua tetradactyla. The sequence continues at coordinate 44,317,558 of NC_135329.1, read as the reverse complement.
ACAATAGGGGGCTATATGGGAATCCTGTTTTTTTTTACATGATTTTTCTGTAAACCGGTAACTTTTCTACTTAAAAAAATTATAATAAAAAGAAACATACAGGAGAAACGAGCCAATTCACAACAACAACAACAAATATTACGTATTCAGAATACTTAAGAAGAATTGGCCAGACTTATATTGAAATAAAAACTACAAGATAAAAAAAGCTCAGTATCACTAGTCATTAGAAAAATAAAAATTAAAACCACAATGAGATATGACTATACCCTATCAGAGTGTCTAAAATAATTTTAATATATATATATATTTATACTGACAATACTAAGTGCTTTGAAGATGTGAAGAAACTGGGTCATTCATATGCTGCAGATGGAATGCAAAATAGTACAGCTACTATTGATAACAGTTTGACAGTTTCTTTTAAAACTTAACATTCGATTACCACACCACCCAGCAAATGTAATCATCCATTTATCCCACAGAAATGAAGACCTTTTTTGACCCAAAACCTGTACATGAATATTTATAACAACTTTCTTCAAAATAGTCAAAATCTGAAATCAACCCATATGTCCCTCAACAGTTGAATGGTTAATCAAACTGTGGCACATCCATGCTATAGACTGGTATGCAACAATAAAAAGAAAAACTATTGACTCACACAATAGTCTGGATGAATCTCCAGAGAAATTTTTTAGGAATAAAAGCCAATCCTAACAAGTTAAAAACTGCATGATTACGTTTATATAACTACGAAAAAGACAGAAATTTAGAATTGAAGAACAGCTAATTGGTGGTCAGGGGTTAAATAGTGGGTGGGTGTGAAAGGGATGTAGGTATGGTTAAAAATGGCCAAATCAGGAATCTTTGTGGTGATGGAAATATTCTGTATCTTTGAAAAATTATTTATTTGAGCAGTTGTAGGTTTACAGAGAAAATCATGCAGCAAGTTCACAGTTCCCATATATACTTAACAATACAATTTTGCCTAATATTAACATTTTGCATTAGTGTGTTACCTTTCTAACAATTGATGAAAAGTATTAAATATAATTATACTATTAACTATAGTTCATAGTTTATATAAGGGCCACTCTGTTATACAGTTCTATGACATTTTAAACATGTGTTCTATTAAATACACGATTCAGAGATGTTTATTATATTCACATAATATATACAATCTCATTCTGCTTTTCTTTTCATTGTTTTGTAAGAATTTCAGATTTGCAGAAGTGTGATATTCAGATCCCAGATTTCCCAAACACTATCACTCAACTTCCCCAATGTTAGCATCCCACCTAACCGTTTTACTATTACCACATTTAGGAAATTAACTTCTTTTCAACACTATTCAATTTCTGTTTCAGGACCCAAACAAGGATGCCACATTGTATTTAGTTGCTATGTCTCCTTAGTCTCTTCCAATCTGTGAGTATTCCTTGTCTATTATGAACTTTGAAGAATATTGGTTAAATATTTTGTGGAATGTCCCTCTGTTTGGGTTTGTTTGACAATTGGCATGAACAAACTGAGTTATTTTTTATTTGTAGGAAGAACACCACAAAGATTATTTGTCCTTCTCATAGTACAATATCAGGGATTACAGGATATCAACCAACATGCCTTATGGTTGATGATGTTAACACGGACAACTTGTTTAATGGGATATGTGCCAGATTTCTCCGTGGCAAACTTACCATACTTTACAGTCACAGGTAGGTGAACTAAGTTACACTTCCTAGAGGGAGCAATGTAGAAGTACTTGTAACATATGTCAAAGCCATCAAAGTGACTAATATGTTCAAGAACCTATTCTATAGTCATGCAGATAATTTTGTTTCTCCTTAAAGTTTATCCCTCTGACTTTGGCATTCATCAGGGTGTTGTCTGCAGCAGTTATTACTGTAATTTTATAATGGTGATTTTCTATTTCCGTCATTCCTTCCACATTTAGTAATTAGAAATATTGGCTTCTCCTGATGAAAGAAGACAAACCAAATCAAGCTCCATTTTTCAGAATTTTATTTTCAATTAATTTGGATTTTGAACCAAATGGCCCCAGAAGGAAAATGTCTGAGGCCCATTTATTCCAATCGTGGGCCCATGAAGAAGTTGACCATTCCTGGTCCTAAAACCCCATGGCTTTTCAAGGGCCTTTATTCAAGCTATGCCCTGGGAATAGAGGCACACCAGAATTAGTCTGACCATCAAAAAACTTGAAACCCAATTTAAAAATCATGCTAAAGGTAATCTGCCCCTTCTTGAATTGCCAATAAAAGAAAGTAAAATCCCCTCTAGTAGAAATTGTGATCTAAAGCCTATACCATTTTTTATTCACATTGTCTAAAATTTAATATAACGAAGTAAATGGCACATCAGGAGGCATGACAAATGTCAAAAAATACAAAGGGTCAAGAATACCCCAAAAAATTAATAAAAAGTTCAAAATTGGAGAAGTCACCTGACCAGATTCTAAGACCTATATAAGCTAAAATAATCATGACAACGGTGTAGATAAAAGGTTAGACAAAAATACCAATGGAGCAAGATAGTAAAACCAGAAATAGATTCACATATATGTGTCAGTGCATATATGGTTGCCTTATGTGTGGCAAAATTACTACTGCAGTACAATGGGATAAGGATGATCTTTTTTATAAATAATGTTGTGTCAGCTGGGTATCTGCCTGGAAAGAAAAGGAAGTTGATCCCTATCTCACATAATACACAAAAATAAATTTCAAAAGAATTGTAAGCCTAAATGTGGAAGTTAAAAAAATATATAAACATTGTAGAAGAAAATAAAAAAGAACATCTTCATAAATATGGGGTAGGTAAACACATCTAAATAGGATACAGAACTATTAACCATAAAAATGCTGAGTAATTAAAATGCATAAAAATTAAGAGACTGTGTATCAGACACTATTAAAAGAGAGAAAAGACAAGACATAGAGTAAGATGAGATCTGCATTACATGTTTCTGATAAAGAACTTATACAGAATATAAATAGAATTTCCCACAACCAATAAGAAATTACAACCAATCCAGTTTTTTTTAAATCTGGAAATCAACATGAACACAAGTTCACAAGACAGTTATGGCGGGATGGGGAGATACAAGGGTAGTTCATTGGTAGAAATTTCACCTGCCATATGGGGACTTGGGTTTGATTTCTGGCCAATGCATTTCCCCCCCAAAAAAGCAACAAACAAAAAAACAAACAAGCAAAAAATTCAACAAATGGTGCTGCAATAATGGCATAGTGATGTGGAAATGAAATGTGACCTCTGCCATACAGAATATAAAAAAGAGTCAGTTTGTTCTAACTTGCTAGCTGCCAGAATGTAATATACCAGGAACAGAATGGCTTTTAAAAAGAGGAATTTGATAAGTTGCTAGTTTACAGTTCTGAGGCCAAGAAAATGTCCCAATTAAAGCAAATCTATAGAAATGTCCAATCAAAGGCACCCAGGGTAAGATACTGTTCTAGTTTGCTAGCTGCCAGAATGCAATATACCAGAAACAGAATGGCTTTTAAAAAGGGGGATTTAATGAGTTGTTAGTTTACAGTTCTAAGGCCAAGATAATGTTCCAATTACAACAAGTCTATAGAAATGTCCAACCAAGATACCTTGGTTCAAGAAGGCCCATGAAGTTCAGGGTCTTTCTCACATCTGAGAAGGCACATGGTGAACACAGTCACGGTTTCTCTCAGTTGGAAGGGCACGTGGTGAGCAAAGCATCATCTGCTAGATTTCTCTCCTGGCTTCCTGTTTCATGAAGCTCCCCGGGAGGTCTTTTCCTTCTTCATCTCCAAAGAGCTGGCTAGCAGACTTTCTGCTTCGTGGTACTGTAACATTCTCTGCTCTCTCTCATTCTCCAAAATGTTTCCTCTTTTATAGCACTCCAGAAACTTATCAAAACCCACCCAAATGGGTGGAGACATGTCATCACCTAATCCAGTTCAACAACCACTCTTGATTAAATCATGTCTTCAGGGAGATGATCTGATTATAGTTTCAAGCATACAGTTTTGAATAGGGATTATTCTGCCTTTATGAAATGGGATTTAGATTAAAACATGGCTTTCCTAGGGGACATGCATCCTTTCAAACCAGCACACAGTTATTGAACATTCAAATGATCAAAAAACATTTGAAAAGGTACAGAAATCAATTAGCTGAATTAGGAAACTGGAAGTTAAAACCAAGGTTCAATTCAGCTACACGCTCACAAAATCACAAAAATTAAAAAGACTGTTGTATGCTGAAATTGCTGAGGGCTTAGAACAGTTGAAACTGATACTGCTTGTGGTAGTGTAAAATGCTACAATCAGCCTTATATCTTTTGCAGAATATATATTACATATATATGTGTGTAACTATGCACATTCTGTACATTTGTTCAGCAAATGGCATATTCAGTTATATCCCAAAAGTTTTATTCTTAAGAGCCCAAAACCAGAATCAATCCAAGTTCCCAGGACAATTAATTAGGCTAAATATATTCTGGTATATTTCTACAGATAGAATACTATACAGCAACAAAAGTCAAACTAATGTTACACGCAACAATGCAGATGAACAGTACAAGCTTAATGGTAAGTGCAAGTAGCCAGTTACAAGAATAGATGCTATATGGTTTCATTTATTTTGGTTATTCTGCCATTTTTTTCATTAACTTCAGACTTACTCTGCACACTCAGCTTTGGGATGCTAGAACCCAGACACTGAAAGCCATATGTATGCTTTACCAGTTGGCTCCTGGATAGATTTCACCAAGAGGGGTGCAAGAGGAAATCTTCAAAACTGAGAGAAGTAGAAGGGACTTGCTCCTTTCTGTTTGCTTCCTGTGCCTGTCAGCCATGCCCTGACAATTGTCACACTGGCACTTTTTTCCAATAAAGGCAGCTGTTTCTAGTTTGCGTTTTCCCCATCATCCCCAGAACAACTCTCCTTGTTCCTACTCAGACACACCAGCAAAAGTCATCCAGCTTTTATTCCTGCTCAGAGATTGTGATTCCAACTCCATGGGGCCCATGTCTGGGCAAAGAACACCAACATCCCTGCACACTCATTCTTCAGAAACCTGCATATTAGCGCCTCAGAGCCCAACCTTCTAATACTAATAATTCTAACCTGTTTTCTTTGTTTTTGCATCAAGCTAACACAAAGTATTGTATTGTCAAGTCAGACGCACACATATTAAATATCTTAATCAGTGCCAAGCTTTAGTAATAATTTAATGCATACAGGCAATCAAGAGGCTTAATTCAAGCAGAGGAAGCCCTGGGCTTCTTTACTATATCAGGCAAGCACTCTTTGGCCAAAAATTAATGGATGGAGCCTCTAAAAAAAGTGTGTGGGTCACCTACAAACAAGGAACATTTAAGTTATGAAATACTTTCCTTTTATGCTCCAACAAATTATGTCGCTTACATGATATTCTGCAAGGAGCCATGCTTCAAAGATTCATAGGCATTTGCTGTAAGTTATCTTTTAGCCAGGGGCTTCTCCTAGGGCACAGTCAGTATAGTCTCTTCCTTCTAAGAAATATCATTATTCTGCTTATGTGGGAGTCTAGCTGACAAAAATATTAGTCCCATTAATTGCATTCTTTTCTTTCCCCTAGAGTGCTCCCCTAAAAAGAATGAATGGGTATAAGTCGGCCACTCTAATTGATTCCTTCCCTCCTCAACTTTGGGTTGGTTATCATGTCTTGTAGTTACCACTTTAATATCGTACTGTTTTCTTTCTGTCCTTGAGTCTCTAATACTTGGTGTTCTAGCTTCCTAGCTGCTGGAATGCAATATACTGGAAACGAATGGTTTTTAAAAAGGAGAATTTAATAGGTTGCTAATTTACAGTTCTAAGGCCAAGAAAATGTCTCAATTAAAACAAGTCTATAGAAATGTCCAATCAAAGGCATCGAGGGAAAGATACCTTGGTTTAAGAAGGCCAATGAAGTTCAGGGTTCCTCTCTCAAGTGGAAGGGCACATGGCTAACACAGTCAGAGTTTCTCTCTCCTCTGGAAAGGCTCATGGTGAACATGGTCAGGGTTTCTCTCTCATCTAGAAGGGCATGTGGTGAACACAGCATCATCTGCTAGCTTCCTCTCCTGGCTTCCTTCCATGAAGCTCCTTGGGAGGCATTTTCCTTCTTCATTTCCAAAGATTGCTGGCTGGTGGGTTCTCTGCTTCTCATGGCTATGTCGTTCAGTTCTCTCTGAATCTCCCACGTTCTCCAAAATATTTCTCTTTTACAGGATTCCCATAAACTAATTAAGACCCACCCAAATGGGTGGAGACACATCTCCACCTAATCCAGTTTAACAATAACTCTTGATTGGGTCACATCTCCGGGGAGATAATCTAATTATAGTCTCAAACATACAGTGCTGAATAGGGAGTAGAAGAAACAGCTGCCTTTACAAAATGGGATTAGGATTAAAACATGGCTTTTCTAGGGTACATACATCCTTTCAAAACAGCACACTTGGTAAACAAATATTTGTTTTAAATCTCTCTGATAAAATAACTTCATAGTTTCCAGCTCCTGACTGGATCTTCACTATCACACCATCCTTATAAATTTCAAAATCAGGCAAAATGAACATATGATGATAGGAGTCAGAACAGGTCATTTCTGCAAGGATAAAAAGTTGATAATGACTTTGAAAGAGCATGTGGAAACCTTCATAAGTGCTGATAATATTCAATATCCTGCTGTGGGTTATGTCTAAAAATATTTGTCCATTTGTAAAATTGATTATCATTGGTTCACTTTTCTGAATATATGCTGCACTTCAATAAAACCTCACCAAGAAAACTTATATACAAAGACACATACATATATAGGTACATATAGTCACACACACACACACATGCATATTACGAATATAGTTAGGTAGGTATGAAGAATTAATATGTGTGTATATTTCTATTTGTATTTAAAAATAATCGTCATGAATTTTTCAGACCATTAACTCATGGGTGCAAAAAAATGAAGCTTCATTTTTTTATTATATATTCATATATAATTTTATTATATATTCATATGCGATTCATATATATTAAAAGGTGTATATACAGTAAAAGCATTGCTGAATTGTTATTGTATTTTTCCATACAAAAATGTTAACAAACGAATGCTTCTAGGGACCATGTTAGCGGTGGTATAGTGGTTGACATGTGGGCTCCCAAAAGAGATGTCCATAAGAAGTTCAGAATGTGACCTAATTTGAAACAACTGTTTATGCAGATGTAATTAAGTTGAGGATGATCCTAGATCATCTGGGATTTCTGGTGTCTCCCTAAATCAAACTACGGCTGTCCTTATAAGAGAAAGGTGAGGGACATTTGACAAACAGACACAGAGGGCAGAGGACCACGTGAGGAAGAAGACAGAGATTGGAATTGTGCTGTCACAAACTAATGCCAGGATCCGCCCACCAGAAGCTGGGTGGGGCAAGGAAGAATTCTCCCCGAAGACATCCAGAGGAAGCATAGCCCCACTGACCCTCAATTATGTAATTCTGGCCACCAGAAATATAAGGACATACATTTCTCTTATTTTTGGCCATAAAGTTTGTGGTTATTTACTGCAGCAATCAAAGGACACTAATACAACTGGGAAGACACTGGGGACTTGATTTTCTCAAAGAAGTTATGAACTTTTTTCCCCCATAATGTTGATACATGTGACAGCAGCTATGCAAAAATGCACAGGCATACCTCATTTTATTGTGCTTTGTTTGATTGTGCTTTGAAGAAATTGTGTTCTTTACAAGCGGAAGGTTTTTGACAACATACATCGTGCAAGTCTATCATTCTTATTTTTCCAATGGCATGTGCTCACCTCTCATCTCTGTGTCACATTTGGTAATTCTCACAATATTTAAATTTTTCATTATTATTGTATTTTATGGTGATTTGTGATCAGTGATCTTTGATGTTACTATTGTAATTATTTGGGGGTGCCACAAACCGCATCCATATAAGACAGTGAACTTAATGGATAAATGTTGTATGAGTCCTGACTGTTCCACAGCCTGGCTATATCCCCATTTCTCTCCTTCTCCTCAGCCCTCTGTATTACCTGAGATATAACAATATTGAAATGAATCCCATGAATAACCTAACACTGGCCTCTGGGTGTTTAAATGTAACAAAGAGTCACAAATCTGTCACTTGAAATCAAAAGGTAGAAATGATTAAGCTTAGTGAGGAAAGCATGTTGAAAGCTGAAATAGGCTGAAGACTAGACCTCTTGCACAGTTAGCCAAGTTGTGAATGCAAAGGAAATGTTTTTGAAGGAAATTAAAGGCACAGCTCCAGTGAACACACAAATGATAAGAAAACAAAACAGCCTTATTGTTGATATGGAAAAAGTTTCAGTGGTTGTGATAGAAGTCCAAACCTGCCATAACATTCCTTAACCCAAAGCCTAATCAACAGCAGCTCCTCTGAAATTCTAGGAAAGCTGAGAGAGGTGAGGAGGCTGCAGAAGGAGGGTTTGAAGCTAGCAGAGGTTGGTTCATGAAGTTTAAGGGAAGAAGCCATCTCCATAACATAAAAGTACAAGGTGAAGCAGAAAAGGCTGACGGACTTCCGGAGAAGATGGCGGCTTAGTAAGATGCGCGGGTCTTAGTTCCTCCTCCAGAAAAGCAACTAAAGAAACAGAAACAATACGAAACAGCTCCCGGAGTCACGACAGAGACCAAAAACACAGCGTACCCCATTCTGGAACAGCTGAACGGGCAGGGAGAATCTGTTGCGGTGAGATACCCGAGGGGCGCGCGTTTTCCCGGCCGGGGCGGCTGGCGACTGGGGTCCCCTCCATGCACGTGGCTCCCCGGTCTGACTGGGAACGTTGGATAGTGGGGCCCTCCTGTCACGCTTGGCGTTTCGGGCCAGCTGGGCAATTAGGAAAGGCACTCTCCCAAGCCGCGGCGGCCAGCGACCCCCACCTCCACGCGCGGTTTCCCGGGCAGACTGCCGTGCAGACAGACGAGCGCCACCTACTGGGCAGGAAAAGAAAAACAGAGCCCAGAGATTTCACAGAAAAAGCTTTCAACCAGCTGGGTCCCACACCCAGGGAAATCTGATCAAATGCCCAGACACCAGCAGAAAATAATGGATGGCGCTCGGAAAATTGAAGATATGGCCCAGTCAAAGGAACAAACCAATAGTTCAAATGAGATACAGGAGCTGAGACAACTAATGCTGAATATACGAACAGAAATGGAAAAACTCTTCAAAAACCAAATCAATAAATTGAGGGAGGACATGAAGAAGACATGGGCTGAACAAAAAGAAGAAATAGAAAATCTGAAAAAACAAATCACAGAACTTATGGGAGTGAAGGACAAAGAAGAAAAAATGGAAAAAACAATGGATACCTACAATGGTAGATCTAAAGAGACAGAAGCTACAATTAGTGAACTGGAGGATGGAACATCTGAATTCCAAAAAGAAACAGAAACTATAGGGAAAAGAATGGAAAAACTTGAGCAGGGGATCAGGGAACTGAATGACAATATGAAGCGCACAAATATACGTGTTGTGGGTGTCCCAGAAGGAGAAGAGAAGGGAAAAGGAGGAGAAAAACTAATGGAAGAAATGATCACTGAAAATTTCCCAACTCTTATGAAAGACCTAAATTTACAGATCCAAGAAGTGCAGTGCACCCCAAAGAGAATAGACCCAAATAGGTGTTCTCCAAGACATTTACTAGTTAGAATGTCAGAGGTCAAAGAGAAAGAGAGGATCTTGAAAGCAGCAAGAGAAAAACAATCTGTCACATACAAGGGAAACCCAATAAGACTATGTGTAGATTTCTCAGCAGAAACCATGGAAGCTAGAAGACAGTGGGATGATATATTTAAATTACTAAAAGAGAAAAACTGCCAACCAAGACTCCTATATCCAGCAAAATTGTCCTTCAAAAATGAAGGAGAAATTAAAACATTTATAGACAAAAAATCACTGAGAGAATTTGTGACCAAGAGACCAGCTCTGCAAGAAATACTAAAGGGAGCACTAGAGTCAGATACGAAAAGACAGAAGAGAGAGGTATGGAGTAAAGTGTAGAAAGAAGGAAAACCAGATATGATATATATAATACAAAAGCCAAAATGGTAGAGGAAAATATTATCCAAACAGTAATAATACTAAAAGTTAATGGACTGAATTTCCCAATCAAAAGACATAGAATGGCAGAATGGATTACGACCCAGCAATACCACTGCTAGGTATCTACTCAAAGGACTTAAGGGCAACGACACAGACGGACATTTGCACACCAGTGTTTATAGCAGCATTATCTACAATTGCAAAGAGATGGAAACAGCCAAAATGTCCATCAACAGACGAGTGGCTAAACAAACTGTGGCGTATACCTACGATGGAATATTATGCAGCTTTAAGACAGACTAAACTTATGAAGCATGTAAATAACATGGATGGACCTAGAGAACATTATGCTGAGTGAGTCTAGCCCAAAACTAAAGGACAAATACTGTAAGGTCCCACTGATGTGAACCGACATTCGAGAATCAGCTTGGAATATATCATTGGTAACAGAGACCCGCAGGAGTTAGAAACAGGGTAAGATAATGGGTAATTGGAGCTGAAGGGATACAGACTGTGCAACAGGACTAGATACAAAAACTCAAAAATGGACAGCACAATAATACCTAAGTGTAATGTAACTAGGTTGGAACACTGAATGAAGCTGCACCTGAAATATGGTTTTTTGTTTGTGTGTTTGTATCTTTTGTTTTTGTTTTTTTCTTTTTCCTTTTTATATATATATATATTATTAGTATTATTATTTTAATTCTCTTCTCTATATTAACATTCTATATCTTTTTCTGCTGTTTTGCTAGTTCTTTTCCTAAATCGATGCAAATGTACTAAGAAATGATGATCATACATCTATGTGATGATACTAAGAATACTGAGTGCATGTGTAGAATGGAATGATTTCTAAATGTTGTGTTAATTTCTTTTCTTTTTTTTGATTAATAAAAAAAATTAAAAAAAAATAAAAAAAATAAAACAAAATTTAGCTGGAAAAAAAAAAAGAAAAGGCTGGCATAGAATCTGCAGCAAGTTTTGCAGGAGATCTAGCTAAGGTTAGTAGATGAAGGTGGCTGCACTAGATAACAGATTTTCAAGGCTGTAGATGAAACAGCCTTATTATGGAAGAAGATGCCATTCAGGGTTTTCATAGGGAGAGAGGAGAAATCAATGCCTGGCTTCAAAGTTTGAAAGGAAAGGCTGACTTTCTTCTTTGGGGCTACTGTAGAGACTTTAAGTTGAAGCAAATGCTCACTTACCATTCCAAAAATCCCAAGTCTCTTAAGAGTTATGTCAAATTAACTTTGCCTGTGCTCTAAAAATGGAACAACAAAGCCTGGATGACAGCACATCTCTTTACCACATGGTTTACTGAATATTTAAGCCTAATGTTGAGACCTACTCTCAGAATAAAAAATCCCTTTCGAAATACTCCTGCTCATTGACAATGCACTTGGACAGCCAAGAGCTCTGATGCAGATGTACGGCAAGGTTAATGTAGTTTTCATGCCTCCTAACACAACATCCATTCTGCAGGACAAATTTGACTTTTTTTTAATCGTTAATCAGTTTTATTCATCCTACAAATGCAAGACTTCCAAAAATTTGGTACAAACTTTGGATAACTATGGCATATAGGTGCATAACTTATCATTCTAATTTTGACTTTTGAGACATATTTTAAAAATATATTTCATATGGCTATTGCTTCCAAAGATAGTGATTCCTCTAATAAATCTTCACAAAGTAAATTGAAAACATTCTGTAAAGTAGTTCACCACTTCAGATACAACTGAGAGTATTTATCATTCATGGGAGGAGATCAAAATACCAACATTAACAGGAATATGGAAAGTAGATTCCAGCCCTCATGGATGACTTTGAGGGGCTCAGGACTCAGTGGGGGAAGTAACTGCAGATGTAATGGAATTAGCAAGAGGACTAGAATTAGAGGAGAATCCAGAAGATGTAACTGAATTGGTGCAATCCTGTGATAAAACTTAAATGAATGAGGAATTGTTTCTTAAGGATGAGAAAAGAAAATGGTTTCTTTAGATGGAATCTACTCCTGGTAAGGATGTTGAGAACATTGTTGAAATGACAAGAAAGGATTTAGAGTATTATATAAACTTAGTTGATAAAGCAGCAGCAAGATTTGATAAGATTGACTCCAGTTTTGAAAGAGGTTCTACTGTGGCTAAAATGTTTTCAAACAGCATTGAATGCTAAAGAGAAAGTCTACATGAAAGGAAGAATCAATCAATGTGGCGAACTTCACTGTTGTCTTATTTTAAGAAATTGCCACAGCCACTCCAACCTTCAGCAACCACCATTCAGATCAGTCAGCAGTCATCAATATTGAGGAAGAAACTCCACTAGCAAAAAGATTACAATTTGCCAAAGGTTCAGATGATGGTTAGCATTTTCTAGCAATAAAGTATTTTTAATTAAAGTATATATATATATTAGAAGTAATACTCTATTGCACACTTAATAAACTACAGTGTAGTTTGTACTTAACTTTTATATGTGATGGGAGACAAAATTCGTGTGACTTGCTTGATTGTAATATTTGCTTTATTGCAATGGTCGAGAGCCAAACTGGCAATATCTTCAAGTCATGCCTGTATGATCAACAATCTAAACCTCGAAAACTGTCTAATATTACAATAAAATGCAATTGGTACATTTTGTTCTTGGCTCTTATATCAGTATGACAGAGATAAGGTAAGATTGAAGCTAATAAGGCTTTGGTAACAAAACTACAGTGTGTTAAACATAGATCAAAATGCACGTAGAAATTTGGTACGAATCTGGAAATGTAAGCATGGCAGATTATGGCCTTGTAAATCATATAAGGAATTTGGAATCTTTTTCTCAATGTCTATAGTGAGAAACCAATATAGGGAACTCTCTGAAAACAAAGGTATACTTATTCTCTTAGTTATTTTGTGCATATGCTTTAACATAAGAGAAGAGATAGGCATAATATCATGTCCTGAGATTCTGAGAGACAGTGTGTCTCATGAAAATTGTAATGCACATAAAATGGAGATTTGGGACGGTGCTATGGTGGTTCACTGACAGAATTATCACCTGCTGTGCTGGAGACCCGGGTTCAATTCCTGGTGCCTGCCCATGCAAAAAAAAAGTAGAGATTTGGAGTTTCAGTTTCAGCAGATTTTGAATAAGTGACAAAGAGAAAGGTTTCTGAGGACACCATAGTCATTGCATAAGAATATGTCCAGTGAATTCACATAAAATTTGGACAGCATATTGAAGGAAAGACAAATAAGAGATAAATATAAGAAACTAAGGATAGTTCCAGGATGATTAAAATCTCACTGGGCTGTGGCTTGAAGAAATTAAAAAAAAAACAAACCTAAAATTCCTTTTTAATCTCTCTTTTTGTGTCAGTCTAGCTCCATTAAAAATCATAGTATATCTAGGATGTTTTTTCAGTCTGTTGTACAATGCTGATGAATTACAAAATAGAATTATTAAACATTTGGGTTGTTTTTGTCTTCTCTCTCAAGGAGAATGGTATCCATTCTGAATGTATTTAAACTAAATGCGCACAATATGAAGAGAACGTGAGAGCATCTGTGTTTGGATAAAACGCACCTGTTATTGAGATAACAACACTGTTGATTTTGACTTCTTAAGTATCACAGAGAGGAGGAGAAATAGCAGTCTGGAAACAATTTTTTTCTTTGTTGGCTGTTTGTTTATATTAATGAAGGTAGATGATTGTAAAAGGGAGTTTTAGCAAAAATCACAGCTTAGTCTTATGCTTGTTAGATTCAGGTATCAAGCACATCAAGGTCATTATATAAAATGTGTGGGAACAACATAACTAAAATCTAATCTGAGGAATTTGAGAAGATTTTGAAGAACAAATTCTACTTGGGAAAGAAGAGCCCTCAGTTTTAGTTAGAGCAGGCAATTCTGAAACAATTATGGTGTTTGTCACAGAGATTTGTGCCCTGTCATCCCACTATAGACTTATATCTCAAGGAAATGGCAACTAAATATCAAGAAAGCTATTTTAAAAGTTGGAACGGGAGTGGAGGTATTCACAGATTCATTCCTTTTATTGTGAGGAATCCTTGCATGCTTGCTTGGTAGAAAATCAATGATTCCCTTCAATGCTGGAAGACTGGTGGTTACTATAAAAGACTTACTTCTCTTTTGAGTAATGGTGGAATAAACATAACTTCAAAGCCTTTGACAATTCCTAGAAATACTTGGCACTATTAGGCTAAGGAAGAAAGGAATACTAATTCACAAGAATCACCTGGGCCCAGTATAAATATATGAAAGCAATCCATTATTTGGTATTGGGAAAAAAACAAACAAAAATCGATTATCTATCAAGGTGTTGAAACATAAGTTGTTTGAAAAATGGAGGAAGGGATTTGGAAATTCATGAAAGAGGCCAGAGATTTGGCACATCAAAGAAGATTTCCTGGAATGGTCTTTAAAACACCAAAATTAGGACGGATCTTCTGATATCCTTTATATGCCTTCATGTTTCATTAAGCCACCAATTAAACAAACTTTATCGTATGCCAACTTTGTTTTAGGCCCTGATTATGGCTGCAGTTTTCTAAAGGAATGACAGTGGGTCTTGGCTCCTGAGAGGCTTACACAGGAAGAACTGAGTAAAAAAATGCTCCATGTGATGCAGCACAAAAATGACTGAATACTGAGTTGCATAACTGAGGGGGAAGAAGATCTTAAGCAATTTAAAAGGTCTTTTATCTTATTAATAGTGTATATGGTAATTAGAGGTACATGAGGTTAAAACAGGCAAAGCAGTTTAGAGATTATGGCGATCATCCAGGCAAGTGAACCAAGTGTAAGGGTACAGTTGTGAAGATTGGAGAAAGAAAATATACAAAAGACACTAAGAAAAATATATCCATAGAACTTGATGATTGACTGAATTCTTAAGAGGATAAAAATCAAGAACCCCTTAAAGATACCCTTCATCCTGGCTAACACGACTAAATGAGCTTCAGGGATCCCTTGTGTGACAAGGGATATAAAAAAATGAAAAATTGAGGAAAATATTAGATGATCAATCTTAAATGTGCCTACAAGAAAATTACAGACAAGTATCTCTTATGAAAATGGATGCAAAAGGCATATTATACATCAACTGCTATACAGTTATCCAAAGTTTGCATGAAATTTTTGTAAGCCTTGCATATGTAGGACTAATAAAACATCTTAACAATAAAAATTTAAAAATAGATTTAAAATCCTGAACAAAATCCTAGCAAACTAAATCCAAGGGCACATTAACTTAATTATGCACTATGATAAAGTGGGTTTATCCCAAGTATGCAAAGGTAGTTTGAAATACAAAAATCAGTTAATGCAATACCTCACATTAACAGACAAGGGTTAAACTTCCCAATTGATAAAGAAGAGTCATTTGACAAAATTCAACATGCTTCTTATTATAAGCACATAGAAAACTAGGAATAGTTTTCATCTAAAGTAAACTTACATGAAAAACATACAGTTAACATTATACTTGGAGAACAACTGAAAACATTCTGTCTAAAATCAGAAGAAAGCAAGAATGCCCCTTGTCATAATTTGTTATTCAGTGCAAGTTCTAGCCAAAGAAATTAGATAAGAAAAAGACATAAAAGACACCTAAATTGAAAAGGAAGAAGGAAAACTTTCCCATTTTGCAGATGGCATAATCCTATATTCAGAAAAGTCTGAAAAATCTACAAAAAAGCTACTCATAAATTAATTCAGCAAGGTAGCGAAGTAAGAGGTCGATGCCCCCAAATCAGTAGTGTTACTATACGCTAGTAATAAACAATCTGAAGAAGAAATTGAGAAAAAAATTCCACTCACAATAGCAACTAAAAGAATCAAATATCTAGGACTAATGCTAACAAGAATGTAAAGAAAACAATACTAAAAAAATCAAAGGAATGGAAGACTATTCTATGATCATGGATGGAACACTAAATATTAGGATGCTGATTTTACCCAAGGTGATTCACAGATTCATTACAGACCCAATCAAATTTACAAGAGCTTCCTTTGTGGAGGTGGAAAGGTCAATCATCAAATTTATACAGAGGGGAAAGGGGGCCCATATAGCCAAAGCCTGAAAAAGAATAATGAAGCTGAAGGAATCACACATCCTACTCATAAGTCTTATTATAAAGCCAAAGTAATCAGAAAAGCATTGTATTGGCACAGGAACAGATATTTAGACCAATGGAATAAAATTGAGAGTTCAGAAATCAATCCTCATATTTATGGCCAACTATTTTTTACAATGGTGCCAAGTATATTCAATTGAGAAAGAATAGTCTCTTCAACAAATGGTGCTGGGAGAACTAAATGTAAATATGCAAAAATTGACCCCTACTTCACATCATATACAAAAATCTACTCAAAATGGATCAGAGACCTAAATATGAGAACCAGAACGCTGAAACTTCTAGAAGACAGCACAGAGGTACATCTTCAGGAGTTTGTGCTAGGATATGGTTTCTTAAACTTTACTGCAAAAGTAAAAGCAACAAAAGAAACATAGATAAATAATATCACCTCAAAATTAAAATCTTTTGTGCAACAAAGGTTAGTATCACGAAAGTAAAAAGACAACCTACACAGTGGAATAAAATATTTGATGACCACATATCTGATAACGATTTTAACATCCAAATAATATATAAAGAACTCCTACAACTAAATGACAGAAAAACGAACAATTAAATTAAAAAATGGGCAAAAATCTTGAGTAGACATTTCTCAAAAGCAAACAAACAAAAAAAGATATACCAGTTTCCAAAACTCACATGAAAAGATGCTCAGCATCATTAGCCATTAGGGACATGCAAACCAACACCACGATGAGATTCCATTTCATACCCACTAGAAAGACTAACATTTAAAATCACACACACACACACGTACACACAGAAAATGACAAGTGTTGGAGCACTATACGGAGAAGTAGGGACATTCGTTGTTGGTTGGAAAGTAAAATGGTACTGCTGCTATGGAAAATAATTTGGTGGGTCCAGAGAAAGTTAAATATAGAAATACCATATGATCCAGTATTCTCACTTTTGGGTATTTGCTAAAATTATTGAAAGCAGGGATTCCAACAGATATTTGCACACCAATTCTCAGCTTTATTCACAATTTTAAAAAAATGGAAGCAACGTATATATCCATCAAACAATGAACGGATAAACAGCATGTGGTATATACACTTAATGGACTATTACTCAGCTGTAAAAATGAATGAAGTTTTGATACATGTGGCAACATGGAGAAACTTGAAGACATAATGTGGAGTGGAATAAGTCTGACACAAGTGGCTAAATATTGCATGTTTTCACTGATATGAAATCATTAGAATCAAGAAATTCATAGAATTGGGCCCTAGAATATAAGTTACAAGGGGCCAGTGTGGTGGTATGCAATGGGGATTGAATGTTTACATTTTACAGAGTTTCTATATGGGATGATGAAAAATATTTGGTAAACTACATTCGGTAGTAGCCAACATTGTGAACATAATTAACAGTACTGAAGTATCTTTTTGAACATGTTTAAAAGGGGGAAATTTTTGCCTTATAAATATACACCTTCATAAATTGCACAAAATGTACCACACTAAGGCAAGGTATTTGTAATAGGTGGTATATATGGAAACTGCATTTTATGCATGGTTTTTCTATAAACTTACAATTTCTCTAATAAAAAATGCATAGACTATGGGTAATATGCAATATTTTTAAACATTCTTAAAATATAAAAATGATCCTATATTAAAGAAAAAAAGTACCTAGAAGCCAGAACTAAGCAGAAGTATGGACAGCGCGTAAGAGCTAAAGCCAGCTGGTTGCTTTGGGGCATTTATAGATTGTTCCTAAGAATAATCATATGTGTAAGAATAGATAGCAAAGGCCTTCAGGCTGTTCAACCGGAGGAGCTGAAAAAGCCAGGGACATAAGAGATTTACGAAAGAGAAGATTCAGAGATTCTGATAATTGGGGGCAAAAAGATCAGAGACAGACACCTCTCAGAAATACTGAAAAGCTTTATT
This sequence comes from Tamandua tetradactyla, assembly GCF_023851605.1. Taxonomy (NCBI): domain Eukaryota; kingdom Metazoa; phylum Chordata; class Mammalia; order Pilosa; family Myrmecophagidae; genus Tamandua; species Tamandua tetradactyla. Next base: position 44,299,368 of record NC_135329.1, on the reverse strand, counting down.
TTGAAGAATTCTTGGTTACAAAATAAGAGGGATCCCTCCAACTACAAAGGAGGAAAAGCCTTTGTGACCCATCCATACCTCATTACCCAGGAACTTTCTCCAAAATTTCATGCATTTTCACATAGGTCAAACCAAAGTCACAACTGCTCCATTCTCATTGTTTAAGCACAGATTCTGCAGGTCAGTTTGCAGTCTAGAGGTACATCTTAGTCTCTCCAAAAAGTGACTGTAACAAGAGGAATAAGAATGGAGAGGGAAGGGGAATCCCAGAGTTCTGTCCCTCACATTGCCTGTGAATTTCTGGCTGTCCCATGTAGACAAAAGTTGAGGGATAGGATGAGCATTTCTAATCTGAGGTCACTCTTCTGAACTTCTACAGAGTTATGTGTATTTTCTTTCTTCATAATGTATGTGCATATATCATCCAACTTCATCTGCTTTGAGGCCTCAGCCAAAACCCCAATGCAGTTCTTAATTAAAAAGTTCCACTTATCAGTCTATTATGCTAAGTGCTTCTCTGTTAATAAAGAAGACATATAAAATCTATCTATTATTCAGATACTGATTTTGGATGCTGCTGATGATGAAAGAATGGCAAAGTTTGTGCAAATTGTAGTGTTTCTGTTCCTAGGAAACACTGCTTTTGGGGAAAAATATAAACTCACAGTTGCTAGATTCCATAATACTTGGTTGATAGTCGACCTGGAAATTATTTGTCAAATTTTCCAACCTGCTAATTGTAAAGGAGGAAATTTTATATTCAAACAACCAAAACAAAACCTTTTTTTCCACATTTTTTCAGTATTAAGGTGGAAAAAACAGTCAAACTGTGCATTGTATATCCTGTGCTGCCATTTTGTCATCTTATGAACAAGGTATTTAAGGAACATCTCATAACCATTGCCTTATTTTTTTCACTCAACTGAAATAGAGAACTATTATGGATGCAAGTAAAGACAGATGAAAGAAAGAAAAAATAGCATATGGTCAAAAGCATATAGCCATTAATGCTTATTGAGTTCCACTTTTATCCACCCTATCCCTTCCCATGGTCTCTGCTCTCATGGCCAGTATTAAGAGGCTGGAGGAACAATTTAAATGTGTATAGCCATTGTTACTACAGTGCCCTTAAAATGGGCTACTTGGATTCTCGGTGTAGCCCTTTTCTAAGCATTGATGATGCCAGACAGAACAGACGAGATGATGACAGAAAGATGTCCTCAGTGCACAGCTGTCATCAGCACTGCCATATCAATAAGTGGGGTATCAAATAGATCTACAGAACTCAAAAGTTCTTGAGTGCCAGCTAATAATTGCACAATTTATTCTCCTTAGGACCTTTTCCTTTATCCGCAGCACAAAATTCGCCAAAATTCTTCCTCGTAACCTGATCCAAAATTTGAAAACCACATATTCCTTTACATCTAGTTATTGTGTGCGTCACTTACTAGTAACTTTTCTCATTAAAATTCACTTTAGCCTGGGGGCCTGAGACAGATATGGCAAGCTACCCATTCAATGCATAGACTGTCACTTTACCTTGCTAGCAGAGCCCCAATTTTGGTTTGCACACATATATGCCCAAAGAAATAACTCCTTTCCCAGCTTTCCTTGAAACTGAGAGTGGGCTTGTTGTTACACAGTTTGAGTAAATGAGTTGTAAGGGAAAAATCTTAGTGTGGCTGCTAAGAAAACTAACTTAATTGTTTTTATAAATTTAAAGGAACAAATTCTGTTGGTATGTACCTTTTTTTCCCCCTTATTTTTCAGGAAAAAAAATCCTTTAGGAATTTGTGGCATTAATACATTGGTGGACCAGCTACATCAGCCTTGAACTTCAGATACATGAGAAAAAATAAATCCTTATATTTTAGATCACTAGTACTGCAAAACAAAAAGACCCACAAACCATGTAGCTTAAAATGACGTAATTTTATTGTCTGACAGTTCTGGGGGCTAGAAACCTGAAATAAAGTTGTCAAAGGGGCCATGGGCCCTCTGATGTCTATTCAGACGAATCTGTCCCACACATCTCTTCTAGCTTCTGGATGTGGCACAATCCATGGCATTCCCTGGTTTCTGTGGCATAACTCAGTCTTTGCCTGTGTCCTCATATGGCTGTCTTCCTCCCTGAGTCTGCCTTCTTATAAGGACAGCAGTCATCAAATTGAGGGCCCACCTACCCCAGTGTGACCTAATTTTCACTTGTCTGATTCCAACTGTAATGACTCTTTCCAAATAAGTTTGCAGTCTGTGGTACTGGGTCTTAGGACTTCAAGGAACCTTTTAGTGGGACACAATTTAACGCCAAATACTTTATTTGGTTAAACCACCATTATTTTTTACCACTTTCATGGAATCACAACAATAATTGATAAAGTCTTCGTCTTGAAAGACCAATAGATAAGTGCAGTTCATATTTTTCTGCAATCTTGATCTCCTTGGTCAAATACATGTTCTAAAATGACCTCGGATTTGTGGTCACAAAATGCAGAGTAGTTCTAGAAGCTTCTCTTTGATTTTCTGTTTCTTTGTAAGAGCTTACTGACCTCTACACTTTACGCTGAATTTGTTCTCAGTATATTTTACTTCAACTAACCAGATTTCCTGATCTAATAAACTACTTTTTTTCTTTCTATGATAAGACAGACTTATTCTCCAAAATTCCTCCTGTAATCAGCATTTCAAGAGTGACCTCATTTAGGATACAGTGAATATGCAGTGACTCTCTAAGAGAATTATTTCACCATATACTTTCATAAATGGTTAACGAAATTAACTATGGAAATTTTCAATTAATTCATCAATTTTGGATGCAAACTGTTATAATTTCTAACTTCTTAGGCAACATTTAAATATGCATCTACATTTTAAATAATGATAAAAGATAAAAACTAAAACCAACAAAAGTAAGAAAGACCATCCCTAGTTTTCTAATATTCAACCAAGCTAGACTGTCCTGAAATGAATTATAGCCCATGAAGGTTGAAAGGGAACTACACCATAAGTAGAAACTCTTAAGAAAATGCCCTGGGTAGGTAATGGTGCCAGTTTGAAAGAATTATGTACCCTAGAAAAGCCATGTTTTAATCCTGATCCATCTTGTGGAGGCAGCATTTATTTAATCCTGTTCAGAACTGTAGGGGAAGCTTGCATAGATGATCTCCATGGAGATGCAACAAAACCAATTGTGGGTAATAACCTTTGATTGTAGGGTGACATGTCTCTGCCCATTCCAGGTGGAGTCTAATAAAATTAGTTTATTAGAATCCTTTAAGAGGTAACCAATTTAGAGAGAGCCACCAGAGCAACAGAGCCCAGGCAGCCAGAGACCTTTAGAGATGAAGAAGGAAAATGCCCCCGGGGACGCTTCATGAAACAAGAAGCCTGGAGAGAAAGCTAGCAGATATCATCACCATGTGCCCTTCCAGCTGAGAGAGAAACTCCGAACTTCATCAGGCTTTCTTGAGTAAAGGTAACCTCTTGTTGGTGCCTTAATTTGGACATTTTTATAGACTTGCTTTAATTTGGACATTTTCATGGCCTTAGAACTGTAAACTTATAACTTAATAAATTCCCCTTTTTAAAAGCCATTCTGTTGTTGTATATCGCATTCTGGCAGCTAGCAAACTACAACAGTAATGATCCATTTTTATTTGAAAACTTTCAAGTTGGGAATATATAGTCTCAAGCCATCCCTGTATCTATTTTTTTTGCCTGGGCAGGCTCCAGAAATCGAACCCGGGTCTCTGGCATGGCAGACAAAAATTCTGCCACTGAACCACCTTCGCACCACCCAGCAACACTTTATTTTTATAATAAAAATCTGTCTAAATTTAACTTCCATCACTTTTACTTGGTTTTATTTATTACAAATATATACAGTGAATCGTAATCATTTTTATCATGACATTTCTTCTTCAGTATGATATATCTGAATATCTGTTACTTAAAGGAGGCTATTTAGATATAATAAAATGAATAGATGTTATGTTTATTGTTTTCTTATAACATATTGAACACATCATTATTCATAAACTTTAGGAAGTACACGAAGCCAAATTATGTAACTGTACTTACTATTCTCATATGTATATGTTCTTCAGTTTTCAAAAATAAAATAATAATTCTGTACGTACTAGTTTATAAATTGTACTTTTCTTCATAAATTATGTAGTTTGAATATTTTTCTGCCAATACATATATTTCACCATAACTATAAATGGCTATAAAACTCTATCATCGGTGGGCCGCGGTGGCTCAGCGGGCAAAGTGCTTGCCTGCTATGCCGGAGGACCTCGGTTCGATTCCCGGCCCCAGCCCATGTAACAAAAACGGAAAAACAAAATACAATAAAGCAAGAAAATGTTTGGAAATGTTTCCCTTTCTTCCTTCCTTCCTTCCTTCTATCCTTCCTTCCTTCTCTCTGTCTTTCCTTTAAAAAAAAAAATAAAAAAAAAAAAAAAAACTCTATCATCTATCACATATTGACGTCAAATTTCAAATATTTTGAAGTGCCTAATAATATTTTAGAAGATATAGTATATTTATTAGGTGTATTATAATGTATTATAATAAAAAAGAATATCATAGCTAAAATATATATGAATATTTAGAGTTATTGCCTTGGGATAAATTTACAAGGATTGGTGCACCTGGGTTAAATTTATGCAATGTTTTGATGCATTTATTCTTTTAATATCTAATCTGCATCCGATAGAAGAGAGTCTTTATTTCCAATGAACAGAATCTCAGAATATCTAATGAAATCCTCACATCCTTACATTGAAATGATGCATAATAAAAAAGATGTTTTGGAAGTGTTTAGAACTTGTTCCCTATATTTATTTATTAGTATAGTTTGCTATGGCTAAATAGCAGTCTAGCAAACAAGTACAGGCTGAATTTACTTCTCTGTCTGCAACAGGTTTTCTTGAAGGGATGTCTGAGCATGACACAGCATAGTTGCCACAGTCCACCCTTTGCATCACAGATTCACTTCTCCACAAATGTATCCAGGTGCCCAAGGGTCTTTCTTATCTAGAAGGGACACTTAAAAGAAGGAATAATATCCTTGATCATTGCAGTTGGTCTAAGAGTGACAACTGGTACTCATTGTCTTCCTCCTACACTATCCACTCTAAATTCCCTTTTGTAAATCTTAGTGATGTGACCCAAATTCTGGGTCCTGGACAATCATACCCTTCTCAGCCTGAGGTCACTCCACATATCCATTCATGTGTATAATTGGTACAAGGAATAACAAGAAGCTTGCATATGAAATGCCCTGGTTCCACAGTTACCTCCTCCTGGTTTTCAGAGTCAAATCACCTTGCCTAAAAAGCCATCTGGCTAGTCCCAGTTCACAGCCCAAAAATGCCCAGGCAGCAGCTATAACTTAGAGGACTTGTGTGCTCTTGCAAAAGTACTCTTCTTTGAAAGCCAAAGACACTTACTCCGGAAGAGTCCTGACTTAGGGGGAAAAGAAGAAAAAAATCCTTCAATACAACGTTAGGAGTGATAATAATTGAGGACCTAACAACAGAGCGAGATCACATTGCAGTCATTCATTAATTCAACAAATATCTTTGAAATATGTATTATGTTCAAGGTCCTGTTCCAGGTTAATAGATACCACAGTGAATAAAATATTTATAAACTCCTACCCTCATGGAGTTTACCTTCTATGGGGGGATTCTTCAGTTTGTTTGCTTTGTGGAAAACCAGCCTCAAGTTTTATGAATCCAATACAGATTTCAGTTTGCAGAATAGGTGTGCAATTCCAGACTTTAACCCTAACAGTGAATCACAAGATAAGTTATCTATTTAAAGAATGTAAAGCTGGCCATTGCTTTCCTCCTCATTTATTTTGAAAATATATTGAAGCAAATTTTGAATCACCTGAATGCCTGCCATCACTGAAAATTTCAAATAGAAAAGTAGGTACTTTTTGGCATAATTCTTATGTAGTTATATTGTAAGAAAATTAGGAACAGCCTAAAGCAAATTGATCAGACCTGTTAAAAGAACAACAAAATTAACTTTAAAAAGATATTAGTAAAACAGTTTCCTAAATTGCAGTGTTTAATATCTAATAACTCTATGTCCTTGGTCATTATTTATTCAAGAGATATAATTTGCAACAATTTTGGTTGGCAGTTTCATTAGGTGACTCTATTATCCAAACCAGACTTTCCACCATAGCATTGCTGAGGTTTTCTCTATTTTTTTTAGATTTTCTATATTTTTGACAACTGGCTACACAGGTTAGACAAAAATTCCAAACTACATTCAGCATTGCAAGACTGTATAATAGAGAATGCTTAACCAAAAATTTGTTGAGGTGCTAGAAGAAAACTGGACCATTTCTTGAAAAAAGAATATTTATATTTCCTATAGATCTATGTATAGAGGCAAGCATAATACATTTAGGATTTGCAATTTTCATGAAGGCCATGTTTTAGTTTCCCTGCAGCTGAAACAAATATCATACAATGGGTAGGTTTAAGCAATGGAAAATCATTTGCTCATGGTTTTGAACTAAAGTCCAAAATAGAAGCAAGAGCAAGACAATGTTTTCTTCCTGAAAATTATGGCATTCTGGGGCTGCCTGCCAGCAATCCTTGGTCCTTGGTTTTTCTGTCACATGGTGATAAATGTAGAGGTGATTTTCCCTTTTGGATTCCATTTTCTTTTAGTTTCTTGCTCTTCCTGTGCTTCTTCCCTGTTCAATTTACTTTGCTTATAACATCTTCAGACATATTTGATTAAGTCCCACCCTCATTCCATGTGGGCAATGTTTTCGTTTGTTAATGCTGCCAGAAAAGCAATATACCAGAAATGGTTGGCTTTTAAAAAGGGAATGTATTAAGTGACAGGTTTACAGTTCTAAGGCAATAAAAATGTACAACTAAGGCATCCAGAGAACGATACCTTGACTCAAGGAAGGCTGAGCTGGAAGGCACATGGTTGGCGTCTGCTGGTCCTTTGGCCTCTGGTTTCAAACAGCTAACCCGGGGGCATTTTCTTTCTGCAACTATCTCTGTCTGTATCAGCTTTAAGCTTTTTCCAAAATGGTTCTCTCTTAAAGGACTCCAGTAAGTGGACTGACTCACCTTGAATGGGTGGAGATACATCTCCATGGAAATCCACCTAATCAAAAGGTCCCACCAACTATTGGATGGGTCACATCTCCATGGAAACAACTTAATCAAAAAGATCCCATCCAACAATGTTGAATGAGGATTTTAGAATATGGCTTTTCTGGGATACATGACAGTCTCAAACCAGGACAGACACCACTTAACTAGTAACATCTTCAAAGATCTTATTGATAAATGGGTTGTTACCTACAGAGCCAGGGATTGAAACCTGAACATGACCTTTGTGATGTACAGTATTCATCCCCCAACATTATATAAATATTACACCCTGTTCATTTTAATTTTTAAGGTTTATAGATATGTCCTCAGAAACAATCCAGAATATCTAGATTCTAGTTTCTTAATAAAAGCTACAATATCAAATCAGCTGCTATAAAACTTTTATCTAAAAGTTAGACAGAGAGAAATGGTATGATGGAGGCTGCAGGGAGAATTTAGAGTCTGTTTATGTCTCCACTGTTTCCATGGCTTTTCGTGAATCAAGTGTTCTCATTAAAAAAAAAAGCACATTTGTTTTGTATCATCTATGCTTGCCATAGAATTAGTTTTCAGATGAATGTATTTGAAATTATTTATTAGGCTTTCAAAATCCAGAGTTACTGTAATAAACAACATAAGAAATCCATCACATGATAGGGATACTGATCACATAATCTTTCAGTGAACCACATTTAAAATGTATTTAATAATCTTCAACATTTGGCACTATCCCATGAACATTTAAATATGATCAAGACTTTTCCTTCTCAAAAGGAAACAAGTCTTCTATTCGCTTGGCAATATTGGTACTACTTTACTTCATTCCTCATTTCAGCAGTTAAATATCTTGAGTTGTTTGTCTACATTTTTTTCTCTAGAGTTTCCCAGGCAACTGGCATTTGATTTCTATCCTGCAACTTTCATGAAAAATCTTTTGCCAAATCTGCAATAGTTTGGGTGTCACTGATCCAAACTGCAACTATTTAGTCTTATCTTTTTTGACCTCCCATTGGTATTTTTCTATCTATTCTGTCCTCCCTTCTTAAAGATCTTCTCCTCTCTGCTCCCTGTCTATTCATTCCTAAAATTTTGATGTGTCTCAGAGATTTATCATTGGTTCTGTGGTCCCCTCTTTTTTCCACAAATTCTTCCATGTGATTGCCTTAATACCATGATTTAAGTTATCATCTGTAACTTTAAATTTTTAGGTGCAAAAATGGTTCAAAATTTTAAATTAATATACAGTATAAACCTCTCTTTTAAAATGCAGGTCTTTAAGTAAGAAAGAATAAGAATTTCCAAACCAAGCTCAATATTTTCTTTCTAGCCCAACATTTTTCCTCTCCTATCCTTATTATCTCAATACAGAGCAATTCCCTATACACAAAGACAAATCAGTCAGGAAATAACCTTCACTTTTCCATCTTTCTCACCCCTATGTCTAACAAATTTTGAAATTCAACTTATTCCCACTCCTAGATAAGTCTTGGATTGAATCATTGATCTTGTTCAACAGTATTCCCAGGCTGTTCCAGGTGTGAAATTAGATGTTTGTATATCCCTCCCAACAAACTTCTCTTTATAGTGCAGGAAAAGATCAGATTTGATATTAAATTTCAATTCCTTTAATATCTTCTTATTTACATTAATATTTCCTTTCTGATCTTAGCTTTCTTGTCAAATTGCATTCCACATTACCACCTTCCTCCATTTGTGTCTCCTACCATATTGAGCACCTTTTAGTTTCTCCTTTGGATAGCATTCACTCTCACAATAGAGAAGCACATATGTATGTTTTTTGCCTAGACTACCTCATTTCTCCCCATTTCATGTGCTCATTAAGCTAAGTCCCATGTTAAGACTTTTCTAGGAAAGACTTTTCTTGGCACTTGACCTTCAGATTAGCCCAACCTGTAGTATCCGATATTTCTCCTAGAACAGCACATCATCCAGTATTTTAATTACTTTTGCTTTTCTATCTGTCTCAAGAGAGGAGGAGATGTGTATATTTTTCATTGTTGTATCCTCAGCATCAAATACAGGGTCTACCAAATCATAGGCACCTGATAAATGAAATGAGACTGTTATGATTTTTTTCATTGATTGTGATGACCAGTTAGAGATGGTAGATAGCAGGTTATGTAGCAGACATGACTATATAGCTCAGTAAATATGTCAAGTTCCTGAAGCCTAAGCTTCACTAAGGGATCTTGATGATTGTGACAAGGCTAGATTAGCTGAAACACAAATGAAGAATCACTCTATTGATGGGCTAAGAAATTTGTTAAGACAGCAAGTTTACTAAAAAAAGAAGCTGAAATGAACTTTAAAAATCAGCTCTAAAGCACTTACAATGATATATCTAAAGCAACTGAAGCATACCTTCCTTCATTCCCAACAAGTATAAATCTAAGATTCTTTTCAATGGGGCCCCTTTCACATTTCAGGAAGCAGGTCAGGGCCCGGGAAATGACCACGTACAAAGGAGCATCTCTCTGAGGAGATACAGAAAGCTCGGAGTAATGGTGGATCCCTTACAGTGAATGTGGACCATTTTCAATAACACCTTGTAATCACGCACCCTTTGCTCTTGTAAGTAGTTTATAAGTAAGAACAATGTCCTTGTATTTTTGTCATTTAATTGTTTTGTGAATTGAAACTGCAATAAAGAGAACTGTGTGATAGATCGCAATTTCTATGCTCTTTTTCAGATGAATACTGTAGCCAACTTTATAACACCTACAGAGAAACTATAATGATATCTATTCGCTTGATTTATATTTTATTGTTTTAATTTATCCATGTCATGGATTTTGACATATTGATTTTAATTTGAAGATACTATTGTGCTATATTAATTTAATTGCATTTGACTCAATTCGTTTGTAGATTGGTACAGTTGCATAGAAATAATAAAACAAATACTACTCCTGTAAATTCTCCTCCTCCTTCCTCTCTACCTTCTCCTCTTTCCTCTCCTCTTCCTCCTGCTTGTCTGTCTCCTTCTTCTCCTTCTCCATCTGGTTGTTCTTTTCTTCTTCTCTTCCTCTTCCTTCTCCTCCCTCCCTCCAACCTGTTTTTCCTCCTCCTTCTCCCCTCTCCCCCTTTCTTCCTTCTCCTCCTCTTCCTCTTCTTTTTCTTTCACAGCCCATTTTAGGCTTAACCTAAAACTATTCTAAATATAACAAGATATGGGTATTCTAAACGCAAATGATGCAATGAGATGAACTTGAATATTTTATGTAGAGAGATATATTTTAATTCTTATACACCACAGTGCTGGAAACATGCTACATCTCTGGAAATATTTTATAGTATAAACACTTCACAATTTAGGGTCAGAAATTTTCTGTAAATTTGTCTTGTGATAGTTGTAAAAGAATAGACAATTTTAAATAATTTATCTTCTTTCTCCACTTTACTATGTCCTTGAAAGAAGGATGCGATCCAACAGTTAGATGAAAGAATGGTGAGTACTTTCAGATACAGTCATGAACAACTGTACATAACCCTAAAACATTGTAACGAATAAAATGGTTTTCCTGAAGCAATCATATTGGTGAAGGCAAAATTTTTCAAGAAATACGAGTTTATGTGGTATTTGCTTAATATGTACATAAATGTTCAGTTAAAGAAAGAATATGCGTATGCCCTCATAACTGGGTATAACCAGGTGTGTCAGTTTGAATCTGTAGTGTACCCCAGAAATGCCATGGCCTTTAATCTAATCCTTATTCAATATTGCTGGGTGGAATCTTTTTTATGGTTCCCATGGAGATGTGACCCACCCAATCGTGGGTGGTAACTTTTCATTAGATGGTTTTCATGGAGCTATGTCTACACCCATTCAAGGTGGGGCTGCTTACTGGAGCCTTTTAAGAGGGAACAATTTTGCCAAAAGCTACAGAGTCATGCAATCAGAGACCTTTGGAGATGAAGAAGGAAAATGCCCCTGGGGAGCTTCATGAAACAAGAAGTCTGGAGAGGAAGCCGGCAGATAGTGCCATGTGCCCTACCAGCTAATAGAGAAACCCGGACTTTCATTGGCCTTTTTTGAGTGAAAATAATCTCTTGTTGGTGCCTCGCTTTAATTTGGACATTTTCATGGCCTTAGAACGGTAAACTTGCAACTTAATAAATTTCCCTTTTTAAAGGCCAGTCTGTTTCTGGTATATTGCATTTCAGCAGCTTGAAAACTAGAACACCAGGATAACAACACAAAACAGATGCAATACTTACATTATCTTTAACATTTATTTGCTTATAGAGCATGCAAGAGAGTTTTCCCTTGCAAAACAAATGTCTAATGAAGAGCAATAGCAAGAATATTCTAAAACTAAATGGAGAGAAGAGAAAGTAATACAATAAGCTTTTAAAATCTCAAAGTCCTAAAATGGCAAAATGCAGGGAAGTGGCAGAGTGCTGGCAAAAGACCTATTACATTTTATTGCAAGACACAACCCTGATGAGCAACAAGATTTAGATATAACATTATCTAAAATATATTTCATAAAATTTAAAGTTTAAAAAATATAACTGACCTTATTTGGAGAAAATTGAATTTTATGGACCCCAATCTAAATATTATACCACATTTCTTGAAGAGCAATTTATTTGTCAATTGATACCTACTTGTTTCAATAAAAGTATTATTTTATAAATAAAAGTTTAATAGCATTTTATAATTGAAAGAATCAGCAGCAGCAATAAAGTCAAGAGATAGTCTGTTCTGTTATTACCCACGTTTATGGTAAATCCATCTGCTTTAAGTAAAGAAGGATGGTAAAAAAGTAAGAAATCAATGTAAAGAAGGAAGAAAGGATGGTGGGAAAGGGGGGAGAAGGGAGAGAGGAAAGGAAGGAAGAGAAAAGGAAGTAATCAATGCACTTCTGAATCACAGACATGCCATGATAGAGAAAATGGTGCTTGCATTCAGATTTTGACATCCTCAAGTAGACACATATGCATTAATTTACTTTGGCTATGAAAGCTGTTGCGAAAATGCATACGTACTGCAAGGTAGGTGTTTTCATTTAGTGTAAATTTTAATTGCTCTTACATCCAGATGAATAATATGACCATTTTTTCATTAATTTGGTGAATATTTTTATACCAAACACAATGAATAAAAGATGAATTAGATGAAACTTCTTTCTAGTGGTAGAGAGACATGTAAACAACTTAATATAATTTAATATGTTTACAGTTACAATAGAGAAAAATTAGAAAATGAAATGTTTAATATTTTAGAAACTGAGCAATCACTTGAAAAGAGGTATTTCAATAAATAAACTTAAAAAATGGATAGAAGTTTGCCTGTCAGCAGAAAGTCTTACATCAGAAAAAAGAACTCTAGAGTACAATTATAAAAATGTGTAATCATCAATTGTAACAAATGTTCCAAACTGATGATGTGTTAATAATAGTGTGGTATATGGGAATCATGTATTTCATGCCTGATTGTTCTTTAAACACATAACTTCTTTAATAAAGAAAAAAGAGCTGGGGCAAACACAAACATTGAATTTGAGTGATTTATGTTTTGCCTGGAAAAACATCCAATAAGGTAAGCAGGAGCCAGATACCTAGGTCCTAGTTTTTATTTTAAATGAGATTCGACTTTATGAAATGGATAGGGGAGGGGTCCATTTAAAGGAAAGGTTTCAAATAGGCAATCGTGAAAGTACACCTGCTTCAGAAACACAGTTCCAGCATGGTGTGGAAGACCCATCTACAATGGATCTATAATTAGTGTTTGTAATCTTGAAACCGAGGAGCTCTGAATCTATTTATTTGCTATCCAAATAAATAGATTCATTCATTCCTCTAGTGCAAATTCAGTGAAGGCCCACCACCTCCCAGGCAGGGCACTAGGTTCTGATTCATATGGGAAAATAACAGGCATGGCTCTTTCCTCTTAGAGTCGGCAATAGACATAAACACTTGGATACATAATTACTAAGGATGGTAATCATTATCCTTGAACAACAAAAAAGAGCCGGTATAAGGAGAGTAAATTGATGGGAAATGCATTGAAGTAGGTTCATCAGGGACAGTTTCTTAAAGGAAGTGATAATGATAATGTTTATGAAGTATAGAAGTTAGAAGTTAGCTTGATAAAAGAAGAAAGGGTATTCTAGGAAGAGGGAAGATAAAACATTTGCAAAGTCTTAAGATAGAAAGGAATAGACACACTCAAATGACACCTTTCAAAAGCTAGAGCATGGATTGAGTAGCAAAGGGTGAAAAATGAATCATGTGGATTTATATGTAATTATTCTAGAAAACGTAGGGTATATCCATTGTACGTGAAAAAATTTCTATCACTAGCTGATTATGCAGAGTAATTCCCTTAACTTACATAATAGTTATTTTGCATATATATTTTATTTTTCTGAGTCTGGATTTCCACACAGCATTTAGATTTTGAATTTGGCATTATGGGTAAAGTCAGGAAAATGTTAATTTTTTTAAACCATAGTCCTTATGTCATTAGAGGAAATAATTTATAAGAATGTAAAAACCCAAACAGATGAAAAATTGTATTGAAATGTTACAGGTGCCCCATCAAATGGATATACAGTCATTAAAATGTTTAAATTATAAAGTTTATTTTTAAAAACTGGAAATGTTTATGATAAAATCTTTACTGAAAACATTATTCATGTGTACTGTATTATAAAAATATAAAATGGCTGCATATCAATAAAATCATTAAAAGGATATGCAAATAACCATTGTCAATTTGTTATTCTTGTGCAATTGCAGATGAAAATTTCCCTTCACTTTGTGCATATGTTTTTTTCAATAAAACATGCTGTTAGACCGCACAAAGCAAGTAACCCCAGTTTCAGTACTGTTGAATCCCAAGTTATTTCAGCTTGCGGCCTTCTCTACATACCTTGGAATCTACATTTCTGTGGTTATGTAAGATACTATTTATAATTTTGCATCTACAGAAATCTCCTATTGATTCTGTTTCTCTAGAGAACCCTAGCTAATACACTTTCTTTTATGATGCATGGTTAAGATTTGTCAAAGAAATCCCTCATTAGTGAAGTAAAAATATTTTCTTCTATATTCTTCTTGTGATAGATTGAATCATGGCTCCCACAAAGACATGTTGAAGTCCTAACCCCTTGTCCTATGGCTGTGAAAATCCTATTAAGCTTTGGCCAAACGGAAAAAGGTTGGGTTTACATCAGTAGGCTAGGAGTCTTTATAGGTGAAAGCACTTCGGACATGAAAATATAAGCCACCACAGAAGACAGAAAGAGATGGATCATGCTGTGACAGAGACAGAGATTGATTGCTGTTCTGGTTTGCTACTTGCTGGAATGCAATATACCAGAAACAGAATGGCTTTTACAAAGGCGAATTTAATAAGTTGCTAGTTTACAGTTCTAAGGCTGAGAAAATGTCCCAATTAAAACAAGTCTACAGAATGCCCAATCTAAGGCATCCAGGGAAAGATACCTTGGTCAAGAAGGCTGATGAAGTTCAGAGTTTCTCTCTCAAGTGAGAAGGCACATGGCAAACACAGTCAGGGCTTCTCTCTCAGTTGGAAGGGCACATGGAAAACATGGTGCCATCTGCTAGCTTTCTCTCCTGGCTTCCAGTTTCATGAAGCTCCCCGGGAGGCGTTTTCCTTTTTCTTCTCCAAAGGTTGCTGGCTGGTGGACTCTCTGCTTCGTAGTGTTGCTCTCTCTGAATCTCTCATTCTCCAAAATATTTCCTCTTTTATAGAACTCCAATAAACCGATCAAGACCCACCCATATGGGTGGAGACATGTCATCACCTAATCCCGTTTAACAACCACTCTTGATTTAATCACATCTCCAGGGAGATGATCTGATGACATTTTCAAACATACAGTATTGAATAGGAATTATTTTGCCTTTACGAAATGGGATTTAGATTAAAACATGACTTTTCAAGGGGACATGCATCCTTTCAAACCAGCAAAATTGCCAACAAGCCATCACCAGAAAAAGCAAAGCCTACAATATTTTGATTTTGGAATTTCAGCCACCAAATTGTGAACCATTAAATTACTGTTGTCTAAATCAACAAGTCTGCGGTATTTTGTCAGAAAGCCCTAGCAAACTAAGATAGAAATCCTTCATTATTTGAAGTTATAAAGTATTCTTCTATTATTATGATTTTTTTTCTTTTTGCATATATATCTTTCTTTTTTATTTTGGAGTTCTGTTTTCTGGATGGTGTGAGGTAGTTATTTAAATTTAGGGTTTTTTCACTTCTATTTACAACCTCATGTTCTAACACTTTCTGCAATAGAACACATGTATGACTCACTAAACTTCAGTGATCACATATCAAGTTTTTAGATAGGATAGGTCTAATTAGAGCATCTCTATCACATTTTTTATTCAAATATTAATACCACACTGCATTATTATAATCTTTGATAGGTGTTGATACCAAGTACAGTAAATCTCTACCTCAATTGTTACCTTTAACAGTCTTGGCTGTTTTTTATTATTTCCTCTTTCATGGATATTACATGATTAATTTGCCCATTTCCATAAATTTTTCATTGAAATTATAATGTCTTTGAATCTATAGCTAAATTTAGGGAAGCTTCATATCTTTATGATATGTCTTATTCACAATATGATATTTCTTTTCTGTTGAACTGAAACTTCCTTACCATATTTCAAAAAAAAGTCTATTTTTATTTTTAAATATAGGATAGACAATTAGCAATTTGCACATTTTTTCTTAAACTTATTTTTATTTAACTTATTTTGGTTTAAGCAAGTGACATTCTTTAACATTACATTTTCACACGTTTTGTTGCTGGTGCAGAACAATATCTAGCTAATACCTTCTTCTTATACCTGGCATCTTGGCTAAGCTCTGATTAATTCTAATCATTTATTTGCATATTTCCTTACATTTTTTCCCTTTCTTTTAAATTATTATGACATTTATTTTTTTGCTTGCTTATTGGATTGGCTGTGACCTCAAATATGTACTCTACAGGAAAGCGTTATCATGCACTGTTTCCTTATTTCTGTTTGTAAGGAATGCTTTCTTATACCATGAATGAGTTCTCATTAATTAGAAATAATTACCAAAAATTACCAGTAATTTTACCACATCTTTTGAAACTATCACACAATTTATCATTTATTGCATCTCTTGAAATTATTGTGTGACATAATCATCTTAAAAAGATTTTCTAGAGTTAAATTAACCCAGAACTGATCATGCTATTTTTTAAATATTTTTTTTTTTAGAATTTTGTTTTAATGTTTGAGAAAAATTTACTAGTGCTTAAAATTTTTCTTGCTAATCTTTTCACATGTTGGTCTAAAGGTTATTCTTGACTAATAAAATAAATTAGGGAGCCTTTCCTTATTTCTTTATGATTCAGGGAGAATTATATTAGATTATAATTATTTGCTCCTTCAATTAAGGTGAAATTTGCATGGAATTTTCATTAGAGGAATGCTTTTAATTGCAAATTCAATTTCTTTAGTGGGTATATGACCTTTTATATCATTTATTTCGGTCAGTTTTGGAAAATTATACTTTTCAATAAATTTGTCCATTTCTTCTGAAATTCCATAATTTCACAGAATTTTTTCAAAGTATGCTGCTCTTATCACTTTTGTAATTACTTCCTATCTTTGTTGACTAATATGAATTTTTTGTTACTTCTCTGTATAAAATAAAATATGTGTTTTTCCAGCTTATTTTTTAATCTTTTCAAAGAAACAAGCTTTGGTGAATTAATATTTTCTATTTGGTCTTTTTATTTATTAAATTTTGTTCTTATATTTGTTTCCTTGTGTTTATGCTCTCTGAGTTTATGTTTTGCTTCTTATAAATATTCCTAACACTTTAAATGATATAAGCATCCCTCTGAGTACTATTTTAACTGTGTCTTACAAGTTTTGATAGCCAATATATTTGCTACTGCTTAATTCTTAATGTGTTTAGTTTCCATTTTGATTTTATTTTTGTTCATGACTTATTTAGACGAGTATTTTACTGCAAAGTATGCGCATTTATCTTATTTTGCTTTTTTTTTTGCTGACATTAATGATGCCTAATTAATATAATTGTTAGCAAACATCATCTGAATAACAACAATTATTTTAAATTTGTTACTCATTGATTTATAACTTAGTTCATGATCATTTTTATTAAAATATCCTGGAATAACATTTATTTTTCACTATTGCATATTTTGTTTTAGTATCTTTTATAAAGAAGTCTTTACATTTCTGATGTTCATGTCTTTTTAAGTGATGCTAATTTATTATTGGTTAAATCTATCAGTTACTAAAAGAAATCTCTCACTTTAATGATTAATTTTTAATTCATTAATTTAGTGCTATCATTTTTGGATATTTACATGTGCGTGTGTTTGTGTGACTTCAGACATAAAAGGAGAAACAGGCAAAACTATAATATTTGTAGAAAATTCTGTCAATAACTGATAGAACGAGCCATAGCATCTAAAAATAGAATGAATGTATTTGATCTGATGAATATATACAGAACACTTCTCCTAACTATGGCAGATACACATTTTAATAAAGATACAGGTAAGATTTATCAAAAATAACCACATGCTTGTTCATAAAGTAACTCTCAACTGTTTTCACATATTTGAAATTGTTCAACTTAGAAAGGGTAAGGAAAAATAGTAAACATTAAAGCATCTATCAATGAAGCAGATAAATAAGATATATTAAAAAAGAAACAGAGTGTGAAGGTATTATTTAGTGATAGAATGTTCGCTTGCCATGCGGGTTACCTGGGTTTGATTCCTGGCCCATTCACTTTCACCCCTCGAAAAAACAAAATTAAATGCCAGTTCTCTAAGCAGATTAATAAATTTATAAACTCGAGAAAAATTGAACACAAAAATGAATGTGAAACACAGTTATCAACATCAGGAATGAAAAGTTTAATATCACTAGAGATTCCACCAACATTAAATTTAAAAATGAGATAAATATTGCCGAAGATGTGATGAAATTGAGCACTAATATTTCTTAAGATGATAGAATGATCTACAGCAATGATAATGAGCAAACCTAAGAAGGAACAAATTCAAGAATAGGAAGGAATCTCAAAAATATGAGGTTAAGGGAAGGGAAACAGATACAAAGCAGAAAAATAATGCATGATTTCATATTCATATTAATATAGAAAAATGAAAAAAATTTCATGGCATTGAAAGTGAGGATAGTGGCTTTCCTTTGTGATACAAGAAGGTACTAATAGCAGCATACAAGAGAGATGCACTTGTGTCATGCGTATATCTTTTTTTTTATCTGGAGAGCAAATTGTGAAATTCATCAAGTTGTCACCCATGAATTGTACATTTTTATGTATGTTATAAGTTAATGCTTCCAAAATTACAATATAATAATAATGTAAACTAAATACAAAAATATAAAGATGAAAAAGCATTCTACTTATATAGACATTTATATGATTACTGAGGCAATATTTTCTCAGAAAACAAATTAAGTTTAATTTGCAAATTATGGAAGTACTTTTGGAGACAACAGGAGTAACTATCTGAAATCAAAACTGTGCCAGAAATACCCTGAATTAATTTCTATAATTATAACCCGGATTTTTTTTCACCAGTTACAGAATAGTTGCTATGTTGCTTCTTTTTACCCAGCTCTGGGCACCCTACAATGGGGAAAAAAATGGTAACATTAGGTGATTCCTCCAAAACAAAATTGGATGAACTTAATTTAATGATCAAAATTTAAAGTAGAGGGCATGAATTAACTCCTTTATGTTAACCTTTTCCACCTTGCATTAGTTTGTTAATGCTGCCAGAAAGCAATATAACAGAAATGGAATGACATTTTAAAAGGAAATTTAATAAGTTGCAAGCTCATAGTACTAGTGTCAAGAAAATGTCTAAACTAAGGAACCAGCAAGAGGTCACCCTTTCTCAAGAAAGGCTGATGCCATCTGGAACAACTCTGTCAGCTGGGAAGGCATGTGACAGGTGCCTTCTGGTCCCTTGTTTCTGGGATTCATTGCTTTCAGCCTCTGTTTCCTGTAGGGGTTCCTCACTTGGCATCTGTGGGTCTACACTTAACTCATTCTGGACACAACTCTGGGTTGTGTCTTGCTTAGTATCTCATGGGAAGTCTTATGGTGATGTCTGCTGGGCCCTGCATCTTCAAACACCTGGGTCTCATGTTGGCTCCATCAGCTTTGAAGCAACTGTGCTCCAAGCATCTGCATCTGCTCTGTTGCTTCTTCAAAAAGTTCCCCTTTTAAAGGACTCCAGTAAGCTAATCAAGACCCAACTTGAATGGATGGAATCACACCTCCATTTAATCAAAAGGCCACACTCAAAATTGGATGTGCCATCACCCCCGGAGATAATCTAAAGTTTCCACTTTACGGTGTTGAATCAGAATTTAAAGAAACAACTGTCTTTACAAGATTGAATCAGGATTAAAACATGGTTTTTCTGGGGTATGTCATAGATTCAAACCAGCACACACCTGTACCTCCATTTCTCTCTGAAATCTTTATGAAGCCCTCATGGGATATTGAAATGGTACATTATTTACTGGGGCCGTATTATTTTATAAAAATGCATCTTTTTTTTTTCTCCTGAGACATGTCAAGAACAGCTAATGTACAGTCTAATAAAATGCTTCAGGTCTCCTGAATACTTTTTTTTTCTTAAAGAATCTGTAATACATAAAAGAACAAGAAATCTCCTTGAAGTCTTGTTGTGCAGCTTATATAAATATAAGTGTTAATGCCAAGTTGTTTTCCAGTCAGGAGAAAGAGAGAACATGTGGATGTACCAACAAATTATCGTTTATTTCATTAGAGAACAGATCAAAGCACATATTCATAAGACATCATTAAAGTTATCTAATTAAAGTAAAACAGTCAAGGGCATATTTTTGAGTTCCATGGAACATTTAAAATACGGACTGTTGCAAATTTCACTATTACCTCTAAAGATATATTTTTCAAATAGTATTGCCCTTTAAGAAATCTAGTAATTCACAAACTGTCTTTCTTGAAAATTTAGAATAAATTAGTAAAATTATTTAGAACATATTCATTAAAAAATCTCAACTATACACTCATAATTTAGAATTGAAATTTAAATTTTTTACAGCTATGGTCCATAATAATTTTGTGTCCTGCCTGCCTGTTGCACATGTAAGACCCAAATGGTAGTGTCATTATCAGTTTTTTAATTTATTTTATTTGTGTGTATCTGATAAAAAATCAAAACCTGCTGAAGAGTTATTATATTTACATCAATGCCAGCTTTCCTCACACCTCTCTTTCACTACCATCCAACCCCATTCCCATTTATATGTTAATCTTTAGAAAAAATGGGAATACTTGATTATGTTACATATTGTTGCTTATCCTTTAAACTTCAGGATACTAAAACATCATCTTTGAAAAATGAGGAGTCTCACCGTGACATTTTTCTTATCTCTTTGGGGCTCTTCTCCTTCAAGTATCTGCAGTTGTTCCTTTATTTTACTTTGCCAAATTTAATGCATTAATAGTTATGATCATAATAAATTCTATAGATTGTTTCTAAAAGTGGAAAATCATTTATCACCTTCCACGTTTCTGTGATGGCTTACATACTGCTTACAACTGATCCAAGTAGCAGCAAGACACCTATAACCTGAGAAAAATATTCCTCAAGTCCAAGACAAAGGGATTCTTTATTTTAACCTCTTCATCAAGTATTGAAAATCAAGCCATATTTTAGTTTGTTGCACATTTGGACTCTGACTTTCCTTTCCAGGTTCTTGAATGGTAATTTAGCGGTGTAAAGAATAGTAGGTTCAATGTCACTTTTTTTTTTTTCCACATAAGGCTCAAATGTTCTGTCTCCTTCTCACTTCAGTGGTTTTACTATGAACTGTGATAGAAACTGATTTTATATTATATTCCTTTGTACATGATCAGTTACTTTTGTGTACTTTTATAATCCTTACACTTGTATTCAGAAAAATTTGTAGCTGTGATATGGACCAGAATTTTTCGTCATTTGTCCCACTTGCATTAAAAAGGACTTTTCAGCTTGAAATTCCCATCTCTCTTCCAGTTCAATTGTCTTCTTAATATTATGTTATAATTTCCTTAATATATTTCCTTTGCAATTCCTTGTCTTAGAATTTGTATTAGTAGATTGAGTCTCTTGATTTATTTCTCTATTTCTTCTATTGTTTTTCTCGTATTTTCTTCCCATTTCATTTCTAGAAATAGATTCTTCTTTTCTATTGCATTTTGTTTTGTTTTAAGCAATATTGTTTCACTAAGATCACTAGAATACATTGAATGGTGGCTCCCAAAAGATATATCCACTTCCTATGCTCTGGGACAAACAAAAGAGCCTTTGAAGATGTATTTGAGTTAATGATCTTGATACAAGATCATCCTGGATTATATGGATGTGACCTAAGTCCAACTACAATGCTCCTTATAAGAAACATGCAGTGAGACTTCCGGGAAGATGGTGGATTAGGCTAGGTGAAGTTCACCTCTACTCCAGAAAACAGCTAAAGAAGGGACAGACAAAACAAAAAACAAACAAACATAAAAAACCAGGGAGAGTGATTTCAGAGTGTAAGTGATCTGGAAGGGTCTTCTAAACCACATAGGGAGGCCATAGTTGAAAAAGCAGAAAAATTGAGATATGGAGAGCTAGAGACTGGCCACCTAGTACAAGCAGCCTAGGGCATTCATTTCCAAATGGGAACCTGGAGCCCTCAGGAGTGCATGGACAGGGAGACAGTGACAAGGAAGTAAGTCAAGCTGCATTCCTTGAAGGCACTACCCTCAAGTGAGCCGCCTCCAACCCACAACCTATAACTCCCCCTGCAACCCACAACTACCCCCACGCCCAACGCACCTGAACTCTGTCACCCAGCCCCCGCCGTGCCCCAAGCACCCCTGCCTAAAACCACTCTACACATCCTGCTCCACACCCCCACTCTGCGCATGCACAAAACTCTATCCCAGCCCAACACACTTGTCCCGTGCAAGCACACAATGTCGCCCCACCCCTCCCCAGACCTGCATACTTGAACCCAGAACCTTGGCACCCACCTTTCCTTCTGTGGCCCTTGCAGGCAGTTAACTGCACATCCAGGCTGCAGGTGCTCATCTTCATACCTGGACCACATATCTACCCAGCCCATACAGTCACACAACTCCGCTTGGGCCCCCCTGAGGTCAGTACATCAGCATCCAGCCACCCAGATGCATGCAGGTGTACACGCACACTCATGCCACGTCCCCCTCAGCTCTGCGCAAGGGCCAAGCTGTGCATCTGGGTCAACCTGCCCCAAGTCCACTCAGGCACAATCTCACTCTGCTGTCTCTGAGCTCAGTACATGTGCACACGAGGGCCCTGTCCCCATATCCATACACTAGCACAGCCACTTCCTCCCTGCCAGGCATCCATGTATCCATGCACAGATCTCTTGACCCTTGCACTCAACATCCCCTACCCCACACATGTGCACAACCTTGCCCCACCCCACAGCACAATGCCCTTCTCCCACACCTGGCAGGTGCTTTCGGATACATCTGTGCTGCATAGTTTCTGCCTTGCACTAGTGCGCACCTCTATCCCACTCAGCACTTGCACCTGTAGATCTACACCAGGGCCCGATCCACCCATCATCACCCATCTGACACACATCTTACAACCACCATGACTTATGACCTGCCCCTACACACTCATGCATCTGCATCCTGTCCCCCCTGGACCCTCCCCTTGCAAGGACACACCCGTGCTCCAATCTCCCAGTGCCCTGACTTCTGTGCCTTGTAACCCATGCTCTGACATCCACAACCCAAGTGTGTCATGCGCTCACTCTCATCCTGCCCACATACCAGCCCCTGTGTATCCACTCAACCTCCCCATCCACCTCTGGATATGTCCTACCTCTTGTGATGTTCATATAACTTTACTAAATAAAATCAGTGGGATGGCTAATGACATAAAAGAGATCAAGAAGACACAAGAAGAGAATAAAGAGGAATTTGAAAGAATAAATAGAAAAATAACAGATATCATAAAGCTTAAAGATGCTGTAGACCAAATTAAAAATATACTAGAGACACAAAACAGCAGATTTAAAGAAGCGGAAGAAAGAATGGCAAACTTGATGACAGGACAACTCATTTTGAACACACAAGAGACAAATGAGAAAAAAGATGGAAAAAATTGAATTGGATCTCAGAGAAATCATGGACAAAACAAAGCAAACAAATATAAGAATCATTGATGACCCAGAAGGAAAAGAGAAAAGTAAAGGCTAGGAAGATTAGTAGAGGGATATAATGAGGGAAAACTTTCCAACCTTTATAAAAATCATTATTATGCCAATCAAAGAAGTCCAACAAACTCCAAATAGAATAAATCAAAATAGACCTACCTAAGACACATATTAATCAGTCTCAAATGTTGAAGAGAAGCAGAAAATCCTGAAAGTGGCAAGAGAACAATCTACTGCATACAAGGGAAATTACATAAGACTGAATTCAAACTATTCAATTGGCACTAGGGAGGTGGGAAGGCAGTGGTATGATATATTTAAGAACCTGAAAGAGAAAGACTTCCAGCCAAGAATTCTGTACCCAGACAAACTGTTCTTCAAAACAGAGGCAGAGTTTTAAATTTTCACAGACAAAGGCCGAGAGAATATGTCAACAAGAGACCAGCTCTACAAGAAATACTAAAGGGAGTTCTGCTGTCTGGAAAAATAAAAATAAAAAGACAGGAGAGGAAGGACTGGAGGAGAGCACAGAACTGAAGAGTACCAGTAAGGTTAATCTAAAGGATAAAAAGAAAGAAGGAAAAGAATATGTAACTTTGACAAGTAAAATCCAAAGGATAAGATGATGGATTCAAGAAATGCCTTTAGAGTAATAACTTTAAATGTTAATGGCCTAAACTTACCAATTAAAAGATAGAGATTTGCAGAATAGATTAAGAAATATAAACCAGCTATGTGCTGCTTACGAAAGACTCATTTTAGATACAAGGATACAAACAGATTGAAAGTGAAAGGATGGGAAAAGGTGTTCCATGCAAGCTATAAACAGAAAACAGTAGCTATACTAATATCAGACAAAATAAACTTCAAGTGTAAATACATCATAAGAGACAAAGAAGGACATTATATATTAGTAAAAGGGACAATTAACCAAGAAGAAATAACAATTCTAAATGTCTATGCTCCCAATCAAGGAACATGAGAAAGACATTGGCAAAACTAAAGGGAGTGATAGATGTTTCAACAATAATAGTAGGAGACTTAAATAAATTGGTCTCCTCTACAGACAGAACAACTGGACAGAGGATCAACAAGGAAATAGATAACTTAAACAATGCGATATATGAATTAGACCTAACAGATATATATGTTGTGTGTGTATATATATATAGATAGATAGATAGGAAATAGATAAACAATTTGATGTATGAATCAGACCTAACAATATATGTATAATACATATAAATTATATATATATATTATATATATATATATGTTGTTACACCTCCAAACACCAGGATATACATTCTTTTCTAGTGCTCATGGAACATTCTCCAGGATAGAACATAAGCTAGGGCACAAAACAGGTCTTTATAAATTTAAAATCATTGAAATTATTCAAAGCACTTTTTCTAATCACAATGAAGTATAGCTGAAAACCAATACCCACCAAAGAACAGGAACTTTCAAAAATATATGGAGAATAAATAACACATTCTTAAACAATGAGTGGATCAAAGTAGACATTGCTAAAGAAATCGGCAGCTCTCTGCACATGAAGGAAAATGAGAATACAACATATCAGAACACAGCAAAGGCTGTGCTAAATGGGAAATTTATTGCCTTAAATGCCAATATTAAAAAACAAGAAAGATACTTCTGGGAAGATGACTGAATAGAGTAGCTCATGTTCAGTCATGCTCCATGGAAAAATTAGAGAAGGGATAGGAGGGTAACTGAGACAGTGATTCAAGAGTGCAACTGATCTAAGAGATCCTTCTGAACCACATAGGGCAGTCCAGGTTTGGAGAGGCCAAGGAACTGAGAAGCAGAAAGCAGGAGCTTGGCACAGAGGCACAGAGCCCATGGGAGTGCACAGATGGGAGCTGGGAACTAGAAAGCAAGCCAGGCCACATCCCTTGAATGTGCTACCCTCACCAGCACAGCCCTGTGGCCACTGACTCACCCTATATCCCATGTACCTGATCCCTGTCACCTGCCCCCGTTCCTGGTGCTCCAAGCACCCCTGCCCCCCCCCCCCAGCCCCCAGCACATGTACCCTCCCCCCACCCCCACCCCAAGTGCAGCCCAGACCTCTTCCTCTTCAGCCATCCCAAGAACTACCTCCCCCTTGTTCCCTGCAAGCTGTTGCCAGGGCATAAAGGCTACGGTGCTAACCTCCATACCCAGGCTACCCCTACCCACTGGCCATAGTGTTGCACAGCCTCATCCCACCCCCCTGAGTCTACACATCAGTATGTGACACTCCTAGACCTGTGCATGCACAAGGACTCCCAATCACATCATTCAGCTCTGGGAATGTCAGTTAACGACAGTCCTAGAACCACACATATGCACAGCCCTGTCACACTTCCCAGTTCCGAGAAAGTGCTGACCTGCATAGCTGGGTCACATCTGCCCCAACCAACAAAACTGAAGGAAGCAATAGATATTTCAACAATGATAGTAGGAGATTTCAATACACCACTCTCCTCTATAGATAGAGCAACCAGACAGAAGATCAACAGGAAACAGAGAAGTTAAATAACTAGATAAATGTATTAGACTTAACAGACATATATAGGTCATTGCACCCCAAAACACAAGGATATACAGTCTTCTCTAGTGTTCTTGGAACATTCTTCACAATAGATCATATGCTGGGGCACAAAACATGTCTTTATAAATTTAAGAGCATTGAAATTATTCAAAGCACTTTCTCTGGTCTCAATGGAATGAAGCTGGATCTCAATAACCACTAAAGAATGAGAACATTCACAAATATATGGAGATTAAATAACACACTCTTAAACAACCAATGGGTCAAAGGAGAAATTGCTAGAGAAATCAGTAGTTATCTGGAGATGAATAGAACTGAGAATACAACTTATCAGAACTTATGAGATGCAGCAAAGGCTGTGCTGAGAGGGAAATTTATTGCGCTAAATGCCTATATTAATAAACAAGAAAGAACAAAAATTGAGGACTTAACAGCACACCTAGAGGAACTTAAGAAAGAATGCAAACTAACCCCAGAGCAAATAGAAGAAGAGATATAACAAAGACTAAAGCAGAGATAAATGAATGGGAGAACAAAAGAAAAATAGAAAGAATTAATAAAACCAAAAGTTGGTTCTTTGATAAAATCAGTAAAATTGATGGGCCACCAGTAAGACTAACAAAGAAAAAAAAGAGAGAAGATGCAAATAAACATAACCAGAAATGAGAACAGGTACATTACCACAGACCCTGAAGAAATAAAAGAAATCATAAGAGGATATATATGCCCACAAACTAGACAACTGAGATGAAATGGACAAATTCTTGGAAGCACACAAACAAGCTACACTGACTCACATAGAAATAAAAGATCTGAACAAACCAATCACAAGTAAAGAAATTCAAAGAGTTGTCAAAAGTCTTCCTACAAAGAAAAGCTCATGGCCATCCCAAAATGAACTAACATCAATACTGCTCAAATTTTTCTGAAGAAATTGAGGGAAACAGAACACTACCCAACTCATTTTATGAAGCTAACATCACTTTCAATAGAAAACTGGGTAAAGATCCTACAAGAAAGGAAAATTACAAACCAATCTCCCTAATAAATATAGATGCAAAAAATTCACAACAAAATATTAGCAAGTTGAATCCAAAAGCATATTAAAAGAATTATAACCATGACCAAATTGGGTTTAAACCAGGAATGAAAGGATGGCTCAACACAAGAGAATCAGTGAAGGTAATAAAGCACATTAACAAATAGAAAGGGAAAAATCATACGGTCATTTTGATTGATACTGAAAATGTGAATGCCTTTTCTGATAAAAACACTTCAAAAGGTAGGAATCAAAGGTAGTTTCCTCAACAAAAGGCATATAATGAAAAAAACATAGCCAGCATTGTG
This sequence comes from Tamandua tetradactyla, assembly GCF_023851605.1. Taxonomy (NCBI): domain Eukaryota; kingdom Metazoa; phylum Chordata; class Mammalia; order Pilosa; family Myrmecophagidae; genus Tamandua; species Tamandua tetradactyla. The sequence continues at coordinate 44,272,023 of NC_135329.1, read as the reverse complement.
CTCAATGGGGAGAGACTGAAAGCTTTACCCCTAAGATCAGGAATGAAACAAAGATCCCACCATCACCACTATTATTCAATATTGTGCTAGAAGTTCTAGCCAGAGCAATCAGGCAGGGGAAATAAATAAAAGGCATCAAATTGGAGAGGAAGAAGTAAACTTTCATCATTTGCAGATGACATGATACTATACTTGGAAAATCCTGAGAAATTTACAACAAAGTTACTTGAGTTAATAAACAAATTAAGCAAGGTGGCAGGATATAAAATTAATGTGCAAAAATCCATAATGTTTCTATATGCAAGCAATGACCTAACTGAAGAGTCAATAGAGGAAAATTCCATTCAAAATAGCAACTAAAATAATCAAGTATCTTGGAAAGAACTTCACTAGGGATGTAGAGGACTTGTACAGAGAACTACATAAACTTGTTAAAATAAATTGAAGAGATCTAAATAGGTGGAAAACCATTTGCTGCTTATGGATAGGAAGGTGAAATGTAGTTAAGATGTCAATACTACTCAAATTGATCTACAGATTCAATACAGTACCAATCAAAATTCCATCAACCTATTTTGAAGACTTGGAAAAGCTAGTTACCAATTTCATCTGAAAGGGAAAAAGACCCTGAATAGCTAAGAGTATCCTACAAAAGAAGAATGAAGTGAAAGGATTAACATTCCCCAATTTTAAAACTTATTATAAGCCACGGTGATCAAAACATCCTAGTACTGGAAGAAGATAGAAGGATTGACCAATGGAATTGAATCGAGAGTGCAGAAATAGACCACCAAATCTATCATAAATTGATCTTCAACAAGGCCTCCAAATCCACTGAACTGGGACAAAACGGTCTTTTCAATAAATGGGCATGGGAGAACTGGATCTCAATAGCCAGAAGAACGAAAGTGGACCCTTACCTTACACCTATACAAAGATTAACTCAAATTGCATGTAACACTTAAACATAAGAACCAATACCATAAAGCTCCTAGAAGAAAATGTAGGAAAACATCTTCAAGAACTAGTAATGGGAGTAGCTTCCTAAACTTTACACCACAAAGAACAAGCAACAAAAGAAAAAATAGATAAATGGGAACTCCTCAAAATCAAATCCTTCTGCACCTCAGAAGATATTGTCAAGAATACAAAGAGGCAGCCAACTCAGTGGTAGAAAATATTTGGAAATCACACATCAGATAAAGGTTTGATATCCTATATAGATAAAGAAGTCATACAACTCAACAACAAAAGATCTAGCAACCCAATTATAAAGTGGGTTAAAGATATGAGATTTTTCTGAAGAGCAAATACAGATGGCTAAAAAGCACATGAAGAGATATTCATTCTCATTAGCTATAAGGGAACTGCAGATCAAGACTACAATGAGATATCACCTCATATCTATAAGAAAGGATGCTATTAAATGAACAAGACACTATAAATATTGGAGAGGATATGGAGAAACTGGAACACTTGCACACTGATGGTGGGAATGTGTAAGAGTACAGCCACTATGAAAGACAGACTGGCAGTTCCTCAAATAACTAAATATTGAGTTGCCCTATAACCTGGAAATAGCACTACTCAGGATATACCCAGAAGAGTTTAAGACAATGACACAAACAGAGATTTGCACACTGAGGTCATAACAGCACTATTCACAATCACTAAAAGATGGAAAGAATTCAAGTGTCTATCAACACACAAGTGGATAAACAAAATATGGTATATACATACAATGGAATATTATGCAGCAGTAAGATGAAATGATGCCTTGAAGCACTTGACAAGATGGATGGGCCTTGAGGACATAATGCTGGATGAAATAAGCTATACACAAAAGAACAGATACTGTAACATTCTATTTTTTATGACCACTGTAAAGGTAAAATAAGAAGCTTATAATACATAAAATAGGGACCTAGAGATACACAGGAGCTTGAGATGGAAAGCAGTTTGCTAATGAGGTTAAACTTAATTGTTAGGGAATAGACAGAAGTGAAAGCAGTTCACCAATGGGTCTATAACTAATATTACCATATTAAAGGTGAACATGATTGAAATGGATTGCATAGACTCATGTGTCCCACCAATTAACACTATAAATATAAATAAATTTTTACACAAACTACTGAAAAGTTGTGAATCTTTTTCTAAGAGTGTGTAATTTGGGGGGTATAGGGGGAAATGATATTGCAGGAAAAATGATATTGCATGCTCTGGGCTATGTTTAATAGGAAAACATCAACAGTAATGCAGCAATACCAGGTGTACATAATAGGGAGGAGAGACAAGAGTTAGAGAGAGGTTTGGATTTTCTATTTGGTGAGGGTGTGTTTATTGATTATCTTTCTCTTGGGAACAATGAAATTATCTAAAATTGAAAGTGTTGATGGACTGTTGACTTTGGACATTATACATGAGGCCCAGTAGGTAGAGGTGGCTAAAAGATGCACAGACTGAAAAGTAGATTGGGGAACAGTAGTGCACACATATGGTTGCACATGATGCTGCTACAAAAAGCAACGAAGTTGTGAGGTATGCAATGATGTGAATGAACCTGTGGGACACTTGATGAGACAAAACAAGCCAGAAACAAAACGTAAATATTGTATGATCTCATTTAGAAGATACTTATAAGAAAACTGGGACCTAGACTGTAAGCTCTTATAGCATTCACATTCAGTTTTGAGTGGTAACTGTTAGTTCTGGATTTTGAGGTGCTGTTTTATATATGTATAACCTCACATTTAGATATAAGAATAAAGGTGATTGGGTCAGGGTTAAGGTAATTCAGAATAAAAGGGTAAGGAAGACATTGCCTGTATTTCAGAACTTAACCTACTCTTTGAGACCAGAGGAAGAACATTTTATTACATCCAGAACCTACGTTTTCTGTAGTACATAATCTAACTCAACCTGTCTGGATAGATCATTTAAGCACTCCAAACACAGGGAGCCCTGAATCAGAATGAGAGTCTTTAATTCTGTATAATTCCATGCAATACCTTGGCACATCCCAGAGTATATTAAGCAGATAAACCAAAAATATTGGCAAACTCCCTTGAGGGATGGGAGGAAAATTATGGAAATGTTAAGCTTTACCACTGGGGAAATGCCAGGTACTTTGCCAAACATTAGGGACACCCACATCAATAGACCAAGCCCTCGATCTTGAGGCTTGCTCTTGTGAATTTACGTATGTAGCAATGAAGCTTGGCCTACCTATAGGTATGCCTAAGCATCCCCTCTAGAGGACGTTTTTTGTTGCTCAGATGTGATCTTTCTCTCTTTAAGCCCAACTTTGCAAATGAAATCATTGCCTTTCTCCCTACATGGGACATGGCATCCAGGGATGAAAGTCTCCCTAGCAGTGTAGATGTCCCCCAGGGATGAGACTGGCCCTGGCCTTGTGAGATCAGCCATCTGACCTAAAGAGGGTGGGGATGAAGAGTAACAAATAAGGTATCAGTGGCTGAGAGAGTTCAAATAGAGTCAAGAGACTACACTGGAGGTTGTTCTTATGCATGCTTCACTGCTCCCTGTCATAATTTTCCAAACCCCAACCAAAACCATTCCATCCAATCCTAAAGAATACCTACAGCATTATATAAGCTTCTACAAATGTTCCATGCACCAGGATAATTCTCTAATACCTACAACCTTTAGATAGGTCCTGGACCAGATAAATCCTTAAATGCAGAGGGGCTGATTCTCCAGATTATCAACTTGTTTCATCCCCTATCTCATATTATTGATAGCCCTTTCCAACATGAAAAAGTTAACATGGCCATAACCCAAATACCCCTAAAGAGTGAGAGAACAATCAAAGGTGATGGTGGAGTTATACAGAGAAGGTCAGGGTTAAAAATGAGTATGAGTGCTGAATCATCATGCTGATATTTCTTTTAGCTTCCAGTATCTTAGATCAGTTAGAAATAAAAATCTAAAATTGTGGAATTGTAACCCATTCCAAACTCTGAAATCTGTTCTACAACTATTTCTTGTGATGTACTTTGAAATTTATTGATTTTATGTATATATGCTATATATCACAATAAAAAAAAAGAAATATCCAGTGGAGGAACAAAAAAGAAGTGAGAAGTTCATGAGAAAATGGAAGCACACATTGGAGTCTTGCAATTACCAGGTAAGGAACACCTGGAGTCATCAGAAGCTGGAAGTGTGAGGGAATGAAAGATCTCCTAAAGCCTCTATAGGAAGTGTAGACACCTTGATTTCCAACTTCCATCTTCTAGAAATATGGTGTAATATATTTCTGTTGTTTTAAACCACCAAAATTTTGGTAATTGCTCATAGCAGCCACAGTAAATTAATACAACCATTTTCTAATTCTTTCAGTTGCTTTTTCATTTTTATTCTTGCATTTGGATGAAAAAAAACCAAGCAAACAAGGCACATAACCATATAGAAAACATGTGAGTTCTGAAGGATCATAATTTATTAGGGGAAACTCACACAGACAAAAGCAGTTGCAGGTCTGTAGGTCTCTCATTGCTTGTTGCATTCTGAATACACATAGTTCTAAAAAGACTGGAAGTCTGACGAGAGAGACATAAAATGTTGGGCACAACTGATTTAAGCTATATGAGTAGAGAGGCACCAATCCCAGATTGATATGATTGAGGAATATGTCAGTTTCCTAGACTGCTCAAAGCAAATATCATGAAATGGTTCAGCTTAAATAATGGGAATTCATTGTTCATGGTTTTGAGGCTAGGAAAATATCCAAATTAAGATATCATCAGGCAATGTTTTCTTCCCAAAGACCAGCTGCCAGTGACCGTGGACTCCTCTGTAACTGGCAAGGTACATGGTAGTGTCTGCATATCTCTCCCTTCTCTTCCGGGTTCCCTAGATTTCAGCTTCTTGCTTCTGTGGCTTTCTTTCTCTTTTTCTGAATTTCATTCTCTTATAAAGGACTCCAGTAACAGGATTAAGACACATCCTGATTGACCCACACCTCAACTGAAGTAGCCTTATTCAAAGGCACTACATATAGTGCATTCACACTTACAGGAATGGATTAACCTTAAGAACATGTTTTCATGAGGTGTGCTCAGCAACAAACTACCAGAAGGACTGAAATCCAATAGTTGTATATTCATGATAATACCTTGTCTCCACCCTTAATCTGCCAGTCAGCATTCGTGATTACTGAAACACCAATTTCTTATCTGGAGTGATTACAGGACTCCACTAAATTTCAAGGCTGCAGTCCTATGAAAAGATTTAACATTAGCACCTGTTCTACTTTGCTAGTGGCCAGAATGCAATATACCAGAAAAAAAGAATGGCTTTTAAAAGGGGGAATTTATTAAGTTGCAGGTTTACATGTTCTAAGGCCATGAAAATGTCCAAATTAAAGCAAGGCTATAGAAATGCCCAACACAAGGCACCCGGGGAAAGATATTTTGGTTCAAGAAGGCTGATGAAATCCAGGGTTTCACTCAACTGAAAAGGCACATTGTGAACATGGAGGTATCTGCTGGCTTTCTCTCCAGGCTTCTTGTTTTATGAAGCTTCCCTGGAAGTGTTTTCCTTCTTCACTGTCAAAGGCCTCTGGTTGCACAGACTCTGTCATGGCTCTAAAAGGGACTCTCTCCAAATTTTTTCTTCTTTTAAAGGATTCCAGTCAAGGCCCACCTGGAATGGGTAGAGTGTTCTTCTTGTCAGAAGTTAAAGCCCACCATCGGGTGAGTCACATCTCCATGGAAACAATTTAAAAACTCCTACCCAGCAATACTTAATGAGAATTAAAGGACATGGTTTGTCTGGGGTCCATAAGTTCAGCCCAACACATCCCACCACTTGGGCCTCCAAAAGACGTGTTCTTTCCAAATGCAAAATACATTCATTCCATCACAATATCAGAAAGCCTTAACACCATTTCTGTAACAATACGAATACAAAATGTAGTAAGAAAAAGTACAAAATCTCATCAAAGTCTTTTGCAGGCATGGTCTACCCTAAGGCAGAATTTTCCTTTGGTTCTGGACTTGTGAAACTCAAAACAAGTTATTTGCTGCCAATATACAAAGAAGGGACAGTCATAGAATACATATTCCCATTTCCATAGGGAGAAACTGGAACAAACACAGAGGTCACCAGACCTGAGCAGTTTCAGAAACCTGCAGGGCAAAGGCCTTTAGATTTCAAAGTCTGAGACTCATTTACCTTCATGACTTTAGAAGGCAGCAGTCTCACCCTTTCCAGGGCCTATGCAGTGGCCCACTTCTCTCTGAATGCACCCTTAGGGGACATTGGGGAGACTACCTTTTTCTCAGCTCTACTCTCTCCAAGCACCAGGGCTACACCCAGGCTCTCTGCCCTTTCTGGGACACAAAATGCTCAAACCTTCCATGTGGTGGCAGCCAGGCTCTCCCCAATTCCCAAGGAATGTGCTGAACCCTCTTCAAGGCCTGGGATAGCACTATTCTCCCACTGCAACAAGATGGAAGGCCCATCCTCTGCCTTCAGGGCAAACTTACCTTCTCCTTGTGGTTGGGTAAGTCCACTCTCCTGGCCCAATGCTTCTTGACTTTAGGCTTTAGCTTCCATAGTTCTGCCTCTGAAGTTATTTTACCTTCACATTGTCTCTTTCCTGAGTCCCCCAGTTGAGATTGGCAGCCGTTCCTTTATACAGATCCTGCAACAATTTTGCTTGCTTTCTACTTAGTAAGCTCAGATCATGCCCCTCAGGCATAAGGAGTTTCCACAAATCCTTCCTGGATAACTCCATCTCCAATCCTGGCTTTCTTTGAAATGGCTGACTGGTTCCACATTTGGCCAAACCCTCACATGGGACACCACTCTTCGGGGTCTCCCCTCCTGGAAACCCAGAATTTTCCAGAACATCAATTTCTGATTTCTTTGTACCAAGAGTTCAGTTCTCAGCTTATCCCTTTCTTGTCTCATTTCACTATAAGCTGCAAGGAGAAACCAGGCTGTGGTCTCCACATTTAATTTGAAAATCTCCTCTGCTAAATATCCAAGTTCATGGCTTTTAAATAAGCCTTCCAGCCAAAGCCACTTGTCAATTTTGCTAGATTATCTGCCGTTTTAAAACAAGGATCACCTTCATTCCAGTCTATGATAACAGGTGCCTCATTTCTATTTAAGGCTTTATCAGAAGTATCTTAAATCTACATTTCTACCAACAGTCACTAAAAGCTTTCTAGGCCTTCTCTATCAAACTCCTCACAACTCTTCCAAAATCTTCCCCTTATCCATTTAAACAGCTGCTCCAACATGTTTGTATTTGCAAACCACAGCAGCAGTACCCGAATTCTCTGGTACCAAAATCTGTCCTAGTTTGCTAGCTGCTGGAATGCAATACACGAGAAACAGAATGGCTTTCAAAAGGGGAAATTTATTAAGTTGCAAGTTCACCTGTTCTAAGGCTGTGAAAATTTCCAAATTAAAGGGTAGCTTTAGAAATGTCCAATCTAAGGCATCCAGGGAAAGATACCTTGGTCAAGAAGGCTGATGATATTTAGGGCTTCTCTCTCAACCAGAAAGGCACATGGTGAACATGGTGGCATCAGCTAGCTTTCTCTCCAGGCTTCTTGCTTCATGAAACTCCCCCAGAAGTGTTTTCTTTCAACATTGCCAAAGGTCTCTAGTTGCACAAGTTCTGCTGTGACTCTAAAAGGGACTCTCTCCAAAATTTTCCCTCTTTTAAAGGATTCCACTCAAAGCCAACATGAAGGGGTGGAATCACATATCCCTCTAATCAAGTTAATACCCACAATTGGGGGTGAATGAATCACATCTCCATGAGGACAATTTAAAGCCTCCCACCCAGCAATACTAAATGAGGATTAAAGGACATGGCTTTTCTGGGATCCACAAATTCAACCCAGCACAGGACCCATGCCACTTCTTCCACCTTTGAATTTGTAGTTGAGCAGGCACCAGCCTCTTCCAGTGAGTTTCATCAGCATTAATGGAATTCAATAAGAGGCAAACTTTTTTTCTGCAATAGTATCCAAAAAAAAATCAACCTTAGGCAAGTTAACACTCACCTTTCAAATAACCTCTCATAGATCTTGGAGGAGTTAAATGGAATGCTTTATAAAAATCCTAAACAAAACATTGGCACAGTAAAAGCAGTACAAATATTTTCCATTGTGTTCTGCTTTGCTCCACTTAGTTGCCACAGAGACTGCATTCCTCTGTCTAAAGTTCTCTTCTCCACCTCTTTAATTTCTTGAGTCCTACCCAAGCTTCAAGTCTGTTTTTTGAAACAGACTTGTTTAATGCATCTTTCTGACCGACCCACCTGGAAATGATCTTCCTAATTCCAGTTTTCTCATTGCAATTTCCTAATGTCTTTCTCATGACATTTAGAATATGGTATGTTTTGTTACCATTATTTGCTAACTCGGAATAAACTTAATTTTCCCGGAGCCCGCTAAGAATAGGATTAGTGCCATTTTCAGTTTAATATGTTCTACTTAATATGATATTTTAAATATTCCGTAAATGTTCCACAAGCATGGGAGTTAAGGTATATTTAGCGTGCTACTTGCTTTGCCCAGTTATTTGTGTTTTCCCTATTTATTCTGCATGTGTGTGTGTGTGTACATATATATATATAACATATATGCATATATGTTTTTGATACCATCATAGAGTAAATTGGAGATGTCTTGCTCCCATACCAATACATTTCACTGTGTCTTTCCTAAGTAGAACATTCTTTTTCTTAAGCAAAATACAGCTTTCAAATTCAGGCATTTTGATACTTATCTGCATACTATTACTGTACCTACATCTCATATTCAAATTTTTTCACTTTTTTCAGTTATGCCTTTAATTTTTTTGCCTATTTAATTATAATTTGTTTTTAGTCTTTTAAATCTGGAAAAGTTCTTAAACTTTCTTTGCATTTCATGACTGCATTAATCAGGATTCTCCAGAGAAACAGAAGATAGATAGATGATAGATAGATAGATAGATAGATAGATAGATAGATAGATAGATAGATAGATAGATAATAGACAGATAGATGGAGAGATATAATGCAAATACTATGAAATTTATTATAGGAGTTGTCTCACAACAGTGGGAATTGGCAAGTCAGAATTCTGTAGGGAAGATCACAAGTTCAGAACTCCAGCAAAGGTTTCAATGAATTCCCCAGGAGAAGCTGGATGACTGAATAGAAAAATTAATCATTCTTTCTAAATAGTGAAATAATCATTTCTCCCTTGAGACCTTCAATTGATTAGATGAGTCTTCTCTCATTGCTGAAGGCAATCTTCTTTGTTCATCGTAGATGTAATCAGCCATAGATGCAATCACTTGACATTAATGATTTAAGTCCACAAAAGAGCCTCAAAGTTACAATCAGGCCAATACTTGCTTAACCAAACAACTGGACTCCATAATCTAGCCAAGTTGATACTTGAACTTAACCACCACAATGACATTCATATTTTTTAGAAGTGCAGGTCAACTTATTATTGCTATTTTGTACTTGTATTTTAAATTTGTATTTTCTGGTGTTTTACCATGAATGCTTTAAGGATATGTATCTGTGTTAGTCAGGGTTCTCTAAAGAAACAAAATCAACAGGGGACATCTGTAAATAGAATATTTATAAAGGTGTTTCACACAATCGTGGAAATGAAAGAGTATAAAATCCAAAGGGCAGGGTATGAAGCTGGCAGCTCCAATGAAGTGTCTGGATGAACTTCACAGAAGAGACTTACTGGTTGAAGAAGCAGTGAGAGTCTCTCTTCTCCCTTAAAGTTTTCAAATGATTGAATAATCTCATTGTGGGAGACATAACTTAGTTGATCCTAGATGTAATCAGCCACAGATGCCATCAACTGACTGGTGAATTAATACACCAGACTTCCAGTTTATCAATCAGCCATGAAATATCCTTGCAGCAATGGTCAGGCCAGTGCTTGCCTGACCAGACAACTGGGCATCATCACTTGGTCAAGTTGACATCAGGACCTAACCATCACAGCCCACCCCTTGTCAACTTGGCAGCTATACACTTCACCTAGAAACACACTTAATTTCCCAATAGAGTAAAATAAGACATATGCTTCCCCTAACAATACTGTCCTGTGAACAAGTGGAAATGCACTATATCACTCCAGAATAGGGTACAGGTCCTTAAATAACAGTCCCTGTTAAACTTCATATCTTGTACCTTAAATACTATAACATGAAAAACAAAACTTATGTCATACAATAAGAGGAAAACAACATATTTATTTAATGTACAAACACAAAAGTACTCATAACAAAACAGGGAGGAAATATTCATACAATCACAGTCCTCATTTCTGTTACTGGTCATGTGGTCATAGTTCATATTTATCACTACCTTCTTCTACTACACATTCCATTTTCCCCTTACCCTCAGCAAGCACTTCAGCCCCTCTGCTGCCAGGGCAAACTTATCCTCTCCATGTGTATGAGTCTGTCCACTCTCCTGGCCCAAGGTTTCTTGGCTCCAGACCTTAGGTTTTATGGCTCTACCTCTGAAGACATTTTCCTTCACTTTGTCCCTTTGTTGTCCCCTTTAGCCAAGACTGGCATTGGTTCCAATTATACAGCTCCAACAACACTCTGTTGTTTTCTATGTAGTACACTGGAATCATGACCATCAGACAATAGGACTTTACAAAACCCTTTCTGGGTAACTCAATCTCCAATTCTGGCTTTTTCTGAAATAGCTGATGGCTTCCATGTTTGCTTAAATCCTCATATGGTGCCCTATTCACTAAGGTCTCACTTTCTGGAAGCATCTGCTGGTCCCTTGTGTCTGGGCTCCATTGCTCTCAGTTTCTATTGCTGTGGGGATTCCTCACTTTGTTTCTCCAGGGCTGGCTTTCATCTCTTGGCTTCCCTTGGCTCTCTCCAGGTTCTGGCTTGAGTAATATCTCATGATGACATCTGCTGGGCCTCAAGCATCTCCAAACATCCATACTCCGCTCTCCATGTGTTGGCATCTGTGTCAGAGCTGCTCTGAAGTTTGTTGGCTCTGTCATTTCTGGCTCACTTCAAAATGTTTCCTCTTTTAAAGGATTCCAGTAAACTCATCAAGACTCACCTGGAATAGGTGGAGTCACATCATCATCTAATAAAATGGTCACACCCGCAACTGAGCATGCCACATCTTCATGGAGATAATCTAACCAGAATTATCTGCCCTAAAGTATTGAATCAGGACTAAAAGAAAGAAGGATTAATCAAGATTAAATCCTCCTCAGGATTAAAACATGTTTTTTCTGGGGTACATATTATTTTCAAACCAACAAAGCATCTTTTGGTATAAAAACAACAGAAGAAATAAATTCTCAGTACATCATGTTGGGAGGCACATGATGTCGATGACTCCATAACTCATAATATTGTATTAATTTCTTACTGCTGTCAAAACACATTTCTACCATTTAGTAATTTAATATAATTCTAAATTTCATCCCATGGTTCTGTAGCTTAGAAATCTAGTAGGTGCAATTGGTTTCTTGTTCTGAGTCTCAGAAACCTAAGATCAGGGTGGCCAGCCAGCCTGTGCTCTTAAATAGAGATGCTAGGAAAGAATGGAGCTTCCAAGCTTATTGATGTTGCTGAGAGAATTCTGTTTGATGCAAGTCCTGTTTCCTTGCTTTCTCTAGGTTAGAGGTCATTCTCAGCTTCTAAAGGCCACTGTATTCACTGACTTGTGGCTACATTGTTTATTTTCAAAGTTATCAATGTTGGATTGAATACTTATCACAATTCTATATCTCCAACCTCACCTTTTGTCTCATCTCTCCTGCCTCTTCTTCCATTGCATCTCTCTGGCTGTGGTTACATTGGGCCCACCTTGATAATTAGCACACTCTCCCTGATGGTTTATAGTTGATCAATAATTAATCCCATATTCAAATTCCCTTCCCAGCAATACCCATCTTAAAATTTTATGGACTAACGGGGGGGGGTGTGCATCTTTAGAATTCTGCCAACCACAGATGTAAATTTTGATTATTTGGTTACCACCAGGTTTCTGCACTGTAAAGTTACTATTTTTACTTTAATAGTAAAGAAGCAACTTGTGGGGAGATTTTTCTGAGACCATGTAAATATTCTGCTATTTATCAAACTTTCAACCCTGAGCTTTAGTATTAGTTGATATTCTAACCCCATAATTTCTTTTCTGTTATTAGTTGACATTATACTGCAATGTAAAATTTGACTATTTATTTATTTAACATGATAAACTCTTGGGTTCTTATTTTATTCAATGAACTACAATTCATTGCCATCACTTAAAAATTTTTAAGATAAGTTTGCTTCAGATTTTAACTTGAATGCAATTCAGTCAAGTTAGTTCTGTGCTATTTATTCATTATTCTTTGAGCCCTTCTTCCTTTATGGCACTATAAGATATTATAAATTTACCTTACACTTTACTGACCCAATTCTGTAATTAATCTTTTATCCATAGAGGTTTGGGATTCTTGGTATTGCTTTTACATTCCTGTTATCACCATGAAGAATGATTTCCTTTAGTTTTTGCTAGCACTCCTTCCAAACAGAGCCCAGATTTAATGCACATAGAGCAGTTAAAAACCCCATTGGCAACAAGAACCCAAAGCCCTATGCATTAGTTTGAATTCAAAAAGAAACAAACATAAAAGTGGGCTCAAATGGCTTTTTTAGAGGAGAGAGAAGAGTAAAGTAGTGAAAGTGATCAGAAAGTGAGGCAGCACTACACTCATGAAAGGAGAGGAAAGGAAAGATTGGCTAGTTTGTGCCTTCAGTGCAGTTCCAAGAAAGATTCATCCAGGCTAATGGGGGGGTCCATGAGCCAAAATTACTTGTGGTAGGAGTCCTATGTATCTCTGGAATTAGCCTGACTTTGTACCCTTCCATATTTAGCCATTGGCTGGGAGCACTTTACAAGAAGCATGACCTTCGCACAAAGATGGTATTGTTTATTTCCAGAAGGGAAGCAGCTGAAGCTGACAGCTTCATATGCTTCCCAGAAAAGGAGATGTGGCTAAAAACTATTTTACTGTTGGCATAATATGTAGGGAAATTAGAAAAACCTAAAACTAATATTTATTTAGTATACTATAATTTAAAACTTTATAAATATTAAGAAAGTATTTTGTTAGTGTGAATCTTAACATGAATAGTCGGGGGAGGGCTTGCCTTCATTTCCCTCTGTAATTTGCAATATGCTGCAGGCATCTTTTCTATACCTTTTCAGATTTTCAGTCACCTTTCTATGTTTGAATTAACTTTCGAAGTTTTATCCATTGTGCCTTCAAGGTTGTGAAATATATCTGATAGTTTCTTTATCAATGAAGTTTCTGCTGACGTCACTTCCTCTGTAGCAACTTCATCATTTTGCTCACAACTACTTTCTTTACTTATGTCTATAAATTCATCTTTACTAAGTCTTTCTAGCGGCATATCTAGAACCTTGACAATATTCCTATTGTCAACTCTTTATTCTATAACCCCATTTACATTCTATTTAAATTTAGCTTCCAAACTTACTACATTTGATCTCTTTGTTCTTCTTACATACTTCTTGGCCAATTCCCTCTTTTGATTATCCATTTTTGTAAAATGTCATGAGGGTTTATCAGTCAGGCAAAAAGGCCACACAACTACATGATTTGCTCTCTGTGCATGAACTGACTAATGGACAGGATGTGATATAATTGGTCACTGATCATAATACAAATGTATAATTAATGTGGTGAATTATGGACTGAGAAGCTAGAAACGGAGTTTGAATTTTATGTGATTATCCGCACTAAATGTACTGTGGCAACTGAATTTTGAACCATGTTATTGGAGGACCATCGCTCCTGAAATTCATGTACAGCAAAACCATGCAAATTGTGGACTGACTTTATTAATATTACAGTAGGAAAAAAATTATTAGTAGTAACATTATACTAGAAATGTTCTATATCTTCATTTAAATTAAAATATATGTTGTATTCATATTGTGCTTTCATTCCATTTTTGCTCCAAGATAATTTAAAGTTAAAATGTATATTTTACAATAGCAATCAATAAGAAGATAATTATTTATCTAATAAAGCCTTCTGAAACTCTTTTCTAGGAACTTTGTGAGGAACAGATTGCACAGTGAAGGACTTAATCATAGTGAATATGGTCAACCTTTCTTATATATGGTAGCAGAATAAATACTTTTTATCTTGTTTTATAGAATATTCTTTTATGCTTATTTTGTGGACATTCAGGCTGATTAACTGAGGGAGGCTTTTAAGGCAGAACTCATCTTTAGCCTTCATATATGAAATTTAACAACAAAAAACACTGTGTTTATTAATTTGCTATGCTATTTCTGGCTTGAGTATAAAAGGAAGTTACTTTTGAAGGAATAAAATAATTTCTAGGCCTTCCTTATTTGAACCACTGAAGAATCTTATTTTATCTTACTTTCTGTCTTGCTATCATAATAAAACATCTTTCTGTTGCTTCAAGACATTTTACTAGTTACTCATTATTATCAATTGTGTAAAGAATTGGAATACAAACTGAACACCAAAAGAAAGCAGAATAACACACAAAAAAAGACAACCGTTAATAAGGAAAACTTTGTGAAATTTTCATACTAATAGATATGTAATGAAATTGTTGATTCCTATATATTTTAGAAATGTGTTCAAATTCCATTAATTTATTTATTTTTATTTTATACTCTGAAGACTGTTAGCTCAACACAAAGAAATGAACTGAACTTGAAATGTGTTTCTTTTATCATGGTTTTAAGTTGCCAAAAGGCAGCATGACATTAGGAACTGCAAAGAAGTGCCACAAAAATGGGGGGGAGGAGTAGGATATGTAAATTGAGAGGTAGAGTATGTCATTTTTCACATATGGTGTGAAATACAGAAACCAAACTAACATAAAGAACAGTCAGGGAACAAGTGTCAAGGGAAAGGTTTTCTCAAGCCCTGTGATTTCAGAGCTTTCACTGAATTTGCAAATTGTTCATGGAGAAATGACAATTAAATAATTGAGCAAGAATTTGACATCTGTCTTAAATCTTAAACTCAGAATTAATCTGTTGTAGTTACCCTTTGTTTTCTTGTCTTTGTTTCCTTTTGTCTGTATAATCATACATTCATGTTATTCAAATCTAATCATCACAGTTTAGGGAATCTGTCAGTGTTGTACTTTACAGTAATGACTTAGAATAATATAAATACCTTGATATTTAACTTGAAATGCTGTTTCATGCTAATGAGTACTCACTCAATATCAGTGAGTAAATTGCTAAATTGTAATATCTGAGAAGTAGTGAAAAAGGTATTATTAATAAAAAATAAATTTTCCTTTATTTTCAGTTTTCCAACTAACTGTCCTTTTCGATGAATGTAAAACAAAACCTATTAGGAAGAAAATTTAATTTTTTGCAAATTCAAATTTATCTGTAAATGTAGTTTGGAAAAGGTAAAGAAAAACTCATTATCACTTTTTAAACAACCTTAACAGGATCAAGTAATTGAATTTCCCAAAACTAGATTCATACTTTCCTGGGAAACTTGTTTTTTTTAATTAAAGTTTTACTTTTGGGAGAATCATAGATTTACAAGCATCTATAAGAAACAATACAGATAATTCCTGAATACAATATCCCAAGTTTTCCCTAATGGTGCTGTAGTAAGCAGGCTCCTTGCAGCAGGCGGGCCCCTTACCCTTCCTTGCACATTTAAACTACCTCTTCTTGAAAAATTCCCCAAATTCCTCTGAGCAGTCAGAACTACACATAAACAGGATGCGTGCCCCCAAGAATGGGTAAAACTGCACATGGGCAAGGTAAGACAAATTCCTATAAAGAAACCCCTCCCCTAACCACTCACCCACTTCTGTAAACCCAACTTCATGCCCTTCCTGATTTAAACCAGCCAATCATTTACCTTGTCTTTAACATGTCATCCTGTCTATAAAAACTGGTGTTAACCTTTTGTTCAGAGCTCAGACTTTCAGAGGCTACTCGGCTGAGCCCTATGGCCATGGATGAATAAAAACCTACTTCCTGAAACTTCAGAACCTCGGCCCTGGTTTGTTCTGTTTCCACATAATGTTCCAGGAAGCTTGCAGCCTTGTCCCTGTCTTATGCAACAGTGACATCTTGAAAAACTGTACTACAATCTAACAGCTAGGATACAACATTGAACAGTTCCATCATTACCAAAATATCTCTAACTGCCCTTTAGTTCCTACTTGCTTCCTGCCCCCACCCTCTCTTTCCAACCCCTAGAAATAACCACTCTATTCTCCCTTTCTATAATTTTCTTTTTCAAAAATGTCATACAACTGTAATTATACTTTATGTAACCTTTTGGTACTTCTTAAACTTTGTATAATTTCCTGGAGATTCATATGGATTGTTGTGTATAGCAATAATTTGTCACCTCTTATAGCCAAGTATGGGGGCCCGGGGTGTTTGAACATGTGAACAGCCTGCTACAGTCGCTGCCTAAAGAACTTCCAGGTCTGAATTTCCAGGTGACAGTGATTCAACCCTTGTTATATAACCGTAATTCAGCACCTGTTATATAACCATGACGTATATTACATGTTATGTAATCTTTTGTCATATTGCCACCTGTGTGTAACGATGCTATAAAAGCCCATCGTTGCATAGCTTACAGCATGGACGAGAATGCTAAAGCCTGACCACTCTACCAATGGCCCCTCACTTTCTTTCAATTCACTACTGTGATGGAATGACCAATCCTTGAGCTGGGACGTGACGTTTGAAATAGTCAGCAGGATCCAGTGAGTAGCCCCTTCACCCTGGAGATTGAAGGACCAGATGGGAAGTGGCCCTCCCCAGGTTTGTGGCATCCAGTAGCAGCTGGCTTGCTGCATTGGTCTATTCCTGAGGCTTGGGATCATGTGGCTTCCACCCCAGAGGTGATTGCAAGGCTTTGAAAGATTTTGAAGCGGATATACTGGTTCCCTCATGGGGTGTGGTGGGGAAGATGTCTTGTTTTGTTTTTATGTTTCGCCATGCTGCAAGAACAGCATGAGGAAGCCTTGGCAGCACAGTTGCATGTCTGGACACGAGAGCAGTGGCAAGAATTGGAAACCTGAGTAGAGGTCCTGGAAGAGGAAGCAGCAGTGCTGGGTCTGCCTGGAACAAAAGGAGTTGGGAGCAAGTCAGCACCATCCCTGCCAAGTATCCCCCCCTTATTTCATGGCCACTCCATAGGAAAACAACAGGTCAAGCACAACCAGCCCTTGGCTACAGGTGGTGGACCTGTAGGGACTCCCACAGGTTCACCAACATATGACATACACAGAATATACTCCAGAGGGACTCAAGATCTCATGAAACAGTTGTGGCAAAAACCCAACAAAACACTCCTGGCATGGCAGTTATGCCTACGGGACGATGGGGTTGACAGCCTGGAACTCTCAGAAGGCAAAATGGTACAGCTAGGTTCCATAAATATCCATCCATCCCTATGGCAGCATATATAAAGCAGCCTATGATTAGCACAAGGAAGTCATTCATTAATCAACTGGCTGATGAGTCTGACCCAACAAGTCTGGCAAAATCTGGGAAAACCCCCGGAGACTGTGAGTAAGTAGACTATATATATGGACTTAGTCCAAATCATCTGGGAAATGGGAATATGGTGGATGCTGTTCTAGGTCTTGTATAGAACCCTTGATGATGAGCCATTGACCACCCACATGAAGGACATGATTTTGGCCATGGCACTCCCTGGTTCCTTTGGTGACTTGGCTGCAATTTGGTCTACTTTGTGGACCATAGTGTGAGTGAAATAATCACAGTCATGACACATTTGGGGGAAGTAGAAATATTCAAATGAGAAAAAGGGGTGTGCTCAGTGTGGAAAGGAGTAGGACCACCAACCAAATGGAAAATGCCGCATGAATGAAGAGGGGCTGGCCAATCTTATGGTCCCATAAAGGTATCTTGGTTAGAAATGTGGGCAGACTTGTTGGCTACAGGGGTAGACCCAGAGAAGATTCATCAGAAGTTCAATGAAGTATTACCAGCTTTGTGGGAAGAGTTGCCCTGAGAACAATGATTCACCAAACTAAAAGGAAAAAAGCAAACAGAAAGTCACCTGTTATGCGTGTATGATACCTTACTCTTTCAGGATGTTAAATATATCATACCACTTCCTTCTCACCTCCATCATGCCAGTTGAATAGTTTGAACTCATTCTAATGTGGTTACCCTTATATGTAGTAGATTGTTTTCTCTTGTCACTTTCAGGATTTTCTGCTTCTCTTCAACATTTGACAGACTGATTAGTATGTGTCTTGGAGCAGGCCTATTTTGATTTATTCTATTTGGAGTTCATTGAGCTTCTTTGACTTGCATATTTATGTCCTTTAAAGGGTTGGAAAGTTTTACCCCATTATATCCTCAGCTAATATTCCTAGCCCTTTATTCCTATTTTCCCCTTCCGGGACACCAGTGATTTTTATATCTGTGAACTTTGTTTTGTCCATCATTTCCCTGAGATTCAATTCAAATGTTTCCATTTTTTTTTGCCATTTGCTGTCTTGAGTGCTCAAAATCTGTTGTCCTGCCCTCTAATTTGCTTATTCTTTCTTCTGCCTCTTCAAATCTGCTGTTGTATATCTCTGGTATGTTTTTTTTTTTGGTCTACAGCATCTTTAATCTCTGTGGTATCTGCTATTTTTCTATTGATTCTTTCAAATTCCTCTTTACGCTCTTCTAGTGTCTTCTTGATCTCCTTTATTGCCATTAGCTATTTAATAAAGAAAATATATAAACTAAATAAACACGATTTATTTTATTTAGTAGAGTTATAGAACGTCTTTGATTAGTTGTTCCAATGTCTGTGTCTCGTCTGGTGTTTTAATGTGGTTGTTAGGCTGGGCTGTATCTATGTGCATCATGATATACTTAGTGATCTTCTGCTGCCTTCATGGCATAGAAGTATCTTGATTGGTTTACTTTGGAAGTTGATTTCCTTCATTTGTCTAAAACCTTGTATTCTTGGGATGGACATGGAGCAGGATGCAGGGCATAGGGTGGGGCACAATAGTGCAGTGGTTCATTGCAGCACAGGTATAAGCATAGGTAAGGGATGCTATGCTGAAGCCTATGAGCATGAGTACCCAATGGATGGGAAGGATGTGGCTGTGCAAGTGCGTGGGTAAGTGGTAACGCCCTGATGTGCACTCGTATAGGGCACATGGCCCTTTGTGCACATGCACAGAGCTCTGAGCAGCAAGTTGGTGTTGTGCTGTTGTGCCTGTGTGGACTGGGGGCAGATGTGGCCTGCCTGCACAGGTCAGCACTTGCCCAGAGCTGGGGAACATGACTGGGGGTCATGCTCACAAGCAGATCTGGGAGGGCTATAAATTGCTGAACATTTGTGCAGAACTCAGCGTGGGGTGGGGTGGGGTTGCATGACCATATGGTCTGGAGTGCATGTAGCCTGGGTATGGAGGTAAGCGCCTGTGGCTTTTATGCACTGTAGCCCACCTGCAGGGGGCAGGGATGAGGAGCTAAGTCTCAGGAGGGGTGGGTCAAGACTGCACTTTTTCAAGAGAGGTGGGTTGGGCTCAGGAAGGCATGCATGCACTTGGGATGGTGGTGTGGGGCGGGTATGCACATGGAGGGTTGGTGAGGCATGAGTGCTTTAAGTGGGGCAGGGGAGCATGGTGACACGGTTCAGGTGTGTGGGGTGTAGAGAGAATCACATGTCACAGGGCTACACTGGTGAGGGTAGTGTGTTAAAGCAATGTGGCTTGGCTTACTTCCCAGTCCCCAGCTCCCTGTCCATGCACTCCTGAGGGCTCCAGGCTTCTGCATTAGGCTATTTGCACCAGCCAGAAAGTCTCCGGTTCTCTGCTTTTCAGTTCCTCAGCTTTTACAACCAGGGCTTCCCTACATGATGTAGAATACTCTCTCATGTCAATTACACCCTGGAATTACCATTTCAGTCACCCTCGTATTCCTTTTTTTTTTTTTTTGCTATTCCTTGGAGTAGGGTTGAACTCCACTTATCCTATTCCATCATCTTCCCAGAACTCCCCTCTTTGTTTGTTTTTCTTTCTTTCTTTTTTTGTTTATTTTATATATTTTTGGTCTGATGAATCCATGAGGGATGAATTCATCCCTTGTGATTTCCTACTAACGCACAATAAGGAATTGGAGAGCAATGCGCTTCATTGTTTTTTTCTTATTTTTTAGTGAGTGCTTTATCTGTTTATGATGTTTTCCTTTCTCCCTCTCTCTCTTACTTTCCTTCTTTGTTTTCTGTTAGTCTTACTCTGTTTGACTGAAGCAGGTGGGAACTAAACTTCTAATGGTCATCACATAATACTCAGAACATTCAATTCTCAAAAAAAAATTTAGAAAACGTACAAGGGGACAGGAAATATGGCCCAATCACAAAGAAAAAATAACTCAATGGAAAATATTCTTGAAGAAACGTTTCTGAAATTACTAATGAAAGGTCTTAGGACACATCTCACAAACACTATCAATGAACTGAAGGAAAAGATGGACAAAGAACTAAAGAAGACCAGGAAAACAATAGATGAACAAAATAAGAGTCTCAATAATGAGACAGAGATTATAAAGAAGAACCAAATGGAAATACTGGAACACTATTGAAAAATTCAACAGAGGGATCCAAGAGCAGGGTGCGGGAGGCAAAAGAAAGGCTCAGTGAACTCAATCAAGAACAACTGAAATTCCCCAGGTTGAAGATCAGAAAGAAAAAAAAAAAGAAAAATGTGAACAGAACCTGAGAAGCTTGTGTGACACCACCAAATGTACCAATATATGCATGATAGCAGCCTTGGAAAGAAAAAAAAAAACAAAACATTTGAAAGAGTAATGGCAGAAAACTTCCCAAATCTGGTAAAAGAGTATGTATATATAAATCCAAGATACCCAAGGAATAGCAAGGATAATGAACCCAAACAAATTTATACCGAGCCATATGATCAAACTGTTCAATATGAAGAACAAATACAGAATATTAAAACAGCATGAGAGAAGTGATATAACATATGTAAGGGATATTTAATAAGATTAACATTGGATGTGTCAATAGAAATCATGAGGGCCAGAACGCAGTGGGAGGATGTATATACGAGGCTGAAAGAACAAAAACTCTGCTACCTGAGAATAATATACCCAGCAAAACTGTCACCAAAAGTTATGGAGAAACTAAGACATTTCCTTGCAAATAAAAAAAAAGTCTCAAACCAAGACTCTAAGCTTCCATCTTGAGAAGATTGAAAAAAAGATCAAATTAAACTGATAGCAAGGAAAAGAATGAGGCAAAAGCTGATATGTGGAAAAATTGTGAACTATAAAACAGAAAAAATATAGATAAAGTAATCAAAATGAATAGCTTAGGTAGTTTTGATTGCTTTATTCTCAAGTTTCCAAATCTTTACTTTAATATTACCTCATCAGCTGTTCATTTTCCTTAGTACATATCTTCATTTATGATATTGAAATTTTCATCACCAGACCTTTGATTTAGATAGTTTTCTGTTCTCTATTTCTATACACATCATAATCAACCTTTCCTTTACTTCCTTAAAAATATGAGGAATATTTATAAAGCATTTTAACATGCTACTTTGCAACTTTCATAATCTCTTTTCCATTGATCTACATATCTGTGTTTATACGAATGCCATACCACCTAAATTATAAGGGGTTTATATGTCCTAAAAACATGTAGCATAAATTCACCTAAATTATTCTGTTTTTACAAGTTATTTTTGCTATCCTAGATAATTTGTAATTCCCTGTAAATTTTTGTCATTTTGCCAGTTTTCCCTAAAAATCTATTGATATTTTTATTAACTGCATTTAATTTATAAATCAATTTGCATAGAATTGACATCTTGCCAATATTGAATCTTCCATCTTTGAGCACAGTATATTGCTTTATTATTACTTATTAAAATTTCCTTTAAGCAAAAATTTACAGTTTTTCTTGTTCTGATCTTACACATCTTTCAATAAATTTAAACTAAAGTAGTTTAGTGACATAATAAACCAAAGTGATTTTGGAGATACAGCATAAAGTTCTTTTTAAGTTATTTTTATATATTGATGTTGTCTCTTGTGGCCTCGTATCATGTATGAATTCTAGTAGTTCCCGTGGATAATGCTGATAAGCTTGGATGCACAACAGTAATGATTTAAATAAGTAATGTTTGCTCCTTCCTTTCAAATCTGTATGTTTTATGTCTTTTGCTTCACTTATTGCCCCAAGTAGGTCCTACAGTACAATTTTGAACAGAACAGTTAAGAGTTGACCTTCTTACCTTATTCCAGCCTTTAGGGGAATAGGACTAAGCCTTTCACAATTAAATAGGGATTTTAGTAAATTATATTACTCACACTGATGAGTTTTCCTTTTATTCGTAGTTTATAAGAGTATTACAATGTGAATGGGCACATAATTTTGACAAATGCTGTTTTATGCACCTATCAAGATGGTCACATGATTTTTCTTGTATGGGCATATATAGGCATACACTTCCCTCTGAATTCCTGCTTTAGCTGACTTTGACAAACTCTGTTATATTATATCCCCATTGTCATTATATTTGAAATATTTTCCAATTTCACTTTCATATTTCTTTGATCTTTAGGTTATTTAGATGTATGTCATTTAATTTACACATATTTGAAATTTTATTAGATTTTGCCTTTAAACTTTCTAATTAAATTCCATAGTGATGAGAGAACATAATATGTAAAATATTAATCATTATAAATTAATTGTGAGTTATTTTATCTCTATTTTGTTGAATTTAATGCCATGTGCATTGAAAGGAATGTGAATTCTGCAGTGGTTAGGCACCATGAATATCAATTAGGTTAAATTTGTTGGATATTATTTGAATATTCTAAGTATTTGTTGGTTTTTAATGCACTTGTAGAAAATCTTGGAGAGGAAATGTTAAAATATCAAATTGTAATTACTGAATTGTGTTTTTCTCCATTTAATTCTGTCAGGTCTGTTTTTTTCCTTCTTGCATTTCAAACCCAATAAATACATAAATGTTGATTTAGGAAGTTTGTTTCTTGTCAATGAACTGATCATTTAATCATTATAGGATACATTTATTTTACTCTGGTGATACTATTTCGCTTTTTTACTTTCTCTGGGTAAATGTAGCCATTTAAGCTGTCTTTTGATTCATGTTTCAATGATGTGAATTGTCTTTGTTTTCTTTCAACCATTATATATAGTTTTATCTTGATTTTTTGTATAGTCTACATTTTTCCCAGTTCAATTCTACTGTGCATGATGTACTGTGTATGTGTGTATATATATATGCATATATGCGTGTATGTATATTAATGTTTAAGGTAAATATTCTTATGTTTTTATTTAAATATACCATTTTGTTATGCTTCCTATTTTTCCTTTTCTTTATTCTTTTATTTCCTCCCTATTTTGGAACAAATGACTTTTATTTATAATTTAATTGTATTTCTTCTATTAGATTTTTGGATTTTGGGGTTTTGTTTTAGTTCTTCTGCTGATGAATCTCTAGGAATTAAACCCCACAAAACTGCTGTTTTATCCCCAGGGATGAGTCTGACTCTGGCACCATGGGATCAATAATGCCCTCCAGGCCAGAAAGGGAAAGGAAGTATAACAAGTAAGGTATCAGTGGCCAAGAGAGTTCAAATAGGATGGAGAGGCTACATCAGAGGTCACTCTTACACATGCTTAAATTAGACATTGCTACTTATCATAACTTGCTAAACCCCAATCAAAACCATTCCCGCCAATCCTAAAGAATACCTAGGACATTATATAAGATTCTACAAAGATTCCATGCACTAGCATAACTTTCCAAAACCTACAACCTCCAGAGGGGTCCCTGGACCAGACACATCCTGAAATCAGAAGTGCCAGCCCTTTCAGAACATCAACTATTTCCATGCCCATATTCCACATTATCGACAGCCCCTTCCAACATGAAAAAGTTAGAATGGGTATAGCCCAAATATCCCTAAAAAGTGGGAGAAAGATCAAACTTGATGGTGGAGTTATACAGAGAAGGTTGGGTTTAACAAATGAATATGAGTGCTGAATCATTATGCTGATGTTTCTTTTAGCCTCTGTCATGGCCAGGTTCATGTGTCAACTTGACCAAGTGGTGGTACCTGTTTGTCTGTTTGGGCAAGTGCTGGCCTGTCTGTTGCAATGAGGACATTTCATAGAATTAGATCATGAACACGTCAGCTGCATCCATAGCTGATTCCATTTGTAATCACCTAAAGGGGAGTGTCTTCTGCAATGAGTGATGCTTAATCTAATCACAGGAAGCCTTTTAAGGAGGATTCAGAAAAGACAGGCTCTCTTCCTGCTTTGGTGAGCGAGCCTCTCCTGTAGAGTTCGTCCAGACCATCCATCGGAGTCGTGGGCTTCACAGCCTACCCTGCGGATTTTGGACTCTGCATTCCCGTGGTCACATGAAACACTTTTATAAATTTTATATTTGTGAGTGTTCCCTGTTGATTCTGTTTCTCTAGAGAACCCTAACTAATACAGCCTCCAATACCTTAGAGCAGCTAGAAATAAAAACCTGAAATTGTGGATTGCAACCCATATCAAAGTCTGAAATCTGTTCTAAAACCAATTGTTGTGATGTACTTTGAAATTTATTGCTTTTATGCATATATATTTTTTTAAAGAGAATGAAGAGTATACAAGAGAAGATAGGATTTAACAAATGAGTATGACTATTGAATCATTATACTGATATCTCTATTGATCTCCAGTATCTTGGACTAGCTAGAAGATAAAATGAAAAATAGTGGAACTGTAACCCATACCAGACTTCAAAATCTGTTCTATAACTACATGTTAAAAGGTGCATGGAAATGTATTGCCTTTTGTATATATGTTATATTTCAACAAAAAAAAAATTAAAAATTGCTATTTTTTTACTTTAAACAAAGAAGACCTCAGATTTTTATCTGGTATCATTTCTTTTCATCCTGAAGAAATCCTTTTACTGTTTTCTTCATTATGCAGGATTCTGATATGAATTCTGCCATATTTTTTTCTTTTCACAATATCTTTGTTTTGCTTTTATTTTTGAAGGATGGTATCACTACATATAGA
Source organism: Tamandua tetradactyla (assembly GCF_023851605.1). NCBI lineage: Eukaryota > Metazoa > Chordata > Mammalia > Pilosa > Myrmecophagidae > Tamandua > Tamandua tetradactyla. The sequence goes on along the minus strand of NC_135329.1, from coordinate 44,246,848 downwards.
ATTCTGGAGTGAGAGTTATTTTTTTTCTGCACTTTAAATACATCATTCCATTTTATTCTATATGCACAAATTAGGTTGAAAAGACATGATTGACTTATCATTGTTCCCTTGCATATAATGATCATTTGGGGGAGGGGGGTGTACAACTCGCTTTTACTATTTTCTTTTTATGTTAATATTTAGAAATGTATCTGTGGTGCACTTAGCTGTTGTTTAATTTATATTTATCTTGTTATGGGTCTGTTGGGCTTGTTTATTTGTGGATTGACATTTTCTCCCAAATTTAGGGAACTTTTGACCACTATTTTTCAAAAGATATTCTCTTCTTATCTCTCTATCCTCTCTTTCCGTAACTTCAATTGTACTTCGTTAAATGCAATTGCTTGATATTTTACTATAGGTCCATGATATTTCGTTAACTTTTTTCTTTCTTTATTCTCTGTGTGCCTCTAATTGTTTATATTGACTTCCTCTTTGCCTAGATGAAATTAAAAATTCTCCGATAATATGAGGCATTTAGATTTTCCATTTATCACATGGATCTTGAAGTTATTTTCTCTATTAGGCCTCAAAGAGTGTCACTTTTGCATGTGCATGTTATCATTTAGGCCTTCATTCAAGGGACCACAGTCAGATTTCTCTCCTCTCCAGAGCTTCCGTCTCCATGGTATCTAGCCCTACAAATTCCAGACACCTCAAGCTTCATGGACTCTTCTTTTGTATTCCCCAAAGCTCTTCTCTGTTTGGGCTCCAAATTCCTGCTGTCATTTGGGAAATGCCCTGAGGCAAGAAAGCTTTGATTAATGAATAGTTTAGCAGGTATGGCTACTTTCCTCAATTTCACTGTATTCCAATGAATAAAATCATTTGCCTCATATGTTTTTTGCAGTTTTATGCTTTTTTACAGCTGTATGGTAATTTTAAGACCCATTATTCTGTCATGGCTGGAACTTAAGTTTCGCCTATGAATATTTTATACAAGTGATCATTGTCTCCTTCTGGTTACAGTTTCTGTGCCTAATTTTTTTTAACATCACACTCTCTTTGTTTTCCTCTTGCCCCAACTGCTCCTATATCTCAATCTTCTTTATTGGTTAATAACACATCCTGGAAACCTACTGATTTTTTCCCCAAGTCCTTGGACTTTTTTCCCAATATCTACACTTTGGTTTGTGAGTTTTAAACTCCTAAGTGTTTACCAAACTTTGAACTTCAGACTCAAATAAATAACTGCTTTGTGTATACCTCAGCCTGTATGTCTATTAGATATCTGAAACATGATACCTCTGACATTTAATTATTGATCATCCCCTGATCCGAATAGTCTCATCAACAATGTTCCCCATTTCAATTATTACTGTATTCTAGACTAGTTTTTAACAATATCTGATCCTCTTCCCTGCTCTTGGCACAAAAGGAAACAATACCTCTCCCTCCTATCTTTTTCTCTAAATTGGTCCGTATATTGTTGTCTGACCAATGTTATGCTACATTCAGGCTTAGCCACAAGCTACAGTCAGGCTTGGCATTGCTTAGCTACAATCAGGCTTAGTGTGATTTTTGTACTCATTCTCTTTCCTTCTTGGCTATGTGAATGAAATTGATTTGCTAGATGGCTCATGAGAGTTCATATGGGAAGGTAGTGCCATTAGATGAAATGGCTCAGGAAACCTAAGTCATAGCTTGGTGGAAAACCAGCCAGATGAGACACCTGAGGAGAATTCTCTGTTTGTCTTTATGTGTGAGAAATACAATTTTCTTGTTTCATGCTTAGGATATTTAATGATTTGTTTGTTACCACTGCATTTTACAGCCTTTACCCTGATTAAAATAATTGTAAATTCATCTTTCATGTTGCACCAGTCAAAAGCATTGGAGTCACCCTTAACCCCTCTGTTTGTCGTATCTCTACTTCTAATCGATCAGTAATCTTTTTGGTTATAGCTTCATATTACAAATAAACCTTAACCCCTTCTCATTATTCCCATTTCTAACACTGCTAAAGACACAATAATCTGTAAGGGTAGTATTGCCATGGTCTCTCTAGTTACTTCTTGCTCACTGTGACATCTCATCCAGATTGGTCCTTTTAAAATATAATTCAGGACATAAACCATGGCTCAGTTTAATACCTCCAGTGACTTCTTATATTGCTTAGAATAAAACTAAAATGTTTAATATAACCATATGATATGCCTCCCTAAATCTCTGTAATCTCATCTACCACTCTCCTTTTTTCTCATGCTCATCTAGCCACAAACATCTCTGTGCTATACATTAAACCTATTATCATCCCTGCTTTTTATGTTTTTTTTCCTTTGTATGGTTTTATGTCTCTGCCTGAAACACTTTTCTTTTATGCAAATGATTAATTCCCTCAATGCCTTCAAGGGATTCTTTTTTCTCTTGTCATCTTCTCAATGAGACCTTCCTTATCCCCTCATTCATAATCTTATCCCCAAAACTTCCTCTCTGCCTCCTCTATCTCCTTCCCAGTTTTATTTTTGTACACAACACTTATACTATTCTGGTATATTCTGTAGCCTGTTTGCATGCTTGTTTTCATTATCTGCCTCTGCCCTGATCTTCCCCCACTTCAGGATTTAACATCCATGAAAGCATATATTCTGTCACTTTTGTCACTGGTTAATCTCCTGTGCCTAAATGGGTCTCTAGTATACAGTAGGCCTTGCTTGTTGAAGGAATGAGTGAATGTCAATAGCTCCATGAAATTTTGACCTTTTATTCTTTAAGAATTGGGTTGCATAGTTGTAGATAAAATAGGTTAAAAATTTACAAATGACCAATTCTGCTAAATCATCCACAAAATGTTAATTATTTCTTTATTTTGTTATCTTCATCAAAAAAGGCAGAATTTTTTAAAAATTTACTTTTTTGTTTAAAAGAACTTAGGTTTTAGAGCCAGAGAGAGAGAAATGTATTAGAATCTTACTTAACTTAGCTAATCAATGTATTCCATACCATATGTTGCTTAATTCCTCTTAAACTCTGTTTCACTACATTATTATAGATAACAATGATATATATCTTGCACAGTTATGAACATTAAATAAGACAATATATATACGAAAATGTGTAACACATAATAGGCTTATTTTAAATGCTGGTTCCCTAAATAGTCTTTGTGTTAAGAAATAACCTTTCATTTACACTTTCCAATTACTGATACATTTCAAATTACTGATACACAGTACTCAGTTTCTTTAACAAGGAAGATTTAGGTAGACGGTAAATTTAGAATAGGACAACTTTTGAGATTGTATAATTTTAGTACAACAAAATTTATGTAAGTAAAATATGAAATATTTTTATGTTTAGTGCCCATGCGTGATCCTCTGCCACCATAGTCAATATTCTGTGCTATAGATAAAATAATCCACCAATTATAACCATCTGTGCAAAGAAATAATCATGATACACACAAAATACCCAGTTCTGGTCTACATTTAAATAAATATTTTTCATGAAACAAAATTGAAAGACATGTTTAAAGATTTTGGAATCAAAAGCTTGTCATTTCCAAATAGATTACAGATCACATTGTTGAACAAAGTTGACACAGGTAGGTTATTACTGTGGAGTTTATTAACTGCAATCAACTGTATAAGCAAATGAGACATTCTGATGAAAAGTCAAAAGTCTTGAGAAATTACTGTCATTGGACCTGTAACTGAGGTCAGGCCTAGAGAGAATCTTGAGTTAATGATCTGTCACTTTTTGTAAACACACATTTCAAACCCCATGAACTCACAAGTATTGCATGAAAATTACATTAAGTAGAATGCATTTAATGTTTGTTGATAAAATATCTAAAAATAACAAGGGGCCAGTTTAAAAAAAAATACCACTAACTCTCACTGCCAGTGTTCTGACCTTCTTTGAGAGAATATATTCCCTATTAAATCCCTGTCAAATTGCATGAGACCAGAAAATTAACATCGATGTGAACATAAGCTGAAGAAATTGAATATGCCAAATCTGTTCAGACTACCTATTCTGTCCAGGAGTGTGCTATCCACTGTTAAAATGGGAGTGCATTTTCTTAGGAGAAAGGACTCAAGATCATATTATTTAATATATTCATTTGAGATTTGAGGATTGAAATGAAGCACGCAATCATTATATGCACTGATGAATTGGTGGGCTAGATTTAGATTCCAGATTATTTTGGCAGACAGAATAAGATGATACCAAATAGGAATATATACAAAGTATTTTACTTAGAGAGAAATAGCCAAAGATACTCAGGTCACCTTAAAATACTAATTGCCAATGGAAATTAAACCAAGAGGTAAAAGTTCTAAAATCCAGATACTCTGAAATTAGAATACAACTTTGGTTCCTTGGTGAGTTATGGGAGAAGAGCAGCCCAAATGATGAAATTGATGGGAGCTGATAACTGACAAACCATGCCACACTCTCTCTGATTTCTTGGCCAGGTTCCTTATAGGAGGGGCTGCAAAGCTCCTATAATGCTGATATCCACTGTGACCCTACATTCCTAATGGGAAAGAGTATGAGAAAGTCCCACGTGTGACAACTCTGGGGGTAGTTTTCAATAGATAGAGTGTAACTCCTCTGTTAGAAGAGTTTTTAGTGTTTCAGATAACAGTGGACTCCTAACTTCTTGACTATTGGCATCAGGTCTTGAGTAGTTCCATCATATGCATGCAGTATTTGTACTCAGATAAGACTTGAAAGGATGCCCCTGCAGATCTCCAGAGCTCTCTTTTTTGCGTAGCCTTCTCCTCTTGTGTACTCAGCCCTGAGACTTTCCAGCCATCTTGCCCTGTCTGCACTCTCAGTTCTAATTGCATAACTCAGGATGACTAACAATACTAATCACGTGTATTTTTCCCTCCCTGTCCTAGAACTGGAACCTCTCTCCTGGCTATAAAATAAGGTAATTGTAGTGCCCACCACATTTGTTCCACTTCTATCAGGGATTACTTTCATTCACTACCTGATAGTCAAGGTGTGAACACCTTTGTTTCATATATTTTGTCTGGTTTATAACTTCTTTCGTGTGGGGGTGTGAACTTCTTCTTTATTCCTCCATCTTAGTGTGTAGTAGAAATCACTAAATGCTTAATGACTCACATTCAAGCACACAAAAAGAGCATATACTACATTGGGAATGGGGAGAGTCCCAGCAGGGAAAATATCTAACTTGAAACATGCAGGTTAGGTTGGAGTAGACTTCGCATTCCAGATAGATATTATTCCAGGAGAAATTTGCAGAACCAGGACTGAGAATGAACTAGTAAAATTAGGAAATTCATGAGAGAAATGCATGGCCAGCACGGTGATTTAGGGTAAAGAATGGTAAGAAATGAGGTGAGACATGAAGAGAAGTAGGATGAGAGGCTCTCCAAGAATAGTGAGTGTTATAAAGAAGTTCAATCTTTCTAATAGCATAACATTAAATCAACCAGACACCCATATACGTGGAGGTGGGTTATCATGCCTTTTAAAGAGTTTGTTGTATTTGATTTCTTCATTGACGACATGGAAACTCTGAAGTCAGAACACGAAATATCTCTAAATATTTATTTAAGCCCTTATACAAATCACAGGGCATCACACTTCTTATGTGTTACAATCACACTTGTCAAGCTTTGTTATGAAAAAAAATGGGGCCTTAAAAACATAGAGATTTTAGTAGAATCAATGAGTATTGTAAGGGAAAAGAATTCAGTGTGGTTCAACTTGAAGAAAGCTAGTAAAAATCTGACTCACAATATGAATTTCAGCATTTCTAAGGAAATATATTCCAAAACTATACTTTGAAATGAAGGCAGGGATAGGTAACGGTCTCTCAATCATTATTCTGAAAAGTAGAGTGAAGAACTTATGACTACATTTGAAACGTAAGGAAAGTAATTTGAATATGAAGTCAGTAAGTTTAATTGATTTAGAATATAGCATATTGAAAATTCTAAGAAGGTTTTCAAGAGAATAGAAAGTAATAAAAGGAATGAGGATACAAAATGCTTAGTACGAACCAAAATACATAGTATTTCTTATACCCAATGTGTTTTCTTAGGTCTTCAAAATGTAAAAAGTCCAAGGAAGTAAGAGAATAATTATAAATTATAATACAGAATTATAATTCTACCTCTGTAAGAGAGGTAGGAAAGAAAAAGAGAAAGAAATAAATCCCACAGTTAGTAATAGTATACTTTAAATTTATTATCTCTCATTAATTCTAAGCACTATTTGAAAAATACATTATTCTAGAGGTATAAAAATAAAATATTTAGCAAAGAACACTCAGAAGTGTATATTTTCTCTAATTATCAAGGTGTATGCCCTTCAAAATGAAGAATGCTTCCTTTATTTATTTACTTATTTTACATAAAGGATAACATTTTTGCTAAGATTTCTTTTTCCTTTTCTCAATGGATTAAAAAAGTCACAGAGTATGATATTCTTTAAGATAAGTAATTCTAAATTCAGCTAATTCATAATTAATATTATGATTAAATAACATCTCAAATGTGCTTAAAACTCTAGAGAGCATATTCTATAACAACTTTAATATGGATTTTAGATATTTAAGCTCTCTTCAAAGTGTCAACATTGTAATATATCTATAATTTTAATATTTATGCTATCCTGTTTTGCTATAGCAGAGGAAACATTCTTTTTTTACAGAAGCAAAAATTCCTAACCCTGTGCAACTTTCAAATTGACAGTATCATCTTTATTTTATAGTGGATAATGAGACCATTTACTGAAGTCAACAACTCAGAGCAAACATATGTTCTTGACCACTTGGACATTTTTGCTTTCATTTTCCCCTTTATGATTAACAAGTACTTGACAGCAAGGTAACTTACGTTTATATAAATAAAACATGTCTCATCATGCTCACACCTACTTATATTAACATTCACTAATGACTAAAGTCCAATAGAAATTATTATGGTGTGTGCCAAAAAGTGAATTCTATTTTTTCTTTGCATGGGCAGGCACCAGAAACGAGCTCGGGTCTCCAGCATGGCAGGTGAGAATTCTGCCTGTCAAGCCACCACGGCCTGCCCTAGAAAGGTGATTTCTTAATTTTCATTTTAGATATTTACTATATTTCCACTCTAAGAAAGAGCTTTTACCTCTCATTTGTTTTTTATTTCTTTCTTTTTCATTCATTTACTCTTCTTTAAATATCAGGATGAACTGATGCATAATGTTTTATACTATGGTTATAGTTCATTTCTTTATTATTTATTTTTCAAATTTCTTTAGAGTGGGCCTTTGGGGATTCCATCGAGTTGACTCTTCTATTCTTTCAAAGTACCCCATTGTTTTAAAGTACTTCATTATTTTTTGGCACCATTGTTTCCAGGCTTTCTCAATGGAAAGAGCTAGAAAATATATGTGTGCATATGTACACATCTTTATTTAATTCTGTATCCATGTATTTGTAAGTCTATTTAAAAACTTTGAGTCTAAAAATATAAAGAAAAAAAATCTTGAGTTTATATGTATCTCTGATTCATGGAAAAACAGCACATACTCTTTCCCCCTTTGCTTAGGTGTAGCTTTCTCTGAGAGTGAGAAACCTGACTCACATTGTCTTTAGCATATTTGCTTATTTGTCACACTTAGAACATACATATACTATCTTTAGAATTTTTCACACATACACTTATAAAAAACATGTAGACTAACTACAGTATATTTGTGTATAGTTTTTCTTTAACCTTACATACTCAAATTCCCAAGTTACTTAGGTTAGTTCTTTTTTTCCACCTTGCCCTCAGCATGGTTATGTTTTTCATTGGTAATATAATTAGTTTCATTTGTTGTTATTTGTATTCCATTTGGGTTCTCCCTCATTTGGATTGATTTTTTTTTTTTAGTATGTGAAACTTTACCATGGTTCTGAAAGCCAAAACTATACCAAGGTATAATCAAAAACATGTTACTCTCCCCCTCATACCATCTATCCTAATCCAAAGCCCCATTATTTTACTGCATTCCTCTTCTTCCCCTAAAAGTAAACCAATTCACTAGTTTCTGATTTATTCTTCTCGAACTGCTTTTTAGATAAAAGGGCAAATATATTTTCTTATTTCCCATTCTTTCTTACACAAAAGTTTTTATACTACATACGCATATTTTGGAAATCACTCATCAGTTTATAGAGATCGTCATCATTCTTTATATAACTGCACAGTGCTCCGTGGTGTGGATGTACCAAAGTATATTCAATGACTCTCTTATGTATGGGGATTTAGGTCGTTTTCAATAGTTTCCAATTACAAACAAAGAATGCTACATGCATAAACTTGGGTGTGTATATTTTTGTATTGTGGGAATGTGCCTTCAGGAAAAATATTTAGGGGGAATGATGGGGGAATAGTAAGTACATAAGAATTTTTTACAGATATTGCCAAATTTCCATCAAAAAGTGTCTAGCCAGTTTGTATTCCCACTAGCAATGCATGAGATTGCAGTTTTCCCCTTATCAGTGCCTATAGAAAATTTGCCATTTTTAAAAAATGTTCACAATCTGATACCTGAAAAATGGAATCTCAGTTTTGTTTTAATTTGCATTTTTCTAATTGTGCATTTTGAAAATCTTTTAATAAGTTTAAGGGCAATCATATCTTTGCTGGGATGTGTTCACATATTTTTATTGCATTTCTCTATTGGCTTTTGGTTTTTTCCCTTCAATTTTAAGAGTTATTTGTATATTGCAATTAGCCATTTTCTCTGATATTGGTTGCATATATTTTTTTCCCACTTTGTCCGTTGTCTCTCTTTTTTTTCGCATGGGCAGGCACCAGGAATAGAACCAGGTCTCTAGCATGGCAGACAAGGACTCTGCCACTGAGCCACTGTGGCCCACCCTGTCTGTTGTCTTTTGATTCCGTTTATGGTTTTTATTGTCTTGATCTGTTAAAATGATATAATGCTGTCAAATTCTTCGAGATTTTTCTGGAAACACATGCAAAATGCATGTTGCTTCTTTACCAATAATATGATTTTCTTTTAAATTCAAGTTTTTTGTTTTTTGTTTTTTTTGTTTTTTACATGGGCAGGTACCGAGAATCAAACCGGGTCCTCCAAGTTTATTTTTAATAAAAATAAATTAAGAGTTAAAAATCCTTTCAGGACTTCTATAATTTAGCATTAATATTCTATCTATTATTTCCTAATTACCCTTTAAATAGCCCCATTCCTTTGTATCTATTACAGAACATAATCTAATATCCATTTGTATTAGTCAGAGTTCTCTAGAGAAACAGAACCAACAGGAGAGATTTGTAAATACGAGATTTATAAAGATATCTCATACAACCATGGGAATGGAAGAGTCCAAAATCCACAGGACAGACTGTGAAGTTGGCAGCTCCTATAAAGGGTCTGGATGAACTTCACAGGAGTTTTTGGCACCATTGGATCTGCTGGATCTTATGGCCCAAGCAGCAGAGCAGCTTGCACAACATGCCGCAGAGCCTCTTCTTGTTCCAGTCCCCACTCAGAACTAGCAGCTTTCCTGGTCACTCAGTAAATGGACTGGAGTAGTATACCCAAAAGAAGAACATGTTGTCTTCAAAATCCAAAGAAGCCAACTAACTAGGTGTTTCCCCTTCCTTTTGGTCATAATAGGAGCCAGATGCAACAGTTTATCCTCACCTTAGATGGGATATCTTGACATGCCCCACACCACTGGACACTTAGAAATTTCACTAAGGTAAATGGCCACTGTATTTTTGTTGGATTTATCTCCCATCCCCTGACACACAAATAACTTACAATAAGTCTAGAGTATGGCAACTACTCTTGCCACCTCTTACTCACTAGGTCCAATCAACAGAATATCATCAGGATAATGAACCATTGTGATGTCTTGTTGGAGGGAAAAATTTTCAAGGCCCTTGTAGACAAGATTGTAACATTGGGCAGGAAAATTGAAATACCAGAGACAGGACAGGGAAGGTATACTGCTGACCTTGCCAGCTGAATGCAAATTGTTTCTGGTGATCCTTACTCACAGCTATTGAGAAAAAAGCATTTGCCAGATCAGTAGCTGCATACCAGGTACCAAGCAAATGTTGATTTACTCAAGCAGTGATACCACATCTGGAACAACAGCTGCAATTGATGCCACTGTCAACCTCCAAGACCCATCTGTTTTCTGTACAGGCTATATAGCACAGTTGAATGGGGATGTGGAGGGAATCACTACCCCTGCATCCTTCATGGCCTTAAGAGTGGCATTAGACTCTGAAATCCCTCCAGGAATCTGGTATTGCTTCTGATTCACTATTTTGCTAGATAGGGGGATTTCTAGTGGCTTCCACTTAGCCATTCCTACCATAATATCCGTTACTCTGTGAGTAAAAGAACCAAGGTAGAGATTCTGCCAGTTTCTTAGTATGTCAATTCAAATTATGCATTCTGGAACTGGGAAAATGACCATAGAATGGGCCCAGGGACACACTGGACCCACAGAGAGATGGGCCTGAGCTAAAACTCTGTCCTAATCATCTGATCTCCACAATCCCATCCTCTGACTGGAAGACCAGAGTGATGCTCAGGGTCTCCAGGAATCAGTGTCACTTCTGAGCCAGTATCTAGTAATACCCAAAATATCTGATTTCTTCCTTTTTCTGAATGCACTGTTACCTGGTAAAAGTCTAGGTCTTCTTGAGGAAAGCTGAGAGAAAGTTTAACAGAAGGAATTTTGGTCAGTGTTAAAGGGTCCTTCCCCAAGGCCCTCCTCTAATTTGAGGGGCTCTGGGTCTGTAAACTGTCACAAGTCTGAGAATTTATTGAGAGGCCATGACCCTCTGTTTTTGTAGTTCAACTTAAGCTTCTGTTCACTTGATGTAGAATTCTTCTGCTTATAGAGCTCAAACAAGAATTTAGTAGACTGCTCATCTATTTTACTACTAGGTACCCCATGATCTACTAGCCAACCCCACAAGTCTCTGCAAGTCAAATTATTTTTACTGCTGCTTTGAGTCTGCTGCCCATTATGGTGGCCATGTTCATCTTGTCTAAGTTGATTAACTGTCCCCATATGGCTTCTGGCACCTCGGGATCCAATCCAATCTTCTCCGTTATGTTTAAGGATTCCAGCTCAGTGACAGCATTTCCCACGGTAATATCTGAGCTACAGAGAAGGGCGACTACAGACATTTTCAGGGATGATGGAGCTAGCCTCATAAATTTGTTTCTTAAGGTTCTAGTGAAAGATCTGTGCTCTGGACATTCCTGGGTTGTGTGAGCAGGTCTTCCTTGACAAATTCACTCTGACGTTCCAATCTCTCTAAGCTGTTGGATCCCCTCATCTGCATTACACCAGGGCAATTCTGGCATTTTGACCTCAGGTAGTGTCAGACACATTTTGATCCAGGTTTCAGCCAACCATCCAAACAAACTATGAATGCCCTTTCTGACTCCTCAACCCACAATACTGAATGTAGAATCACTTCTTAGTGGGCCCATATTAATAAATTCAACTTGATCCACCTTTATATTCCTTTCATCATTATCCTACACCCTTTATATCCATTCCCACACATATTCCCCTGATTTCTTTCTATATAGATTAGAAAACTCATGCAGTTCTTTTGGAGTACAGCATATCCTCTCATGAGTTACACTTTGTACCTAATTTTGGGGGGCTTGTTGGGACTTTAGTCTACTATAGGTTTTGAAGAAAAAAGGGATGTTGGAGATTGGTTATGAAAAAAAAAAATAGAAGTGTCTTTCAAGCCAATTACTTCAAGGCATTCCATCTCAGTTTCATTTGGTGAAACAGGATTAGTCACTCCAGACAGAGGAGTGAGGGGTGTTTCCCTAGGGAAGGTGGTTACAGGGTTAGCAGGCACTGAGGACTAATCTTGTTAAGTGGAGGTTGGATGGCAGACTCCTCTGGGCAGACTGGAGGGTGGGAAACTGCTTCCTCAAGCAGGATGGAAGTTGGGAAGCTCTTTCCTCAGGGCAGTCATTGCAGGTCTATCCAGCAGAGACTGAGCAGAATCCAGGGATTCTATTTCCCCATCACCATCGTTATCAAGCCATGTATCCCCATCCCAGGATTCAAGATCCCATTCTTTTCCAATCAAAGCCCTTACTTTAACAGCAGACACCCTGATAGGTTGAGATTTTAGTTTATGTTGTAAATCTCCTATTTGTACAATGAGGCTCTGTGTCTGGCTTCCAGAAGTCTCAGCTCTGTAACCACAGGAAATAAGATGTTCTTTCAATGCAAACATGAACACTTTTGCACCATTCATACAGCACTTAACTTGTAAATTTGAAGCCTTCAGTTCATCCCTTTCTTTCATCACTGTATCTAGCATATTTAACACAAACAGCCAACATCATTCTACCTCTTAATTCCACAAAACTCCAGAAAGATGTCAAAAATGTTCTCACCCAGAGCCTTGCCTTGTACAAGTGTACAATTAGCAGAATCTTATAGTGTTACTTTGAATATCTTTTTTGCCAACTCACCCCATGGATTTTCAGTACCATCTTGATTAATGGAAACAGAGTCCTTCGTGTTTCTGAGACTGATCAAATTAGAAAAACAGTTGTAAAAACCCATTTTTAGGATTCTGTTTCTCAAGAACTTCTCCCAGTACCAAGTTGCATTACTTAGACTTCTCTAGAGAAACAGAACCAACAGGAGATATCTGTAAATATGAGTTTTATAAAGTTGCCTCACACAACCATGGGAATGGAAGAGTCCAAAATCTGCAAGGAAGGCTGTGAAGCTGGCAGCCCCAGTGAATAGTCTTGACAAACTCCAGGGGAGAGGCTTGCTCGCTGAAGAAGCAGTGAAAAAGTCTCTCTTCTTCTTCCTTAAGCCTTCACTGATTGGATTATCTCATTAGTGGGAGACATGCCTTAGTTGATCACAGATGTAATCAGCCACCGATGCAATCAATTGACTGATGATTTAATATATCCACTTTCCATTTTTTCAATCAGTCACAAAATATTCTTGCACCAGTGGTCAGGTCAGTGCTTGCCTGAACAGACAACTGCGTATCATCACTTGACCAAGTTGGTTGACACCAGAACATAACCATCACACTATGCTAATATACTAAATTGCTGTCTTACAAGAAAGAACTTTGTATTAATTTACATAATACTTAAAACTTCAAAACAATCTTACCTTAAGACTGTGGGAGTCATTTGTAACATGCTTTGGTCTCTTCAGCCAATTGCCAGTACAACATAACAGCATTTACACTGAAGTTTGAACCTGAGTTGACAGCTGCCCAGTGCAACTATTTGACCTTTTTAAAATAGGGTTTATATTTTTTGGGTTTGCTTTCCTTACATTACACACTAAGGAGCTACTTACACTCAAAGATTGGCAGATTACTAAGACTACCCATTAACTCTTCGTCTGCACATGGATATTAACTAATTCTAATGACTTAAATTATTCTTGGTTGATGCTTTTATGAAGGCATACATTCTCTTCCAAAAAAGTAGTATGAAAATTTCTTATGAGATAAGCTTTGCATTTCAATTTACCAGTACATTAAAAGTTTTTAGCTTTGTAGTATTTTGACATATGGCATACTTTTGAAATACAAACAATAAAATAAATCTTAAAATAAATTTTGCAAATTTCTGAGGCTTTTAATCTATTTTTTACTCTGCATAATATAATGCATATGGCATGAAAATTAAAGTTCTACCAAGAATCAATTAAAGAGTATCATACTTAAAGGAAGTTACAATTTTTTTTACCACACTGTCTCATTTATTTCTTATAATTCATTTATTTGTTATTTCACTTCTTTTGTTCTTTTCATTTCTTTGTTAAATAAATATATATTTCATTCTTTTGCTAAATAAACATATATTTAAAACCTAGAATGTCCAAGATATTGTGGTATGTTTGGGATTCAATGTTAAATAAATCTAGTTATAGAGACAGACCCATAAGTATTTATAATAAAATAATATACTGTTGGAGCAAGAGCTAACAAGTGCTATGACAAACAGATGAAGAATTCTCTATTATCCTGGGTGATTGTATTACCCAAATACCCCTCTGCCCAGTTTTCAGAAGGAACTGTTAGGCATTAGGGTTAATGGCATCATTTGCATTCTTTTTTCTCTGTATTACAAATTTATTTCCACTCAATCTGAGGAAATATGCAAGAGAGACTGATAGCAATAAATATTTTAGTAAATATTTATTGAATGATGATCCTGGAATGGGCTTCCTCATCTTGGCTGTTCCATCCTGACAATATGATTGAAATGACTATTGAGCAAAGCAGCTAAGTTAAATCCAGAGTTCCAAACACTAGCAAAGGAAACCTAGTTACAGAAGAGACAGATTTTTTGCTCTATACTCCTAATACCTTTTTGCTGTGCTCACACATGCTATCCACATACCTAAAAATATTTCATGTTTGCATAAGATCTCTTGCCCTACACTTAAAATGTCTCAAAGAGAAGATGCAAAAACTCACTAAGATATAAAGAAAATGAATTACAATCAAATGAATACAAATTCACTTTTTACATGTATTTAACATGTATCGAGCCCCTCCTCTGTGCATATACTGTAATAGGAAAAGGGATATAAATCTGATTGAGCTTCTATATCAAAGTTATTATAGGATAGAGAGAAGATCCTCATATAAACCTAATGTTAGTGTAAGGAGTCCATAATAACAGAATTCTGAAAGGGCATAGTTTGTGATAATTAATGATGCCTAGCTATTATTTTCCCCAAGATTATAATAGCCTATTCACTGGTGTTCCTGGGTCCAACTTGCCCTCTTTTAACCTATTTTTCCATAAACATTTTTAAAGAAATACATAAAAGCATCCTCATCATGAACCATCAAATAATATAGCTATATATTGAACAAAGTACGAAAGACTATCTTCTTATCAAAACTCACTTCCTTCACATCAAAACCCAACTTTCCTTCCAACAGTACTGGTGCCAAGTTAGCATGTATTTTTTATTTCTTTTTTTGCATGGGCAGGCACCGGGAATCGAACCCCTGATCTCCAGGATGGTAGGCGAGAACTCTACCACTGCACCACCATTGCCCACCCTAGTATGTATTCTTTCACTCCTTTAGTTCTACACTTTTTATACCAATAAATACTTATAACCCCCTTTTTAAAGCAAGGTTTATGAAATCTACCTTCAATATATGCATCAGCTGGGATCACTTTTAGAATTTTTACTACTGCCTCTGTGATCTAAGCCACTCTAGCCCCAAATCGTTTGTTTTTAACCCAACAAATAATGCTTTAAAATTTGAGTCAGACCGTATAACTCCCTGCTTCAAAAACCTTCTATTTGTTGCGGACTGCATGTAAACTGACATTTAAAGTCCTTACATGACTGCTAAGGCCCTGTGTATATGGGCACCTGACTTCATCTCCCACCACTTCCCCCTCACTCATTCCTCCCCAAACTTTTCATAGCTCCTCATATATACAGGTCATATGCACCACAGGACCTTTGCATTTGCTGCCTTCTCTGCCTGGGAAAAATATTCCCTGCCATGTTTCCAAGGCTTTCTCCTCTTCATTTACACTTTACCTCAAATGTGACCTTCCAAGGGAGGTCTACGCAGACAAATCCATGCCTTGTTTCCTCATTCACGTGCTGGTCATTCTTTAATATTGAACCTGTTTTCCTTCAAGATACTTCAAATCACCACCCAAGATTATGTGTGTATGCATTTATTATTATTATTGCTATTTTCAATATCTGCATTTTTTATTTTCTCCCAGTCACTAGGATATTGCAGTCAGGGGTCTTGTCTTGTTTACCTCTTCATAGACCTTCAACAAATATTTCTTGAATTAATTGATGACTTGTAGATGTCTTAATTGGTGTAAACATATCACTTTTTATGCAAAGGTATATAAATAAAAGTACAAATATTCCATAAAATGAATATGCAATCATTTATTCAACCATTTCCTTGTTGATGGAAATGTAGGCTGTTTCAATTTGGGGATATTAAAATTTTGATGGCACTCAGCATCTTTGGACAAACACATTTCTATGTATAGGTGATGATTTCTGTGGAATTAACACCTAGTAAGGAATTATTGGATAAATATTTTGCCTTTTACATTTTGATAAATGCAGGTAAATAATAACCCTAATATGTATTTGTCATACTTTGTAAAAGTTTATATTCATAGTAACTTGGATTTAAAAATAAAATTGAGGTGAAACACGGCATGAATTTTTATCTGGAATATGAATTTACTGGCAGAAAATAATAGTTCACATTCCTGAGATTGAAAAATAAATCCATTAAAGCATCATAGTCTTTTTTTCTGTTCTTAACTTAAATTATTTGGGTCTTGTGCTTCCCTGTATTAACTCTCCCGAATTGTTGCTTGTATTAGAAATCTTTGCAAAGAATCTGATCTTAGTTTCATTTAAAAAGTTATATCTTTAGGGGTGCATGGGTAGTTCAGTGATAGAATGCTCACCTCCCATGTAGGAGACCGGGTTCGATTCCTGGACCATGCACCCCCCTTCAAAAAAAGTTATATCTTTTGTTTTCAATAAATTTTCACTTCATCTTCTCTCCTTTTAATTTTTTTTGGTTCCTTTAATAGATTTTCTAATTCATGTATTCCAGCCATTCTTGTTTGCTTGCTTTCTTAACTGCATTTAGTTGTACTTTTTCTCTGTGAATTTCATTAGCACACCCTAATGTTCAAAAAGTGGTATTCTCATTTGCACTCATGTAGAATTGTTTTGGTTCTTTTTTTTCATCTTAAAGTTATTTAGAAAGATGTTCCTATGCTTATAATGTTTCAAATTTAATCTTCCCTTTTCTTTTGCTTTGACCTATTCTCTTTGTCTCTGTATTTTGGCGCTAGCTTTTTCTAATGCCTTACACCTAGATACAAAGACACCACTATCAGAGAGGTAAACTAAAGTTCTGTTCTGAGATAATTTATAGTTTAAATTTGAGATAATTTTACAGACAGTTGTTTGTATTTGTGAGAGTGCAAGTGTGTGTATGTGTGTGAAATTTCCATGTGATTTTATAGAACCTGTTTTTTCTGATTTCTGGGGGCAAAGATGTATGTACAGATACTCGAATAATCTCAACTTTTTAACTTGCTTACCTTTGTCATTACCATTTCTTTATCTTTGGGGGATATTTTTATTTTGGTAGATTATATCTGTGCTGGTTTGGAATTATTACATTCCCCCAGAAAAGCCATGTTTTAGTCCTGATCCAATCTTGTAGGGCCAGACCTATCGTTTAGGGTGGAAAACTTTGATTGAATTGTTTCCATGGAGATGTGACACGTCCAATTGTAGGTGTGGCCTTTTGATAAGGTAGAAATGTGACTCCACACCATTTCAGGTGTGTCTTGATTAGTTTACCGGAGTCCTTTAAAAGGGGGAACATTTTGGAGAAAGCTCAGATGCCAAAGCTTGGAGATCCAAAGCAACAAAGACAAAAGAGCCAGCACAAGACCTAGGCATCTGAAGACACAGAGCGCAGCAGACATTGACATTGCCTTTCCATGATATGGTAAGCGAGCCAGAGCCTGGAGAGAGCCAAAAGAAGCCAAAAGATGAAACCCAGCCCTGGAGAAGCCACGTGAGGAACACCCACAGGAAACAGAGGCTGAAAGCAATGGAGCCCAGGAGCAAGGGACAAGCAGACACCAGCAAGGTGTCTTCCCAAGTGATAGAGTTGTTCCAGATGGCATCAGCCTTTCTTGAGTGAAGGGAACCTCCTGTTGTGTAAATTTGGACATTTTCACAGCCTTAGAACTGTAAACTTGCAAAATCCTATGATGGGTACTAAATATAGAATACTGAAGTATCCCTGAAACAGTACGAACCTCTTGTACTAATGGTTAATGGCAATATCAGTACATTTTTAATGGAACAATCAAACAAGTGAATGTAAAAATGTGACTGAACAAGTACATGTGATAATAGAATTCAAAAGTGTTCTTCAGAAATGAATGAATTCATATATTTAAGATTAAAACGTCAAATAATTGAAAGGAAAA
Organism: Tamandua tetradactyla; assembly: GCF_023851605.1. Classification (NCBI taxonomy): domain Eukaryota; kingdom Metazoa; phylum Chordata; class Mammalia; order Pilosa; family Myrmecophagidae; genus Tamandua; species Tamandua tetradactyla. Next base: position 44,228,797 of record NC_135329.1, on the reverse strand, counting down.
CGAGTGTTCCTGGCAAGGTAACAATGAACATGAGGTTGTAAAAGAGGCAGAATGGATGATTTGGGAAATGGAAAGCACGGCTTTGAATTCATGTGAAGGTAAGGGAGAAGTGAAATGAGAGTAGAAATGTAGCTAAGGGCCTGTGCATAGGGGGCCAGTGTAAAGGGAGGATGAGCAGAGAATGAGGGAGAATATAGGGGAGTGTCTGGTGTTTGAGTAATGGTCTATTTCTTGACCAAGGTCGTGATTACAGTAGTCTGTATACTTTGTGATAATGTATTATAATAAAACTATGATATATACACTTTCTTATATATATGTTATATTTTAATAATAGTGATAATAATAATAAATAAATTGATATTAAATGGAGTCAGTTCAATGAGATCGAACACAAAAATGCTTCCTCTATGTCATTAATATCATGAGAAATATTTAAAATAAAAATATTCCATCCCAACATTAAATATGCCACAAGGAATGGAAATAATAATGGTGAAAATATGACGCATATCTTTTTTTTTTTTTTAGAGAGGGAGGAAGGGAAGGAAAGACAGAGAGAAGGAAGGAAGGATGGAAGGGAGGAAGAAAGGGAAACATCTTCTTGTTTTATTGTATTTTGTTTGTTTGTTTGTTTTTTACATGGGCTGGGGCCGGGAATCGAACCGAGGTCCTCCGGCATGGCAGGCAAGCACTTTGCCCGCTGAGCCACCGCGGCCCGCCCTATGACGCATATCTTAACATTGCAGGGAGAGAAATAATACATAAATAATATACAAATTTCTTTGAGAGAAAAACTGTATATTTAAAGATGAATTTTCTCAGATTAAGGTATAATTTCAAAATAATGAACTTTATATCCTCTTACAGATAAACATTGCCATATAAAATATGTCTAACATCTGTGGAAATAAATACATGTAAATAAATAAAATAATGTCATTTTGCCTCCACATTAGAATATTTATTTAAGTACTTCTCCACAGTGACAAAGTTTGGTGAACAAGACATTCATTGGTGAAAGCGTAAATCATTATTATTTATCTTGGTAGAAATTTGACCATATTTGTAAAAATCAACGTTTTATATCCTCTATCAAGAAATTCTGTTTGTTGGAACCTATTTTAAGGACATAACGAAAAAGGATATCAAATATTTTAAAAGTCTGATTATTTATGTGCTATTTCTAACATTGTCCAATAACATAGGAATGTCTAAATTAGTTCAGCACACCTATACAATGTAATTACACTAACAAATATACATTTTATTGCTGTATTAGACAGTTACAATTCAAAAGGGTGAAAGAAAAAAAATAAAACTCACCTGTAATCTTTCAAACAAAAGAAAAAACACCTTGCTATTTTCATATATTTCACTAAAGGGTATTTTCTATGTGCGTATAATTATTTGTATGGAATATGTTCATATCTCAGCTTCCATCACATATATATGAAAATCTTTATTGTAAATACTTATCTATAGCATGATCAAATAGAGCCTAAAAAAAGAATGCAAGGGTGGTTTAATAATAGAAAATATTATTAAAGTAAACTAGCAAATTAAGAAATTACAAACCCAAATAATATGATATCTTATCATTTGATCACTTAAATCCCATAATTATGCAATTTCAGCTACCTTAGAAATATTAACAAATTAACAAGTCTTAATAAAGCAAGGCATTAAAAGCCTAATAGCCTACTTAAAAGTTAAAGGATAATTTAACTTTTCTTTTTAAAACTGAAATAAATCAGCGATAGTCACCATTGCTTTTACTAAATATTATTGGAGACATAGCATTCAATAGAATAGTGTAAGAAAAATTACAATAGCCTAAGGATTGGAAAGGAAGAAACAAAACTATTGATTTTTACAGGTATGATTACTTCATTAAAAAATTAAAGAAAAACCCCACAAAGGATAGGTCAAATCTACTTAAAATTTAGGCCTAAGAGTCACCCCCAAGAGAGCCTCTTTTGTTGCTCAGATGTGGCCTCTCTCTCCAGCCAACACAACAAGAAATCTCACCACCCTCCCCCTGTGTATGTGGGACATGACTCCCAGGAGTGTGGACCTTCCTGGCAAGATGGGACAGAAATCCTAGAATGAGCTGAGACTCAGCATCAAGGGATTGAGAAAACCTTCTCCACCAGAAGGGGGAAGAGTGAAATGAGACAAAGTGTCAATGGCTGAGAGATTCCAAACAGAGTCAAGAGGTTATCCTGGAGGTTATTCTTATGCATTAAGTAGATAGTACCTTGCTATTCAAGATGTAATGGAGAGGCTGGAGGGAACTGCTTGAAAATGTAGAACTGTGTTCCAGTAGCCATGTTTCTTGAGGATGATTGAATAATGATATAGCTTTTACAATGTGACTGTGTGATTGTGAAAACCTTGTGTCTGATGCTTCTTTTATCTACCTTGTCAACAGACGAGTAGAACATATGGAATAAAAATAAATAATGGGGGGACAAATGTTAAAATAAATTTAGTATGAAATGCTAATGAAAGTGAGGGGTAATGGGTATGGTATGTATAATCTTTTTTTTCTGTTTCATTTGATTTCTTTTTCTGTTGTCTTTTTATTTCTTTTTCTGAATTGATGCAAATGTTCTAAGAAATGATGAATATGCAACTAAGTGATGATATTGTGAATTACTGATTATTTATGTTGATGTTTTAGTTCATTTGTGAATTTTTTTAATTAATAAATAAATTTTTTAAAAAATCAAAGAAAATCTACACAACTATAGCAACCAAAGAAATAGTTCAGTAATATGGCTAAATAAAAGATCTAAATACAAAAATCAGTCTTTTCCCTGAACAAATCATCAACCATTACAAAGGTTATAAAAGTTAATTAAATGCTCCTTTTCACAATAGCAATTTATCTAAAATATATATTGGAATAAATCTAACAAAAATATGCAAAACATTATTTTAAATTTTCTAAAACTTTATTAAAGCATAGAAAGTTTAACATAAATAATGACAGTTATGTTACAGGTATTTAAGTAAAACTCACTAAATTAAAGATGTCAATTAAAAAATTAAAGTTAGTAGTAATTCTTAATATCATCACATAGATGTATGATCATCATTTCTTAGTACATTTGCATCGATTTAGGAAAGAACTAGCAAAACAACAGAAAAGATATAGAATGATAATATAGAGAAAAAAATAAAAATAATAATAAAAATAAAAAATAGAAAAAATATATAAAAAAACAAAAAATACAAACAAACAAACACAAACAAACAAATCAATATACTGATTGCATATGTAGAATGGAATGATTTCTAAATGTTGTGTTAGTTAATTTTTTTAATTAATAAAAAACAAACAAAAACAACAACAACAACAACAACAAAAAATAAACCACACCCCAAATCCAAAAAAAAATAATTTAGTTTGAAATGCTAGTGATCTATGAAAGCGAGGGGTAAGGGGTATGGTATGTATAATCTTTTTTTTTCTGTTTTCTTTTTATTTCTTTTCCTGTTGTCTTTTCTTTTTCTAAATTGATGCAAATGTTCTAAGAAATTATGAATATGCAACTAAATGATGATATTGTGAATTACTGATTATATATGTAGAATGAAATGATCACATTAATGTTTTAGTCCGTTTGTTGTTAAATTTTTTTAATTAATAAATAAATATTTTTTTAAATGGCAAAAAAAAAAAAAGATCCCACAGTTTGTCATGGGCTACCATATGATCCTCTCAGATTTTTACATCTAGGTGCTCCAGAATATAGGAGGCTAGAAGGCATAAATATATATATTTTTATCACCACTTCTTTTTCCTTCTTTTCTTTGTGAAAATTAACACATATACAAAAAAATTAATGTTACATATCATTGAATTCCAATCAAATATGGACAGTACTGCTCACACAAATTAAAAATGTCATTCTGAAATTTCTAATTAATATGAAATGGCCAAGAATAGAAAGATCAATGCTAATGTAAATGAAGGAGAAGGAAAAGGAAGCTGAATAGCCATGGCAAAGACCATAGAGTATGAGAAATTAAATATATGTTTTAAAAAATCAATGGAAAGTAACTAAGAGTTTAGACATAAATTTACCCATTTTAGAAATTTGATTTATGAAATAAGAAAAAATAAAACTCATAGGTGAACTGAAAATGGGAAAATGAATTAAATATCTGGAAAAATTAAATTAGATTCCTTTGTACAACATACTCAAAAAAAAATTCCTCATAGAGAAGACCTTACATTGAATGGATAAATTTGTAAGTTTTAGAGGAATTTATATGTGAGAACAGCTTTATGATTCAATAAGGACAGATTTCATCAAGAGGACCACCAAAAGCATAATCTATTAAGGAAAGTACATAAAAAACTGGATAAAATTAACTTTAAAACACTTATAATAAAGAAACTATAGACAAATTGTCATTATTTAAAGGCAAGCCATAGCGTAAAATAAAATAATTATAAAACATATAATAAAGTAGTTTGGTATCCATCACATGTATTTTCAAAGTTCCCTAAAATTTCCACAACCACCTCTGCCATTGCTTTTATCCAGGATCTGAAAACAAACAAACAAAGATTCTACATTCTTTTTTGTTATTTTTCCCTTTTTGATGAATTTTATTGCTTTTTGTGAGGTTTATTTCTTTACTAGAGACATTGTGGGTTTACGGAACAATCGTGTATAAAATACAGGATTACCATAAATCATCCTACTGTTAATACTTTGCATTGGTGTGGAAAATTTGTTACAATTGATGAAAGCAAATTTTTATAATTGTACTATTAATTATAGTCCCTGGTTTAACATAGGGCTCACTGTTTGTGTAGTGTAGTTCATCAGATTTTTAAAAAACATTTTTAATTATCCTATATACAATCTAACAATTTCCACTTTAATCACATTCAGATATATATTTCAATGCTGTTAATTATGTTCAAAATGCTGTGCTATTCTTATCTGCAGCTGGAGAGGGTTGGAGCTAAGGTGGTGGTGTGGATGAGCAGCAGTTCATAAAGAAAAATTAAATTTTCAACAAGAAGAAAGGTTGTTAAGCCAAGGTGGGACATGGAAGAACTACAAAAAGCAAACACATTATATAAGGAAAATTGATTGGCAAAAAAAAATCATAGTTGACTATCACTAAGCAATTATGGAAAGAGGTTAAAAGCTGTCATTTCATACCATTTGGATTGGCACAAATGTAAAAATCTGACAAAATCAAACTATTTGGAGAGAGATAGCAAATCGCTGAAACAAATTTGGAGGCATTTTGTGATATCTAGTAAGAGTAAAAATGCCTATACCCGAGGACCTGTCAATTATTCATTTAGATTTATCCCCTACAACCCTTCTCCCCAACCTTGTTTCACCTCTTAGTCAATGACAGAATCTGTATGACAGTTTGTATTAAAAAGGAAGGACTGCTCTGAGCATAAATCACATCCCTCCCACCCTGAATCTATACATTCTGGCAATCCAAAGACTGAAGGAACCATTTTGTACAAGCCCACTGGAAACACCCTTAACATCCTACTATGCCACAGTTGTGGAAAAACACATAGAGAAACTCAAACAGTTGCACAGAAAGTGATAGATGATACACTATTGCCCATGGCAGATGTGAAGGAAATGGTATACTCAAAGTAGGTATACTCAAAGTAGATAAATTACCCATAGTTTATTTACATTGTGGAATAAACTAATGGCACTTAAAATCTATGAATAGCAAGATCTTCCTATTGATTGATAAATCTCAACATTAGCAAGAATGAAGCACGGTGCAAAACGGATATTCTATATTCAGAATAGTTGTGAAAATTGTGGAGGGAATGGTTAAGAGATAAAGTGAGAAAGATCATCTCTGTGAACTTTTTCTTTTTTAAAAAAGTTCAGAAGTAAACAAATGTGGCTTTATGATAAGCTTTGTGAAAAATTCTCAGGGGGAACACTAATACTCTTTCTGTATCTGTGAAATATTTATTAACTATCACAAATAGAAGTGGTTGAATGAATGACAGGAATTTTCTTGAAAAATCATGGAAGACAAGAAGGCTTAAAGAGTACCTCAATGCTTCTTTTTTATTCTGTCCTATCTCAAGCTTGCATGGGTAAACCAACTGGAAGATAAATTTAATGTTCCAGATACAAACACAATAAAAAACAAACACATATATATTCACCTAGATATATTTAAAACAGTGACAAAGGCATAAAAACAAAACTTAAAACAATAAAATGAAATTAATTACATTCTCAGAAATAAATGATGGACCATAGAGTAAGCTCAAGGATTAATGGCACAAAGCATGAAGGTGTTTTGGGCACAGAGGACATACTCATTTTTCACTACCAGATTGTCATAGGCAACTTTCTATAAAAGTATGCAGGAGCATGTTGGACAAGTTATGGTTTCCTTTGATTACTCCAATGCTCTGAGATGATCTGCCAGAACTTTTTAAATTTCCATTGCTCTAACCGTGAGCCTTATAGAAAAATTACCACAGTATTTCCAGGAGCCAGCTGCCATTCCACATGAATCCCTAATAAATGATCTTTACTCTTTAAGTAAATGAAGATACTATTTTCCCAAAGAACTGAAGATGATAATTAATTTCTGTGCTACAATTTGCAATTATGTGACATCCGTAGGGCACAGGGAACTGAAAAAGATGTCACAAGCAATATATACATTGTTTGAACATTTACAAAGACTTATTATTTTTTTTTTACTTTTAACTGGTGATTTTGATACTTCTTTTTTAAAGGTAATAATGTAGTCACTTTTTTAAAGGATTAAATTCATTCCTTGCACTGAAGGTTTATAAGAGAATTGCTTATAATTGCTGGCACTTGACTTATGTAGCCCAGCAAACATGTTTGTAATTTTAATCTGCACCCCTGTAAGTGTGAACCCATTCTTTAATGGATGGCCTGAAGATGTTCCTTTTAGGTGAAGTGTGGTCCAACTGAATGACAGTGTCTTCATCTGGATTACTGGAAGCTTATAAGGAGAACAACAAGGAAATCACAAAAGGGAGAGAGCAGAGAACATTACTGTATGAATGGAAGCAGAGTTCAAATCCAAGGAAAACCAAGAATTTCAAGCAGCCACCACAAGAACTACAATTTTTAAGGAGAAGGCACACCTTGCTTGTGTCTTTTATCTTTTTTTTTTTAACATTTTTTAATTGTGAAATATAGCATAAACACACACAAACTATTTTCAAAGTACATTTTAACACATAGATACAGAACAGATTTCAAAGTTTGGTATGAGTTACCATTCCACAATTTTAGATTTTTCCTTCTAGCTGTTCCAAAACACTGGAGACGAAAAGAAATATCAATATAGCGATTCAGCAGTCATGTCATCTGTTAAATCCTATTAGTCTCTGTTATAGCTCCTCCTTCTCCTTTGATCCTTCTCCCAATCTATTGGGATCTTTGGGATCTATCTAATGTTTTCATGTTTAAATGGGGTGTCAACAATATAGGATAGGGGGATGGACTAGTTGATGCTCTTGGAGGGGATGGCCCCTCTGAGCTTCAGGACTTCTCTGGCTTAGGAAGCAACCTATAGAAGTTATAGATTTCTTGAAAATAAACTTAGTGCATGAAAGTTTTGTAGAGTCTCAGTTAGATCCTTAGGTGTTCTTTAGGGTTGACAGGAATAAAGTTGGTTGGGGTTTAGCAAACCATAATAATTAGGATAGCTAGCTGAAGCTTGAATAAGAGTAGCCTCCAGACTAGCCTCTCAACATTACTTGAACTCTCTCAGTCACTGACACCTTATTTTGTTACATTTCTTTTCCGCCTTTTGGTTCAGAAGGTATTGTTGATCCCATGGTGCCAGGATCACACTCATTCCCAGGAGTCATGTCCCATGTTGTCAGGGACACTCATGCCCCTGGACATCTAGTCCCATGTAGGGGTGAGGATAATGATTTTCCTTGCAGAGTTGGGCTTAGAGAGAGAAAGGCCACATCTGAGCAATGAAAGAGGTTTCCTGGGAGCAACTTTAGGCATAATCATAGGTAGGCTTAGCTTCTTTACTATAGAAATACGTTTCATAACGGCACACTCAAAATCAAGAGCTTTGCCTATACTTGGGATTCCTTAATGTTTGAGAGAGTACCAGGTGTTTCCCAGGTAGGAAAGTTTAATAGTCCCATATTTGTTCTCCAACCCCTCAAGTGACTCTACCAATACATTTTAATATCAGCACACCATAGTCTAGGATGTACCCAGGTATTACATTAAATTATACAGAATTGCAAGGTCTCATTTCTGATATGTGCTCCATGTGTTTGGGTTGTTTAAATGAACTATCCAGGCAGAGTGATTTATATTGTGTGTTATAGAAAATTTAGGCTATAGACAATGAGCCTTCCTGATTTTCTGAGGCTTTAGAATACATACAATATCTTCCTTTGCCCTGTATTCTTATTTACCTTAGTGCCAAATAAATCAGCTTCATTTTTAGCTCTCATTGAAGCCTGACCTCTTTTTTGGTTGCTTTAACTGTTATTGTTTGTAGGAATGCTGACTTTCAGAGCTGCAGAACCCCAGCTCTGAGTCTTACATGGCACAGAGGTACTCAAAATTTTAGGGAAATAGCAGCGTATACACATATGGCTCAGTGTCTCAGTGTCTAGAAATATACTTATAATTTCTAGCTAAGTCTAGGGTCCAATTTTCGTATAAGTATTTTCTGGAAGAAACCTTAGCATAATTTTTCTTTGTTTCTGGTTTATTTTGTACAATATATTGTCCCCAAGGTTCATTCAGTTCATTCTCTGCCTCACAAGATCATTCCTTTTTGTAGCCACACAATATTCCATCATACATACATATATATATTATATTATCATACATATACATATATATTATATTATCATACATATACATATATATATATATATAATCATTCACCTTTCAGTTTCTCAGTAATTGTACACTTTGGCCCCCTCCATTCATTGATTAGCATAGATAAAGTGCAAAATAAACAAACCATGTCTTACTGTGCCCTCACTTTGTTGTACCATCACCAGCACTTTCAATTTTAGATAGTTTTCCATGGTCCAACAAGACAAAGAATTGATAAACTCAGCCTCTCCAAATATCAAAACAAAACTCTAATTTCTTGTTCCTCCCCTCAATTATTTACTCCTGATATTGCTGTAGTACTGTTGATGTCTTAGTGTTAACTATAAGCTATAGAATGTTATTTTAGTTTCCCCCTATATGCTTCTCCTCTATTATGGACTCTCTGTGCAAGGTCGAACTTTTGAAGTTGTCCATGCGAGAACTTATTTATAATTGTAGAGCTAATAAGTAGGATACATGACACTATACAATACCTTTCAATCATATTCATTTTCAATATGTTAATGTTACTTATAACTCCACTAATGAACTAACATCACTTCTATTCATTCCCTTATATTTAACTTCAACCTCACTGGGTAATCGCTCTCACATCTCTAACTTCTGTGTACCTCTAGTTCCCCTGTATTCTATGTTATAAGCTTCTGAGTTTACCTTTACTAGAGTCATAATAATGAGATCATACAGCATCTATCCCTTTGTATCTGTCTTATTTCACCCAGCATTATGTCATCAAGGTTCATTCATGTTGGCATATGCTTCAAGGCCTCATTTCATCTTACTGCTGCATAATATCCCATCATATGTATATATGACATTTTGCTTATCCATCATCCATTGGTGGGTACTTGGATTGTTTCCATCTTTTAGGAACTGTAAATAGTGCTGCTATGAATATCAGTGGGAAAATGTTTGTTCATGTCACTACTTTCAGCTTTTCTGGATATATACTGAATATTTATATTGCCATGTTGTAGGGCAATTTGATATTTACTTTCTGAGGAACCACCAAACTGTCTTTCACAACAGCTGTACCAATATACATTCCCACCAGCAGTGAATAAGTGTTCTAATTTCTCCAAAACCTCTCCAACATTTGTAATTTTCTTTTTGTTTAATAACAGCCATTCTGGTAAGTGTAAGGGTTATATCTCATTTTACAAATACATTTAGCCATTTGTACTTGCTCTTAAGAAAAATTTCTATTCATTTCCTTTGCCCATTTTACAATTGGGTTATTTTTTTTGTTGGCTGCTGTATACTTTCTTTATGTACAGAGGATATCAAACTTTTATCCAATATATGGTTTCCAAATATCTTCTCCCATTAAGTTGTCTGCCTAGTTACCTTTCTGACAAAGTCCTGTCAGGCATAGAGGTATTTGATTTTGAGGAGTTCCCATTTATCTACTTTTTTCTGTCGTTGCTTGTGCTTTGGGTGTAAAGTTTAAGTACTGCCTATTACTAGGTCTTGAAGATGTTTTCCTGTATTTTCTTATAGGAGTTTTATGGTACTGGTTCTGATATTTAGGCATTTGATCTATTTTGAGTTAATTTTTGTATAGGGTGTGAGGTAGGGGTCTCCTTTCATTCTTTTGGCTATTGAGGTCCAGTTCTCCCAAGCCCATTTATTGAAAAGACTATTCTGTTCTGATTCAGTGGACTTCGGGGCCTTGTCGAAGATCAATTGACCATTGATTTGCTGGTTTATCTATGCTCTCTCAGTTCAATTCCATTGACCAATACGTCTATCTTTGTGCCAGTACCAAGCTGTTTTGACCACTGTGGCTTTCTAATAAGATTTGACATCAGGAAGTGTTAGTCCTTCCGCTTTACTCTTCTTTTTTAGGATATCTTTAGCTATGTTCAAGGTCTCGTTTCCTTCCAAACAACTTTGATAACTACTTTTACAAGTGTTCAAATTAGGTTTTTGGGATTTTGGTTGGTATTACACTGAATCTATATATGAATTGAGGTAGAATTGTCATCTACCTAAACTTTCAACCTTCTTAGCCATGGGGATGGTATGCCTTTCTACCTATTTAGGGCTTTGATTTCTTTTAGCAATGCTTTGTTGTTTGGTTTGTACAAGTCTTTACATCCCTTGTGAAGCTTATTCCTAGATACATGATTCTTTCAGTTGCTATTTCAAATGGATTTTTTCCCTTTATTGTCTACTCAGTTAGGTCATTATTTATGTATAGAAACATTACTGATTTTTGTACAGAAATTTTGTGTCCCACCAATTTGCTGAAATTGTTTATTAGCTTATGTAGCTTTGTCATAGGTTTCTCAGGATTTTCCAAGTATAGGATCATGTGATCTGCAAATAATGAAAGTTTTACTTCTTCCTTTCCTATTTGTATGGATTTTATTCCCTTCTTCTGCTTCATCACTCTAGCAAGAACTTCTAGCACATTGTTGAAAGATAGTGGTGACAATTGTCATCCTTGTCTCATTACTGATTTTAGGGGGAATGCTTTCAATCTCTCACCAGTAAGTATGATGCTGATTATGTTTTTTATATATGTCCTTTATGACATTGAGGAAATTTTCTTCAGTTCCTACCTTTTGAAGTGTTTTTATCAGGAAAGGATAATTTGTTTGAATACTTTATAAGCATCAATCAATAAGATCATGCAATTTTTCCCTTTTGATTTGTCAGTATGTTGAATTAAATTGATTGATTTTCTTGGGTTGAACCACCCTTGCATTCTTGGTATAAACCCCACTTGGTCATTATGTATAATTCTTTCAATGTGTCATTGGATTCAATTTGTTAGCATTTTGTTGAGAATTTTTGCATCTATGTACATTAGAGATACTGGTCTCTAGTTTTCCTTCATCGTAGTGCCTATATCTGGTTTTGGTATTAGAGTAAGGTTAGCTTCATAAAACGTTAGGTAGTGTTCCTTTTTTCTCACTTTTTTGGAAAAGTTTGAATGGAATTGTGTTAGCTGTTTTGGGAATGTTTGATAAAATTCCCCATTTGAAGCCATCTGGCCCTGGGTTTTTCTATATCAGAAGACTGATTGAATCTTTTTACTGGTAATTGTTTGTTGAGATCTTCTATTTCTTCATGAGTCAGCGTAGCTTGTTTGTGTGTTTCTTGGAAATTGTTCATTTTGTTTAAGATATCTAGAACTTTACTGATTTTTTTACAATAATCTTATAGCCCACCGATTTGCTGAAATAGTATCCTTATGATTTTTATTTTAGTTTCTTCAGGATCCATGGTAACATTCGTCCTCTCATTTCTGATTTTGTTTATTTGCGTCCTCTCTCTTTTTTTCTTTGCCAGCCTAACTAGGGGTTCATCAATTTCATTGATTTTCTCAAAGAACCAACTTTTAGTTTGTTGATTCTTTCTATTGTTTTTTGTTCTCCAATTCATTTGTTTCTGCTTTAATCTTGGTTATTTCTCTTTTTTCTATTTGCTTTGGGTTAGTTTGCTCTTCTTTCTTCTTTGACTCACTCAGTGTTTAAGAGTGGCTTATTTATTCTCCATATATTTGGGAAAGTCCTGGTTCTTTGGTGGGTATTGATTTCCAGCTTCATTCTTCTGTAATTAAAGGAAGTGCTTTGAATAATTTCAATTTTATTAAATTTATAAAGAATGTTTTATGCCTCAGTATAGTATCTATTCTGGAGAACATTCCATGACACTAGAGAAGAATCCGTATCCTGGTGTTTTGGTGTATAATGATCTATATATGTCTGTTAGGTCTAATTCACATATCACGTTGTTTAAATTCTCTGTTTCCTTTGTTGATACTCTGTCTGGTTTTTCTAGCTATAGAGGAAGAGTGGTGTATTGAGGTATCCCTCTATTATTGTTGAAATATCTATTGCCATCTTCAGTTTTGTTAATATTTGCTTCATATACTTTGGAGCTTCTTGATTAAGAGCATAAATATTATGATTGTCATTTTTTCTTGGAGAATTGTCCTTTTTATTAATATGCAGTGTATTTCCCTGTTTCTTATGACATATTTACATTTAATGTATATTTTATTTTATGTTAGTATAGATACTCCTGCTTCCTTTTGATTATAGCTTGCCTAGAGCATACTTTTCCATTGTTTCACTTTCATTCTGTTGTATCCTTGGGTCTAAGATGAGTTTCTTGCAAGGAGCATATAGATGGATCACATTTTTTAAATTCATTCTTCCATTCTGTATCTTTTAATTGGTGACTTTAGTCCATTAACATTCAAATTATTACTGTAAAGGTAGTTATTCAACCTAGCATCTTATCTTTTAGTTTTTATTATCAGATCTATATATTATTTTTCCTCTCTCTCTTTTTATCCTTTAAGTTATCCTTACTGATACTATTCAATTCCGTATCCTCCTCATGATCTCTCTCTTCTGTCTTTTTCTTCAGTCAACAGAAATTCCTTTAATATTTCTTGTAGGGCAGATTCTTGTTGACAAATTCTCTCAGACTTTTGTTAGTCTATGAAGATTTTAATCTCTCCCTCTATTTTGAAGGGTAATGTAGGAGCCAAGGGTTTAAACAAGACCTGCAGAATTTGTTGGGAGCAGCTGGCATCAAAGTGGCAGCAAGAAATTGAGGAGGTAGTAATTTGCTTAATGGAGAACAGTCTGGGGGAAAGAGAGAAAGTTTGTTTTGTCTTAACCCCAGGTTCTTTGTGGTCATCTTAAGTAAGCACTCTGTATTCTCACCAGGTGCATGCATACTCTTTGTCACGTGAACCCTGCAGTATATAAGCAGGAACCAATTAAGAATAAAGTTGTCTGATGTCTCTGGTCTGTTATAGCTGAGCTTCAGACCCCCTTAACCCATCTTTGTTTGTCTTTTATTCTTTCTTTCATTCTTTCTTTCATTCTTTCTTTCTCATCATTCCTTAATATCCTTCAATCTCCGTTTCATAGGAAGCAACAGGATAATTTGGCTGGATAAAGAATTCTTGGCTAGAATATTTTCTCATTCAGGATCTTAAATATATCATTCCACTGCCTTCTCACCCTCATGGTGCCCATTGAGTGGCCCAAACTCAATCTTATGTTCTTTCCTTTGTATGTAGTGATTCGCTTTTCTCTTGCTTCTTTTAGGACTTTCTGCTTCTCTTCCACATTTGCTTAGTATGTGTCTTGGAGTAAGCCTATTTGGATTTATTCTATTTGGGAGTTTGTTTGACCTCTTTGATTTACATATTTATGTCCTTTATAAAAGCCAGGACGCTTTCACCCATTATCTCTTCAACTAATGTTCTTAGCCCTCTACTTTCCCTTCTCCTGGGATACTGGTGATTCTTATATTCACATGCTTCATGTGTTCCATCATTTCCCTGAAATCCTGTTCTATTCTTTCATCTTTCTTCTCATTTGTTCTTTTATGTGCTCAAGGTCAATTGTTCTGTCTTCTAGTTTGCTTATTCTTTCTTCTACCTCTTCAAATATGTTGTTTTGTGTGTCTAGTATATTTTAATTTTGTCTACAGTATCTTTAATCTCTGTGAGATCTGCTACTTTTCTATTTCTTTCAAATTCTTCTTTATACCCTTCTTCAAATCCTTTAGGTAATTATGAACATATCTTGCTATCATTTAATCATTGATATCTTTAGGTCATTATGGACAGCTTTGATTAGTTGTTCCAAGTTTTGGGTATCCTCTGGTGATTTAATTTTGTCATTTAGCTGAGCCATATGTGCCTGACTCTTCATTTGCTTTATGATTTTCTGTTGCATTTGGGACATTTGATTATCTTGATAAAGTTATTTTGCAAGTTGATTTCCTTCACTCATCTAAGGTTTTGTATTTGCTTGGTTTTGCATGAACTTTCCATTTTGCCCTTGATTTGTCAATAATCTCCCAGAAAACCAAGGCCCAGATCTCATGAAGCAGATGCAATACTACTTGAGGGTCTGATAAAAGCTGGACAGAATTTCTACTTCCTTCCAGCAGATGGCACTCTTAAGTCAGCTCTTCCTATCAGGTCCTCCTCTTGCAGACTGTGGCAGCTTGCTGAGCCACAGCCACTGAATCTCAGAATGGAGATTCAGTGCAATGCCAGCCAACACCACTGTTCATAATGCATGCTGAAAGCTGTTATCCCTGGAGCTGGGGGATGGATAGTGTTTACCTTGGTGGAGACTCTGCTTGCGTGCCCAATGAGTCTGGGAGCCCCAAGGCTCCCACTTTGGATGACCTTTGGCTGTAGATATTTCAGTTGCCCCTGCCCACAGCCAGTCTGGAAATGCCTGGTGGCTGGTCACAGCGCACAGCTGGTCACAGCATAAGTTTTGGCCAGCTTCCTTGGCCTCACCTTTCTGTCCATGTATGCCTAAGGTTTCTGGGTCTCTTGGAGAAAGGGGAGTGGTATTGGACCCAACAAAAGCCACTGGCCAATTGTCTGACTGTCTTCACTCTGTATCTCTCCCCTTCCTCCCCAAGAGATAGGATCCCCAGTCTCTAACAAAAAACAGGCACCCACAGCAGCCTGTCTCAGGTATCAGGGAAGGCACTTTGTACTGATGAACTGATCTCTGTGCACAGGGAAAGCAACTCTTCGGACTACCTTGTTCCCCACGGGAATTTTCAGCTATGGAGCTTGGAGGAAAGCTCTCCCAAGTCAGATTCAGGGGTAGGCTGGAATGCAGGAACATTCTAGTCTTTCAGGTTCCATAGTCTCCTGTGCACAGTCACTTGCCCCTGAAAGGATTGTGACTGAACAAAATCACCCCCTTTCTCATCCCAATTTCTCTACTTTTTTTTTTGTCCAGGGCCTCCCTATATAGTGCAGAAGACACTCTCTGGTCACTCATGCCCTGGAAATACAGTCCTGTTCTTTTTCTGTCCCTTATCTTTTTGTTGCACAGAGCTGGGGTGAACTCAGCCTATCCTATTCCATTATCTTCTGTTGCTGATGTCTTCATTTTGGGCCTCTTCTAACCTCAAAACCATGAGTAAATAAATTCCTGTTGTTTAAATCAACCCATTGCGTGGTACTTGTGATAGCAGCTCTGGAAAGCTTAATAGAATATCTCTCTCTTAGGCTAGATATTTTTCTCCATTTTGCACTTAGCTTTCTCTTGCTCTTACTCCAACCCATTCTGATTACCTTCCCTTGAATCCAAAAGGTGGTAAAGCAATTATAGCACATTTACTAGTTTCTTATAAAGTATATTCTGAGTTCCCCACTCAGAAATCTTAGCTAGCTCTCCATAGTTTAATGGGTTTCATAATGATTAATATAATAATTAATGCCAGGCTATAGTTTAGTGTACACTACCCTGTTGGAACATGTTGGGGCATGCCACAGTAGAGATCTGATTATATACAAAGGTCTGTGTTGAAGAAGGATGCAGTGTGGTTTCTGGCCCCAAAAGAATAGTTGTTCCCCAGTAGTCTAGGTATTTGTTGCAAAGCCCAGACTTCTGCACGAGAGAATAACCCACTATTTGATCCATTTGAAAAGCTGGTCCTAGTATATATGGACTACTTGATCATAGAAATTCAAGTAATTATGGGATTCGAGCTGCCAATCATGGGTACTATCAGATCCAATTAGTTATAATTCTTGGTAGACACATAAGTAATACATTTTATGGTGCAATTTAGGTACTCAGGAATAATCCAGAGCAGGACCATATAGCATGTTTCACAGACAGGTGAGACAAAATTCTATACCTCTTTGTACTAATAACTCCTTCTCAACATGCATCCCTACTTCCTCATGGTGGGTTTTCAACCATTAACTAACATAGCAAGAAAAAATCCAATTTGTTTCACAAGTAGATAAGCTCAATATGGAAACTGGCTGATACCATATTGTGGCCTCACTCAAAGGTGGCCCAGACAGATCCAGCAAGCTGTCCCATGTGCTCAATGGTCATTTTTCTTTCAAAGAAATAAAGAGCCTTTATTGAGATTGTGCAAGACAAGGAGAACAGGAGACAAAATCTCAGATCTGTCTCCTAAAATTGGAGATGCTGGGTTTTTATGAAATTCAAAGAAAGGGGTGTGGAGATAGTGATATTAGGATATTAGGAGACATTGATTGATTTGCTCGATTGGAAGCAGGGCTCCAGAGGCTGCTCTTGTGGATGGACAGAAGTTGGCTACGTTAAACACCAGGTACCAGGTTATGACTGGGTCATACATTCATATAAGATAATCAGTAAAGAACCTAAGTTAAACAAAGGGGGAAATTAAGCGTTATAAAGGAAGAATTGATAAAGTCCTGCTGGGACACCTATAATAAGATAAGGGGATACAAGCAGGGCCCAAATCAATTTATTACTGTCCAATTACAAGGTAAAGATTATATAGTTACAAAATATAACATCACCATCAAAGAAACAAATTAAATGAGTTTTAACTGTTTCAGATATTTGACTCTTGTTTCAAAAGGCTAGCATGCATCAAGGCTCTCAGTTACTTGTTAATTCTTTATACTCCAAATTCACCTTTGTATTGAACAGAGTTGGTGTCAGGTTAGATAGAGTTCAAATTTATTGTACTAGAATGGGGAAGAGGAGATTATTGAAAACTAAAAGTATGTAAAATGATATATATATTTTTATATTACTACTATATATATGTGCCTTTACCAAGAGCTCTATTTCATTAAGGGCTTGTTATACTAGGGGAGTAGAAACGATACAGAACAGCTCCCAGAGCCACGACAGAGATCAAAAAGACAGCGTACCCCATCCTGGAACAGCTGACTGGCTGAGAGAACCCGCTCCGGTGAGATCGCCGAGGGGTGTGGGCTTCACCAGGCGGGGCGGCAAGCGGCCGGAGTTCCTCCCTTCCCCCTTCCCGGGCCGGCTGGGAGAATTGGACAGGCGGTCCCCTCAAACCACGGCGGCTGGCACCCACACCACGCGCGGCCCCCCAGACCAACTGAGAGAATTGGATCGGAAAGGGGGGGGGGAGGGGCCTTCCAAACACGTGACTCCGGGCAGGCCGCGGCGGCTGGCGCCCTCCCGCCACACTTGGCGCCCCCAGCCGACTAGGAAATTCAGACGGGCACTCTCCCGGGCTGCGGCGGCCGGCGACCCTCCCCACATTTGGACCCTGGGCCGGCTGGCACTCTTCCAAGCCGCTTCGGCTAGCGAACCTCCCCGACGGCGAGAGTTTTCCAAAGTTAAAGGACCCACAGCACCTTTTACTGGTGGGACCCGCAGACAAACGTGTGCCACACGCGCCACCTACTGGGCAGGATAAGAAAAACAGATCCCAGAGATTTCACAGAAAAATCTTCCAAATTGTGGGGTCCAGCACCCAGGGAAATCTGACTAAATGTCCAGACGCCAGCAGAAGATAACAGATCATGCTCAAAAAATTGAAAATATGGCCCAGTCAAAGGAACAAACCAATAGTTCAAATGAGATACAGGAGCTGAGACAACTAATGCTGAATATACGAACAGAAATGGAAAACCTCTTCAAAAAGGAAATCGATAAATTGAGGGAGGACATGAAGAAGACATGGGCTGAACAAAAAGAAGAAATAGAAAAACTGAAAAAACAAATCACAGAACTTATGGAAGTGAAGGATAAAGTAGAAAAGATGGAAAAAACAATGGATACCTACAATGATAGATTTAAAGAGACAGAAGATAGTATTAGTGATTTGGAGGATGGAACATCTGAATTCCAAAAAGAAACAGAAACTATCGGGAAAAGAATGGAAAAATTTGAACAGGGTATCAGGGAACTCAAGGACAATATGAACTGCACAATATATACGTGTTGTGGGTGTCCCAGAACGAGAAGAGAAGGGAAAAGAAGGAGAAAAACTAATGGAAGAAATTATCACTGAAAATTTCCCAACTCTTATGAAAGACCTAAAATTACAGATCCAAGAAGTGCAGCGCACCCCAAAGAGATTAGACCCAAATAGGCGTTCTCCAAGACACTTACTAGTTAGAATGTCAGAGGTCAAAGAGAAAGAGAGGATCTTGAAAGCAGCAAGAGAAAAACAATCCATCACATACAAGGGAAACCCATTAAGGGCTTGTTATTTAATTTATCTACTCACATGGGCTTAAGTTGTGATGCTGCCTAGAGTAGCAAAAGAGACATTCAACACTGCTGTTGGGGGCTAGTAATATAAAAACAAAAAAAAAAAAACAGGAAACTCCCGCTTCCCTCATGTCTTTCCACTCTCTGCATCCTTTCTTTGTTTTCTTGTTTCCTGCTTTCCACTGAGACTGAGCAAATTGAGATCTGCACAAGTCCAGGCAGGGGACCCTACAGACCAAGTTCTCTCCATCGTCTATTACATTAAAAGACTCATATGCTGGCCCCAGGGCTCTCATATGGCTCAGAAGTTAAGAGTCCCCATAGCAACTCTACTGGAGACGTCACTAAATAGTAGCTAGGCAGAGAGGAGGATGGGTTGGAATTGGATAAAGGAATGAAGGCAAAGCAGGAAGCATGCTTTCAGTTTTCAAGAACCCTATCATTGGCCCATACTCACACTCAAATTTTAAGAGTTCCCTATTTGCAAAAGGATTCTAAAAGTGGAGCAGAAATAGCCCTTATAATAGTCTTACTCCCATACATACACAATAATTAAACAATGTTTGTGGAAAAACATGCATGCACTGCTGCTTACAATAACTCATTTCGGTATTTAATATCAATATTCCTCAAATGCTATAAACACTATTGACACCAAGACAAAATCTAGCAAATTAATCTTTTTCCATAATCAAGAACAAAAACTATATATGTACTCCTTCAATCATTTATTTATTAATTCATTCACCTTGTCATCTCTGAAAATACACTTCCATCTTAACATTTCAGCTTAAAATTAACCACTTTTTTGAATGTTTGTCAAATGTTTCCCATCCTACTTGAAAAGTTATTGTGGAATTCTTTGTGCTTCCATAACATTCAATTAGTGTCACTTTCATACCATTTTATCACATCGGGTTCTGTATTTGCTCAGTTAGACATGTGTAAATAGAATCCTAATTATTTATAACCATCTTCAGGCCGGGGAGTTTCTCTTGTTATTTTTCATTTGAATTGAATTTAATAAGTTTTCCTTTTCTGATTCAATTTGGAAATTGATTTCAGTCTATGTAGAGGTTCCATAAAACGATGCATGAAAAGAAGCAGTAAAAATTCTAATACTCCTTGACATAATGGGTCCAATGTGTAGCAACTTAGATCACTAGCATGCAAAAAAAAAAAACATGATCATTTTCACTAAGTAGCAATAGTTGCTTCTCCAGGGGAATGCCTCTTTGTAATGGTTCTTATTTACCTGCAATGTCATGAGCCAAATAATATTTTCCAGGTGTGATACTCTGTTCCTACCAAAAAAAACCATAGCTGATGTGGAAGTGATTACTCATAGAATTTTAGATTGCAATTATTAGAAGGGAAAATGTTACTTGACTGCAGAAAGTTCAGCCATCCCTGAATTTTTCACTCATTTTGAGACCTGTGATCAAATGTATCTCTGTTAACATTGGGAAATCTTTTGAGCCACAGTTCTATTTTAATAATAGGAAAAGAGTGTGAAATGCCAAGGTCATGAATGTCTTTTCCTTCTGAGCTCTTAATTCGTCGTTCAATTCTCACGAGGCTCAGATACAAGTGTGTGTGCAACTTTTGAAATGCACAGCCAGAGTCATCTTTGGTTTGCTTTGAAATAAGTCAAGCATTAGTGAATAAGCTTCCTCTCTTCCACAAAATACAGTTGGTAATAGCCTTTATGTGCCAAGCACTGCTCTGAGTAATTTATATTGATTAATACTTTTTTGTCTATCCAGCATTGTAGATGAAGCACAGAGTTGTTAATAATTTTCCCAAGGTCACACTATCCCTTGATCCCAGCAGTGTGGCACTGGCACGTCAGAAAGATGAACTGTAAAAAGAAGATATCTGGCCTACTTTAGGAATAGCAAGGACACTAGTGTGGCCAGAGCAAAAGGAGAGAAAAATAGATGGGAGATCAGTTAGAATGTGGGGAGCCTGATCATGTAGTAATTAATGTAATTCATTGTACAATAGTCCAATTTCCTTAAAATGACAGCAATGTAATCTAATGGGAGTTTAAAGATAGGGAAAACTATATAACTTAAGAAATAAAATAATAGTAATAGCCTCTTTCCATGAAAAATTTCATCTGAAATGGGTCTTCATAGATGGATAGGATTTCAGCTGGTGGTGTGATGAGACAAGGAGGATTAAAGGCAAGGAAACATCAGAAGAAGAAATGGGGATGGAGATGGGGATCCATATTTTCTATTTAGGGAATTGCCAAAAATTCTAGACTGGCTTAGAGCTTACAGTCCTCACAGAGTATTAGTAAGAAGGCAGTGCAAAATAATATCTCTGTTGTGAAAAATGCTTAATATCTAACGCATATTCTATTATGAATTTCACAAAGAAAGAACTGTGTAAATGCATCCATTTCTATTTTTAATATTCTCTTCTTCTTTCTAAGATTGAAGGAAAACAGATACAAACTCTAGTTCCAGAAAACTTGCGTTCAAAATATGACCACACAATTTCCTAATTATCTGACCTTGTACAGGTTATATTTTGAAATCTTAGTTTCTTTATCTGTAAAATAGGGTTAAAAATCATCTCTGTTTCTTAACTTGAAATTTTACCCTTTTCCTATATTGCATATTCCCACAAACCCAAAATATTTCTTCATTTAGCCAATACCTACCAACTGATCATGCAGTAAAGAAATCATAGTATCCTGAGAACATTCACTGGTCCTCTAGGTCTGAATCAACTATTTACTTTCTCTGAAGAGTTCCCATAGCAACCTGTACTTCACTCCCATAACAATTATCACACTGGTTTCAAATTGCTTCCTCACTTGTGGATTTTTGAAAATCCAGAGGATTCTGGAAGTTCAAATAAATTAGAGCATAGGAGGAGAGGAGAACTTTTCAATTTTCTACCCCCAAATAGCTAGCACAAAATCTGGCATCTAATAGATACCCATTCAATACCTAAAAAAGTGAATGAATGACTGCTCAAATACAAGAATGCTGTTATTGTGCCAGTTTGAATCCATTGTGTACCTCAGAAAACTATGTCCTTTAATCCTCATTCAATGTTGCTGGGTGGTATCTTTTTTATTGTTTCCATGAAGATGTGACCCACCCAATTGTAGGTGGTAATTTTTGATTAGATGTTTTCCCACGGAGAAACGTTTGGAAACAGCCGATAGACCATACAGCCAGACAGCTTTGGAGATGCCAAAAGAAAATGCCCCCAGGGAAGCCTTATGAAATGAGAAGAGAAAGCTGCCAGACATGGCCATGTGCCTTTCCAGCTGACAGAGGTGTTCTAGATCCATTGGCCTTTCTTGAATCAAGGTATCTTTCCCTGAATGCCTTGGTTTGGACATTTTCATAGCCTTAGAACTGTAAACTTGCAACTTAATAAAATCTTTTTTTTTTAAAAGCCATTCCATTTCTGGTATATTGCATCCTGGCAGCTTTTACAAACTAAAACAGTTATTATCCAGCTTCCGTTGGAACAATTTCCACATTCCAGCATGGACAATTCAAGGTAAATCTTAATGTGAACTGGAAGATTTAAAATATAGTGAAATTTATCCTCTTTTCTTTAAAGGAATTAGTGTTCAAAGAGCCTTAGTATTTGCTTTCACATTTATTCCTATTAATGTATAGTTTAGACCATATTTTTGTAATAATTTCATTTGTAAAGTAATTTGAGTTTCATGTACCTTAAGTGATTTGTATGCTTTTCGTAACTCAAACTTTATTCTACTATGTAAGATTGAACTTTGTGTTTAAAACAAGATATATTTGAAAATGCTCAGAATTATGAACCCTAGAAAAACATGCTCTTAATTTTAATTCATTACCGTGTGCATAAATCCAATGTAAATAGGACCTTTAGGTGAGGTTACTTCAGTTAAGTCATGTCCCAACTGAAATCAGATTAGTCTTAATCCTTTGACAAGAGGTCTTTTAGAGAAGGCTACAGAGGGATGAGCTACCAGGAGAAACCAGAAGTTGGAAGTCAATGGAAGCCAGAAGAGAAAGAAGGTTGCTGCATACATTGCAAAGGACCAAGAATCACTGGCAGTTAGTCCCAAAAAGCTTAAGACTTCAGGAAAAAAGCAATGCCTTGCTGAAGCCTCACTTTGAGACTTCTTCTAGTCTCAAAAGCATGAACCAATAAATTCCCATTGTTTAAGCCAATCCATGGTATGGTATTTGTTTTAGCAACTAAGAAATTATAACAATGTATTTTTACCTTTTTTTGCTTTGAAATACTTTCAATGTTACAGAGCAGTTACAAAAACAATGCAAACTATGTGGAGAACTCCAACATGCCCCTACTCCCCCTACAGGTTCCTTAGGCCTGAATCACTTTTCTTCATTATTTCTTCCTTTTTCTCCTTAGACTGCATGGTTTCAATAGTCTTATCTTCAAGTTCACTAGTTTTCTCTTCTGCCAGCTCCAATTTATTGAGTTCTTCAGCTTTGTTTGGTTCCTTTTCCTAATTGCCATCTCTCTATTGATATTCATTTTATCCATCTTATCATTTTCCTGATTTCCTTCCTTCTTTTTCTGTGTTTTCCTATAGATATTTGAGTATATTTAGGACTGTTTTAAAATGTCTTTGGTATGTCCCAGATCTGGCCCTCTGCACTGATGGTTTTTAATGTTTTAATTTTTCTCTTTTGCCTGGGCCATCGCTTTCTGTTTCTATGTATGTTTTGTAACCTTTTGTTGAAACCTGGTTATTTTGATATTTTAATGAGTTATCACTGGAATTTTGACTCTGCAGCATCTATTCCTTAAGTTTGTATTCAACTAGTTTTATGACATAGCTTTTATTGATTGTCAAGCTCTAACAAAAAGAAGAAGGAGGAAGAGGATGGGGAAGGAAAACATCTTTCCTAGTCTCTGTAGATTGACG
Organism: Tamandua tetradactyla; assembly: GCF_023851605.1. Lineage (NCBI taxonomy): Eukaryota > Metazoa > Chordata > Mammalia > Pilosa > Myrmecophagidae > Tamandua > Tamandua tetradactyla. Next base: position 44,204,987 of record NC_135329.1, on the reverse strand, counting down.
AATGCAAATATTCTCCTTTAGGGTTCATCCATAAAATGAGTTTAAAGAATACTTCCAGGCAAAAGCATAGGTGCCTCCATTATCCTTTCTTGGGCATGCATGTGTGACCCTAGGAAGTCCCTATTTATATGGTTCTGAATGTCCTCTCTTCCCTAGCAAATAGCTTCCTCACAGTCCTGGGTACTGCACTGTATGTCCTACTGCCATCAGTTCCTTGCCCCAGGTAGTATGAATTGACTGCTCTCCCACAGTGTCAGTAGGAGTGTTCTGTGATCTGCCTTCTTCACTCAGGGCAAGTTCTGTGATGGTGAATTCCTCAGAGCACCACCAGAGAGAGTGAGCCAGACATACACGCTTTCAGTATGCACATGAGGGTTACTCTGCTCCCTGTGCAACTGGGGCCAGAGATCTGCACTGGGAGCATGGGCTGGTTCCATGCAGATCAGGTGCAGGGTGTGAGAGGAGCCCGCTAGGGTGCTAAGGGATCTACTGCTTTTAAGTAGTTGTTTTTCTTGATTGGATACTTACCCTATTATTGCAGGAGGGGAAGGAGTGCAGGAAACAGCCCTGAAGAATATCACTCTTTTGTCTTGAACAGGGGGCTTCCCCTATATATTTTTTATTAAGTCTTCTGTGACACACATGTTTATATCAGTTTGATTATAACATGTATTGTTATTTTTATCTCTTAAAATATCCTCACATTATCTTTTCTTTCAGTAAGTAATATCCTTTTAAAATAGTAAAACAATCTTCCCTTTGAATTAAATTGCTGTAATACTCAAATGTCGCCTCCCATACAAAGGCCTTCTTGGATCTGCCTGCTGCTTTCTTAGCACTTTGTAGACTCTATTACTCTGCATTTATCACATTACCATGCACATGTGACTTCTAACTAGAATTTGTGCTGCTTGAAATCAAGGACCATATTTTTCTTCTTTCCTTTGTAGCCTAGTTCCCAGCCTTGGTGGTAGGTGAAGCTGTTTGTACCCCAGATAAACATGCTCTTAAATCTAATCCCTTCGTGTGGGTGGGACCTTTATGTAGGACCTTTCCATGAAGTTTCTTCAGTTAAATGGCCCACCTCAATCAGCATAGGCCTTTATCCTATTACCGAGTCCTTTAAAAGACTACAAAATTAAGACACAGAGAGAAAAAGCCACAAGAAGCAAGAAGTTACATTAACAGAACCAGGAAGAAAAGGGAGAGGCCAGAGGATGCCATGTGCTTTGTTACATGGCAGAGAAGTCAAGGATTGCCAGTAGCCAGCCCCAGGATACCACGATCTCCAGGGAGAAAGCATTGCTTTGTTGATGCCTTGATTTGGACATTTTCCTGGGCTTAAAACTTAGTGAATAAATTCCCGTCATTTTGTGGTATTTGCCTAAGCAGTGAAGGAAACTAAACACCAGCACAGTGTCTTGTGTAAACCAGGCATTCTATAAATATTTAACAATTGGAGCAGAAGACAGAAATAATTTTGCCCATGAGCATCTCCTTTTAAGGAAAGAACTGGTTTCGCTTAGAGAAATACCTTGATAGGGCACTTAGGGACAGAATTTGAAGCCCTAATGGAATAACCTGGAAGGAAACAATAAGATGAGCCCTAACCTCAGCTTCCACATAAAAATGCAGGCTGGCAGGCAGGAAGAGAATGGCAATAGTGATTAGTAGTCAGTCTAACTGTACATCAGGGCATGGAACCTCAGCCACTGAAAAGCAAAAAGTAAGAAGTTATTTCACAATTGTTTGGGCAGTATTTATAATAGCTTGTTTTGAAACAATTGTAAGAATTAACTAAGGAATCGTCACATGCATTTCACCCAAGAGATTTGTGCAATTACATTTTACCACATTTGCTTGCACGCACTCACTCTCTCCCCCATCTTCTCTATCCACCTGGAGGGTATGTCCCCAAAACAATAACTTTCTCCTGTGTAATTGTAATCATCCAATCTATAGACCCCATTCTTAATCCACGAAGTGTCCCAACAATGAAACTTTTTTCCTTACCTGTCCAGAATCTGATCCAGGATCATTAAATGACATTCCTCTTTAGTCTCTGTTCATACGCCATGGTTTCTCTGACTCTCCAGATTTTTCGGGTCCTCACTAATTTTAGAGTACAGGTTTCTCTTTCTAGACAATGTGCAAATACCTGGGTTCTTCAAATATTTCTTCAAAACGTTACATTCTTGTCCATAGCATCATGGAAATAATGTTGCATTCTTCTCAACATATTAATTTAGGAGGCACACAATGCTCATCTACCCGACCACTATTAAACTTAATCACCCAATCAGGTTTGGTGTTTATCATATTTCCATTGGAGATCACAATTTTTCTTGCAATTGATAATTATTTTGTGCAAAGATGCTCTGGGAATCTGCCTATATTGACTTCTTCATCCAGCCTCCTCCCACCACCTAAGCATCTGCTGATGACTCCTAGTGACTCATTTGCTTCCTTGATGCTTGCTGCAAGATGTTTTTCTATGTATATCATTCCTGCTATTTTCATTAGTCAGCATTCCACTGTGATGAAGAGCCTACCTGATAAAGATATTATTTATCTGTTTATTTATTCAATCTCTATGAACTTTTGAATTCCTATTTTATTCAGTGACTTGTATTCTATTACCATACTTATTTATTCTAATATTCAGATTATCCCAAATTTAGCCAGTGGGGGCTCCTTAAGCAGACACCTATACACTTTTTAAATTTTTTTTACATGGGCAGGCATCCAGAATTGAACCTGGGTCTCCAGCATGGCAGGCGAGAACTCTGCCACTGAGCCATAGTGACCCGCCCTCCTACACACTTTTGGCATGTCCATAGCATTGTTTGAACACTTCTTACTTTCTGCCACCAGTGGCTATTCCTGCTTCACCTTGTGATGCACACTTCTCTCCTGCTCTTTTCTGGAATCACCCATTTATCCAAACAGCCTTGCTTCTTTAGTGGAGCTTGATATTTAGAAATCAAGCTCTAAGTGCTCGATATCCTCATTGCTAGTGGAAAGTCCTTGCTTCTAGGCCCTCCCAGTGGATGAAGCTGGTGGGGTGAGGGGATATATATGTATGTATAAATGTATATATGTATGTGTCATGTTTATGTATACGCTTATGTGTATATGTGTGTGACCACCCACCGACACACACATAGAGGGAAAGACAGGCATTTATATCTATTTTATATACTCCATATACATATAAATGCACAGATACATATTTAAAAACAGAAAACAAAAATTTGACTTCACTTTCTTAATTCCAATGTCAATCCAACACCTCAGATTTCTTTCTAACTTTCTTTCTTTTCATACTTGTAAAACCCTGGTTTAAAACATAGAAATCTAGTCCTATTATCCTCAGTAGGTTTACTTATATGCCCTGTCCCCTGATATAACCAAACTCCCACCTATGCCTGTGACCATATCTGCCTCTTTAACTGCTGATGACAATACTGCCTGCGAGGGGGAAGAGAAGGTAAAGAAAAGAAAGAGGAAGAGGAAAGAAGAAGAACTTGATTAGTGATGTTGTTACGCAATGCTCTTGGCTGTCAGCCTGGAGTTGCTGCCTGTGAATTTCAGGGGTCTACTCCTCAGAACCACTTCTTTTGAATGAAATTGTAGTGTGGTAGCAAGGGGCAGACACTACCCTGATATCATTTATGTTACAACAGTGATTGCTAAACTATTAGTTGAAAAGGAGAATTAAGCAGAATCTCGACATCAGACCAGGAGCAATAGCACTGAAAAATTCCAGGCAATTAACAAAAATCTTGCAAGGTATTGTACTTTCCAAGGACCTTATAAGAAGGAGGTTTGAGTCTCTCTTCTCTAGGTTATAATTATGGGATATTGTAATATGAAATTAACAGTACAGATATTTTATGCAGCATATTTTTTTTAAAGATAAAACAGAAGACATTTCAGAAACAAAAGCTTTCTGTATAATTCCAGTAACCAACGAGGAAGAGAGGACATCCTGGAGGTGCCTGCCGTACTGTGATCAAATATTCCTCTTCAGCGGGATTCTTACATGCATTTCCAAAGAGTGAATTCTGCCACACAAGTGGACCTGGAAAATTATTTTTTCCCTCGGGACAGAATTGTCACCTTTATTTATGCCTCTGAAAACTTGCTCAGTCTTTTTGGAGTGCTGCATTGTCAATTCATTCAGAGAATGCCCAGGGGAAAAAGAAAACCTACCCAGAGCACTGGGATAAAAAAAAAAACTTTCTACTTCTTTCACAGCTTCATCTTTAGACAACTACCCCCTCTCTTCCTGGACTTCAAAGGTCCACCCTGATGAACTATGACAACCCAGCCTTCTCTTCACCTCAATGCCACCCCTCCCCAAACCCAGAGATTGAACATTTTCTCTGTAGGTAGTAGATTCTTGTTATGTATCTATGAGATCCTGATCTCATTCCAAGTTACTCTTTATTCTTAGCTCCAAAATGTGCCCCATAATAAATCATTTAGAAATTTCAGATGAAGGCATATGCTGTTTCATTACACGTATATTTTAATTGCTCAAATTTAGCAAATACACTTCAAATTCTATTTTTTAAAATAATTTTTATGGTCTATGCTTTCTTTGCTTTATTTAAAGTGAAGGTTTATGTTTTTGCAAAGAATTTCCTCCCAAGTTTAATCACCACAGCAAACAAGCCAATTCAATTCATGAGGATAAGGGACAAGATGGTATGAATTGGGGGTGGGGGTGGGGGTGAAGGAATAATTCTCCCTAGCCCTGTCCACCATATTAGGAATTTCCTTCAGATATAGAACTTTCAACCTTATACTGGCTTATTAACAGCGGCATTTGTAAGAAATGTTACTTCCTACGTCCTACTTCCTACCTGGGTAAAAATATAATTTGCATGGTCTACGGTAAGACACCAAGTTATTAAAAAAACTTACAAACTAGGCAATGCAGGAGAGTCTACACAGGCACCACCCGGCTTCGTGTCATTCTTACAAGGCAGTCCTGACCTTCAGGGATGGTGTCCCTGCGAGGTTACTGCATCCAGATACTGTACAAAGTAACCTTTCAAACACATAAGATCTTGTCCTTTTAAATCACTTTGTTTGAAACTTTCTTTCAGACTCTCACACTGCCTGGAAGTCAGAGTCGACATTTTCTTCAAAGATGTGCCTGCTTATTGATCAAATTCGCAGTTTCCTTGGAAATCTCCTTCTCAGTTTTGTTGTAAAAATAATACTCAGCATGCTGACGCAAAAGAATAGTTGAGATCCATCGTGATTAGGGCACATTTTTAGTGTTTGCTGTTATATTTTTGTTTTACTAGCAGAGATGATGGATCAGTTCAAAAATTCAGAAATTCTGAATTTCACAGGTCCTGGTAACATCCAGTATTTATCCCTAAAAGAGACGTCCTAGGCTGGCACTGCAACTTATAAACACTGAACAGCATGAGATTGCCTGATCGATACCGGACAGACTCAGATGACTTTTTAGTTCCATGCGGCTTAGGTGTTCTTGAAAGCTTTTCCCGATGTATGACTTTAGAAATGTAACAGGCTGGTTTGTATCAATTCTTTTGAGAAATCTTTATATTTTAAAGAGTGTGACATTTCTATAATTGTAGTAGCTCATAAATTTTATCAATTCTTTTTTTCTTATCCTGTACTTTTAATTCACCTTTAGGTTTAATGTCTTCCTTTATTGCCCTCTCTTTGAAGATTTTTTGTTGTTTTTTGTTTTGTTCCACCTTATTTCCTTTTTCTTCCCCTCTATTAGTTTGAAGTTATATATTCTATTTTTACTTTGAGGTAATCACTCCAGAAGTGTTTACAGAGTTAGCTGAACAACTCCTAAACTTATTATGCTTATCTTCTCCTGAAATGAAAGTGCTCTGAAATCCTTACGACTAATTTTCAAACTCCTGTCTTATTAAACTTTTAGTCACATGCACTTACTGAATTTTCTAAAAGGGGAGCCTGTGACAAATGCTCATGTGCCATCATTTTATTGGTGAGCAACCACAGGGAAGCAGGAGTTAGGAGAAAAAAAGTGAGGCATCTATTATGAAAGAAAAAAAGATTCTTGATAAACAGATTGTTTGATCTCCATGGCATCTTTGGAGAGGCCACATGAATAAAAAAGTGTATGAATGGTAGTGGGGAGAAGGCTGGAAAAGCACTAGAAGAATTTATCTATCAGGTTTCTTCTCCCTTTGATCAACTTGCCACCACTTCTGGGCCACACGGTTTGGAATTTCTAGCAACTGTTGGCTATAGTTGATCATAAGACATCAGGGCTGCGGCAAGTATAGTATGAACCATTGTCCTGGGTCAGGCCAACAAGTGGGCACTTCTGAATTGCTGTAACAGTCTGCAGACAATGGGCCCAGCCAAGTGAACTGGTTTGTCTGTGTGGGCTCCAGAAGTTGATGTGGCTTGAAACTAATGAAACTTAAGCTTACAGGCTCCTTACTTCCATAAGCACCTTCTAGAACTCTGCAAGGGCTCTGAAAATGTGCTTATGTGGTCATGGTTTATGGAATTTGAAGAAGTAAGATAACTACAGTAAGAGAGGATCACTGCATTTCTCAATTCAACTTCTCCATCACACTTCCCTCTGTGCTTAGAAGCATCAGGGTAATCAGTTGGGATCTGGCCAGAGAGAGAGAGTTGAGATGGTTATAGATTTAAATTGTTTTTAAATGGATATATTCATGTAGTTTGCAGTTGTTTTCATATCTAGTTGTTGCTAGCAATTCTGACATAGGAATAAGTTCCAGGAATATTCCTTGAAGTATCTTTCCCAAGAACTCACCTGGCTTCTTCTCAAAAAGGTGTGGTGTAAAAGGACGTATCATGATATGAATTTGCCCTATGTCACCTGGCATTGGAAATAAATAAGAAATGGAGGAAATACTAGATGTGAAATAAATTGGTAGCTGTGGAAAATTCTTCTGATAATCAAATGGTTAAACTTATGAACAGAGAGAGGATTTGAGTCTTATTAATACTTAGACAAAATAGAAATTGTCTCCTGTCAACAAAATACTTGCTAATGCAGAGCATGCAAAAGTAAATGCCCCATATATATTATTTTCTCTTGATAGAAATAGCACAGAGTAGAATTCAAAAGAATTCCTGTGTGTAGGGCATCATATAGGAAGAAAATATAATGGAGATATTTCAGATTGATATTTATAAAAGAATGGTTAGTTTTCTGTATTTTGCAGTGTTTGAGTCACTTGCCAATTTTCTACCTTTTGCTTTTAATTCACATAGAGTAGGTTCAAGTTGACAACCACCACAGACAGAATAGAGAACAATTCTGTCACTCCCCCAAACTCCCTTACACTGTCCCTTTAGTCACACACTTTCCTTGCAGCCACTGCTCTCCATTACTATGGATTTTCTTTTCAATAATGGTTCCATATAGATGGAATCATAACATATGTAACCTCCTGACACTGGTTTTAGTAAGCATAATGCCTTTGAAAGCCATCAGATTTTGCGTTTGTTGCTTTTACTGCTGAATAGTAGTAATCCCATTGCATGAATGTACTACATCTTGTTTATTTGTTCACTAGATGTTTTAGTTCCCTAAAGTTGTCAAAATGCAATATATCAGAAATGGGTTGGCTTTTACAGTGGAGATTTATTAATTTACAAGCTTACAGTTCTGAGGCTTTGAAAATGTCCAAATTAAGGCATCATTGAGATGCTACCTGGACTCTGAAAACAGACTGCCAGCAATCCTCAGCTCTTCTGCCAGAAGGTAAGGCACTGCTGGTCTCTCCCTTCTCTCCTGGGTTTCGTTGCTTTCAGCTTCTCACTTGTCTGTCTGTGACTTTCTTTCTCAGTTTCTGTGTGTGCCCTTCTCTCAGCTTTTGTGTGTTTTCCCTCAGTCCATCTCTTGTAAAGGACTTCAGTAGGAGGATAAAAGCTCACCTGGGAAAACCTCAACTGAAGTATCCTAATCAAAAGTTCCCACTCACAATAGGTCCACACCCACAGGAATGGATTAGCTACATTAGAACATGATTTTCTGAGGTACATACAGCTTCCATCCATTATAAAGATGAACACATTTATGTTGTTTTGAGTTTTTGTCAATTATTTAAAAAGCTACCATAGATATTGTATTAGGGTTCTCCAGAGAATTAGAACTAACAGAATATATATGTAACTAACAGGATATATATATATATATAATTATTATTAAGAGATTTATTATAGGAACTGGTTCATGTGAGCATAGTAAGAGCATGTCTGAATTCTGTAAAGCAGGCTGCAAGTTAGAAATTTTCATGAAGGTGACATTGAATTTCCCAAGAGAAGCTGGCCTACAGAAATGGAGGCAAGAATTCTTTTTGACTTCTGAAATCTCCAGTTCTGACTTTAAGACCTCAAACTGACTGTTGCTAAGGGCAATCTCTTTTGTTGATTATAGATTTCTGTTGATTATAGATGCAATCAGTAGTAGATGCAATCCCCTGACTGTAGATACAAATCTATCTATGAAATACTCTCACAGTAATAGTCAGGCCAGAGCTTGCCACGGTGACACATGAGCTTACTCATAACACATGTTCATGCACAGATTTATGTGTGTGTGAACATATTTTCATTTCTCCGGAATAAAATCCCAGGAGTGGGATTTCTGGGTCGTATGGTAAATACCTATCAGCTTTCAAGCTTTAAAATTGTGTGATTTAATTTCTTATTCAAGTATTTATTTTGGAGCCAAATACTTAATTTTATAGTGTTCTTCTTAAAGAAGTTCTCCAAAATTGTACATACATCAAGTCCCACAAAATCTGAATTAGCCTCTGGAGCGCTCCGAGTGGTTCCTCCATCTTTGTGTGCAGGAAAAACCAACAGGGAAAAGCAGGACAATCATACAGTCTGATGTAACCTTTAGGCAGGTGTTGTGGGAAACACTAAGGGACCAGTAGCCACCCAAGCAGGCACTTTGGTCTATACCAGTGGTTCCACATGTGACTCCATCTGATGGCAGCTGCACAAGAAATCAAGGCAACAATAATCAATAGGGGATAATGTGTAAAGTGAATTTGGTGTATTCTACAATTTATAAACTTTTTATCCTTTTTTAAGAGTAAATGTTTGCTTAAGTTTACCCACAGCGTCACTATTCCTCCTGGTAATTTTTTCTTTTATTCCCCCAGAATTAAGACAAATAGAGGCATGTGTGTCTTTCATTATCCTCTGAGGACTGTTTCAATAGTTCACCCACTGAAAGTCTTCCCTTTTGGGGGGAATATAAGCTTTGTGGCTTTTCTAATCCAAAGTCTTACTCCATACTGGTCCCAAGCTTTTCTTCTTACTCTCTTGCCTAAAGCTGGGCAAAATGCATATCTGGGTTCCTCCAGAGTAAATAATGTTTAGCTGGCTTCACACTAAAAATTCATTGTATATTTTAAAATTTGAGTTAAGGTTTATCATATACATACCTAGGCTTTCATATTCTACTTTGGGTTAACAATTTTGCACTCTAATTAGAATGTAGAAGACTTACCACTATATAGACACGCCCCCTCCCAGCTACCCCTGGTTGTGAGGTCTTAGCTGTCAGATATATTACATTTGCATATATTGAAAATCCCTTTGTGGTTGTAGCCAACCTCTTTGCCCCATACTGGAGGGCACTGATCACTTATATGTTGGCTCACTGACGCACTTTCCATCTTAGGGTGTTTCCATTTAAACACTAGCTACCATGATCACTGAAATTCAAAAGACAGTGCCGAAAAGTCTCACACTGGAGATGAAGTGCTCAAGCCAGGAAACGACAACCTCACTTTTGCTTGCATCACTTGACCAGAACTATAAACTTGGGACTACACAGTTAGAAGAGCAAAGGGAGGTAAAACCCACCCCGCACTGTTTATATAATTTGGGAAGTACTAGTACAGAAAGAAGAGGCAGGAACTCATTAAAAATTACGAATAATTTCAAGACATCAATGGTATTAAACCATATCAACAATAAAACCAACGCAGGGCTCTTCTAAGGGCTGAACCAACAACAGCACAGGTCTCACACCATGAAACTGGCCTGAACCCATTCACGAACCTTAAAGAAAGAAGGGAAGATTACCACATGCATGAAAATCAGAACTGTTCACAACATCCTGTAAGTCCACAAATAAAAACCTCATTGAAAAAAAATCATTTAAAATTTTGACAAAATAGAGAAATTGCCAAAAATTAATAGTGCTATCAGCATGTATAAAGAGTGGAAAGTTTATTCCATTTTGGCAAAATTTGAGTGTCGTTATTTTAAAATGTTTCCGAATGGAGCAAAGGAAAAGCCATAGCTGTTTCATCATTTTAATTTGAACTTCCTCGATTAGCGTAGTTAGATTCAGCATCAGGTCACCGAGTAGCTCCTGAACGGCTTTGTGAATTGCGTTACCAGGGCTTATTTGCCTAAAAATATTACAAGAAATATAAGAGATGGTAATCTTAATTCCAAATAATAATTTACTCCGTGAAAAAAAAAACACGTTAATATGATTTCCATTGAAGAGTGCAAATGCACTGAATGGGAAGAATTATTGTCATGAAAATTGTAGTCAAAGAAGAGTCCACAAAACCACTCAGCTCAGCATGTGGATTCTAATGACTTTGTATCATGTAAGACTCAGGGTGATGATATTGAGTAAAGGAGTTAAACTAATGATAATAGGTTGCATGGTATATAATCAAACAGTCATAGCTCCAGTTTTCTAAATCCTTTCGGGAAGGATGTTTATTTAGAAAATTTTTTAAAAGAAAATGCATTTCTTTGGACTATAATTTCAGTCAAAGATTTGCAAATGGGCTTCTAATAATATAGGTCAAATTTCAGAAAAAATCCATTAAGTATTCCATTAGTATGTCAAAGGGATTAGCTAAAAAATGTCTCTATGATATAAAATTATAATACAAATTTAAATAAATCAGATAATGTATCTGTCGGGCCAATTATTTTATAGAAGCACTATCTTATGCAGTCAAATCAAAACTTCTTGTGAAGGCTTTTGAAATACATGCCCCATATAAACCAGCACTTGACTCAATAAATGCTCAGTATATATTTGTTGAATATATACTGATTATCCTAGACTCCTTTTTCCTCATACACATTTGTATTTTTACTATCTGTTTATACACACACGTGCACACACACACTCACATAGATGTGTGTTCATTCAAGATATATGTGTGTATTTTAAGTGGGTATAAACATATATCAAAAATCTAACATAATTGCCTAAATATTTAGAGAAATTTCTCCTACTACAGCAAGACTAAATATGCTAGATAAATTTATTTTTTAAAAAGCTTTTTAATGCATGTTATATAGAAAAGGGAAAGTTCTGGAATTATAAGTTTTAAGGAAAATTATGTATGTGTACATATAAAATACATATATACATTTATATTTAATTAGGTATTAAATGTATAATTTCAGTCTAAATTTAAACCACTTTTTCAAATCCGTGTAACTTTCAGAATACTAATCAATTCTGTGGCAGGCATTATATATTTTTAAAATTGACAGAATTATGTTGGGTTAATAATGATATATTTTGTTCAAATCTAAAGTATGTATAAATTCAGCCATGTTTTATAATACCCACTACATATTTTTAACTCTTATCTAAAGTTGGAAAAGAGGCTTTAAGTGGTACTTTTGTGTACCTTAAGTTTTCTTCTAATTATTTTCTGTTATTATGTGGGGAAAACTAATAACCTAGAGGATGTCATTTCTATATCTGGTTGTTTTACATTTGTTTTTCTTTTTTTTTTTTTTTTAGTACTGCCATTCTTTCAGAGTTGAGAGTTTTATTTAATAACTTTTTTCCTTAAAAAAAATCCTACTAGAATAAATCACCCTGCCCTTTTGCTGTCAGCTTGTCAACTTCACCTCTGTAATTTGGAAAGAACACTTCTTACTCTTTCATAAAATGGCAGGTTTCAGGTCCACAGACTTCTCTGTAAGTAATTGTTGGTTCTGTAGGAGCTGACACTCTCCTTTCATCATTGCTTTTAATATCCTCCAGATTGAACTTCTTTATTTAGAAAGAAACCTCAACAACTACATCCCTCAAAGTGTAACTAATTAATCCTGGACATGGAAGCAAAGAAGAGAAGTAAAAAATATCTTTAGCATCCAAGATGTGTATTTTAAATGAGCTTTATTTTTATACCTGTCATTTAGAAGATTGTTATGTAAGCATTGTTACTTGACAGTAAGATGGATTTTATAAGATAAAACTTATTATCTGGCATAATTGTACTATAAATCATAAATGAGTATAGTTCTTACCTATTGTTAATCTGTGTACATTTAACCCATTATTTGATACCAAAATCACTATATGTAGAAAAAATATGGATACCCAAGTTTCAAAGTGTCAATATGTATATTCTGATTCCTATGTCAGAAAATATTGACCCTGAACTCAAAGCCAGATGGGGAGAGCTTTAAAAATAATTGAACAATCTGGTTTCAGACATAATGCTAGATGTTTCTGAATTTCAAGTCATATTGGTGCCAATGAAATTTTAACTCTGCCCCATAGCAGTGTGGGAAACCAAGTCTCAGTTTTTTTATCTATGAAATAACAATGGAATATCTCCAACACATATAGTCTAAAGCTCAATTTGTTGAATACCTGGAATATTATCAGAAGCCACATAATGGCTGTGCAGCGCCCACTAGTGTTACCTCATTTAATCATCATAACCATCCTATTAGACAGTTAGGTGTCCTTTTTAGAAAATTATCACCTTCTTGTTCATATTTTAGTTATGCATATTAAGGTCTTATTTTGCAACTAGAACTTATCTATCTTTCCTGTGACATAGTTACATGATTCCTTCTTTTTTGCCACTCAATATATTGCTGATAATAACTTGAATACAGTAGGTTCAAATGCTGATTTAATAAATATATTATCTCCATTAAAGTATTTTGTAATTGTTAAATCAAAGACTACAGAAGTAAAAGATAGATATCCATAAATATTAAGAGATTTATTCTAGGTATTTGGCTCATACAACCCTGCAGATTGGCAAGTCTGTATTCCATGGGGCAGGTCACAAGCTGAAAATTCCAATGAAGGTGACGTTGAATTCCCCAGGACTGTATGGCTGGCAGACATAGAAGAAGGAATTATTTCTGATCTGAAATCTTTGGTTCTGGTTTTGATGCCTCATTGCTGAGGGAAATATCCTTTGTTGATTATAGATGCAATCAGCTATATATCCACACAACTAATTACACATGAAAATCCATCCATGAATGACCTCACAGTAACCATCAGTCCAGCGCTTGCTTGACCAAACAACTGGACACCAAAACCTATCCAAGTTGATACATGAACTCAACCATCACAGTACATCCCTTGTCAAATTGGAACTGATATACATCTTTTTAACCATACTTAAGCTCCAAATAAAGATGATAACATAGTTATACTTTCACTAACATGATACAATTATTTAAAAACACGTTAACCCTATTCCCAGAAAAGGATGCAACTTCTTTGGTGATATTCACTCTTACTAGTGATATCTTGCAACTTAAACATTAAAACAAACTTAATACAACTTTTGTTATATGATAAGTGGTTAAGAGAGGGAGGAGAACAAATATTATACACATGCACAAATATATAGCAAAATAGAAAAGAAATAGAGCAATTACAGTCCTCATTTTGGAATCTGATCATGGGGTCATAGCTGGCATTTATAACTCCTTTCTTGCCTGGTCCATTTTGTACTCCCTTTGTGCTCAGCAAGAACCTCAACTGGCTACAGTTTTTTACCTGCAGGGTGACACAAAACTTCATTCCTGAAGGCTCTGGGCCATTAATTGTCCTTCCTGGTTTGGGTTGTTATAACTTTACATTAAATTTCATCACAGGGCTTGGTAATATAAGAGATACCCTAAAGGAACTCCTGAATTCCAGAATGCTGTTCTTTACCTACATTGTACAGTAGCAGATTTATTTCCCCTTGGTAATCAGGATCTATCCTCCAGTCAGGATCTTACACCTTCCTTGTCTACTGATTAGGAGGTGTAAGGAGACTAAAGTGTCCATGGACTGTCCTAAGTCAAAGATCAATGGAATCACTGCCATGTTCTCCTAATAGAAGCATTCCTTCTTTTGAAACTATGACCCCTAGACAAGCAGAACATAAAGCCATGGGGACAAGAACCAGAAATTTTGCCAGTGGATTCCTAGGGGTAGTAGTGACTGGTGTTTCTCTCATTCTCACTCCTTGGTCCCTGGACCCATGAATCCTGGATAGGGGAGAAATATCACCATAGATTCAGTACTGATCTAGAGCATATAGAAAATTCTGGAGAACATTACTCTTGCTCTGCAAGGAATTGCCACACAGATGGCACCATAATTGTGTCATCAAAAGGCCATTCCACTATTCAGTCAACCTCTAGCTGCTTCAGGATATTGGGGAATGTAGGAAGAACAGTGAATTCCATAAGAATTGACTACTGCCTTACTTTATTTAAGTGGGATCCTTGATCAGAAATGAAACTGTAGAACACTATATATGGATAAGACTGTGCGGAAGACCACAGTGTGTAAGTGGCAGAATTACTGCATGCAGGAAAGACAAATCCCCATCCAGAGCAAGTATTTATTCTAGCAAGAACAAGTCACTGAAACTTCTATGATGGAAGTCGTCCAATGTATTCAACCTAGCACAGGTATCAGGCTGATAATCTTAGGACATGATGCCATATCTGGGCCTCAGTATTGGTCTCTGTTGCTGGCATATTGGGCACTCAGCAGTGGCTGTAGCCAAGTCAACTTTGGTGAGTGGAAGTCCATGTCACTGAGGTCATGTATAACCTCCATACCCATCACCATGGTCACTGTCTTCATGAGCCCATTGTACCATGACAGGATTTGCTGGGGAGTGAAGCTGATTGGAATCCACAGAATGGGATCCTATTCTGATAAGCACTTCATGGGACCCAAATACCTTCATATTTTTCACCAATTCAGAAAGACCCATCCACATACATCTCCCACAGATGTCTTTGTTACCAATTTTCCAGTCAATTTCCTTCCAAGTCCCTGAACATCCTGCTAGGCCATTGTCCATTGTCCGTGAATTATTGTACAAATGCACCTCTAGCAATTTCTTCTTCCACGCAAAATGAGAAACCAGGTTCTCTAGTCAAAATTCCTCTCCTCCACTATCCCTGAAGATGTTCCAGAAGGGAGCTTGTCGTGCTGCATTTGTCCACTTTCAGGTGGCACATCCATATCATGCAGAACTATCTATAAACTAGGCCTGAGTTTTCTCTTCCTCAGAGGACTGATCATAGGTGTGATGGTGTTCTAATTTGCTAGCTGCCAGAATGCAATATACAAGGATAGAATAGCTTTTTAAAAGGGGGAATTTAATAAGTTGCTAGTTTATAGTTCTAAGGCTGAGAAAATATCCGAATTAAAAGAAGTCTATGGAGATGTCCAATCAAAGGCATCCAGGGAAAGATATCTTGGTTCAAGAAGCAGAATGAAGTTCAGGGCTTCTCTCTCAAGTGAGAAGGCATATGGCGAACACAGTCAGGGTTTCTCTCTCTCTCTGGGAGGGCACATTGGCAAACATGGCATCATTTGCTAGTTTTCTCTCCTGGTTTCTTGTTTCCTAAAGCTCCCCAGGAGGCATTTCCCTTCTTCATTTCCAAAGATTGCTGGCTGGTGGACTCTCTGCTTCTTGTGGCTATGTCATTCTTCTCTGCTCTCTCTGAATCTCCTGGCTTTCTCTCTTGTCATTCTCTTTTATAGTATTCCAGATGCCTTTATAAATCTCACATTTATAGATATCTTCTGTTGGCTCTGTTTTCCTACAGAACCCTGACTAATAAAATAGGTAACTCACTATAGCCATGGGCTGGAAGGGAGAAGGTAATGTGCAGGGCCATGGGTATTTGGGCCACTTGCTCATATGACTTATTGTGCCTTTAGGGCCTGTTCAAGTCCTCACATATACCACTTCCATTGATAATGCAGTGCTGTCGTTCATGGCCAATTTAAGGTTTGGTAGGTAAGACAATGCCTAGTTCACGACGGGCAGCTCCAGTCTCATGGTAATGTGGAAGCCTATGACTAAGTGTTTGGTCTCTAGTGAGACCCAGTGGCAGGCACAAAGCTCTTACTGAAAAGGAGAATATTTACTACAGAGGATGGCAGGACTTTGTTCCAAACTACTAAAGATCTTTGCTGTGATACTCCTATGGGGACTGCCAAAGGCTCTAAACAGTATCTCTATTTGACAGTGACACTTCAGGAACTATTGGTTCTGCTGGATTATATGGCCCAAGTTGCAGATTGACCTGTATGGCAGCATGGACCTGTTGCACAACTCCTCTTCTTTTTATTTCCATGCAATACTATCAGCTTTCCAGGTCACTTGGAACGTGAGTTTGGGTAGTACCTCCAAATGAGGAATGTGTTGCTTCCAATATCCAATGATGCCAACTAGATATTGCATCTCTCTTTTTTTGGTTGTTGGAGGAACCAGAAGCAACAGCTTATCCTTCAAGTTAGAAGGTATCTAAACGTGTCCCACTGTACCGGATACCCAGAAATTTCACTATGGTATATGGCCCCTGATTTCTTTTCTTCTCCCACCTTGTGACACATAAATACCTTATCAATAAATCTAGAGTAGTTGTTACTACTTGATCACTAGTTCCAATCCACATAATGTCATGAAGTTAATGGACCAGTGTGATGTCTTATGGAAGGACAGGCCATCAAGTTCCCTGTGGATTAGATTATGACATTGGTCTGGAAAGTGGATATATTTGTGAACTAGAATGGTGAAGGTAGATAACTGGACTTCCTAGCTGAAATCAAACTGGGTCTGGTGGTATTTCTGAATAGCTATCAAAATGAAAGCATTTGTCAGATCAAGAGCTACATACCAGGTAACAGGAGATGTGTTAATTTGCTCAATGATACCACATCTGGCTCACTGGCTGCAATTGGAGTCACCACCTGGTTAAGTTTACATTAATCCAACATTGTCCTCAATAGCCACCTATTTTCTACATTGACCAAATGGGAGAGCTGAATGGGTATCTGTTGGGAATCTACCCCTACATGCTTCAAGTCTTTAATGGTATAACTAATCACTGTAATCCTATGTGTTATTGCTTTTGGTTTACTACTTTCCTAGTTAGAGGCTATTCTAGTGGTTTCTACTTGGCCTTTCCTACCATAATAGCTCTCACTCCACAAAATCAGGGACCAATGTGGAGATTCTGCCAGTTGCTGAGTTTTGTGTCTATTCCAATTATCATTCTAGAATTGGGTATATAGCCACAGAAGGGGTTCAGGCACCCACTGGGAGATGGACCTGAGATGAGCTCCATTGATCACCTGGCCTCTATAATCCCCTATTCTTCCTGATGACCAAAAGTGACATTGGGTCATCAGGCATTTTGGTTTGCTAAAGCTGCCCGAATGCAATATGCAAGAAATGGATTGGCTTTTATAAAGGAGATTCATTAAGTTACAAGTTATAATTCTAAGACCATGAAAATGTTCAAATTAAAGCATCAATAAGAGGATATTCTCACTCAAGAAAAGCTGTCATGTCCAGTGTTTCTCTGTCATGTCGGAAAGCTCATGGCAATATCAGCTCTCTTTCTTTCCTGCTTCTTGTTTGAAATGGCCCTCTCAGTTTCTGGCATCTCCTGGGGTGCCATCCTTCTGCATCTCCAAATGTCTGTGCCTGAGATTTCTCCAAAATGTTCCTCTCTGAGTATCTTAAACACAGTATCTTAAACACAGTATCGCTGTGTTTAAGGATCCATGTTCAGTGGAAGCCGTTATCACAGTAATATCTAACCCAGAGAGACAAGTTATCACAGAGCTCAAAAGGGATGATCATCCTGCTTTAAAAAGTTTATTCCTCACTGTTACTGGGAATGGTGTGTCCTCTGGACAATTACTTCATAATAAATCCATTCTAATATTGTATACTCTTTCTTTATTTCTTTGTCAGTCTAGCTAAAGTTTTATTGAGTTTATTGATCTTCTCAAAGAACTGACTTTCGGTTTTGTTGATTCTCTCTATTTGTGTTTTTAGTTTCATTTATCTCCTGTCTAATCTTTGTTAATTCCTTCCTTCTGCCCATTTTGAGTTTACTTTGCTCTTTTTCTTCTAGTTCTTCCAGTATTGAGGTTAGGTTTCTGATTTGAAGTCTTTCTTCTTTTTAGTGTAAGCATTTAGAACTATAAATTTCCCTCTCAGCACTGCTTTCACTGTATCCCATAAGTTTTGTTATTTTGTACTTTCATTTTCATTTGCCTCAAGATAATTCCTAATTTCATTTTTGATTTTCTCTTTAACATATCCATTTTTTTTTAAGATTGTGTTCTTTATTTTCCACAAATTTGTGAATTTTCAATTTCTGCCTGTTATTGATTTCTAGCTTCATTCCATTGTGATCAGAGAATACACATTGCACGATTTCAATATTTTTTAATTTATTGAGATTTGTTTTGTAACCTAAGATATGGTCAATCCTGGAGATTCATCCATGTGCTCTCAAGAAGAATGTGTATTCTGTTTTTCTTGGGTGCAATGTTCTATATACGTCTGTTAAGTCTAGTTGGTTTAGGGTATCATTCAAGACTTGGATTACTTTATTGATTTTCCTACTAGATGTTCTATCTATTACTGAGAGTGGTGTGTTAAAGTCTCTTGCTATTAATGTAGAACCATCAATTTTTCCCTTCAAAATGTCAGTACTGGCTTCATATGTTTTGGAACTCTGCTTTTAGGTGCACATATATCTATAATTGTTACATCTTCCTGTTGAATTATCCCCTTTATGAGTATATAATGGTCATCTTTCTCTCTAGTAACTGTTTTTTACTTAAAGTCTATTTTATCTGATATTAGGATAGCCACTCCAGCTCTTTTAGTTACTACTTGTAGGCTATATATTTTCCATTCTTTCACCCTAACCTACTTGTATGTTTGACTTTAAGGTGAGTCTCTTGCAGACAGCATATAGTTGGGTCATGCTTTCTTATCCATTCTGCCAATCTCTGGCTTTTGATTGAAGAGTTAAATCCATTTACATTTAAAATCACTACTAATAATATGAGACTTTCTTCTGCTATTTTGCTATTCAGTCTTTGAAACCCTTATAACTTTCGTATCTCTCACTTCTGTTAAAATGTATTTTTATATTTATTTGCCCTTTCATTTTGTACCATATTGAGTGTGCCCTCTCATTTCTCTCTGGATATATTTTTATCCATGTACTTTACAGTTACCATGGGGTTAAAAATCAACATCCTAAAAAGATAACAATCATATATGGTTCAATACAATTTAACCTCAATAGCATGCACATATACTTTTCCTATACCCATCTATCCCTCCACCATTTTTTATACATTACCACTTATATCTCAGTGCATCATATATCCAAATATTGAGAGTTACCATTACTTCTATACATTTGCATTTTTGCACTTGTAGGAAGTAGAAAAGTGGAGTTACATAACAAACAATGCAATAATGCTTGCATTTATAATTACACAAATGGTTACCTTTACCACGGATCCTTATTTCTTTATACTGCTTTGAACCACTTCTTTTTAGGGCCAGTCTACCGGTGATGAATTCCCTCAGCTTTTGTTTATCAAACATCTTCTTCATCCCTCCCTCAGTTTTGAAGGAAAGTGTCATTGGATATAACATTCTTGGCTGGCAATTGTTTTCCTTCAGAACTCTAAGTTTTTCAAACCACTGCTTTCTTGCCTCTACCATTTCTGAAGAGAAATCAGAACTCAATCTAATTGGGACTCCCTTGTACATAATACGTTGCTTTTCTCTTGCAACTTTCAGAGCCCCCCCCCACTTGTCTTTCACATTAGATAGTCTAATCAATATATGATAGGATGTATTGATTCCTCAAGGCTGACTGTTATGGATTTATCTGGTAAAGATTCAGCAAAATCTAGCGTTCAATGTCCCCACCATAATCACTACCAGCCACTAGATGTCATACTCCAATCTACCGGAACTTATTTGTTCCCAATCAATTTCCTAACTTTAAGAGAAGATATCCTGCAAATTTAGGAAATTCAAAATTTGCATTGTAAGTCAGCCACTTTCATAATGAGACTCTGTCTTTGGTCTTCAGAAATTTCAACTTAGTGATTACAAGATTCAGAAGTTAATTTCAGAGCACACAAAGAAGCTTCCATGGAGTTCATGCATTTCCTCAGCTGATAATTTGAAGCTCTGATTTCATCCTTTTCTTTAACCATTTTACCAGTATTTTTAGAAGCAACCAACCAATACCATTATACATTTCAACTTCACAAAGAGCCACTCAGTCGTCAAATATACTATTGGATGCTGGATCCTTGCCTTTTATATGCATTCGAGTAGGATTTTCCAATGGTAATATTTTGCATATCTCTATTACTGATCTTACTATAGACTATCAGTTCCCTCTTGCATATTGGAAAAAGCCATTTGTAGTTTGTAATTTAATCATGATAGAAAATAATTTCCTAAAGCCGTAAAACCAACTGAGAAATATCATATTTAAAGATTCTGTTTCTCAAGAATGATTCCTAGTGCCAAATCCTGTCTCTCTCTCTCTCTCTCTCTCTCTCTCTCTCTCTCTCTCTCTATATATATATATATATATATATATATATATATATATATATATATATATATATATATATACCAGAAATGGAATGACTTTTAAAGGGAATTTAATAAGTAACACATTTACAGTTGTAATGCCAAGAAAATTACCAAACTGAGGTACCAACAAGAAGTTACATTCACTCAAGAAAGGCTGATGCCATCTGGAACACCTCTGTCAGCTGAGGAGGCATGTGGCTGGCATCTGCTTGGCCCTGTGCTCTGGGCTCTGTTGCTTTCAGCCTGTGTTTCCTATGAGGGTCCCTCACTTGGCTTCTGTGGGCCTTCACTAAAAGGATATAACTCTAGGTTCTGGCTCACTTAGCATCTCATGGGAAGGTGCAAGGCAACATCTGCTAGCTTTCTCTCCTAGTTTCTCATTCAATAAGACTTCCCCAGGGGCATTTTCCTTCTGCATCTTCAAAGGTCTCTGGCTACGTGGGCTCAGAACTTTCTCCAAATGTTTCCTTTTTTAAATGACTGCAGTGAACTTCAAAACTCAGCCTGAATGGTTGGGGTCACACTTTTGTGGTGATAATCTTATCAAAAGGTCACACCCACAACTGGGAGTACTACATCTCCATGGAGAAAATCCACAATATTGAATCAGGACTAAAGAAAATGGCTATTCTGGGGTATACAATACTTTTAAACTGGCACAGTCAGGGTTCCGCAGAGATACTGAACTGGCAAGGTATATGTATGAGTGTATACATGGAAACTTTGATGAAGAAAAGGTTGAATTTCCTAGGAGGGGTTGAACAGCTAAAGTAGGAATGAAATTCTTCTTTCTGACTTTGGAAATCCTAATTTCATGCTTTAAAACCTATAATTGAGTAGATGAGTGGACTCCACTCATTGGTAAGGTAAATCTCTTTGTTGATTATGGACGCAATCAGTGTAGATGCAACCAGTTGACTATATGCCTTGGTCCATTTATGAAATATCCTCAAATAGCAACAAACAGATCATAGCTTTATTGAACAAATAACTGAATACAAGAACTTACAGTGGTTGATTCATGAACTTAGTCTCACAGTAACATAGCTGAAGGATGCCTCTAAAGAGTTCATCAGACATTAGGTGGGGCAAGATGTGACATAGGGAGGTGTGAGATCTTAGGAAAGTGAGTAAACAACCAAGAACTATCTGTACTAACTGCTTGAGGGATTTCTGTGACCAGACACACATCATACACAAGTTTGCAATGTGTGGAGAGGCTGAGATCACAGCACAGAACTGTAAGTAAATTCTTCCATGCTGTGGAGGCTGGTATCCCTCCCCCATTGACACAAAATGCTGACTTCGAGTATTTAAGTATCCAGAGGGAAACAGAAGCCCTCTTTACTAGGAACCAGGGAATGAGCTCTCAACCAAGCTTCAACTGCAGATTTTATTAACAAATTCAGACTGCTGAATGCCAGTTCTAAGTACAGATAAATCTACAGCAAATAAGAAAGAAACAGATAACTATAGCAGCCCCACCCCACGTAGTGAGAAGATAGAGCTTGCTAAAAGGAAAAACACAAAAACAAAGGTTCTTGGAATTGGCTGAGCTCAGAATACAGGAAAAAGGCTGAGTCCCAAGAAAAAGGGGACATACAGCCAATACCAACTCTGGCTCTTGATTGGTGAAACCAGGCAGCTGTGGAACAGCTCTGTGAAAGTCTTTCTCTCTTTTGCTTTTTTTTCTTTTTAGCAATCCATTAAAGAAAGCATCAGGCATTCTCAGTTATCACCCCTACCCAAGACAAGGGTGGAATTAAGGAATGACTGAAAGACAAAGTAACTAATCCAGTGAAGGTGATAGTTCCCTAAAGGGCACAACTTCCCCAAGAAAAGGGGGGCCATGGCCCAGCACAAGTGGTGGCTATGATTTAGAGAATTTATACCACAGCGGTTGGAATATCAGTAGCAGTTTCAACCTACAAAAAGCACTAACCTGTCTTAAACATATACCCAGAAGGGGAGAAAGTGTGGCTACTTGAGAGTTCTGTAATGTGTCCAGTCTGCAAGTAACAGGGTCTGAAGATCAGCTCCTCCCACCCTCCCAAAAAAGAGGAAGGGCAAGGCCCAGCATAGGTGACGACAGTTGTTTAGAGAATTCAGACCCCAGACCTGGAAAACAGAAACAGCTGAAGCTGGCCTTCAACCTTAACCTCTGTCTCAATTATGTCCACTGTTAGCATTGTCACACAACATTGTACTAGTAGTTCTAGTTAGAGCAATTAGGCAAGAAAAGGAAACTAAATGCATCCAAATTGGAAAAGAAGAAGGAAAACTTTCACTGCTTGCAGATGACATGATACTATATGTAGAAATTCCCCAAAAATCTACAGCAAATTTACTAGCACTAAGAAATAAGTACAGCAAAGTAGCAAGGACGTGATCAACATGCAAAATTAGCAGTTTTTCTATACTCTAGTAATGAGTAATCAGAGTAAGAAATCAAGAAAAAATCCATTTAAAATAGAAAACAAAAGACTCAAATATTTAGGAATAGATTTAACCAAGTATATGAAAACCCTATACACAAAACATAACTAAAATAAATCATCAGAGATGTAAATAAATGAAAAGACATACTGGGTTCATGGATTGGAAGACTAAATATAGTTAAGATGTAAATTCTACCCAAATTGATTTACAGATTCAATGCAATACCAATCAAAATCCCAAAAACTTATTTTGCACAAATAGAAAAACCGATAATCAAATTTATTTGGAACAGTAGAGTGCCCAATAGCTAAAACATCTTGAGAAAGAAAGATGAAGTGGGAGATCATTCACTACCTGACTTTAAAGCATATTCTAAAGCTACAGTGATTAAAACAGCATGACACAGGCATAAAGGTAGGTATACTGACAAATGGAATTTGAATTGAGTGTTCAGAAATAGACCCATTTATCTATGGAAAATTGATGTTTGCTAAGGTATCCAAGTCTTTCCAACTGGGACTGAGCAAACTTTTCAACAAATGGTGCTTGAAAAATTCAATATCCATATTCAAAAGAATTAAAAAGGAACTATAATTTCACACCTTACACAAAAATGAACTCAAAACGGAACAAAGACCTAAACACTAGAGCAAGATGTTATAAGTTTTAGAAGAAAATTTAAAGAAGCATCTTAAAGGTCTTGTGGTAGAAAGTGATTTCTTAAACTTACACTCAAAGCATGAGCAATGAAAGAAGAAATAAAGAAATGGAATCTCCTCAAAGCTGAACACTTTTGGTCAATGAGAGGGAGGGGTAAGGGATATGGAATGCATGGTTTCTTTTCTTTTTTTTTTCATTTATTTCCTTTACTGGAGTAATTCAAATGTTCTAGAAATGATCATGATGTGAATACATAACTATGTGATGATAATGTGAGCCACTGATGGTATAGCATGTATAGACTACATGTGTGTGAAGATTTCTCAATAAAAGTATTTTTAAGAAAGAAAAAAAATGAGCACTTTTGTGCATCAAGGACAGTCAGAAAAGTAAAATGACAGCTTACTCAATAGGAGAGAATATTTGGAAACTATACATTAGATAAGGGCTTCATATCCCAATACACAAAGAGATACTACAATTCAACAACAGACAACTAAATTTTTTAAATGGGCAAAAGACATGTATAGATAATTTTCCAAAGATGAAAATGAAATGGCTAAAACGTATATGAGAAGATGCTCAACTTTACTAGCTATTAGGGAAAAGCAAATCAAAGCCAAATCTCAAGGGGGCGCAAGCATAGTTAAGTGTAGAATTTTCACCTGACATGCAGAACACCCGGGTTCAATTCTTGGTCCATGCACTTCTCCCAAAAACAAACAATCAAAGCAAACAAACAAACAAAAATTCAACATATGGTGCTTTAATAATGGGATATTCACATGGAAAAATAATGAAATGTGACCCTGCCATACAGCATACCAAAAAAAAAAAAAGTCACATCTTACATTTTCTAAAATGACCATAATAATTTTAAAAAAATAGAAATTAAAGGTGCTGAACAAGATATGGAGAAATAGGTACACATATTCACTGCTTGTGGGAATGCAGAATGGTGCAACCACTCTTGGAAAGCAGCTTGATGGCTCCTCGGCAAGCTAAGTACAGATGTGCTGTATGATCCAGCAAACCTATTAGTTGGTATATACCCAGTAGAACTGAAAGGAAGGACACAAACAGATGTTTGCACACAAATGTTTATAGTGGCATTATTCATGATTGCCAATAGATGAAAACATCCCAAATATCCATCAACTGATGAGTGGATAAACAAACTGTGGTTTGTACGTGATGGAATATCATGCAGCGGTAAGGCAGAATAAAGTCATGACATGCCACAATGCGGATGATCTTGAGGACATTATGTTGAGCAAAATAAGTAGAAAGAAAAAGACCAATGCTGTATTGTCTCACTAATACAAATGAGAGTTAGAGAAACGCATGTTATCAAGAGATAGAAAGAGGGTAGAGATTGGGTATTTGATGCTGAAGGAGTACAGAATGTTTAGACTGATTGTAAAGATTCAGAAATGGATAACAGGTACTGTGTGATGATAGCACAATACTGTAAACAAAATGTACAAAGCTGAGTGTGGGTATTGTTGAAAGAGGAAGGCCAGGGACATGTATGACACCAGAAGGGAAGAGGATAAAATCTGGGGCAATATAACATAGCAAAACCTAGAGTGGGCTAATGATGGTGATTCAATGCAACAATATGTGAAAATGTTTACATGAAGGAGAACAAATGAATGTCACCATGGCAAGGTATTAAGAATAGGATGATATATGGAAAAAAATAAAATTCATGAAACTAGAATATATAGTAACAGTAACATTGTAATATTCTTTCATTAACAACAACAAAGACAATATACCAAAGCTCAATGTCAATAAGAGGGGATATAATGGAGGCTGTGATGGTTATATTCTTGTGTCAACTTGGCTAAATGATTATGCCCAGTTGTCTGGTCAGACAAGCAGGGGTCTTCCCATTGCTGCAAGGATATCTTTTGGCTGTTTGACAAACCAGAAAGTTGGTGTATTAAATCACCAGTCAGTTGATTTAATCTGTGGCTGATTATATCTGCCATTAACTAAGGCATGTGTCCCACAATGAGATAATTCAATCAGTCGAAGGCTTTTTAAGAAGAAGAGAGACTCTTTCACTGTTTCTTCAGCCAGTGAGACTCTCCTATGGAGTTTGTCCAGACCCTTCTTTGGACCCACTAGCTTCACAGCCTGCCCTACGGATTTTGGGCTTTTGCATTCCCAGGTTACATGAGACACCTTTATCAATCATGTATTTACCTCTCTCTCCTGTTGGTTTTGTCTCTCTAGAGAACCCTGACTAACACAGAGGCACATAAGATTTTTGCTGTTGTTTTTCTTTCTATTTCTTTTCTTTTCTGTCTTTCTTTCTTTTTCCTGTTTTTCTTTCTTTGCAGAGGAAATAGAAATGTTCTCATATAACTTGTGTTGGTGAATGCCATAACTATATGATTATACTAGAAGCCATTGATTGTACACTTAGGTTGCATTGCATTTAGGGTGAATAAAACTTTTAAAAAATGTAAACAGAAAGATAAAAGTGCTGGAGAAAAAGTGGAGAGAGAGATGTAACTATTCAATGTTGGTAGGGAAGTGTAATGGTTCAGCACATTTGGAAGGCAGTGTGGTGGTTCCACAGGAGACTAAGTATTGAGTTTCCATATGATCCTGCATCCCCAATAGATATATATTTGGAGGAACTGTAAGCAGGGACTTGAACAGGGATTTGCACACTGGTGTTTATAGCAGCATTATTCATGATTGTCAATGATTGGAAGTGGCCTAAGGGTATGTCAACTGATGAAAGGAAGGGCAATCTGTGGTGTATACATATGGGATATTGAGCTATTGAGCAGCTACAGAAAGGAATAGAGTCATGAGGCTTGCAACTAGATGAATGAACCTTGAGGACATTGTGTTGAGTGGAATAAGCCAGAAATAAAACAAAAATATTGTATAGTCTCACTAATATAAACTATAATGAGCAAACTCTAAGAATTGTTTTCAAGAATATAGATAATCATGGGAAAGAAAGTGGGCAGAGAATGGACAATCAATGATGACAGAGTACTGAATGCCCAGTAAAGCTCATTAGAAAGGTTCATAGATTGCAAGCTATTACAGCAGTCATATTTATTCCTGCTTTTTAACTGTTATTTCTAAAATCTGAGATGCTGCCATCTTTGTATATAACCTGGTAATTTCTGGGAATTTTATGTATCTGTTTGACACTTGAGACTAAGTGCTAGAGTTCTGCAGCTCTGAAAGTCAGCATTACTCCATAAACAACTGGTAAAGGAGCTGAAAAGAGATCAAACTTCAATTAGAGATATGAATAAAGCAGATACAATTAGGATTAAGGTAAATTAGAATACAGGGTAAAAGATGACATTGTCAATATTTTAAAACTTCAACTTCTGTGTGAGACCAAAGGAAGAAATATTTATTTTGTCTAAAATGTAAAATTTCTGCTGCACACTATATAATTTAACTTGTCTACTCAATTATTTAAGCAACCTAATTACATGAACCTAGAATGGGTAATGAGATCTTGTTATTCTGTGTGGTGAATGTAATACCTGGATACATTCCAGAGTGTTTGGGGCAAAAAAAAAAAAAAAAAAAAATTTGCAAATTCCCTGTGAGGGACTGGGGAAAAATGTGAAACTAGTAAAATTACTTGCAAGCATTCTTGCAAGCATTAGAGTCTCTTAATTTTATAAGCCAAGCCTTCAATCTTGAGGCTTGCACTTATGAAACTTATTTCTTCAATGGCAAAGCTAAGTCTACTTATAATTATGCCTAAGAGTTATCCCTCAGAGAACCTCTTTTGTTGCTCAGATGTGACCTCTCTCCCTAAATCAACTCTGTAAATAAACTCACTACCCTCCCTCCTACATGGGACACGACTGCAAGGGATGTGAACCTCTCTGGCAATGTGGTATATGGCCCCCAGGAATGAGCCTGGCTCTGGAATCATGAGCTTGAGAATGCCTTCTGACCAAAAGGGGAGAAACAAATGAATCAAAGTAAAATTTCAGTGGCTGAGAGATTTAAAATTGAGTTGAGAGGTCATTATGGAGGTTACTGTTATGCAAGTTTCATCCAGATATTTCAAATTGCCACAGTACGCCAAGCCCCAACCAACAACATTCCTGAAAATCCTAAAGAATACTCTGAGCTCTATCTAAGACTCTATAAACATTGTAGCCAATAAGTTTATTTTTTCAGAAACTGAAGCCCTCCAGATTGTTCCTGTACCAGATAAACCCTGAAATCCTGAGGTACCTGTCTTTCCAAGAACAATAGTTTCATTCCTCTACCTTATAAGTCAAAAACCCCTTCCAGTCTGAAGAACTTAAAATGATCATTGCTTAGATATCCCAGGAGATTGAGGGAATGGTCAAATAGGAGGGAGCAGCTGTAATGGAGAAATTCAGATTTAACCAATAATTATGACTACAGACTCATTATATATATATATATATATATATATATATATATATATATATACATACTTCTTTTTAGTTTCTTATGTATTAGAACAGCCAGGTGGAAATACCTGAAATTGTTGAACTGTAATCCAGTAGCTTTAGCCTTTGATAATGATTGTATAAATATACAGCTTTTATCAATGTGACCATGTGATTGTAAAATGTTGTGACTGGTACTCCCTTTATCCCAGTGTATGCATAAATGACTAATGTTTTGATTTGCTAAAGCTGCTGGAACGTAATACATAAAAAATGAATTGGCTTTTACATGGGGATTTTTTAGGTTATAAATTTACAGTTCTAAGGCCATAAATATTTCCAAATCAAGACATCAACAAGAGGATAATTTTAGTCAAGAAAGGGTGATCCCATCCAGGGTTTCTCTGTCAGCTAGGAAGTCACTGTGGCTGGCATCTCCTGGTCTTTGCTCTTGGACTGCATTGATTTCAGTTTCTGATTCCAGTGGCTTTCTATGTTGGTTCTCCAAATGTCTGTGACTAGGCATCTGGCTCTCTGTAACAGCTCTTAGCTCTGCGTGTCAGCTCTTTGCAGGAATCCAGTAAACTAAGACCCACCCTGAACTGGAAGGTTCACATCTCCATCTAACCAAAAAAAGGTCTTACCTGCAATCGGAAGGGTCATAGCTCCATGGAAACAACCTAATCTAAGTTCCAACCCAAGCAATAGGCCAGTCCCCACAAGATTGGATTAGGATTACGAAAAACATGATTTTTCTGGGGTATATAATATTATCAAACTAGCACAAATGATAAAACAAACACATGCATGAAAATAATATTTTAGTAATATGTGGTAAAATACCTCTAATTAAACTATGGACAATTGTTATAGTACTACTGCAATAATTTTTCATCAATTTAACAAATGTAGCTACTATTATCAAAATATGAGGGATGTAGCAAAATTAGGTCTTAGATAAAAATAGAGAATATTAGATGTTTACATTGGAAACAAAAAATTCTCAAATCAGTAATCTAAACTTTGACCTTAAGAAACTAGAACAAATGAACAAATTATAATCAAATCAATCTTAAGGAAGAAAGTAAAGACAAGAGAAGAAAATGAATAAATTGAAAACAGAAAAGGAAGAGAGAAAATAAATTAAAAGATATTTTTGAAAAAAAGAAATGAGTGATAAGCCTTTAGCCAGCATGCAGCCCCCAAAATGAGAGACAAGACACAAATAATAGATAACAGGATTAAAGGAGGGGACATAACTTCAGATCCTACAGACATTGAAAACATAAGGAAACACTATAAGAAATTCTATGACCATAAATTGATAGAATGGATTTTTTTCATTGTCAGAAAAAGAAATCATATATAAGCAAGTAGGTAATGCTAGAATGAACCCTGCAGTACTGAATTTGAAAGGGGGAAATTATTATGATCTTAATAGTTACAAAAAGATATCGATAGATACAGAGATAGACTGGTAGATCAATTTATTGGTCAATAGATAGATGGACAGAAACATGTCTCCCATACAACTATTTCATTCAGGTAATCAATAAAGAGAATGAAAGCATGTGCCCATACAAATACTGTAAATGACTGTTCATAGTAGTTTTATATATAGCAGTCAAAACCTGGAAATAACCAAATATCTATCAATGGGTGAATGGGTAAAGGAGCTAGGATATAAGCATACAGAGAAATACTATGCAGCAGTAAAAACAAATAAAAACTATTGACACACATTACAATATGAATTAATTTCAAAGTAGATATGGATACTGAAATAAACCACACAAACTAGAGTACATAAGGTATAATTTCATTATTATAAAATTCTAGATTGCAAACTAATCTGTAGTGGTGGAAAGCATATTAGGAGACGGGCCACGGTGGCTTAGCAGGCAGAGTTCTCGCCCGCCATATTGGAGACACGGGTTCAATTCCCAGTGCCTGCCCATGCAAAAAAAAAAAAAAAAAAAAGCATATTAGGTTCATTCTGGGTATGATAAGCATTCGTTATATTGATTAATTGCTTTGATGGTTTCAGAGGCATACACATATATCAGGCCTTTTCAAATTTTAAATTAAAATCTCATTTTAAGATGTAAAGAAAGAAAAGACTTTATATAAATATATATATATATATATATATGTATATAATATACATATAGAAATACACAAAACAAAAATGCCTAAAGACATTGCAAGAGGCAGGGCAAGATGGCAGTGTAGGGAGGTGTGGAATTTAGTTTCCTAGACCAGTTATTAAATCATCAGAAACTGTCTGGAGCAACTGTTCAAGAGACATCCATGACCAGACACACATCACATACCAGTATAAAACAGGTGGAATAGCTTAAATGAATGGAAGGACACAATTTTTATGGATTGGAAGACTAAATATAGGTAAGATGTAGATTCTACCCAAATTGATTTAAAACTTCCATGCAATGCTAATTAAAATTCCAATAATTTATTTTGCAGAAGTAGAGAAACCAATAACCAAATTTATTTTGAAGGGCAGGGTATCCAAATAGCTAAAAATATATTAAGAAAGAAAAATGAATAAGTGAAGATGAAGTGGGAGGTCTCACATTCAAAGCATATTACTAAGCTACGGTGGCCAAACAGCATGGTACTGGCATAAAGGTAGATGTACTGACCAAAGGAATCAAATCGAGTGTTCAGAAATAGGCCATCTCATCTATGGACAGATGATCTTTGATAAGGCAATCAAGTCAACTCAACTGGGTCAGAGAAGCCTCTTCAACAAATGATGCTTGAAGAACTAGACATTCATATCCAAAAGAATGAGAGACCCTATGTTACACCTTATACAAAAATTAATGCAAAATGGTTAAAGACCTAAACATTAGAGTTAAGAACATAACATTTGAAAAGAAAATATAGGGAAGTATCTTAAGAATCTCATGAAAGTAGGTAGTTTCCTAGATCTAACACCCAAAGCATGAGCAATGAAAGAAGAAATAGATAAATGGGATTTTGTCAAAATTGAACACTTTTGTGCATCAAAGGATTTTGTCAGGAAAGTAAAAATGCAGCTTACATAATGGGAGACAATATTTGGAAACCACTTCCACATAAGGGTCAAATATCCAAAATACATAAAGAGATTCTATGACTCAATAACAAAAGAACAAACAACCCCCAAAAAAATGGACAAAAGTCATGGACAGACACTTTTCCAAAGATGAAATACAAATGGCTCGATAACATATGAAAACATGCTCAACATCAGGATTAAGCCTACTTATAATTATGCCTAAGGGTCATCCCAGAGAACCTCTTTTGTTACTCAGATGTGGCCTCTCTCTCTAAGCCAACTCTTTAGGTATACTCACTGCCCTCCCTACTGCATGGAATATGACTCTCAGGGGTGTAAATCTCCCTGACAATGAGGGACATGACATCCAGGGATGAGCCTGGCCCTGGCATTGCGGGATTGAGAAATACTTCTTGACCAAAAAAGGGGAAGAGAAATGAAACAAATTAAAGTTTCATGGCTGAGAGATTTCAAATAGATTTGAGAGGTCATTCTGGAGGTTATTCTCATGCATTATATAGATATACCATTTAGTTTTCATTGTATTAGAATAACTAGAAGGAAATACCTTAAACTTTTGAACCATAATCCAGTAGCCTCAATTCCTGAAGATGATTGTATACCTATGTAGCTTTTGCGATGTGACCATGTGACTGTGAAAACCTTGTGACTAACAGTCCCTTTATCCAGTGTATGGACATATGAGTAAGAAATATGACAAAATATTATTAAATAACAAGGGGGATAAAGGGTGTGCGATGTTCTGAGTGTTCTTTTTCTTTTTCTGATTTTTTTTTAGAGCAATGAAAATGTTCAACAATTGATTATGATGATGAATGCACAACTGATGATACTGTGAACCATTGATTGCATACTTTGGATGATATGTGGATGTATCTCAATATAATTGCATTAAAAATACATAAAGTCATGACTATACAGATATTTGATTCAAAGAATTAATCTAATGGTGGAGGTAGTCAGGATTCCAATTTGAAAATAAATCAAGTTAGCTATTCTACATAATACAATGAAATTTCAAAATGTTTATGAATATTTGAAGAAATTAACTTAAAACAACTTCCAGAAATATCTCCCCAAACTGACGAGACAAAAGGAAGCACTGCCTTAGCCAGAACCTGGATGCTTCTGAATCTGTAAGCTATCCCCAATGATGAAATAAGCAATTATTTTATTCCTCAGTTGCTCAGGTAATACATACTCTTTCATGATATTTAAATCTAACCAAGGACAGCAACAAAACTACCCATAATCAACATAATACAACCATCCTCTGTATAAATGAAAATACATTCACCATACTCTTTTTAATAGTTGCTGCATATAATGCTATGTCTCGGAACACTTTAATATTCTCTCCACCTCTAGCTCAATCATAATTTTGCATTAATAATCTGTAAACTATAGACTAAATTTTAAACTTTACATCCACCATTATACTCTACCTAAAATAAGATGCAAGAAGAAATAATTATTAACAATTAATTCATAAGAATAATTGCATTCATTATACTACAATAAAGGAAAGAATATTGTGCTTCTGTAATCCTTAATGGGAAGAATTCCCCTTATATGCCTTAACAGAGACCCTTGGTGACTTGGAAAATGGGTTGGACAAACACAAAAAATGATGGAGTATACCAGTAAATTCCAAATGAGTTTCTGAATATTTTGCCTACCTTAAGGGTTAGGCATGTGAATTTCAGCAGCTGGTTTTGGGTAAATGCCTTCTACTTAACAACCACACTAGGTTGCTCAAGATAACTGGAGCTTAATGAACTCAATCCCCAACAGTCTCAGCACAGAGGCATTCTCCAAAATATCTCCTTGCTGGACAGCCCAAAAAATGTTCGCCTTACTTCATACCTTTGACCCTCTTTTGTATGATAA
This sequence comes from Tamandua tetradactyla, assembly GCF_023851605.1. NCBI lineage: Eukaryota > Metazoa > Chordata > Mammalia > Pilosa > Myrmecophagidae > Tamandua > Tamandua tetradactyla. The sequence continues at coordinate 44,171,754 of NC_135329.1, read as the reverse complement.
TTGTTCTAAAAAAATAAAGATACTGGACTGGATAAGTCCTGAAACCTACAGGGACCAGCTTCTCCAGAACATCAGCTAGTTCTATTCCCCTACCCCATATTATTGACAGCCCCTTCAAACATGAAAAAGTTACAATTGCCATAACCCAAATACTCCTAAAGAGTGAGATAGAAAGATCAAACAAATGTAATGGTGGAATTATACAGAGAAGGTAGGGTTTTACAAACGAGTATGACTGCTGCGTCATTATATTGATATTTCTTTTAGTCTTTAGTATCTCAGAGCAGTTAGAAGTAAAAACCTAAAATTGTAAACCATACCAAACTCTGAAAGCTGTTCTACAACAATTGTGGTGCTGTGCTTTGAAATGTATTGCTTTTTTCTATATATGGTATTTTTCATAAAAAAAGAAAAAGTCAATTGTGATGATAAAGAATATTTATTCCTTCTAGCCTCCTCTATATTCTGGAGCAGCTAGAAGGAAAAATCTGAGATGATGGGATGGTAGACCATGACAAACTCTGGGATCTGTCCTGTAACTACTTGTTGAAGAGCACTTTGAAAATTATTGTTTTTTTTTTTTTTTTTGTTTTGTATATATGTTATATTATACAATTTTTAAAAGCTAAAAAATTAAAAATAAAAATATAAATATTACCTAGGATAATGTAGCTATCACTACTTATATAATATCCCTATTGAATTTCTATTATCTGTCACAGATAGAATGAAATTTAAAATTAATCATGATCAACTCATCCTACATAAAATGGAGAAGTTGAGTTTGAGAACAATATCATAGGAATGGAAATAAATGCAAACTATATATTTCTCTTTTTAATTCATGAGGGATCTGAGTCTTTGGTTGATCCCATTTAAATTTTTCATTCATTTTTTATTAAATTTTCCTTCCAGTCATGGGAATGCAATATTCCAGTTATACATCTCCTTCTCCCCATTTTGTCATAGCATCTACAGTCTCCCTTGAATTTTATTTCTTGCAGGAATAAAATGGCAGGAAAAGCATACATGATTTATAACTGTCTCTGTCTTAATTCAATTGTCATTGTTGTGTCCCCCATTGTAAACTTCCCTTCCTTGTTTTCAAAAAACATCAAATAAGCATAGTCTATACTTGTAGGGGATATGCAGAAAATTTAATTAGTAAGTAGGTAATTGTTCTAGTTTGCTAGCTGCTGGAATGCAACATACCAGAAACAGAATGGCTTTTTATTTTTTATTATTGTCATTTTTTTTTTGTATGCTGTATGGTGGGGTCACATTTTGTTATTTTTTCCATGTGAATATCCTGTTATGGCAGCACCATTTGTTGAATTTTTGTTTGTTTGTTTTTGATGGTTTCTTTGTTTGTTTGGGAACTGCATGGGCTGGGAATTGAACCCAGGTCTCCTGCATGGCAGGTGAGATTTCTACCACTGAACTACCCTCATACCCCCAGAAGGGCTCTTAAAAAGGAGAATTTAATAAGTTGCAAGTTTACAGTTTTTAGACTTTGGAAATGTCCCAGTTAAGACAAGTCTGTAGAAATGTCTGATCTAAGGCATCCAGAGAAAGATACTTTGATTCAAAAGGTCGATGGGGTTCAGGGTTTCTTTCCCAGCTGGAAGGGCACATGACAAACATGGCGACATCTTCTAGTTTCCTCTCCAGGCCTCTTGTTTCATGAAGCTCCCAGGAATGGGTCTTCCTTCATCATTTCCAAGGGTCACTGGCTGATGGACTCTGTGGTTCTCTTGTCCTTCTGCCACGGTTCTTTGGCTCTCTCCTCAAAAGGAACTCTCTACAAAATGTCTCCTCTTTTATAGGATTCCAGGAAACAAATCAAGACCCACATAAAATAAGAGGAAACACATCTCCATCTAATCAAGTTTAATATTCACAACTGAGTGAGTCACATCTCTGTGAACGTAACCAAAATCAAGTTTCCAGCCTATAGTACTGTTGTGGGAACTAAGAAACTGTTGTTCCCACAAGATTTATTAGGATTAAAGCATGGCTTTTCTAGGGTACATAAATCCTTTCAAACTGGCACAGTAATCATAATCACTAATGATATGAGCTATACTGCCATCCATTTGCTCCTGGATCCTTGTACTGATTATGAGAGTGAAGACATTATGTTTTGAGTACCAGTTCATAGGCTATTGCTGCATCATATGGGATAGAACACCAACTTTCAAGCTTACACTAAATTATCATACATTATATAAAGCCAGCTCCTTCCAAGTTAATACTCAGGTCACAAGACAAATGAACTCCACATACATAACTTTTTGGGTTTACTTCTTTTGCTTTGCTTTGAGTTTCATTTTTGGTAGACATGTTATTTGGGAAGACTTGAAAATATTTCAAAGGGTGACACTGTTGCAAGATGCATGAACATTAGAGAAACAAATATAAATACATACAAAATAAGTATCCAATTCCAAGGAAAAAAAATCCCTATACCTTCTGTGGTAGTATGGTTCAAATTAAATTATTCTCCTGCTAAATACCTGGCAGATTATCTCAAATTAAGTGATTATTATCTGGGGAGATTAGGATTATTAGATGTTAACTGCAATAGGAAATTAATCAATGATAATAGGCTGGTAAAGAATCACTATCTATAACAGAAGATTAAATATAAAGTGGTAAAAGGAACTCTAAAGAATGCACATGGGCTAAGAGAAATTAGTCAAGGAAGAGACACATGTGAGAGAAAGGTCTTTTTACCAAGGCTAGGACTCATGCTGCATAGAAGAAAGGGTATCTGCAGTCTACTGCATGTAGAGAAGATTTTGTGTTGCCCAATTCCAGAGCTCTTCCACAGGTTGGGCAAGTGCTGGTCTGTCTTTTGCTATGAGGACATTTCATAGAATTAAATCATGATCATGTCAGCTGCATCCACAGCTGATTCTATTTGTAATCAGCCAAAGGGGAGTGTCTTCTGCAATGATGATGCTCAGTCTAATCACTGGAGGCCTTTTAAGGAGTATTTTAGGAGACAGGCTCTCTTCCTGCTTGGGCCAGCAAGCTTCCCTGTGGAGTTCGTCCAGACCCTCATCAGAATCGTCAGCTTCACAGCCTGCCCTGCGGATTTTGGACTCTGTGTTCCCACGGTCATGTGAGATACTTTTATAAATTTTATATTTGCGAGTGTTCCTTGTTGATTCTGTTTCTCTAGAGAACCCTAACTAATACAAGGGTATTTTATAGGTGGATTTGCATCTATAGTTGGTTGACTACATCTAAAATCAACAAAGGAGATTCTCCTCAGTAGTAAAGGATCATCCAATCAGTTGGAGATCTTAAGAGCAAAAACTGAGGATTTCAGAAGTCAGAATGAAAAATTTCTGCCTCAATTGCAGTCTGGATCCTTACCTTGGGGAATTCGGACCCATTTTCAGCATCCTCATTATTGAAGTTATCTTGCTACCTGTCCTACAAAGTGTGAAGTTGCCAGACTTCAGAATCACCTTTTCAGAGTTTACAACTTGCAACCTACCCTACAAAATTCATACTTGCCACTTCCCTTGGTTGTGTGAGCTAATTCCTTATATCAAATCTCCTAATATCTTAAAAATGTAAATGTTTGTATGCATGTGTGTGTGTGAGTGTATCCTGTCAGTTCTGTTTCTCTGGAGAAATTGGATTAATATACTCCCTTGGAAATAATGCCTCAGATAAGCAGAGCTCAAGTTTGCTTAGATGAGAAGCAAAAATTATTTGAGTGGGTTATTAAGTATTACAGTGAGAGGAGACATTCCCATTTTCATTCATTGATTTCCAAACCCATGTAACCTGGCTATGGGTTAGACAACACTGTATAAAGCTCTTTGATTCAAGGCATATACCACATTGTGTAAAACAGAACCTCATCCTTTCAGAGTATTGACTTCCCACTGTCACCATAACTAAGTCTTCAGTAAGCCATCACATCTGCTTCTGAATGACAGGAAATGTGACAAGACCAGTTAATTAAATGAACACAAACATATTTCTGTAACTCTCTTCCTATGAAATCTGCTATTTGATGGATGTTATGCTGTAAAGAATGACAGAATGGTAGATTAGGCATTCTGCAAGTGCTGAAAAAAATAAAACATGCATGGAAGGCTAGTCCATATCCAGGATTAAGCACCTATTCCAGTGGAGAACAGTCTTTATTTTTTCCATGATAGGAGCTGCTCAATGTAATTAACCTGCCATCAGCTGATGGGCTGGTTCTCTGCAGAGTGTTGCTATATCATGGGTTTATTAATGGTCTCTGATATTAACAGATTAGCATGAAGCAGTAGCATTAGCCAGATCAGCCTAGGTTATGGTAAACACATATTATTAAACTGATAATTTAGTATCTGAATCACCTTAGGCAGTTTGTTTCTCGAAGTCACTGAAGAAACATTGGCCGGGTAGGGAAAGAGAGTGACTGAAATCCAAGGAATGACTGAAATCCATGGTGTACATCATATTACCCACTTGATAGTTAAGACTCCCTTTGCAATAGATTCCCCTTGGTAGACATTCACAAATATACTAAGAGACCATGATAATTCTGAAGAATCCATCCACATATCTCACCCCAAATTTGCTGGTCACAAATTTTCCCGTCCTCTTCCTTTTAAAATTCTGACCATCCCACTTAACAGAAACTGTCCATGAATCAGGAAAGATTTGAATTGCTACTCATCTCTCACTCAAACTGTGGATAATCAAATATCTTCTTCAAAATCCTTCACCATTATCCTTCAGTATCTGTGCTGCCTAGAGCTATAGTACAGGTAGACTCAAAAGCTGTCCCCTTTTGGGTGATACCAGCACATGGTACAGATTGATCTGTAACCAGTCCTGACTATGTCTTCCTCCGTCAACTGGTCAAGAGAAACATCCCAATGCAGGCATAGGAATAGATTAAAACAGAGGAGGCAATGTTACAGGAGCTACAAAGGACTCTGAGGCACCTGTTCATGCAACTTATTCACATATATTTTACCTGCCTTAGCTCAGTCTCTCACATAATATCCCCCAATTCACAATAGATAGCTAATGCCCATGTCCTATATTAATGCTAGAGGGGTCACACCACACCCAGTTCACCATCGGCAGCTCAGACCACATGTTCACCTGATCTCCCATGGTTATGAATTAGTCTCTGTCAAGGTCTGGTAGCAATCCTGAAGCTCTTTCTCAAAAGAATAGTAATCTGTAGAAGAGGAATAGATTTCTAAAATTCTAGAGGTCTGCACTCTGCTTCTCACACTGGCACTTTCTAGGTATTGAGCATTCATATTTGCCACAAACATTATAAGTATCACTGTATCTGATGGTTAAAAAGATCAATGTGATAAAGCAGATTTACAGGGGTCTGAACTTATTGAAGAGCCCTCTCTTGCTCTGGTTTCCATTTTAAACTAGTAGATTTATGGGTGACTCCAGACCATTAAGGAACTTGCACAATTAAATTTTATGTTTGATTTTTAACAATATCAACCCTTTGACTCCAAGAAATAAAAAGTTGTCATGGAAGCTTTCTGATTCTCAGATCATGATTGTGTTAAAGTTGAATGATGTGAACTTGTAATTTACTTTCTGCAAGTGCTTCTGTATTTTCAAAGGAAGATATCTCACATCACACCCATATGGTCATCATTATTGCCACTAGTTATGTCTAGTAGGCTCTTGAACTTCTAAAACGCTTGCTTCAATTAGCACCTCCTCATAATCAATCACTACTGATAGCTTGATTAATTGTGATGCCACTGTATGTCATAGATTGCTGGCATCCCAAGGCCCACTGATAAAGATCTGAGCATTATGCTCAAGTACATCGGAAAGACAAAACCAATCTCAAGGTCCCTGGTTTCTGCAGCTATATCTGGAAATACTCTTAGTATTAATTCTGAATCAGTCAGAATCTAATCAGGAGACAGAAACCACAAAGTAATTTAAACTTGAAATGATTAACATATAGAAGGTTATTTGCTACATTGGCGGATAGTCTATGAAGGAGAAAGAGAACCCCTCAAGAATAGCCTAGAGGGCGGGCCACAGTGGCTCAGCAGGTAAGAGTGCTTGCCTGCCATGCCCGAGGACCCGGGTTCGATTCCCGGTGCCTGCCCATGTGAAAAAAAAAAAAAAAAAACAAGAATAGCCTAGAGAAGAGAGATAGTATCAAAGCAATGAAAAATATCTTGGAATATAAACCCTCTTCCTTCTACCCAAGACTATGATTCAGGCTTTGTTAGAAGATATAGTTTCTGTTCACTGCATGGCAGAGAAGTTTCTTGGGTTGTCCTAGACCTGACTTTGTCATCAGGAAGAGACTGCGGTCAGAGAAGTGCTGATGGGGACTACTAATCTGGTGGCTTCCTACCAGGGTACTGGTGGGCCAAGGCAGCAGCTGATGAATGGTAGACCCTGATCAGCAAGCTGGAATCACCTTAGAACAGTGCAGAATGGTTGAAGCTGGGAAATAAGCTCCTAGAGTTCCTCAGAGTTCACTAGAAATCTTGGGATTGTGGCCATGCAATTGAAACTCTAGAGGAAGTTCTCCACAGTGCTTCTAAAACTTAATGTACTTGAGTACTTCTGGACACCCACACATAGATACTTGAGGCCATGTAGTAGCAATAAGAAGAAATGGGAGCATGCTGGAACTGAGAAGATAAATCTTTTCCTCCTGCAGGGTCTTTCAAGTATCCTACACTGATAAACATCATGCCGACTGATAATGATAAATCCTTACATTATCCAGCTCCACTACTGTAGAGCAGGCAATGAAGAGTGAATTTGGAACTGCAAGGATATATATTGATAATGGATAAATGGTGCACTTAGTAAATGGGTCAAAGCAACACACTAAAATCATGAGTTTGATCTTGATGCTGGTTTCGTCTTATCAGGCTGTGCGCGAGTGTGGTGTATGTGTGTGTGTGTTCTTGCATTTTAGCAGACCTTATAATCTTTTTGTGAAACAGGGCACACTGTGTCTGGTAATAGAAAGTTAGATAATAAGTCTTCTAGTGTGATGTTTTATGTTAATCTGGTTGTCTTTAATGCTTGTTATAGTTGTCAATGCCGGAGAATTCAGTTCCTTTTTTCTTCTTCCTTGATTTCCTCTACCATTGTCTTTACGTTCCTCAACAGAGTCTATGTCTTACAACCCTCTCTGTTGGAGACTACTACTATTATACGGAGCCCTACTGATGCCGTGGCAAGGTGTTGAGGAAGGAGAATATTCTACAGTGTTAAGCTTAGGTCTCAGGTTTTATTTTATTTTTTTTGGCGATTCTGAGTCCTTGGACTATGACCTTCAGTGGTATTCTCTTTTTTTTTGGCCTCATATAAAATAGGAAGGCTAGTAAGGATTAGAGTTGTCTAATTGCCCTTCCTGCTTGTCAGATAAGGCTCTGGTAAAGCAGTTTCCCTTGAGGGCAACACTTTTTTTTTCTTTTTACAGAGAAGGCTCTGGATTGTATCACAGAATTATCACATTTCCCCTCATCCTGTCAGAAGCATGAGCGTAATGAGGGTGTTTTTAGGGCACCTGGAGGTAAAAACCATCAAAATGGGGGAAAGGTGGTAATAAGGACTTCCAGGAGTTACTGCTTCTCAAGTTAGCCCATACTCAGCCTCCAGAAATTGTTCTGATATTGTTTACGTATTTCTACCCTTTTCAGCTCTAGCAGCTTCTGCTCCGGGTAGCTGCAATCGGCTGTGACTTTTTATGCACAACATTCTTTCCAGTTTGGAGGCTGACAATTTGCCCTGTCACCTCAATTCTCTGATAAAGCTAAATAATGTTGTTGATTCTCAGCTTATTCAGCTTTTTTTCTTCTTGTACAGATAGTAGTGATAATTTCCAAGTCTTTTACATGTCAGAGCTAAAACTAAAAGAGCAGAGCAGTATTGTGGTCCTCATTTTCAGATTAAAAAAATTAAAAAAAACAACATGATCGGGTAGGTATACAAATGGGAAGTAACTCACTCAAAGTCATAATGTCCAATGACTGTTAAAGTATGATTTTGAACTCATTTCATTTATCTCAGACTATTGTTCTTCCCACATAGGTTAGTACTACAACATGCCTACCCAGTTGTGTTGCAAATTTAGCTGCATCTGAAAAATTTAAGTCTATGGAATTTGAAGGAGAAACATAGTCTTTGAGGGGAAAATTTATTTATAATGGATCAGTGATCCATTTTACCAGGGCCCAAGACAATTTTTTTTCCAGGAAGATATTGTTTCTACATAGAAAATTAGAGCCATGAGGATGTTTTATTGTATAGCATTAAAGAAATTGTGAGATCTCTGTTTTTTTATATGTGACCATGATATATGTATTTAAATAAATCCTACATGAATAAAGACCAATTTTCCTCTTGTCAAGCTTGCAAAGGATTACTAAACAAGTGTTCATAAATGATACTCACAAGCATAGGGAAATGTGTTGTGCTCACCAAGTTATCACTATCACCAAGGCAATGTTAACTGACTCTGGTTAATCCTGTAGAATTTTTGTCCAAATTGAGTTTGGAAGACAAATTTTGTGCTCTACTAGTACTTTTAACCTAAATATGGACAATTTTGAAGCAAGGTATACTGAATCGTGTAGGGATTTCAGACACATCCTACATTCTAATAGGGAAAAAAGTAGAAGTCACTGGAGTGCATTTTTGGCAGATGAGTTTGAAATGAAAATGTGTTCTCTTTCACAAATAACTCAGGATGTTTGATAAAGGTACATAATTTTAATGGTTGTTCAGTTCAAGTGAAGTCTGGCTTGCATCTATTGATTTTGCCAAAAGTAATTTTGAAATTCACATAGCAAAGTTCATGTGTATCATGATTTCCAGAGTAAATTAAAATTTTATACTCAGTTTCTAAGCACAGATATTTTAGAATTGTATAAAAGGAATCCTAGTAGAAAGGAGAGACAGCACACTGTGGTTGTAAAAAATATTGAATCTATCAGCAAGAATTCTTTATCTCATTTAAAACTAAGGGAGGGTTTTAAATATTCATACAGAAACAGAGATTTTGTGAACAAGATCCCTACCCTACAAGAAATATTAAAAGGAGTTGGGAAGGCTGGAAGGAAAAGACAGGAGAGAGAAGCTCGGAGGAAGTGCAGAAATAAAGATTATCAGTATGCTTAACTAAAAGGATGAAAAGTGAAACCAAAATAAAAATGACATATAAAAGCCAAACAGGAAGTATTTCAACTGTTTCTTCCAAAAGGAAGAAACAGTTGAAATACTGGCTTTAGTAATAACATGGAATGTTAGTGGATTTAACTTTCCAATCAAAAGACGCAGATTGGCAAATTGGAAAAAAATTATGATCCATATATACATGCTATCTACAAGATACTCACCTTAGACCCAAGGAAACAATTAGGTTGAAAACAAAAGGTTGGCAAAAGATATTCCATGCAAACAGTAAACCAAAAAAGAACTGGAATAGCTAAACTAATATCTGGCAAAATTGACTTTAAATGGAAGGCTGTTATAAGAGACAAAAAAGGACACTATATATTAATAAAAGGGACAATCTGCCGAGAAGAAATGACAATCAGAAATACTTATTCTAAATATCCTAAATACATGAGGCAAGCACTAGCAAAGCCAAAGGGACAAATAGTCACCTTTACAATAATAGTTGGAGACTTCAATACACCACTCTCTCCAATAGATAGAACATCTAGACAGAGTTTCAATAAGGAGAGAAATCTTGAAAAATGTGATAAATGAACTAGATCTAATATACATATATGGAACACTGTACCCAGAACCAACAAGACATATATTCTTATCATGTGCTTATGGATTATTCTCCAGAAAAAAATCATATGTTGTGCCATAAAACAGGACTCAGTAAACTGAAAAAGATTTGAATTATTCAAAACACTTTCTTGGATCATAATGAAATGAAGCTGGAAATCAATAAAAGGCACAGAAATGGGAAAATCATAAACATGGTGGGGAAACAACACAATTTTAAAACTCAGTGGGTCAAAGAAGAAATTGGAAAAAAAATTTAGTAAATGTCTTGAGACAAATGAAAATGAGAACACAACATATTAAAACTGATGGAATGCAGCAGAGGAGTGCTGCAATGAAAATTTATAGCCCCAAGTGCCTGCATCAAAAAAGAAGGAAGAGTTCAAAGACCTAACTGCACAACTGGAGGAACTACAAAAAGTACAACAAACTAATCCCAAAGCAAGCAGAATGGAAGAATTAATGGAGATTAGAGAAGAAATAAATGAAATTGAGAATAAAACAACAATAGAGAGAATAAACAAAACCAAAAGCTGGTTCTTTGAGAAGATCATTAAAATTGTCCAACCCTTGGGTAGACTAGCAGAAAAAAAGAAGATGCAAATAAATAACATCGGAAATGGGGGACATTACTACTGAACCCACAGAAATAAAATAATCATAACATACTATGAATAACTGTATGCCATCAAATTAGAAAACTTAGAAAAAATGGACAAATTCCTAGAAACACATGAACAACCTCTACTGACTCTAGAATAGAAGACCTCAACAGATCAATTACAACTAAAAAGATGGAATCAGTCATCAAAATCTCCCAACAAAGAAAAGCCCAGTACCAGATGGTTTCACAGGTGAATTCTTCCAGTCACTTCAGGAGTAATTAACACTGAACATCTCAAACCCTTCCAAAAATTTTAGAGGAGAAAACACTACCTAACTCATTCTATTATGCTAAACTTAGTCTAATACCATATAAAAATACTACAAGGAAAGGAAGTTACAGACCAATTTCTCTAATGAAGATAAATGCAAATATCCTCAACAAAATACTTGCAAATCAAATCCAACAGTAGAGTAAAAGGATTATACATCATAATCAAGTGAGTTTTATCCAAGGTATGCAAAGGTAGTTTAACACAAAAAAAATATGTTAATGTAATACACTATTAACAAATCAAAAGGGAAAAAAAAAACACATTATCATCTCAATGATGGAGAAAAGGCATTTGACAAAATCCAGTATCCTTTCTTGATAAAAACACTTAGAAACATAAGAATAGAGGAAATTTTCTGAGCATGATAAAGGGCAAATATGACAAACCCACAGCTAACATTGTACTCAAACGTGAAAGACTGATAGCTTTCTAAGGTTGGAACAAGACGAAGACTCCCCCCTGTCATCAGTGTTATTTACCATTTTGCTAGACGTTATAGCTAGAGCAGTTAGACAAGAAAAAGATAAAAAGGAATCCAAATTGGAAAAGAAGGAGTATATACATACAGAGAGAGAGAGAGAGAGAAATTCCCCAGAAAACAACTAAGCTACTAATGCAAATAAACAAATTCAGCAAAGTGGCAGGATATAAGATCAAGAGACAAATGTCAGTGGTGTTACATTACACTAGTAATGCAGAATCTGAGAAATAAATCAAGAAAAAATGTCATTTACAATAGGAATTAAAAGAATCAAATATCTAGGAATAAATTTACTCAAGGATGTAAAGGACCTGTACACAGAAAACTATAAAACATTGCTTAAATAGATCAAAGAAGACCTAAATAAGTGGAAAGACGTTCCATATTCAAGGACTGAAATGCTAAATATCATTAAGAGGGCAATTCTACTTAAATTTTGATTTACAGATTCAATAAACTCCCATTCAATAAATTGAAATTCCAAGAGCCTGTTTTCCAGAATTTGAAAGGTCAATTATCAAGTTTATTTGGAAAGGTAAGGAGTCCTGAATAGATTTTAGATACGTTTTACATCTTGAAAAAAAAAAAAAGGATTAGAGAACTCACACATCTTTGCTTTAAAGCATATTACAAAGCTAGTGGACAGAACAGCATAGTACTGACATGAAGCTAGATATACTGACCAATGGAATCAAATTGAGAGCTTGAAATAAACCCTCGTATCTATGGTCAATTGATATTTGACAAGGTTTCCAAGTCCACCCAATGGAGACAGCACAATCTCTTCAACAAATGGTGCTGAGATAAATGAATATCCATAGCCAAAAAATTGAAAAAGATCCCTACCTCAAATCATAAAAAATTAACTTAAAATGAATCAAAGATCTAAATACAGGAATCAGGACCATATAACACCTAGAAGAAAAAGTCAGGAAGCATCTTCAAGATCTTATGGTAGGCAGTGGTTTCTTAGATTTCATACCCAAAGCACAAAAGCCAAAGGGAAAAATAGATACCTGGGATTTTCTCAAAATGAAAAACTTCTGTGCTTCAAAGGACTTTGTCCGAAAGTGAAAAGGCAGCCTACACAATGGGAGAAAATTGGAAACTATCCAATAAGGATATCCAGAATATATTTTTAAAATTTTACTACAACAGCAAAAAGATAATCAAATTTTAAAATGGGCAAAATACTTGAATAGACATTTTCCTGAAGAGGAAATCCAAATAGCCAAAAAGCACATCAAAAGATGCTCAACATCACAAGCTATTAGAGAAATGCAAATCAAAACTATACTAAGATATCACTTCACATTTACTAGAATGGCCATTATTTTAAAAAAATAAGCTGTAGAGAAAAAGGAATGCTCATTCATGGCTGGTGAGAATGTAAAATGGTGCAGCTACTGTGAAAGACAGGTTGGCAGTTCCTCAGGAAGCTAAATAAAGCTTTATTCATTACTTCAATAAGAAACAGACCAAAAGTATCTGTAAACTGATGAATGAATAAGCAAATTGTGGTATTTCTATATGATAAATAGTAGTCAGCAGTAAGAATGAATTAAGACCTGATTCATGTGACAATATAGATGTGGAGGGCATTATATTGAGTGAAATAAGCCAGACACAAAAAGACAAATATTGTATGATCTCACTGATATGGATAAACAAACGCATAGAGTTAGAAACTAGAATAGAGACTGTCAGGAGATAGGATGGGGGTAGACAAGGGGTGGAGATGCTTAACTTGTGCAGAATTTCTGATTAGTTTGATTGTAAATGTTTGGAAGTGGATGTAGGTGATGGTTGCACATTACTGGGAGTCTAACAGCACTGAATTATTCACGTGAACGTGGATGAAAGAGGTTTCAGGTTGTGCATGCTGCTAGAAGGAAAGCTGGAGGATAAAACATGGGACTGTATAAGATAGTGAACCCTCTTGAGGCAAGGTCTGTGGTGGATAATACAAATATAAAAGTGCTCTCTCATGAACTATAATAAATACGTCACTAGTATAAGGGCCGTATATGGAAAAACACACAATGTAAACCATGGACTACAGTTTACAGTAATATTTTAATATTTTTAAATATAAATAAAGCTATAGATATAGAATTATATTATTGGTTATATAAGTTACATAGGGAGAGGAATTGAGAGGTGACTGATAAAGGGATTGGGGTTTTCCTTTTTTAGAGTAAAGAAAATGTTCAAAAATTGATTGTGGTGATGAAGGTACAACTCTGTGATTATGCAAAAAGCTATTGGTTGTACATCTTATATGGATTGTATAGTATGTGAATATATCTCAATAAAACTGCTAAAAAATATTAAATCTAGAGCCGGATTGTCTTGGTGCAAAATCCAAGTATTTTGATAGTTCTATCTCCCTACCCCATATTAGTGACAGATCCCTCCAATGTCAAAAATTTAAAACTGCCAGAGCCCAAACAACCCCAAAGAGAGGTAAGGAAAGATCAAAGGTGATGGTGGAATTATACATAAAAGATAGGATTTTAAAAATTAATATGAATGCTGAATCATTAAATTGATATCACTACTAAAAGAGACTAAACTCCAGTATTTTAGAGCAGCTAAGAGTAAAAACCTAAAATTGTGAAATTATAAGCCATGTCAAAGTCTGAAATATGCTCTGCTTTGAAATTTATAGCTTTTTTGTATATATGTTATTGTTCACAAAAAATAAAAAAAGGAAGAAAAAGTCGATTGTGATGATAAAAAGTTAAAAAGTATTTAACCTCCTCTATTCTGGAGCAGCTAGAAGGAAAAATCTGAGAGGATCATCTGATAGCTCATGACAAACTCTGGGATCTGTCCTGTAATCACTTTTTGAAGAGTGCTTTGAAAACTATTTTTTTATTTCTTTGCTTTGTATAAATGTTATATTATACAATAAAAGAAGTTTAAAAAATCCAAGTATTGCCACTGAGCTTTGAGACCATGGGGAAGTTACTTAAACTGTCTGTGAGTTATTGTCTTTAAAATGGAGATAGTCTTTCTATCTGCTTTGGTTGTACTAAGGATTAAAGAGATAATGCTTATAAACCTTTCTTATCACAACATTTTAAAAAGTCAAACATTTTCCTTAGAATCTTTTTAAAAATTCACTTTCTGAATGATGTCAGGTAGAAATCAATCTTTTTTTTTCTTTATAAGTTGGTCTTCTATTAAGTAGCCAACTTTTCTTCTGTGATTCACTAACCACCTGTTCTGAAATGTACCTGCATGTATCTGCATGTCTTAGTCTTTTTCAGGGCAAACGTTTCTGAATTTATGTCATAACTTGGGCACTCCACTAATTTAATTACTATAAATTAAAGTCTACATTGAGTTAGCCAATCTACTCTCTTATGCTTCTTCTAATTTTCCTTTCCTTAACTTGGACAGTTGTACTATCATAAAATGTTTAGCCTTGCCTTTATGAGTTATGTACATACACAGACATACATATATTAGAATGTTATTTTGATATATTCTATCTATTGAGTGCATTAGTTAATTCTGAGGGAAAAATCAACCTTTTAAAATATTGAGAGTTGCCTTCATGACAGTATCTTTTCATTATAGATCTATTTTATTCAAATTTTGCTATTACATAATTTTCTCTAAAATGATCTTATACATCTAATAGATAAGTTGGGCGTACCCTGAGGTGCCATGTAATATTTTATTGCTACTTTGCAAGCATTTTTTAAAAATATTATTTTATCATTGGTTCTTTCTGTGTATAATAACACAATAGACATTTTCTGCTTATACTGAACATGTTCATCTATTGAATTGCCTCTTATTGATTGCAGGTAGAATCTCTTACATACTTTTCATAAACAATCTAATGGATGGCTAGTAATGAAAGTTGTATACTTCCTTTAAGATACATAATCCTAAAATGTCTTCCTTTATATTTCCTGGTCATTGTACAGTATTCAATATTTGTCACAAATCAGTCCAATTTTGCTTAATCCTGACTTTAAAGAAACACCTTTTAAAAAATCTAGCATAACACTGATATCTTTTTTTTTTTTTTTTAAAGGAAAGACAGAGAGAAGGAAGGAAGGAAGGAAGAAAGGGAAACATTTTTAAACATTTTCTTGTTTTATTGTATTCTGTTTCTCCGTTTTTGTTACATGGGCTGGGGCCGGGAATCGAACCGAGGTCCTCCGGCATAGCAGGCAAGCACTTTGCCCGCTGAGCCACCGCGGCCCGGCCCAACACTGATATCTTTTAAAGTCATGCTTTAGTGTTTCACCATCGTAATTTTTTTTCTCATAAATAACCTTTATTAGGTCAATGGCATTCCTTTCTATTTCTGTTTTACTAAAACAAAATAAAACAAAACAATACGAAAACCTCTTTTATATTCACGAATCGGAATGAAATGTGACTGAAAGCTTTTTATCTTGAGTCTTTTAGATAACTTGAAGTAATTCTTTATTAGATCATGTAGAATTTGTAGTAATAGATCTTCTAATATTTAATCAAACTTGGATTCTTTGTAGTAAACTTAACTTGGTCATGACATATAGATCCACATTTTTATATCATACTGGCTGACTTAAAAAAAAAAAAACTAAATTTCACATCTGTACTTTCAAGAACACTAATTTGTGATTATCTTCCTTAGAGCAGTTTTGTGTTTGATGTCAAAGTTATATTAGAGGCAAAAAACTTATTTGGGTGATTTTTATCCTTCCTCTTTTTCAGGAGTCATTTGTATGAGATAAAGAGTATTAACTCCTTAAAAGTTGGGTCAAAAATCCCAGTAATGCCAAATTTGGATTCTTCATTTTCAGAGTGGAAGTGGGAGTGGGGGTTGAGCTTGAGGACACATTTAACATTAGCAATTAAGTTTCTTTAATAGCTTTCTGAGTATATTTCTTCTTGCACTGGTTTTGGTCATTTACATTTCCAAGATTATATAAAGTTTCTATATTTGCCAAAATTAATTGCATACAATTACTCAAACTATTGCTAATGATATATCAATTATTCACATTGCTGTTTATTTTGTCTCTCTACCTTTATAGTTTTCAAGGGGTGGTCTCCAGACCAGCAGTGCTGTCACCTGGAAAGTTGTTAGAAATGCAAATCCTCAGGCCTTAAAGGGAACCTACCTCATTAGAAACTCTGGGGTTGTGATTCAACGATGTGTGTTTTAACAAAGTCTAGAAGTTATTATGATTCACACTACCATATGAAAACTTCTATCCTTTCTGTATTAAAAATCCTTATTTCAGGAGATTTCTTCTTATTCCAGACTCCTCTTTCCCCTCCCCTCCCTCTCTCTCTCTCTCCTTTTATCCTTGTTAAAGCTGTGTGCCTATATTACTTACTCTGTGCATTAATCAAGTATTTCATCACGTAACCATCTGCAGATTATTTATTTTTCATTTTATAAATTGCTGTTTTTATCTTTATTATTTATAACATTGTATTGTCTTTATCATTCACTTTGAATATAATAGAGTTGACGAACTTGCTTAATTTACAAAATTTCAATCCAATAATGTTTCACCCAATATGGTAGCCACTAGACATATGTGCTATTAATATTTGCATGTGAATAGATTAAAGGTTAAAAAATTTAAATTTATTTCCTCAGTTACATAGCCAGGTTTCAAGTGCTCAAAAGCCAAATGTGGCTAATCCCTACCATATCAGACAACACGAATAGATTATTTCCATCATTGCACAAAGTTCTATTGGACAGTGATGAAATATGTTATTTAAAGCCAAAAATATTTGTTAAAATCATATTGCCTGTATCTCACAGATTTTCAGATACAGTGAATTTATCATCTTATTTTTCCAGGTACTCTATACTTCCAATTAGGATTATTTCTTTAAACTCTAAGTGTTTTATAAGCAATTTAATTCACATATCATCCCCATATAGATTTGTAAAGAGTACAATCTAATTTTAAAAGACTTTCATTACTGTAAAACAAAACACTTAGTCATTAGCAGGCTTTCCCCATTCCTGCCTGCTCTCTCCCCAGATTCCCAGAATAAAAACTACTATAAAATATCATTCCGTGTCTTTGTAACAGTTGTTTTTACGTCAAAGTCTGCTTTGTTTGCTAATAGCCTTTCTATCCCAGTGTTGTTTTGGTTACTCCTTATATGGTATCTCTTTTCCGTATTTTTACTTTCAGCCTCTTTTTGCCTTTGAATCTAAAGGGTATTTTTTGTAAATGATATGTAAGTAGTTTCTGCTTTTAAATCTATTCTTCCAATCTCTGCCTTTTATTTGGACTGTTTAATCTATTTTAAATTAATGTATTTACTGATAAGGTGTGATATATGTCTTACACTATTTTTTAACTTCTCTTTCTCTGTTCCTGTTTTCTTTTGTGTCAAATATATATTTCTCTAGTGCATATTTTTAATTTCCTTGTGGCAGGTGTGTGTGCATGTGCATGTCTTATCTACTTTGGATAAATATTAACTTAATTGCAATTGTGTACACAAACTTTCTCCAATAATCCCCCTTCCCCTAGTACCACCTTTGTAGTATTAGTGCCATACAAAGAATATCTTTATACACTATAAGCCCATCAACACAATCATAATTATTGCTTTATGCCTTTGTTTTTTAAAACAAATTAAAGATTTATAGACAAATCATATTATATTGTGTATTTTATATCAGATTTTAAAGAGTTACAAACAAAAAATATATCTATACTGTTTTTTTTTTTTAAACATTGTAATTTATTTTTTCAGTGCCCTTCATTTCTTCATGTGGATTCTGGGTGCTATCTAGTACCCTTTCATTTCAGTCTGAAGCACTCCCTTTACTCTTTCTTGTAAGAGAGGTCTGTTAGTGACAAACGCTTGAATATTCTTTTCTTTATTTTTTTGTATTGTATGGCTAGGGTCCCATTTCATTCTTTTACCATGTTGCGTATCCCCTTATTGCAGAACGCTTTACTGAATTTTTGTTTGGTTTTTCATTTGTTTACTTGTTTGTCTGTTTGTTTGGGAAGTGCATAGGCCAGAAATTGAACCCAGGTCTCCCACATGACAGGCAAAAATTCTACCACTGAATTACCCTTGCACCCCCTGAATATCTTAAATACAGTATAAGTGCATTTGTTAATAAATCTGTAGGATAAATTCCTTGAAATGGACCCAAGTCTATGTGTATTATTGATTTTAGTATGATTTGGAAATTTGTAAGTCTATGAAAAAAGGTGAGACCCTTATGACCGAAAAAAGTATGCATTTTCTGTATTTTATTTGTCTGTTGGTTGGAAGTAAAAGACACTAAGTTCTCTGAGCATGGTAATCTTAAGGTAGATTGAGCCTGAGTCCCTGAATTACTACATGGAGTGCTATCAACAAACACATTATTGCACTTTACAAGAGGAAGACATTTATTTTTTAGAATAAAACTAAAAATGGCAGTTTTTTACTAAAAAAAAAAAAAAGGGAGTTCCGAGTTTACCATTATTGCAGCTAGCAGCACTCAAATACATAACTCACAATAACACGTTTATTACTATACTTTTTGACTCTTCCAGACTGATAGGTATACAATAGTATTTTTTAATTTTATTTTTCCATTAATTAATTATAATTAAGGATGAACAAGTTTTCCTTAAGTTCCTGAGCCATTTTTGTTATTGTGTTATTAAAACACAATACACAGGAAATCCACACTTTATAAAGGGATTCATGTATATTTTCACTGCTTTATGATTGATATATATCCATTATTTTTGAGGAAAAAGAAATAGTTGCTAAAATTTTTGGAAGTCAATAATATAACATTTTCTATATGTATATGAAGTATAGAATGTTGTATAAAAATAAGCCTTTTCCATTCAAAGATTTAAAACATATGCACCCAAGATTAATTTAAATATTTTCAATTTTTTAAAATTTGAATCTTCTAAAATTGGTTCAGTATAAGAAATAAAGTAGCTAAATAATTACACATACACACATACACTTAGTTGAATGAAACAGCTGGACCATTGTTTTAACAAAAAATTTTTTAAAAAAAGGATTTTAAATGCCAAATTCATCATACAATTAATTGTTTATATGTACTTTGATTTACTTCATTCTTTCTTCTGTATGTCTCTTCTGGTACAGCATACCAGTATTAAAACATTTCTATTACTATGGCTTTATAATTATTTTGATTCTTTAACGTCCTATTCATTTCTGAATTTTCTGAGTCACTAGAGACCATTTCTCAAGATGTATGAGTTTCAATATTAGATGAAACTTCCCAATACTGCTTTACTAATTTCCTTCCTTACACATCACCATAACTACCACATCCATATAACAACATCCAGCGGGAAAGATTTGGAGAGCTTTATCAAAACCATTTGCTGCAGCCTATGTCCAGAGAAGCCTCTGTCCTGTGATAATATAAAAGTTCTGTAATCTTTATCATTTGCTAATTTATCTAGAGTAACTTGAATTTCTTAGCTATCTTGATAACACTTGCCAAACCAGGAAAGTCTTACATTTATATTTTGCTCTAAATCCTGTTCTTAAGGGGCAGTTCAAGTTAGGTGATCTTTGGAATTGTGTTTTTAACTAAGGAATCCTAACTCTACTGACAAGAGAAGTAAAAACAGCTTTTCATTCAAAGCCAGAATAATGATTTGTTAAAATTGGAAGCAGTGAATTTATAACAATGCTGTCAGCACTGCAGTGACTGTTCAGCCCTTGTTTCCATCACTTCATTATGACCCAATCTTGAGAAAACATTATAGTAAGAAGTTATCAGTGATGGTGATGGTGTGTGCAACCATGAAAGGTAATATTGGTCCAGCCTTAGAACGGTCATTTTATTGCAGACACTAAACTCTTTTATAGTGAAGCTTATTATAGTTCCTTACTTGCTTATGCATAACTATTTGTCTTGCTTAAGAATGGTTGCATAAAGGAATCTAAATTAAAATCAGTGAGCTTGAAGACAGTGATTAAATTAAGCAGTTATATCATTAGCAACTACTACTATGTATCTAATCATTTCTGAGGGTCTGGTGATTAAGACATAAACACAAACACCCGAATCATATGTCCAAGCAATGCTCAAAATGTAACTGATTTAAGATTAGCCTCTCTTGTTTTGTTGAAGAGGACTGAATGGTTTAATTGTTTGTTGCTATGGGGACGGTCTTCTAAGGTGAGGTCTTCAAAGTGCAGGTGTATATATGGGGGTGGAAATAGTGCAAGGTAGTGCAAGAAGACCTTTAGGGTGTTAGAATTAAACACTAGAACTTTGATTTATATGTACTTTAAGACAATATATGCCATTCATAAATACAACTTAACAGTAGCATCTTTCTCCAGTCTATATGTCAGAAAGTCCTGTATCATTTATGGTATCAAAGCTATCCTGCAGGAAGAGGCCAGGTGCCACAACCTAAGGGGACATATATTGGTACTCTCACTCATTAATGTCTGGGTGCCAAGTGAGTTCACAGGCAATTAAACCCATTTTAAGTAAAATAAGCCCCACAGTATGTATGTCTTTTAAAGATAACTCTAAGGAAAATGCAGGTTGAGACAATACAGTGAAGATAAGCAAACTAAATGAAAATAGCAGATTTTACCCAGTTCTACAAGAATGAATATTTTTGCCATCTATATATTAAAGAGATAACAATGATAAACATTAGCTCTGCAAATTATCAACTGAGAAATTGGCAACTAATTGATTATTTCATTCAAATGCAAAATGTGCACCTACAATATTAACTATAAATTTCATTCTACGAGAATACTGTACCTAGTACTTTCTTCTTGTAACATTGGGAAGTGTTCTAGGTTGCTAGCTGCCAGAATGCCACACACCAGAGATGGGTTGGTTTTTCATAAAAGGGGATTTATTTCATTAGTTCTTCAGAAGTAGGCAGCTAGCTTTCATCTGAGGTTCTTTCTTACCTGGGAAGGCTCAGGGTGATCTCTGCTGGCCATTCTCTCCAGGCCTCTGGGTTCCAACAACTATCCCTGAGGTGATTTATTTTCTGCATCTCCAGAGGCCTGGGCTGAGCTGCTTGGGCTGTGCTACATTGAGCTCTCTCATTTAAGCACAAGCCAGTTAAATCAAACATCATTCGCTGCAGCAGGCACACCTCCTAGCTAACTGCAGATGTAATGAGCAACAAATGAGGTTCATGTACCATTGGCCCATGTCCACAGCAACAGAACCGCGCACCTTCACCTGGCCAAGTTGACACTTGAACCTAACTAACATATGTCCACCCCTTGTCAACTTGGCAACTATATGCATCACCTTAAACAATACAAAAGTGGCACAAATTCTCTTCTGGCTGTGGACCCATGAATCTCAAAACAAGTTGTCCGGTGCCAATATGCAAAGAAGGGACAGTCACAGGATCCATAGGGAGAAATTGGAAGGAAAACCTCTAGGGCAAACACCCCTGTATTTAAAAATCTGAAAGTCATCAATCCCTCAGCTTTAGAAAGTGGCAGTCCCACCCGCTCCAAAGGCCTTTGCAGTGGCCCGCCTCTTTCTGAATCAACCTTGGGGGACATAGAGGAGACCACCTTTTTCTCAGCTCCACCCTCTCCTAGCATCAGGGCCACACCTGGGCTCTCTGCCATTTCTGGGCACACACTCAATCCCTCCATGTGGTAGCAGCCAGACTCTCCCCAGTCCCCAAGAAGCATGCTATACCTTCTTAAAGGCCTGAGGTGGTTCAACTCTTCCACTGCAATGAGATAGGAGACTCATCCTCTGACCTCAGAGCAAACTCACCCTCTCCGTGTATATGGGTGGGTCCACTCTCCTGGCTGGATGTTTCTTGTCTTCAGATCTGAACTTCTATGGTTCTCACTTTGCAAACTCCAATTTGTCCCTTTTGTGTCCCCCTTTGCCCAGATTGGCAGTGGTTCCGTTTACACCAACAGTCTCTTCAGGCACTCCAGGTCTTCTCCATCATTCTCTTCACAGTTCCTCTAAAACCTTCCTTATCCATCCAACATATCTGGTATTTGCAAACTACAGAGGCATCCCACTTCTCAGGTACCAAATCTGTTCTAGTTTGCTAGCTGCCAGAATGCAACACATCAGAGATGGATTGGCTTTTAATGAACTGAGATTTATTTCATAGTTCTTCACAGGAAAGGCAGCTAACTTTCAACTGAGGTTCTTTCTTATGTGGAAAGGCACAGGGCGATCTCTGCTGGCCTTCTCTCCAGGCCTCTGGGTTCCAACAACTTTCCCTGGGGTGATTCCTTTCTACATCTCCAAAGGCCTGGGCTGAGCTGCAAGTGCTGAAATGAGGTATGCTGAGCTGCTTGGGCTGTTCTACATTGCGCGCTCTCATTTAAGCACCAGCCAATTAAGTCAAGCATCATTCATTGCAGCAGGCATGCCTCCTAGCCGATTGCAGTTGTAATTAACAACAGATGAGGTTCACATACCATTGGTTCATGCCCACATCAACAGAACTAGGCACTTTCACCTGGCCAAGTTGACACCTGAACCTAACTACCACAGGAAACTACCCAATTTATCAAGATAGTTAAAATACTTTTTTATTTCATCTGCAGGAAATTATCTTTATTTCCAAATATCATGTATCTCCACAGCATCCTCAACATACTTGGATAGTTAAGCATCCATATAATACATAAATATACGTGTATTAAAACACAGTCTATGTTTTCACTGAAGTCATATGTATTCAAAAATACCTTGAGATTTAGAAATAAGAATGAAGCCAATCATGTTGGGGTTAAAGTAATTCAGAACACAAGGGTAAGGAAAACAATGTCTATATTTTAGAACCACACATACTCTTTGAGACCAAAGGAAGAAAGTTTATTTGGCCTGGAACTGAAATTTTCTGTAACACATAATCTAACTCAACCTACCGTGTAGCTCATTTGAACAGTTGAAACACAGGGAATCAAGAATAAAAAAGAAGTCCTTTAATCCTGTATAACCTAATGTAGTGCCTGTATACATCCTAGAATATATTAAGCAGATACTTAAAAAGTATTGGCAAAGTCCCTTGAAGGATGGGAGAAAAAATATGAAACTATTAAACTTTACCATCAGGAAATGCCCTGATACTGTGTCAGATTTTAAGGACACCTAAATCAATAGGCCACGCCCTTGATCTAGAGGCTTACTCTTGTGAAGCTTATGTAGGTAACGGAGAAGCTTAGCCTACCTCTAGGTATGCCTAAGAGTTACTTTTGGAGGATGTCTTCTGTTGCTCAAATGTGGCTTCACTCTCTCTAAACCCAACTCTGCAAGTGAAATCATTGCCCTCCCCCCATGTGGGACACAACATCAGGGGTGAAATTCTCCCTTGCAACGTGGGAAATGACTTCCAGGGTTGAGTCCAGCCCTAGCACCATGGAATCCACAATTCCATTCTGACAAAAAGGGGAAAAAGAAGTGCAATTAATAAATATCAGTGGCAGAGAGGGTTCAAAATAGAGACAAGAGGCTACTTTGGAGGTTGCTCTTATACAAGCTTCAGTTAGACATTGCTACCTATCATAACTTGCCAACCCCCAACCAGGACCGTTCCAGCCAATCTTAAAGAATACATAGAGCAATATATAAGATTCCACAAGGGTTCCATGCATTAGAGTAACTTTCCAGAAACCTACACTCTCCACATGTGTCTCTGGACCAGAAAAGTCCTAAAACTTAGAGAGCCCGGCCTCTCCAGTACATCATATAGTTCCATCTCCCTCTCCCATATTAGTGACAGACCCTTCCAACATGAAAAATTTAGAAGGGCCATAGACTAAACACCCTAAAGAGAGGGATAGAAAGATCATAAGTGATGGTGAAGTTATATAGAGAAGATAGGATTTAACAAATGAATATGATTGCTGAATCATTAAATTGATATCTCTTTTAGTCTCAGTATCTTAGAGCAGCTAGAAGTAAAACCTAAAATTTTGGAATTGTAACCCATGTCAAACTCTGAAATGTGTTCTATGACTAATTGTGGTGCCATTCTCTGAAATTTATTGCTTTTTTATATAGATGTTATTTTTCATAAAACAAGAAAGAAAAAAGTCAATTGTGGTGATAAAAATAAATTTATTCCTTCTAGCCTCCTATATTCTGAAACAGCTAGAAGGAAAAATCTGAGATGATTGTATAGTAGCGCATGATGAACTCTGGGATTCTGTCCTGTAATCCTGTAACTACTTGTTGAAGAGTACTTTGAAAACTTGCTTTTTTTATTTCGTTGGTTTGTATGTATGTTATACTATACAATAAAAAAGTTTTAAAAAAACCTTGAGGTAACTATGGTTAAAGGTAAAGTTGCTATATTTGCTCAATTTGATTTATTTCTTGATTTTTGCAGCATATTACTATTCAGTTAGTTGTAATAAATTATTTTCTCCTAGGTGATAAATCCGAATTTCATTAAAATCATGACACAGCCCACTTGCTTCATTATGGGTCTACAGGCATGACATCATCCAGAAAAATGAACTTAAAGTTAAAGGAAAGGAAGCATATTTATATTTCAGCAAATGAAAGGGAAAATGCATTTTTTCACTCTCATTCTGAATACCTTGGAAAATCAGATTTCCCCTCTGTACCCACAATGGGCATAAAAGGAACTCATGAATTTAGGGGTCTTTGAGTATTCAGACCATAATGGCTCTAGCTTATTTCCAAATTTGGGAAGCTGAATGCATCTATGGAGCCAATTCAATTATCACCTCAAAAATAGCAAATCATTTTCTTTTTTTCACTGTTTCCACCCAGGATTTCTGGTGATGAACTTGAGCTTTTAGACTTACTTCATTACAGTCCCTGTAATTGGTACAAGGCATACAGTTGAGGGAAAAAGAAAACCTCCCTACTTTTCCTTATTCTCCCTTATTCTCAAATTCTCTTCTGTCTTCACCTGACTCTTGACTTAGCTTAAAGTTCATTTATTAATTGGAGTGGGTGTAATGGAGAGTTTCTCTAGGTCCATATATTTTTTATACAATCTGTTTTTGAGAATGAGACATTTGAACGGATGAACTGAGTCCATAGCTCTCTTTTGGAATTACAACCGGCTCCCGGTTGCAAATAGATGCAAGATCTATTTGATGGTCAAGGGGTGGTGTTTCTAGTGGCTGCTGTCCAAGTGCTGAATGAGGGCAGAAGGGTGAGGGTTTGACACTGAACCAGGCTGAAAATACCTTATCAAAACTTATCCCCACTGGACTTATATATTGGAGGAGAGTCTAAACTATTTAGCAGTTAGGTTTTCTTCATCTTTCCTATCAATAGATTATACTGTGTTTTTCTCTGCCCCTTTATCATTAAAGACAGTAGTGAGGAGGTGTTGTTTATGGAGATTTAAAAAATTACATTGCAATTCAAATTCTGGGATTCCTGAGCAATATATGCATATTCATGCTGAATTAAGTTCTTTTAAATGAGATGTATTACTCTGAGCCTATTATTAGAAGTTGGGAGGAAGAGACACAATCAAGTGAAATTGTTCTATTATGGTACTTCATGACATCTGTGGGCAGAAATATATTCAGTGATATCTGCAGGAGGCTGCTTATGGGAGTGCCATTTTTTAGAGAATAAAGGTAATTTCAAACAAAGGGATCCTTCCATTGTCTTGAAAGGAAGGGGGAAAGCCTAAGGAATACAAACCATGTAAATTTAAACTCTTTAAATCAGCATAGGTAGGATTAAAACCCTGTCATCTACGTTATGGTGCAGATTTCTTTGCGATATTCTATTTAGAGAAAATTGTCAAAGAAGTTGAAGACTAATATGAGACTGAACTGCTCATGAATTACATCATTGAATAAGTAAAAATATAAAATTTAGTGTATGCCAAAAGGGGATATGGGAAACAATTTCAGGAAAGTAATGATGATACTAGATCATCTAGTTAACTTATTTTATTCTTCTTTATATTGGATATCGGGGCAACATGGCTCGTCTTGATCAAGGATATAGAGTCAGGTATTTTGAATTAGGACTAGAACTCAGGTTTGCTGCACCCCTTCTGCCCATTTTAATGTTATTTCCATTTTATTCTATTTTTTGTGGCAGAGAAGTGTAGAACTTATTATAATAATACTATCTACTTGGGGAGCAGGTATTAACAACAGAGACATAAAATATTGGCAGACAATACAATATAAGGTGAAAAAGGTTTAACCCAGGTAAAATAGTCTAAGATCTTTGTATTATCTGAAATGAGGGTATAAATAGATATTAATTTTAGACTATGTTAAACAAATACGCTTGCTAGAATTTTAATGACAAACAACAAAGAAACAAATAAAATATTTAAACATTCAACAAAGTAAAGAAAAAAATGTATTTCAAAAAGTTCAATCAAGCTAAATGAAGGCAGGAAAAGAGGAAAGGGAGTTATAATAAGCAGTGCAAATAAAAATTACAGAACAAAACTTTAGTAATAAACCTGATTATTTAAGCAATCACAACCTATTCAGTCCTTTTTTCCTCATAGTTATTTTTCTACCAGGTTCTTTCTCTCATAATATTGGAATTAGACAGTGGCTTTTCCATCACCCCGTCCTTTATTTGCAGGATTTTATTTACCCTATTATTTTTCTTTCAGTTAATATTCATAAAACCATCAACAAGCAAATTCTACTTTTTATATATTCTCTCCATTCACCTACTTTTGACTTTTATACTGTTTCAACAGTGTTAGAAAATATAGTCATTGAATATTATGCTTTCTCCTTTATAACTATCACTTCATTTTGGTTATAAAAATAAATATGTATTTAATGCTCTCAATCAATCCTTATGACAATACTTGTCCAGACAGTTTGGTTCTCTTTCTTATTGGATATCTCAGGAAATTCAAATGAGAAAAAATCCATGTTTTGCATGTTCATGGCAGATTGTAGCCTTTGTATTGAATTTGTTTTGATGGGAAATATCATCACCTCATATTTTCTTTCTTTGGTGTATGATATATGTTACATCATCAGATTTGCGTAAGAAGTCTGATGAGAGTCTGCCTTTCATTTCCTCATAAATGAGTTGGTATTATTGTCTGGATGCTTATTTTCTTTTTCTTTAATTCAATAACTTTAGAAGAGTCCTTAATGTTGGCCATTCTGGGTTGATTTTTCCAGATATAGGATGTGTCCTTATACTATGCAGTTCCAATATTTAATTTAAAAATGTGTATAATTTGCTCAGATTTTTAAAATTTATTCTATTCATTGTTCCAATTTTTGTCTTGAGACTTTTGTTATTCCTTTCTTCCAACCTTTTTTATTTCTTCATGTATTTTTATTTAAATTTAAGTTTTCAACTATCTTTAGCTACCTGAAATACTTCTTGAAAGTGATCTGTTCATTTGTGAATCGTTTAACATCCCCCTTTACCATAGAGAACAGAATAGCTTGTCAACTTTATAGGCAATTTTGCTATGGGAAGGGTCAGGTTTTACTTCTGCTTTCCCACCTTTAAGATGGTATAATATGTAATTTTTGTGTTAGCACATTAATATATTGTAACCCCTTAAAACACTTCATTTCAGTTCCATAGTTTTAGTGTCTCCAGCTCTTCCTCAGACATAATAGGATAATCAGCTTCTTAAAGAACTTACAGTTTTATCCTAGATCTAAACTAAAACCAAGAAACAATTTGAGAATAAGACAGACAGTTAAATCAAGTACTAAACTATGTATGAATGCATAAGTTTTAGTTTAATGAGCAGAGAATTTTACGATATATATTATATGGCTCTGCAATTTTCACATTTGCAACAGGGCAGAGATGATGGAGTGACATAAAGCAATTGAACTCTACTGGCAAATAGGACTGCATCTGTCACCCTGTATAATGAATGCCTTGTCTACACAACTAGTACAAATTTCCCCCACCTAGCATAGTGAAATAGATATGGTTAAAACAACAAATCTCAATCCTGAGAGCCTAGATTACTGTCTGATCTGCCCTTGACAGTTGGCATGGGATTTTGATTAAGCTATTTATCTATGTCTGAATTTTTCCCTGTATGAAATTGGGATAAAAATATTACTAACTCATTTTTGAGGGGAGGGGATGCAGAAGCATTGCATGAGAAATGCTTAGCATAATATCTGATATATAGCATTGCTCATCAAAAAGTGCCCACTCACAACGAGAGAACATGCAAAGTTATACACATGTATGTGCCACACAAATAAAATACAGTCACAGAGAACCCAAAATTTGGGACTTTAGGGCTGGAGATGAAAGAAGGGAAATAAAAAGTTACAAGTAAAGAAGGAGCCTGGAGCCACATCATTTTGGAGGTCAGAATGACCTTTGACACTTATTGCATATTTATGAATGGATGAAAAAAATGAATGAATAAATGAATGCATCATGATGGGTTGTTTATGCTCAATTAATTGATTTCTTATTAAGTTTGAAGTTAAAGATACCTTTTAAATTTGATTGTAGAACCTAGAACCAGGGAAATTCCCCTCACCCATTGTAATCATCATTCTGGTACTGAGAATGAGAAAAAAACAAATATGTAGCATAGTTGAAGAATTCTGCTTTAACCAGAATAAGTTAAAACTTGTTTTCCTTATAGTTAAATGATATTTATTGTCTTATAACTTGCATACAAAGGGACACTTATTTTAATTGCATACTGCAATGAGTTTTGACAAATTAATGCACGTGAGTAACAACCACCATTCTCAAGATATACAACATTATCATCACAGTAGAAGGTTTTCTATTGTACCGTTATTCTATATAGCCTGCCCTCTGCCCAAGGCAACCAATAATATAATTCTTGTCACTATTGATTTGTTTTGCCTGTTTTAAGACGTCATATTTTGTATGTGACTTCTTTTGCCCAACACAATTTTTATATTTAACATGCTATTATGCTATTTATTATTTCATTGTAGGAACGTGCCACATATTGTTATTCCATCCACCTAATTCTCCTGTTAATTCGCATGTGTTTGTTTGCCAGTTTGGAGTTATTATGAATAAAGCCAGTACGAACATCATACACAGGATATTTTGTGTACATATGTTTTCATTTCCTTGGCGAAATACCTCACATCTCTTTAAAACCCAATTCAATAGTGGGTTTTTCCTTTCTTATTTTTAAAAATTGCAGATTTTTCTTTCACAAGCAAAACACTCCAAATATTTATTTATAGAGATATGTGCTTAGACTTTTTAGAACACTTTCAAGCCTACTTACAGTCCATGGGACATGGAAACAGTAGAAAAATACATCAGCAAATATTTCCTGAACTTCATCTGAAAATTGATGGATAGTAAATGCTCAGAATATTCACTCTAAATATGGGAATGAAATACTTCATATCAATTTTTTTCCTGGATTTTGAAAGTTTTATCATCATCGACAGTAAAATGTGGCTGGAAGTTTCTTGCCATGGTAGTGTCTGTTAGATTTTTTTGATAATGAAAAAGTTCTTCTATAGGGATATGCAGACTTACAATTCGTAGAGTTCACTCCAATCATAGAGTTGTGTAATTTCACAAAAATGACTTCACCGTTAAATCCAGGATTATCCATGTCTTAAAGAAGCGTCCTCACATTAGAGAGAAAATGAGAAAAAGCAGCTGTGTTTTATTTCAACTCCTTGAAAAGGAATAAGTAATGAGTATTGGAAAAACTGCTGGAATAATTTTTGTTGCAGTCATTCTTTAAGACTTTTGCCTAAATTTCTTATTTCCTGATAACTGATTATTTCCTCCTTGTATTTTACTAAGTTCTTTAAATGTGGATTCCCTAACTATTTTCCTTAGATCTTTTCTTAAAGTTTTCCTCTTCTCTCCCTTTCCTCAGTTTAAGGATGTATTCCTAAGGGTACTTAGCAGCACCTATCTCATTTATAAAGAATACATACTAAGCTTTCCTTTTTTAATTCAAAATAAAATTGATTACAGGAGGTAGACACAAAAATTAATATTGATTTTCATATAATAATATCAGCTAACACCTTGGATCACTCACCTCATGGAGCAGAAACCCAACAATCAGCAATATAGTGTAAATGTTGCCCCCTGCTGTGCAAACGAAGAACTGCAGCTAAACACAACTATTCACTGTCAACGGCAATTTGAGTTATTAAAGGTAAAAGCTGCAATAAATATCACCTACTATAATTTATTGTTTCTGGGTTGAACTGATTTATTACAGCTAATTTAGATATAAAGAGAACAAATATAACCTGGGTGAAATATGGATAACAATTAGAAAATTTGCATCAGAAGTGGACCTAAATATCAAATAAAGTCAACAATATTATCATAAAGCTGTAGCCAAGAGTGATCTAGCTGGAAAGCTCATCCTCCATTTTAGCCACTGCTACTTCACTTCAGCATCTATTGCTTTATATACATTTTTTAACTTTTTTTATTGTATAATATAATATATATACAAAGCAAAGAGAGAAAAAATCAGTAATTTTCAAAGCACTCTTTAACAAGTAGTTACAGGACAGATCCCAGAGTTGTCATGGGCTACCACACAATCCTCTCAGATTTTGCCTTCTAGCTGTTCCAGAATATAGGAGACTAGAAGAAATAAATATTTTTTTATCATCACAGTCAGCATTTTTTTCTTTTTTGTAAAAATAATAAATATATATATTCAAAAAAGCAATAAATTTCAAAGCACAACACCACAATTAGTTGTAGAACATATTTCAGAGTTTGATATGGGTTACAATTCCACAATTTCAAGTTTTTACTTCTAGCTGCTCTAAGATAACTAGAGACTAAAAGAGATATCAATTTAATGATTCAGCATTCATATTCATTTGTAAAATCCTATTTTCTCTGCATAACTCCACCATAACCTATGATCTTTCCATCCCTCTCTTTAGGGGTGTTTGGGCTATGGCCATTCTAAATTTTTTTATGTAGGAAGTGTCTGTCAATAATATGGGGCAGTGAGATGGAACTATTTGATGTTCTGGAGAGACTGGGTTAGGTTTCAGGACTTATCTGGTCCAGGGACCCATCTGGAGATTGTGATTTTCTGGAAAGTTACTCTAGTGCATGGAACCCTTGTGGAATCTTATATATTGCCCTAGGTGTTCTTTAGGATTGGCTGGAATGGTCCTGGTTGGGAGCTGGCAGGTTATGATAGGTAGCAAGGTCTAAGTGAAGCTTGTGTAAGAGAAACTTCCAGAGTAGCCTCTCCACTCTATTTAAACTTTCTCTGCCACTGATACTCTATTACACTTCTTTTCTGCCTTTTGGTCAGGATGGAATTGGTGATTCCAAAGAGCCAGGACCGGACTCATCTCTGGGAGTCATCTGCCATTTCACTAGGGAGTCTTTCACCTCTGATGTCATGCCCCATGTAGTGGTGAGGGCAATGATTTCACTCATTTCTAACTATACCTCACTTCAGAAACAATATAAGTGATTGCTCACATGTTTAATAATCAAATAATTTGCTTATTTTTAATTTGTTATGGATTGTATTAAAATAAAACCCAGCTTGAAATTAGAATGTATTCTAAGTCTGTTGCTTATTGTATAGTCTTAGAATCTCAACTTAAATTTTAAAAGGCTGTTATGTTCTATGTAAAATATCTTCACTAAACTACCTAATAGGATCATTTTGATTACATAGAGTTTAAGATAACAGAATAAAAAAGATAATAAGCAGCCACAGTAGTAAAGAAAAGAACAAAAATGAATAGAGAAATGCAATGAGACAAATCAAAATGCACATAGAAAAGGGTATTTTTTTTTTTTGGCTTGGCATACAAGAAAACCATGAATATTTATTATAATTAAAGGAACCAATAACCTTTTATAATAAAAAATGTAAATTATGGATCATAATGAACTGTGGATAATAAAGCATATTGGATTTTAAAATTCCCATCAAATGAAAAGAATAGCTTAGTTGGAAAGACACCTACAAACTGTAATAGCACATCTGATAATGGTCACTGTCATATTTTAAAGCAAAGTCAGTAGCATACATAAGAAAAATAAAAAAGGATTCTCCCAGAGAGAAATATAAATTAGCAATACTTCCCTGCAAGCAAAATTTCAAAATTGAAAAATATTTCTTCATTGCCACTTGAGAGCAATGCATCTGCTCTATCCATTCCATGTCAGATACTCATATGCCTATGTGAGCTCCCAAACATCTTCCTGTCCATTCCAAGTTTCATACAGGTCTATTTTCCCTGCAGGAACCCACATTTTAGATCTCTTTATTTTCCTTCTGTGCTGGGTTGGAGCTGTATGTACCCCAGAAAAAACTGTTTTAAAATTTAATCCATTCCCGTGGGTGTGAATCCATTGCAAGTAGGACCTTTTGATGAGGTACTTCAGTTAAGGTGCATCTACCTCAATCAGGATATGTCTTCATCTTATTACTGGCATCCTTTATAAGCAAGATAAACTCAGACCGACAGAGAGAAAGCCACAGAGGGAGCAGCCAGAATCTGAAGATCAATAGAACCCAGAAGAGAAAGGAAAGGCCAGGTGTTCTAGTTTGCTAGCTGCCAAATGCAATACACCAGAAATGGAATGGCTTTTAAAAGGGGAATTTAATGAGTTGCTAGTTTACAGTGCTAAGGCCAAGAAAATGTCCCAGTGAAACAAGTTTATAGAAATATCCAATCTAAGGCATCCAGGGGAAGATACCTTGGTTCAAGAAGGCCGATAAAGTTCAGGGTTTCTCTCTCAAGTGGAAAGGCACACGGCAAACACAGTCACAGTTTCTCTCTCATCTGGAAAGACACATGGTGAACACAGTCAGGATTCCTCTCTCATCTGGAAGGGCACCTGGCGAGCATAGCATCATCTGCTAGCTTCTTCTCCTGGCTTCCAGTTTCATGAAGCACCCTGGGAGGCATTTTCTTTCTTCATCTCCAAAAGTCACTGGCTGGTGGACTCTGCTTCTCGTGTCTATGTCGTTCTGCTCTGTTCTCTCTGAATCTCTTATTCTTCAAAATGTTTCATCTTTTATATGACTTCAGAAGCTAATCAAGACCCACCCAAATGGGTGGAGACATGTTGTCACCTAATCCAGTTTAACAACCACTCTTGAGTAAATCACATCTGCAGGGAGATGGTCTGATTACAGTTTCAAACATACAGTATTGAACAGGGATTATTCTGAAAACATGGCTTTTCTAGGGGACATACATCCTTTCAAACCAGCACACCAGGAGAGGTGGCCATGTGCATTGCCAAGTGACGGAGGAGCCCATGACTAAGGGTCACCAGCAGCCAGCCCCCGAATATCACAATCTTCAGAGTGAAAGCAACGCCTTGATAATGCCTTGATTTGGACATTTTTCCTACCCTCAAAACCATGAGCTATTATACTCCCATTATTTATGCCATTTTTTTGCATAGTATTTGCCTACGGAGCTTAGGAAACTAAAACACTTCCCTCATTAAAATTCACTTGTACATTTCCTCTAGACCCAGTGAGCTATCCAGTTGGGCAAACTGATCCTTCACTGCTGATATGATGACAGGAACTGCATTAGTGGGTTACACTCTCAGGTAAGACGTATATATTTCACCAAGGAATCTTCAAAACAATGTCTTAATTCAAACATGAAAATTTGGTGAGACATAGAAACCATATTTACAATTGGTAGAATGAGCATCTTTTATGGCTAGTACATTATTTGCCTACAGGTAATATTTAAATATTATGATCTACATTCCAAAGCAAAAGCAATATTTCACTCTTGATCAAATATAAAATTAGAATAGCATCCTACACTTCATACAAAATACATGTACATATATAAAATGCAAAATCTTAAATTATAATATTTGAAGTTAATAATTATGTATTCATAAAATAATTTATATGTAGTAACAGGTGTTATGATACTTAAGTAAAAATGTACAAAAATACTAGACCTTGTTGTACTATCAAATAGTCCCGCTATAGAATTTTATTTTAAGATACTACAGGAATATATACAACTAAATATTTTAAAAATTTCCTTTAGTTGTGCTGAAGGTTATTAAACTTAAATGATTAGCACTGATTTAACCAAATGAAATTAAACAAAGCCAATTTATTTAGTAACTATTTATTGTTTAGTTCCAAAGTTATATATTAAGATTGATCAAGTAATAATGATGCTTTTGCTTCTTGGTTATTTTATGTACCTCATCATTTTTTTTTAGCCGCATCTGTAAGAGAAAAATCTTGCCTCTCTATTGTTACTTCATAGTTAAAAATGATTCCAAGTTTTTTGTTTAATTTAAGGCAAAATTACGGACATTTTCTTTCCTTACTGGAAATAATTGCTTCACGTAGGGACTCCAGCTGTTTGGCCCTTTTATTATGTCCTAATCAGACATAGTAGAGAACTAGAGAAAAATTGAATAATTTTCAACGCTAACAAATAAGAATACTTCTGAAGCTTCTATCACTGCCTCTCTCGGGGAAGAAGTCTAATTGAAAAGTTGACTTTTAAAAATGGTCTCTTTGCCAAATGATAATCTCAGAGAGGTTGCAGTTGGTACTGAGCTAATCTGAGATACCTCAAGTACACTACAACTGATAGGGAAAAAATGGTCAATTTATATAGTAAGTTGAAACTGAATACTAATGTTTCTGAGCCACTGATCCAGTGTTTAATAATTAATAGGCACACATTTTATTATAATTAAATGATTGAAAATGTGTGCTTCTGGATACAAAAAAATCACAGACCTGCTAATGTAGCTTAAGCATTATGTAATATTTGACATGTTTCTACCAGTTACTGAAACTTACATGTATTAATTTGGCAAGCTAAAATGTAATTCATTAACAGTAGTGTTCTAGTTTGCTAGCTGCCAGAATGCAATATACCTGAAAAGGAATGGCTTTTAAAAAGGGGAATTTAATGCATTGCTTGTTTACAGTTCTAAGGCCAAGAAAATGTCCCAGTTAAGGCAAGTCTATAGAAATGTCCTGTCAGAGACATCCAGGGAAAGATAATTTGGTTCAAGAAGGCCGATGAAGTTCAGGGTTCCTCTCTCAAGTGGAAGGGCACATGGTGAACACGGCATCATCTGCTAGCTTCTCTCCTGGCTTCCTGTTTCATGAAACTCCCCAGGAGGCGTTTTCCTTTTTCATCTCCAAAGGTCGCTGACTGGTGGGTTCTCTGCTTCTCATGGCTATGTCATTCTGCTCTCTGAATCTTTTGCTTTCTCCAAAATGTTTCCTCTTTTATAGGATCACAGCAAACCAATCAAGACCCACCCAAATGGGCAGAGACACATCTCCCCTAATCCAGTTTGACAACCACTCTTGATTGGGTTACATCTCCAGGGCGGTGATCTAATTATACATTCAAACATAAAGTATTGAGTAGGGATTATTCTGCCTTTACAAAATGGGATTTTGATCAAACATGGCTTTTCTAGGGGACATACATCCTTTCAAACCTACACAAGTAGGTATAAAAATAAGAACTAAAAGACAGCCATCTGATCACAACCAAATTTATAAATCTCATTTTATTTATCTTTCTTTAAGTTGATTTTGACTTAACTATTAATCCCACCTAAATCCAATCTCAAAGATAACTCTGTTGTGCAAACTCATTTAATAAGTTTGAAATGAAGAAAGAGGATGAACAAAGGAAAAACAACTACAATATAACCATTTCCTGATAATGCTAGGAAAGCGTTATTGATCATTCATCTCAACTAACACAGAAACTGAAGTCCAAGGTAGGGTAGTGTGTCCAAGGACACAGAAGTATTTATTGAGAGACCTATAATGATATTTGATCCTATCATTTTGCAGGGCAGTTCAATGACTCTTTCACCACCCACATCTTGACAACATATTGAAAACTTACCCATATTCAACATCTAATAGTGAGTAAGAAAGTTCTGGCATGGAAGATGGGTAGACAGTTGACAGACAGCAAGCTGCGGCTCTGGAAAAGCAAGGAAAATACTGAAAGAAGCATAAAGAATAGGGAGAAGGGCTTATCCATAGCAGTGTATGCCTATACTCCAAAAGATGAGGAAACTATCCTCTCTTATTATCTGCAACTCTGAAACAGGCTCTGACAGCTTCAGACAAGCATATTGAAAATAGCAACCTATTCTCATATAAGAAGCTGTGACGATAATGTCCTCGAAAGCACTATCTAAGGCATGGCTGGAAGCTTACCAAGGATTGTTAATCCTACTACTACTAATAAACATTGATTCTCAAAGAGGGGGAAAACTGCACTATCTCTCCTATAACTGTGCCCTGAGTAATAAATTTTTTAAAGCTTTATACTAAATAGAGACGAAGAGAAGGAAAGTGAGGTTATTCATACGAGAATTTTCTGAGTTTTGAGATTCCATACCACAGATTGAAAATGGAAAGAAATTCTCAACTAAGCTCCCAGAATCCAGAAACTTCCAAGTTTGGAATATATATATATATATGTCAAAACAAGACTAAGTTAAACTGTGCTATTCAATTTCTGAACCAAGTATATAGTAGAGGTGCATTTTAAAAAAAGGTTGAAGGTTTTATACTTGATCTTACCAAAAGGCTAAAAAGCAATGATTAAAGATTTTTACTTTTCTAAATTGCATGAATTTTTTCAGTATTGAAAATATATAGTGAATCATTGTCTTTGTGTGCCATATGTAGCAAAGGAGTTAATGCTAAGATGTGGTGGTATCAATATAAATATGTTTTTCTGATATTTTTCTCTCCTGTCTTGTTCTGCCCTCTCTGCTATAATAATTCCTCAAAACCTTTAGCTAGAAACACCAAAAAAGTGCTGCAGCTCTGCCTATATATTCTATCTTTTCTTTTACTATTCTATCAAAAATAGATTGATTATATTTTTTACTATTCTATCAAAAATAGATTGACTATATTTTTTAATGATCTGTTTTTGGCTCCAAGTCTGTATAAAAAAATTAAACCTGGCAATTCTAGTAGATAAATTATAGAGAGACATGACTTAATAATAAATAAAGTATATTTTACACATTATTACATTGATAGATAGCATCACATTCAATTACTGTTTTCATTCAGCATATGAGACCCATGTTTCATTCTATGAGAAGGGTGTTATTTGGTGTGACTGAATATTGCGACAGCTTGACAGCTGTTAATTCAGTAACATCTGAATTAGCTGTTTTATTTAGCTGTATCACTGTTTTATTCAGACAGTGCAAGTAGATGTTCATAAAATTATACTAAATATAATGAAATCTGTCACTACCCACTGCCTGGAACACAATCAATGATTCTAATTTGGTATGGTAGATATAAGGTCTCCTCAGACCAAGAAACCTTGCCTAAGAATTTTCTGTTCTTGTACCTTTCATAATACACCCATATGTAAGGCACTATATAATTTCCCATTTTTGTCTTTTTGAAAATGTCTAATTAAATATCAATATATAAAAGGGAGTAAATCTTTGCACAGAAGTTGTAAGAATCAAGTACTTGGTAATGCGTATGTATTTTTTTTCACTTGAAGATTTTTAATTCTATAAATCAGTGTGTGCTGGGTATCATATTAAATATTTAGGTGTCTGTGTGTGTTTGAAGAAACTGTTGAAAGGACTAAGTATATGTACAACATTACTCACACACACATATACAAACATACACACACACACACACAAAACCCACCCCAATTTTGTTTAAAACTTCTTTTGATTGTTTAACTTCATTTGCAAGATTCTGGGAGAAGGAGGTCAAACTCTTAATAAGGTATCAAACTTGAAATACATAGAAAAAAAATCAAAGAAAAAATTAAAAAATAAAGTAAAATCAACATTGTCCATTAAAATAAATTTTACATGATACTTCATCTAGAAATAAAAAGTTATTTTGTAAGACTAACTTTGCTGATCAAAAATGCCAAAGATAGACATAGTGAGATGTAATTTACCATTTTGAATTTAACTTTTTAATCCTTTTCTTCAGGACTTAAGAGATGCAGAATGCTGCAGTTTGATATGAAGAAAAGTTGTATGTCAGTTGAATGGCGTTAAAATTAGGAAAGGTAGGAATAATGGATTTGATTACAATATAATTCGTCAGGAAAAAAATGAGATACCATCAAAGATATCTGCAATTTCTATGGGTGACAAGGTCATATATAGAGTAATCCTTCTGTGGTTTGTGGTCTACATTCAAAATGGAAGGATAAATGTCAGTTAGAAGTTAGTGAAGATGAAATGACATTTTTCCCCATCAGGTTTATGGGCTTCCCCCTTTGTGGTCTTTGGATCTAGACCTGGATCCCTGCTTTTACCCTGTTTTAGTGTCCTACACTGTTCAAGCAAATAACTTGGAAGGGGGAGGGTTAAACTATGGGAATTATAAACTCATGGTTTTGAGGCCAGGAAGTCCATATCAAGGCATCATCAAAGCCATGCTTTCTCCTCAAAGACTGTGGCATTATGGGGCTGGCTGCTGGAGATACTTGGTCATCAGCTTCTCTGTCATGTGTCCTGCATATGGCAACCTCTCCTGGTCTCTCCATTCTATTCTGGATTCCATTGACTGCCCCCTGTGGCTTTCTCCCACCTTGTCTGAATTTCATTCTGCTTATACCTGCCACCAATAATAAGATGAAGGCTCTTTTTTATTGGACTGGGCCACACTTTTGCTGTAGTAACCTTATAAAAAAGTCCTACCTAGGATGGGTTCACACCCACAGAAATGGATTAGATTTAAGAACATATTTGTCTGGGGTATATAAAGCTATAAACCACCACAAGTCATAAAAGAATCCTGTGGCAGAACCCATGAGAGAATTCGGATAAGGCATAGATTGATCTTAATTTTAGGAGCGGATACCTGGATGAATTGCTCATGGATTAAAGCCTATTCCCCAGTCTGGGAACCTTTTGTACTATCATCTGGAAGCTGAAAGCAGCATTATTCTTAGGCCCTTGAAAAATAACCTTCAGAAACATTTGAAATGAGCCAACTTATTCTGGTAAGATGAAACAGAAATAATAATAACAGGTTAACACTGAAAGTAAAAGGGAAAAGGTTATTTCTGCTTATATTCACTTTATCTTATTCTCTATTATATATCATTTCATAGCTGATAGAATTAATTTACAAAATGTAATATATTTTAATCATGGGAAAATTATTTATTAGAGAGTGCCAAATGTTCATTTTCAGCTAGCTGTACCAACAGCAATATGTTGATATATGCTGCTATGAACCCCAAAACTTCTGACCATCTGGTGTCAGGAATATCTGGAGAATTCAAATGTGCCAAGGTGTGAACAAAAGCAAAAATGAAATGATGCTTGTAATATGTAAGTGGCCTGATGGTTTAAAATAGTTTAAAATGAACTTTCTGAGCCTTTGAAGACTATATTTT
Source organism: Tamandua tetradactyla (assembly GCF_023851605.1). Classification (NCBI taxonomy): domain Eukaryota; kingdom Metazoa; phylum Chordata; class Mammalia; order Pilosa; family Myrmecophagidae; genus Tamandua; species Tamandua tetradactyla. The sequence continues at coordinate 44,132,187 of NC_135329.1, read as the reverse complement.
TAAATTAATTCACTTAAACCTTTATGTTGTTTTCAATATGGCAACTACTGTAGGGGATATGCAACTATTCATGATGAGAATAGAAAATTGAAATAAAATAATTTTCTCCAAGAGCATATGTAAATTCATGATATTGTAAGAAATAGAAAATGTGAACTGTTTTCTGGAGTGTGGTCTTGAAAAAGTGGATACATAACTATAAATCTAGATATGAGGTGAAATAGTGGTTTTGGAGTTTTTAAGTATGAGGCCCTCTTTATAACATCCAAAAGATGTCAACATAAACTACCAGGTAGATTTACTTTATTTTATTATACAATAGTAACTGCTGATTGAGAAAATAAATAATGGTAAAATTCTATTATGAATTCAGTATCAATTTTAATAAAGTTTAATTGTGTTTATCAGAACAATAACATCTACATACAATTGAAAATAGAAAACAATAAGAATTCATGGACATGGCATTATAACTCTAGACACATTTAGTGCATATTCCAAAGGCCCTTATAACCATTATGGAGTCCTCCGATAAGTCAAAGAACAAAATTTAAGATTCTTTGCAGTCAGTGTAGTAAGTGAGACAAAGTGCTTTTAAACAACTTGTTTTCTATTTTATTCTCCAGGAGTTTTGTGCTTTACTGCAATTTAGTTTTGCTTTCATTTATTTTTTCTCTTTCAAGGTTATTTGCCTTGGGGAGAAAATCAATACAATATCATGTACCATTTCTAAAGAGCTCTAAAATTCACCAAATCCTTGCAGAAATATTTCTTTAAGCTCTTGTGTGACTAGGGTGTGCTGTGAAGTCAGTAAGTCAGGTAATATTAAGAGGAAATAGAAGCACAGAAAGACACAGTGGTATGTCAAAAGATGCATGTTTAATGAATAGCGGAAATGGGATGTGAGTCCACAAGTGCCCAGTATTATTCCTACAATTGTACTGGAAAGATTGTGTCTCCAAAGACTGAGCCCCAATTCCAGTTTTTCTTTAGGTTTTATAGGAAGTAGCAGATACAGGAAGTTTTATTTTGCAAGCAGTTTTATAGAAGCTGAAAGCTAGAGGTTGGTTATTTTGTAAATTAGGTTTTTGTTCATTGCAGCTGCTGCAAGGGATTTTTCTAACCACAAAGCTTGTTTTTTTTCCTCTAAGTTTAGGGGCTGGGGCTGCAGTGTAGCTGCCTCACCCCATTGCAGAGTGAGCTGTACATCCTGCTACTCAGATCATCCAAAATCCCTGTCCACCTCTCCTGCTCCCATGGGCACAATGATCTCTGCATCCCAAGAACCAACGCATGGTTGAAAAAAAAGCCATGGAAGATTAGGGGTCCCAAATATAAACCTACTGAGCCTATAGCTGCACATCCCGTGGGAGGTGGGAGGTATGGAACAGGACTGAGACACTACCTGACAACAAATAATAGGAAGAAATGGTTCTTGGATCTGAACAGGAGGACACGGCACTTAAATATCAAGAAAAATATTTACATGCACTGATAAAACAAACAAATACCAAAGTACCTCTTCTCTACTTGATATCTCAACTCTTTGCCGATAAATCTCTAAACATATGTCACATGTGCTCATATATTTTGTAATTTGAGTTATTCTTTTCTCCATTCACCCTCATTAGGAATATTTGCTTTTGGTTGCAAGACACGAACACACAGGGAATAAACAGCTGTAGTATTGCTTTCTCTCCCAGGAAGACCACATCACTATTTCTGTTCCTGACTCAGCGTCAGTTCACCTGCCACTCTCCCCAGTGCAGAGCTCCTGAAAGTTGCAGAGGAGCTGAGAAGGGACTTGGACCAAAACGCCCACCGAAAGGGCTCTTGTCACATGTCCATATTTTTTAGCGGTATCTGTCTTAAGGGTCTCTCTAATGATGTTTTATTTAACATTTTGAGCACTGGAGGTAACAACAGAATTTTCAATCATTTGTGAGAAATAATATGAGCAATGCTCTAAAAGTAGATTACCAGCAAAGACATCCTGAAAATAAAACATACTTTGTTTCTACAGACTAGCTCCTCCCCACCGCCCACCACAGACACAGGAAATGGAATCAAGTTAAAAGCCGCATTTATAATCAAATGTAAGACAAATGGTTTTTATGATACATGTCAAAGGGTAATTTTCATTAAGGGAGGGTGCTGGCTTACCAAACTGAGGCCCTTGATAAATATTTCTAAATGCCAATTTTAAATATATTATTAAAAGCAGCTGCCTAAAAAGCACAGTTAAAGGATTGGCAAATAAAATCTTTTCAAGGAGTTTATTCACTGTGATCTCATGGTAAAATACCTAATTCTTTATTTGCAAAATCAAAATTCTATTTCCAGGTGTTAAAAAAATTCTAAAACTTTTGTTGTTGCTGCTTTTTTTTTTTTTTAATAAAGCAGATGCCCAGGCAAGAAACCACTAACATGGGAGAGAAATAAATGAACCCAGATGTGATACAGATCTGTGCAAACACAGCTGCCATGTGGGTTTTTGAGGAAGTAAAATCTGTGGTTGACTCAAATTGTGGATGTATGAGAAAGACCTTAACAAACATTTAATCAATTGATTGGACAATGTTAGCTCATTTTCTGCATATCTTAGTAAACAAAGTATGTTAAAACATAATGAAGTCGACCAGCTCAATATCAGCTAAATCCACTGCTCATTCCTCAGTTGTAAGAAAGCCTTCCAAAAAGGATTCCACAGGCATTCTTGGAAACGTGTGCATTTTCTCTTTTGAACAATTTTAGCTTAACCTTATCCTGCTGGATATTTTTCCAAAGGGTGTAAAATAATGTCTTCCTTCAATTTAAGCCATTTGTGTGTAGAATGGAAAGACCTGCTAAAGTAAGCCAGTTGGGGCACTTAAGAGTCATACAAGTTTTAGAATTTGTTTGTAAGAGTAGGAGATAGGATGGAAAAGAGGCCACAGGAGATGAATCTGACCCAAAGTCCTTAGAACGGACTGAGTCAAACTAGGAAAACAAAGAAAAACTCCAGCGGGTAAGAAGACAGATTATTTCCTTAGAGGAGATGAATGATGAAAGTGAAAAACTGATTAGCTGAAAGGTGTGGAAATAGTCAGAAGGGAAACAAGGATTCTGGGTGACTAACAGGAAGAGTCTGAGTGACCTTAGCATGTCCATTGGCAAATGCAAGGCACTACAGTAGATTATAAAGATGGCCTTACATTCTTCACCTTCTACCAAAGGGTAGAGTCATTTTCTCTACTTCATAAACTGTATTAACTATAGAAATAGTTTTATCTGTAAAACATACACTCGATACAAAGCAGAGGCATTCAACATTTGCACATTGGGGCTTACACTCATGCTGTTCCTGGAACCTCAACAACATGTAAATGAACTTACCTCAGCTGTTGGAGAATCAGGGACTATTTCCCAGCCAATAGTGGACAATCACCAGACATGTAAATGAGCTGATCCTCTATCACAAGGCTGCCGGCTGATGACAAATGCATGCCCGAGTCCAGCAGAGTGGGTCAAAGGGACCTGATCAGAAGCACCCAGCCAATTTACACCTGGCTGTTGGTTTAAGCCCCTAAGTTTTAAGGTGTTTTGTTATCCAACAAAAATTAGCTAATAAATTTTTTTTTAAATCATAGAACTTTATAGTACAAACAGTAAATCCTAATGTGAACTCAGAATTATAGTTAATAGTGGGTAATTATAATATTGGCTCATTGGTTGTAACAAAGGTGTTAAGCTAATGCAAAACGTTAATAGTAGGGAGCACTGGGTGTGTGATGGGAATATGTGAGAACTCTGCACTTTCTTCATGACTTTTCAGTAAACCTACAACTTCTTTAATATAAAAAAATGAAGAAAAGTCAGAGGATTTTCACCATATCTCCTTAATTTTGATCATGTAATATGGTGTATGTACCTACATTTACAAATATAGGGATTGGACCTTATTATTATTTTTTAACCTATTGGCCTTTCACTACCCAACCTTTGTTCATTTCTCATTTATTATTTTACTGTTCCTCAGCTTTACCTGAAAGCATCATTGCTGAATTTATTTGTATCATTCTGGGGTTTCCATATTCTTCTATACTAGATGCTAAACCCGCAGCCTGTCCTATGAACTTGTAAATTTCCTGAACATGATAAAAGGCATATATGAAAAACCCACAACTAATATCCTACTCGACGGTGGAAGACTGAAAGCATTTCCTCTAAGACAGGGAAGAAGACACTGTCGCCACTGTTATTGAACATTGTGCTAGAAATTCTAGATAGAGCAATTAGGTAAGAAAAGAAATAAAATGCATCTAAACTGGAAATGCAGAAATAAAAGTTTCCTTACTTGCAGAATATATGATCTCATATAGAGAAAATCCTGAAAATTTGCAATAAAGATATTAGAGCTAATAAATAAACTCAGGAAAGTGGCAGGATGCAACATTAACATATAAAAGTCAGTAAAGTTTCTATTGTTATACCAGAAAAAGAGAATCTGAAGAGAAAGGGAAAAGCTCCATCTACAATAGCGACTAAAAATATCAAATATCTAGGAATAAATTTAAATGAGGATGTGGGGAGTTTGTACACAGAAAAATAGAAAACATAGCTAAAAGAAATAAAAAACCTATATAAATGGAAGGATATTCCATGTTCATGGATTGGAGTACTAAATATTATTAAAATGCCAATCTTACCCAAAGTGATTTACATATTCAATTCAATCCCAATCAAAATTTCAACAGCCTTCTTTGTAAAAATGAAAAAGCCAATCATCAAATTTATATGGAAGCACAAGGGGCTCTGAATAAACAAAACTATTTTGAAGGAGAATGAAGTTGAGGACTTATATTTTCCAATTTTTAAATTCATTGTAAAGTTATGAACATCATGGCACTGGCACAAGGACAGTCATATAGACCAACGGAATTGATTTGAGAAGTCAGAAATACATTTTGTACCTATGCTCAGATGATTTTTTGACGAGGGTACTGAATCCAGCCAATCAGAAAACAATAGTCTATTCAATAAATGGTACTATGAAAACCAGATACCTATATAGAAAGAATGAATGTGGACCCCTACCTCACACCAATATGCAAGTTAACTCAAAATAGATCAAAGACCTAAATATAAAAACCAAAACTTTAAAATCCTAGAAGAAAATATAAAGAAGCATCTTCAGGACCCTGTGTTAGGGCCATGGTTTCTTAGGCTTTATATCAAGAGCTTGAGCAACAGAAGAAAAAGAAGGTAAATGGAACTTCATTAAAATTAAAAACTTCTGCATGTCAAGAGACCTCATAATAAAGGTAAAATGACAACCTACAGAATGGTAGAAATGTTTGGAAAAATATATCTGATAAGGATCTAATATCCGGAATATATAAATAAATTATGCAACAGAACCACAAAATTAAAAACCCCATTAAAAATTGGTAAAATACTTAAACATTTTTCCAAAGAAGATATACAAAAAGCCAATAAGTTCATGAAGCATCATTAGCCTTTAGAGAAATGTGAATCAAAGCCCCAGTAAGATAGCACTTATCACAAGCTACAATGGTTATTGTTACAAACACACACTCGCACATAGAAAGTAATGTGTTGGAGATGATATGGTGAAAGTGGAATATTCATTCGTTGGTGGGGGTGTAAAACGGTGCATCTGCTTCGGAAAACAGTTTACTGGTTCCACAGAAAGTTAAGCATAGAGTTACCTATGACTGAGAAATCCCACTTCTAGGCATGTACCCCAGATAATCGAAAGCAGGGACTGAGGCAGATATATGTACAGTGGTGTTTATATTGTCACTTTTCACAATTGTCAAAATATGGCAGTAACCCAAGTGTCCACTAATAGATGAGTCAAAATGTGGTACTTACATGCAATGAAATAATATCCAACTGTAAGAAGAAATTAAGTGCTGATACATGTGACAACATAAATGAACCTTTAAGACATAATGTTGAGTGAAATAAGCTGGATACAAAGAGACATATACTATATGATCTCACTGATATGAAGTGATTAGATTAATCAAATCATAGAGTCAGAAACTAGATTATAGATTTCCGGGGACCAGGGTGGAGGTAGGCAATGGGGAATGTATGCATAATTGACATAGAATCTCAGTTTGGGGTGAAAGAAAAGTTTTGGGAATTGATGGTGGTGGTGATAGTAGTATACATTTGTGAATGCAATTAATACCTCTTAATTATATATTTGAAAGTGATTAAAAGGGGGAAATTTTAGGTTATAAATATGCTATTAGAATAATTTTTTAAAAAACAAGTCTATACAGCACAGTGAACCCTGGTGTAAGCTACAGACTATAGTCAATATTATACTCATAGTCATATTTTTAATACATCGTAACAAATGTATTACATTAATAAACATGTTAATAATAGGGGAAACTGCATGTGTGATGGACAGTATATGGGAACTCTGTAAATTCTGCATGTTTTTTTCTGTAAAGCTAAAACTTCTCTAAAAAAAGGAATTAGGTGGCTAATTAATGAAACAAATTTTCTATGGGAAGCAAAGGTAATAGCTCAAAGAATAAAGGAAAGTTTGACCAATTGAGCTTAGACCAAACACATTATTTGCCAGTAAACTCAAATGATTAAAATAGCAGTGATTAATGATTAGCTTCATCCGTTTACCACTTTCACAATTAAGTTCACAATTTCCTATCCTTGTATAGGAAATACACAAGGATAATGTCATTATACTCAAAATAAATTTCAGGGTGAGCATTTCTTTGGTTTACTTTGGTTACATTCCCCCAAGAAAATGTGGAAGATTCTGACTGTCTCACCAAAACTGTGTGCTTCAAGACAGAGGTTTTTCCCTATGTAAAATTGAGGGTCTATATCAGGCAAGGTTTGAGGCAAAACAGAATTTAACTTAAATGGCTCAAATAAGGAGCCTCTAATGAAGAAACTATTTGTAGAAGGATGAACAAGTTTAAAAGAATCCACAAGGCATGTTGAGGTAAGCAGAAACTAGCTCCAGCAATAAACTATCACCATGTGTAGTACTAAAGGGGAAAGTAGAGGATGTAATGACACCAGAGTTCGGGAAAAAGTTGGAGATATACCAAAAGTACTACCCAACAGAATAATGAAGAGATACAACTAATGTCACACATTGGGCTCTAATACAGAAAGAAATGGAAAGAAATATCCTGGCATCTTCTTTCACTTTCTGATCTCATCAACACACATAAGTACCAGAGAGTGAATGACAAATTCAAGGAAACTATAAATATTTGCTTTACCAGTGCAAATTCTGAAAAGTCAGCTGCCTAGAATATGTCTGAAATACATTCAAAATAAAGAGTAAGTTGCTGTATCTAGTAAACTACCATTAAGAAAAATGTTTGATAGGCCTCCATGATTTTGAAGAGAGTGTTTAGATGTCCTATTTTGTCCCATGGGAGGCCACCAAGATAAGCATCTGCGTGAGTTGTAATGAGATTAGAGAACTAGCATAAGGAAAGGATGATACTACTTCTCTTGCTGTGAATTATAAAGGACTTTGTGTCTAACTCAAGAGTCTTGTATTTTCTACCAACATCCATGTAACTATAACGGGATAACGTCTTAATTTTCAAGTCAACTCCATGTAAATTCTCTGATTTTTCACAGCTCTTTAAAAATCCCATTGTAATTCTATAAAAATAGAACATTCAAGGGGTCAAATCTCCTAGCAGAAAAAATGTGAGTTATCCCAGAGGGCAAGGAAAGCTGAAGAGTTGGAGTTAGTGTCTTGAGGCGAATTCAACATCAATAGAGCATTACAGCAGGAAATCAGAAATATTAGCTATGGCTTCATGAATAGCTATGGAAAAAAAGAAACTGTAGCTTCTACCTTGTTGGGGATTGAATCATGTTTCCCATCAAAATGTTTGTCTAGGTCAGGTCCTCATCTTCTGTATATGAACCCATTTGTAAATAGGACCTATGAAGATATTATTCAAGGTGTGCCTAAATTGTATCAGGTGGACCTTAATCCAATAATGGTTGAAGTCCTTATAAATAAAGGAAATTGGGCACAGAAAGGAATCCATGGGAGTAGCAAGAAGCTTGGAGTCAATGGAACCAAGAAAATAAAGAAGATGCTGCCATGTGCATTGTCCACGTGGAAAAGCCAACGAAACCCTGGTTGCCTGCAGCCAGAAGTTACCAATCCCAAGGAGGAAGCAAGCCTTCTAGTTTTTGAAATCATGAGCCAATAAGTTCCTATTGTTTAAGCCAATGCATTGCCTGATATTCCTTTTAGTAGGTAGGAAACTAAAACATACCTGTATTTATTTTCTTTCTGTAACATGTTTACATCTATTTGTTGCATATTTTAATTAAATGGTTGCTCATTCCTTTTCTGTTTTCTCACTTTTGTATGCAGGAGGTACTGGTAGTAATTGTTTATTATTTTGTCCGTATGCTTCAGAAAATTCAGATGAGATTGAAAAAAGAATTAAAAGCAGATGGATACCAAAATACATCCTGAACAAGAGGTAGATGTATTTACCAATAAATTATGGCTTGTCACGTTTTTCTTTTTGTGGTGGGGAAAGCATATTTTCTATAGATTACGGGATGGGAGCATTTAGAGGAACAATTTAGGAATCATATGTGAAGCAGGATGCGTAAGAGATGAACTATGACAAGAGTGAACTGCAGTTGACATGTGTTGACTGTTGTATCCCCGATTTTCATCTTTTCTTACAGATATCACCCTGCTCTCCTTTGGAGGAATTATCTATCCAACACTGAATTTATTCTAGCAAGAGTTGAATCAGACACTTCTCCACCAGATAACTTTGAAAGCAAGATCTAGTTTACCTTTGAAAATTGACTGTACGGTCAAGAGACTAAATATTATCAGATATAGTGCTTACGGCAGTAATGGTGTCTTTTTGATCTGTCAGTGCCTATAGCATTTATCCCAAGCACAGGTGCAGGCTCATGGTTACTAGCCCATGGACATTAGCAACTTTCTGTTTTGGGTAACACCCATCTTTTCCACTCCTCCAGCACACCTTTTTTCTCCTCTAATATACCATCATTTTTATAACATGTTGCTCGTATTCTATACTCGCTATTTAAATTGTCCAGTACATTCCTGTTTTGATTCTCATTGATAAAAGAGTTTCTTTATATCCCACAGCAGCAGTTCATCAAACTAACCCTACTATGAGGTGCTCTTGAATTTTTTTTTTCTTCTTAGCCTCTTGGGTAGTTTTTCTCCCCTACTCATTATCCTAGGATCTCAGTTGATTTTAAGTGGCTACCATATTTCCAATAAACTATTTTTTCCTAAGTTTGTCACTCAGTTTCTGTAACTTGGCCCCAAAGGCCCAAAGTAGCATACATATTTACATAATCTATAAACGAAGAGAAGTATATTTACGTATGTTTAATTTATTTCATAGGGTCACCACATGACTCCAATAAAGGATGCCTTTCTGAATTAGCAAGTTTTAAAACAAATGTAAAATTAAACTAATTACACATATTTTAAGTGAAATGTACAGAAAAAGCTTTGCAAGTTTCTAATTCATTGACAAACTAAAGATGTCCTAAAAGGGGCAAAGTCAGAATTCAAGTCTTAAAGATTAAAAATGTTGAAATATTTTATGAAGGTTCTGAATCGTATTATAAATATATAGAAAAAGAGTGATGGTTACACATTTATATAGTGTACAGGTGACAATTTCTAAGGAAGGAAGGATAATAGGGTTCAGACCTTCCAGTTTTCCTATTACTTTTACTATGAAACAAGCCTGAAGTAATGATTTCAGAATGTCTGCATATGTCTAAAACTATACAATTAACCTGATTAGATGCACTTGATTTTTATTTTAAAAGAAGACAATGGCATTTTCAGAAAATACCACTGACTCATATTCACATATGGTTTATACTGTACCACATTTATTTCTCAGTATTTATCTATCAAATACTCCCGAGCTAAGAAAAAAAAATACTCCTGAGCTAGCTAACCTTATCTAACAGTTTGCCCATAACTTACTATGCCCATGTGCTTTGGGATTGTATAGATTTAAAACGTAATTAGGTTCCCGGAGCCTGCCCATGCCAAATATACACATATATGTATATTTAGGATGAAAAAAGTACTTGGGAATCATAGAATATAATCCACACCCCCTCCCCAAATTGATTCTGGCTAAATTAATCCTTTGAATTACCCATTCTAATATATCATTATTTTCTCACTCATAATAGCAATATCTAAACTCACGGCTACAAATTCAGTTTATGTATTTTTAAAAGTTCTAATTAAATAAGGAAGCTGTAAAATTACCTGGTTAAAATTAAAATCATCTAAACAAGTTGAGAGAAGATATAGTCCATTCATATGACAAGATAAAATTAAAATAAAGTTCCTGTTGTCTATTTCATAGTACTCTCCCCACCATATTTTAATTCAGTTTGAGACCCATAAGAGAAGTTCAAAAAGCAGTTTTGGTTTCAATTTGCTAGTACACTTTTTGGGAAAATAGAGTTTGTTGAGAAAATCAATAACAAAATAGATAGTCTGCACTTGACAGCCAAGGTGGGGGCTTGCCAGGCAGAGACCCGTCCTATTTGGATTAGCTCCTTCTCTTGCAGGTATCATGGAAATACCTAGAAGAGCAGATAAAGTCTCAGTGATTGCCCTGATTTCTCTTTATAGTTCCAAGCTCTCTTGTATTACTTTGGTTTAGTTTCTGATCATGTGTCCTGCTACCTTTCTTTGTGCGATTTACTTGTGCAGAGTGTTGTTAACCCTTGCCCTGCACGTGTGCCTTTTGTGCTTTTATTACCAGCTCATTGGTTACATCACTGGCACTTGGCAGTATGAGGCTTTCTGAGACTCATTTGCTACTGTCTGCTGCCAATGCCAGGACTCCTGGCTATTTCTCACAGTTTCTAGCTGAACATCTGGGAGTGGATAAAATGTAATAAAAAGTGAGTCTGGTTCACAAATACTTGCAGAATTCTATAGATTTTGCAACATCGCCTGGGAAGTGAGATCTACATCATCTATTGAATGAGTGTATTTTAGTTAAAGCTAAAATAAATAATAACCATCATCACCACAACAAAAGTAAGTTAATGCAAACTCTGTTCTCTAAAACCAAGTAAAATCCCTCTCACTGTGAAATTTTAAAAATATTTTCAATTCTTCTCATCAAATTAATCAATGTAAGGTATTTATTACAAAAAATTCAGGGATATTACTCAGAAAGATGTACTCTTTTCCACAAATTCAGAAATGTTTATCATTGGTGAGAGACTCCCTTCTTTAGCTACTTAAATTTATTCAATGAAATGAAAAGTTTCCTGATGATTCTAAGCTTTTTCTACATCTTCTGCTATTTTGTGTTCCTCTGAAAATCCTATTATAAATATCCTGTATATCACCTAAGGAGGAAAAAGACAAATTATTGCAAGGCAGGAACAAAAGCATAGCTCATCTATAAATGCTTTCATTTAATAAAAAAAAAAACGAACATGGGTCTTTTATCAATGCCTGATCCTGCAGAACAAAATATGTTAGCCAAGGCAAGCCAGACTTCAGACTTCATACCCCATCTAAAAGAAGGGTAACTTAAAGTAGCTTTAATTTTTGTTTGACTTCCTCTGTGAGCCAATGTGAAGCCTTTTATGAAAATGATTCCAAATCAGTAATGTTGCTTGAATAAGTGAGGAACGATAGCTTTTATTTGCTGAACTTCATAAATGGGTCTGTATATTTAGAGCCTGGTATTGAAAATGTTTATTTTGACTCAAATACTTTAGGATCATAGTAAGAAGAACTCTTGGTTTTAAAAGACTGAAGCCCAAATCAGAATATCTGAGGCATAAAAGCATGAATTAGGTTCATTAAATGAGCTTCAAAAAGATGGGGCAGGGTGATTTCAAACATTCACTTGTGAGACTGGAATTGAGATGTGTTATCAGAAGAACTCAGGAATAACAACAATAACTACTTAATAGAAGAGGAAATCTAAATATCATACTCAGTATAACTGGAGTTTCCATAAGTATTTAAAATATATTCTAAGGGAGTATAGAGGAGAGGCAGAGAAATTAAGAAATAGCATAGCCATTTATGTGGAAAGCAATATAGACCAGGATCACGTTCTAGAAACAGAGAGGAAAGGAAAATGAGAAATTTCTAAGTGACAGAGAAAATAACAGAGTGAGGAATCAGAATTGATTCTTGAATTTCTAATCCAGGCGGAGGCAATGACAGATATTGTCTGTGTTAAAGAGTTATTCTTAATTTGAAAGAGGATGATTATGACACATAATAGCAGAATGCCTCAATAAATATATTTAAAGATATTTTATAAAAACATATACCCAACTAAAATATTTCTGAACAGTATTCAAATAGTCCACGTATAAAACTAGAGTTCGATATTCTATTAGTTCTCTGTTAGTTTTGTTGTTTAACAAAAAGTTAGCAGGTAAAACAACCCATATCTACAATCTTATCATTTCTCTATGTCAAGAACCTGAGTGCCATTAGCTTGGTTCTCCAGCTTATGGTCACAAAGGGTCATTCAGAGTGTTTGCCCAGGTTCTCTCATGAGGCTGAAAGTAAGATGTTGGCCAGGGCTGCAGACATCTCAATTTTCCACTGGGTCAGGATTGACTTCCAAGCTTACTCAGTTGTTGGCAGGATTCTGTGCCTTGGTGGCTGTTGGACTGAGAGCTTTAGTTCCTAGCTGGCTTTTGTCCAGGGCTTCCCTCAGTTCCTTTCCAGGTGTTCCTTCCAAGTTGGAATATCTTTTTTTATCAAAGAAATAAGACATGCAGGTAAGAAGAGAGTGAGCACAAAATAAAAGTCACAGTCTTTTATAATTTAATTCATAAGTGACATCTCATTTTTATCCTACATTAAAGGGTTGGAGATTTCAGTGGACCTAGATATTGGGAAGCAGGGGTAATTGAAAACCATGTCAGAAGCAGCCTATCACCAACCACCCACTGTCCCACCATGATACATGTCCCCTTCACTCACAAAATACTCCCAAGATTTCCAAAAATCTCATCCCTTCACAGGATATATATCCTATGTAATTTATGTATAAAGCTAAGGGAATTTTCAGTTGTTAGAATTATACTTTTCTCAAGTGTCAACTTTGGCATCAGAACATGGTCAACCACCAAGACAAAAACTGTGAATTACAAAGTTAATATTGATACCCAAATTAAAGGCAATTCAGATGAATTCATTAATAATTATTTTTACTGCAAAGTAATTTTGTTTTATCTTTTTAATAATATATACCTTAGAAAAATATTGTTTTGTTCTGTTAATTTAGAATTATACAGCTTCAGAAACGAAATACTGGATTGACTGACAGATATCTCTGCTGGGTCAAGCTTAAAACCAATAATATACTCGGCAGGACAAACATAAATCCTTCCTGCTGAGATGTCCCTGAAGCAAATGATTGTTCTTAGGTATGACAGGCGATGCTAAAGGTGAACACACAGAAGTTCTGGCTTCCTGCCAGTTTCTAAGTCACCTTTCCAGATCCCCCCTGCAGTTTCTGCAGTTTCATTTGCCAAATGTTAGCTCAAGAGGCCTGGCTGGAGATGTACTCCAGCAACCCTGCCTACTTAAGTCAGAGGAACAGATGCTTCCCCTTTTGTTAGATTTTTTTTTTTTATAAATAAATGTACACGACTAACTAAAATATGCTTTAAAACTATCATGGAAAAGTGCCAACTAAAGTCCTAAAATGCATTTTTTTAATACTCAGGGAAAAAAAAGGTTGGTTTACACTCAAATTCTTTAGTTTACTATTCTATTGCCTACAAGCCTCTTCGCTTTCTCCACTTGGAATATATACATTTCGTCGATACGAGATGATAATTTATAATTATTTATAAAATAAAAAATAATTAGAAAAATATGTAAGAATGAATCAGAGGAATGTCATTTCAGAAAAAGAAAAGCTGGGATTTTTCCAGCTGGTAGAAGTGTAATTGAGATGATTCATTATGAATTTCCTCTGAATGGAGTGGCAAGATTTATAAAGGACTGTCCTGAAATACTACTTACTGATTAGGTGCAAACCCACTCTAAATCCAAATGTTTCATGTGTACCAATTGGAAAATGTTACCCTTCTTTAAGATATTTTATTGTCATCTGCCAGAAATTGTACACATTACATATGCTAATAAATATAATATGTAATACAACATATTATATAGTATAATATAGTAGTATATACACAAATATATGGTATGAATAGGATCTTCCTGATGAGGGCATTGCACAATCTGTAAAACTATATGACAGAGCCTTGACCTGATTCTCCAAGATGGAAAGAGTGTCCGAGGTAGGAAGCAATCTAATTAGATCACAGGCAATATCTGCACAGAATAACTTGGAGACAATTATGCATATGAATCCTGTGTACCATTCAAAAAGAGTGTGTACATCTGACTCAGGAATGAGACATTTAGATCACTGAAGATATAGACCAGCTGTGAAAAGGTTTTCCTAACTTATGTGGCTTAGGAGTGTTTATTTCAGTATACCAATTCTCCTGTTCCTCTTTTCTTTCTCCTCTTTATTTCTTTACCACATCAAACTGCCATCCAAGGAGCTCCACCTTCATTTCTGATTTTTCACATGCATTTAACTGTTACATGATACTACCCAATGTTTTTCAATTGGTGATATACTCCGTTGAGCTGAACATGAACATCCACACAGTTTGCCGGTAAATCCTTCATCTCTAAAAATGATAAGATGAAAAACATATAAAATTAAAATTCTGCTTGTCTAATGTAATATGCTACGCTACTCATAAAAATACTGTCGATAAAAAATGAAAAATATGTATTTTATCACTTTAAGAGCATTAAGTACATTGAGTTGCTGAAAAGACAGGAGAACCACTAGGAAAATTCCACTTTGAATGTAATCCTATGATTAGAGGATAATATCAAAGCACCAATATCACAGGTGCCATAAGAGCATTTACCCATATCTCATTTTTGGACTTCCATTCAGTGGTTGCTCAGGGTGGGATGGCCCAATGAAAGTAGAGAGTCTAATAGCCAATGTTTTTTCCCATTAATCTGAGGTATCAGAAGCTACATTCTTGGGATAAGGATGAACAAGATCTAAAATCAAAACTTATCTCCCAACTTTTCCAGGTCACTATAGAAAAGACCTTGGTACTGAGTAGAACCACAGAGTTAAAAAAAAAAAAGAAAGAAATTAATTCCTCAGTTTCTATACTCAACTGTAAGCTGAAATATCTCTTTCAGGTACAGATGTAGATTTCATGGTTGGGCAACCTACCAATTAAAAACAGGTTCAATGCCTTATCCACCACATACTCACTTAGACAATTTATAATAAATGATGTCATTATGAAAAGGAAAAATGGAAAACTTATAGCAGTTGGTAGTTATTCCAGTAAAGAAATTTTGTCAGTGGGGCATTGTGAGAACCCTCTGTCCTCTAAGTTTATACAAATGGAGGCATTTTAAGTATCACTCATGGAAGTCACAGGTATCAGAAATGAACTGCACCATTCAAAGATCTTAGGAAATTCTCATATCTCTCTCTCTTATCTCTTCTCCTTAGCATATTGGAGACTGTTTTCCCTCCAGTCTACCTCTATTTTTTTTTTTTTTTTTTTTTTTTTTTTTTTTTTTTTTTAAAGGAAAGACAGAGAGAAGGAAGGAAGGAAGGAAGAAAGGGAAACATTTTTAAACATTTTCTTGTTTTATTGTATTCTGTTTCTCCGTTTTTGTTACATGGGCTGGGGCCGGGAATCGAACCGAGGTCCTCCGGCATAGCAGGCAAGCACTTTGCCCGCTGAGCCACCGCGGCCCGCCCTACCTCTATTTTTAAGTCTGTGTGATATAAAGATTTGTTAACAACCTTCTGGTTTTGCATGTAACTAATTTCAAATCTTGTTACGTGGTAAAAGACACTTCTTGCTTAAAACTTGTGCAAAATTAGTGAGAGTTCCAAGCACCAATCACCCACCCAAGTGGATTTCATTCAATTGACCAAGTGGAGGGTAGCTTTTCATTCATAATCCAGTCGACTGTGATCAAGGATGGAAGGTTATGTGGTTTAAAAAAAAAATGGCAGTGTCTGCAATTATCAATAGACAAGTGAAGGGGACTAATGTATAAAAAGGAGATTGTCAGCCACTCTTTTAGTCTCTTCAAGATGGCTAACAACCTGTAGCTATACTTAGAAGGATTTTCATTATATATGATACATGATTTAGAATAAACAGACATATTTGCTAACTACAGCTTTTAAATTAAAGTACTGGATGTCATACAACATATCTTACTAAGTATGCAAAACTTTTTGAGCAATTATGACATGCCCAAGTGCTTTATATATTACAAAATTTTGTGTCTAGGTATCTAAATGTACATGGTTATTGTGTGTATTTTTTGAAACTATAAATGCAGAATATGTCTATATACAACCAAAGACTTCAGTATCACAGCTAGTGTTTCTATTGTTAAGTACTGTAATAGCTACAAGCCTATCAGTTAATATCCAAAAAGGGCTTTTAAAATTTATAGCTGTAAAGGATCCTGTGCCAGAGTGTCACAACTCTTCTTAAAGATGACCTATACCTTCAGGCAACTTGGCTTTTCAATTAAATTCACAGAATCAGCATAGTAAAAATAACCTCATTCATTTTAAACCCTACTGCTCTATCACTTAATTGGGCATGTAAAATATTAACTTTTTTTCTTAGCATTTTACTTTATCTTTGCAATATAAAGGGAGACAATTAAAAACTTCTTTTAAGCTATGTATTTCAATTCTAGTCTGCCTTCCAAATTGAAAGGTCAGAACTCTCACGAGGAAAGCAGGTTGAGGGCACGATGATGATAACTAATATAGATGGATTTAGGGTAGGTTTTAGAAGTTAAACTGATAGAAATTATTGATAAATGTGACATCAAGGACGCAAGAAAGAGATGAATCAAGAGCCATATCTGGATTTTTCTATTTGTACATCAAGTCTAACAATTTTACCATTTGTTAAGGATAATCAGTTGTTATATTTGGCCATTTTAAGTTTGATGTGCTTTTAATGGGAAATATTTAAATATTGAAGTAGCTGGCAATGAGGTCATTTGATATATTGATATGGACTGCTGGAGAGCAATTGGGACTGAAGTTAAAAATTTGTCATAAAATTACCCATGGGAAATTCTGAAATGAGAGAGGGAAGATGCATGGCACCAGATAACATATATATTTTAAATAGCCTGAATTTTGAATGGAAAAATTATATTGGGCAAAATCCAAAACCAAATATTTCATATTCTTATACAGACAATCTCTAAAAGGAAATGTACTCAAGCCTGATTTTTCACCAATGCTCCAGTATGATGACATGATTTGGAAGCCTCTTTTAAATTCATCAAATTTATACAAAGTGATAGCCATTTATCAGCCATTATGTATACAGGTCAGCATCTTATCTAAAAGACAAGTCATGGTTTTGGATGTGGATTCATAACCATTCTCCTCACCCTAAATCTTTAGTGTCAAACAGTCTGTGTTTACCTGACTCCTAGGAGTGAAAGATTGGAAACATTTTCTTAAATTCTTTGACTCATGGCCTTCTTATGTTTAAAGTGGGTTAATAATATCTGCCTTATATAGTTATTATGGAAATTATGTGATTGAAGAAAGTCTAGTGTGGAACAGAATAGGATATTTTATGGCTAGTGTATATGTCCATTAGGGGCTCAGAGAAGCTCTCCTACACCAAAAATCATATTGCTTACATCTACAATAATAAAAATCATTTGATTAGCAAAGATATTTTCATTCATAAGTGGGTGTGATGTAGTGAAAAAAAGCAAGGACTATTGAATTAGATGAATGTGCATGCAAACCCTTTATCTATCACTACCTACGTGATGTAATGAAGCTTATATTAACCTGCAAGTTTATTTTCTGATCTGAAAAGCATGGATGATACTAACCATCCAGAGGATTTCCTAAAGTAAAATATGCTCAGTGCCTGAGACGTAGTGGGTTCTCAAAAAATGGAATTGATATTCACGTATACAAGGGGCCTCCTAGTTCAACCCAAAAGTGGAGGAAGCTACAGCTTTGGTTCTCATTATCTATGACTTAGCTGAGAGTATGACCAAATGAGAAAATATCACATGAGAAAAACTTAGATGAGAATGGGGAAGTGGGCTAGATATGACCTGCTGCCCCCGACCATTGCCTATTTTTGTAAAGCAAACACAAAAAAAGTTTGACTCAGACATGGCCACACACATTAGTTTGCATATTGCTTACTGCTGCCTTCCCAATACACAGCAAAGTTGCATAGTTGCAACTGATAACATATGGCCAGCAAAGTTTAAAATACTTAATATTGACCTTTGCAGAAAAAGTTTGCTAATTCTTGCATCTAGAAAGATGACATTGCTGTCAACTGGGATGGAAACAGGTAAGTGGAGCAGGTTTGGGATAAGGAAGTGATCAGTTTTTAATATGTTAAATTTGTCGCTCAGAGGAAAGTCTGTGTATATATTTCCAGCACTCCTTAGTGAAAAGCCTCATTAGTTTAAACATTTCTTTTTCCTGTGAGTTCGGTAAGTCTAATTCCGTCTCTGAGAGACAAATCTGCTCTCGAGTCAAAGAAATAAGACTTCAGAGGTATTGAAGCTAAAGCGTAGAAGCTCACTAAGATAAATGCAGCCTAAGAATCATTTCCTAGTGACAATTTCCCTATTGCCACCTTTTAAACTGCAATAGGTTCGGCCATGGTATATACATAGCAAACAGGAAATGTGTTTTCCTTTATAGCTAAAGTGAAGATCTCTCCCATTTAGACATTTTTAGGCACCAAGGAGAATAGTTCTGAAATGTGTGTGGATGACAAATGGTTCATTGACCCAGCAGTGTCATTTCATCAGCATTTGGTGATTTTATAGATATCTGATGAAAATATCCTAAGGTCAGGCATCACAGCATTGTTTTGTGGTATCAGGAAAGTCTTAGTAAATGGCTCATGCCTGTGACTCATAGACTTGTAATCAAAGTATTTTACTAAGAAACATCTATAAAATATTCTTCTTGAGCAGGATAGATTGTAAAATTGTCCTTATTGTTTTTTCTTATTTTTTTTGCTTACTTAGAAAGCAGTTGGATAAGATGATCTGTGGTGTGTTAGCATATGAGGGAAGGAAGAGCTGTGAAGTAACTTACTAGCTATAGCAGCTGGAGAAATGACCCCAGGTGCTGAGGGTCTTAAAAGAAAAACAGAGGGAAGAAGCAATTAGGAGCCAAACACCTCAAGCTGCGTGCAGTTACTGCAGCCTGAGAGGAGATGAAAGGTGATCAGCTTTACCTGCTACAGCTTCAGTTTGAGAGTAACCAGTGACAGTGAAAAAGGACTGCCAGCTGAGGTTTTATCTGGCCGCATCTTTATGCTCAGAAGCAGCTGCATAGCATGAGCAGCTAGATACAGTTCATGAAAGCAAATCATTCAAGGTTTGAAGGTTTTCCCATCCTTATTGTGATATAATCTATTCATCCATCCCTCTTCCTTTCTTCCTTTCTTTCATTCATTTCACTGCTACTTATGGGCCATTTGGTCTATTCCAGGAATTTACGAGGAATAAAATCATAATATCATTTCTAGGTTGATATGGGCTAACGTTTATCAAGTTCTTCTGAATGTCATAACCACCACTGTATCATAAGTTCGAGGTGACCCAGGTAAATATTATACACAGTTTTGTAGATGTGGATTCAGACACCTAAGATATAAAGCTACTTGCCAAGGTAAATGACAGATGACAAAGCTGGGACTAGAATACAGCACTACCACAAGGTATAGCATCTATTTGACAATAGAAAGTTGAGGGATGAGGTGCAGAATGATTATTTTATTCAAAACAAGATACAGAAAAATATATTGAAAAATATATGTCCATAATTCTACATTTTCTACATTGCAAAGTTAATTTAGCCTTTTGGTACAAGGTTTGATGGAGAAGACCACAAGTCAAGTTTCTGTATTCTTGGGTTAGAAAGCATGAAAGTAGCCACTGAACATATACAGAGATAGTGGTAGTCAGCTCTGTTCCTAAAAACATCAGGGAAAAACGTTGAGACTTTCAGGAGATTTGATAGTCATTTCCTTACAAAGAATTTAGCTTGGATATTTGGAAGCAAGCTTAACCTGCTCTCTCTTATGGAAAAATATATTCCATAAGATAAAGTTTATATAAATAAACTTTATCAAGGAAAGATTCATTTAAAACCAGCTTTAAATTAGAGGTCAGCATGAATTCCCAGACTTTCTCCTTTACATTCAAAAGTATTCTCCAGCTGTCTGCCTGATTTACAGCTGTCCAGTGTGACAGCTGTCATTCCCAACATTCAGACACACAATATGTGAAACAGATAAAAGAAATATCTCTCTATAGTACATAACCATATATATGTAAAATAGTTACTTATTTAAAGGCTTTTCTAGTTAACTAAAACATTTTAATATCACTGTTAGGATTCAATTAATGAATCCTATTGAATCCTGTAGTTTATTTTATCTGCAGAATTTCAAGAAAATAACTGTAAAGGATGCAGGGAAGTAAGTGCAAATGCTAATTGATTTGTAAGAGCTTACAGTGCAATATCAGAATATATTTTTCCATAAGAGAGAGCAGGTTAAGCTTGCTTCCAAATATCCAAGCTAAATTCTTTGTAAGGAAATGACTATCAAATCTCCTGAAAGTCTCAACGTTTTTCCCTGATGTTTTTAGGAACAGAGCTGACTACCACTATCTCTGTATATGTTCAGTGACTACTTTCATGCTTTCTAACCCAAGAATACAGAAACTTGGCTTGTGGTCTTCTCCATCAAACCTTGTACCAAAAGGCTAAATTAACTTTGCAATGTAGAAAATGTAGAATTATGGACAATATATTTTTCATCTTCCCCTACCCTGCACTCAGTACTGACTCAGGGAACACTAGCAGGAAAGGTGATTTTTCTACTATAACAATTTCCAGAGTTCTAAGTTTCAAGGCTTAGTATTCCAAAAGGCGGGAATACATGCTATTTTTATCTGGGACAAATAGGGCTGCTAACATTTTTTGCTTATTTATTTAGTTGATAAGGATAAAAAAAAATCTAGTATCTCATTATCATTCATTCAATAAAATAAGTTTTCACAACAAATCCTCAGAATAAAATACAGATTGAATTCCTTTAGGTAATTCTAACTTCTTAGTTAAGCAGAGTTGACCAGTGTTATCAGTTTTAGGGTGACTCCTCTTAAAACTTTAAACTCTCCTCGTTGTTCTTAATGCTCCATCCCTATGCCCCCCCCTCCCTTCTCAGGGTAGGCTGGGCAGTCTCAGCCTCAAGTCTATACACTTCTTTTTCTCACTCAGAAGCATCTCCTCCAGATATCCACAAGGTCTCCAGATATCTGCAAGGTCTGCAAGGTCTACTCCCTTAGCTATTCCAAATTTTTATTAAAAAATATACCCTTTGTAAGGTCTTCTCTGACCACCTTTTTATAAATCACTTCCTTTTTTCCAACAGTCCCTGTTGCTCTTCCCTGTTTATTTTTTTCTTTAGCAGTTATCATCTTCAAATATTCTGTGATTTACCAATTCTCTTCTTCTTTTATTAATATCTATCTATTGGATTAAAATTCCACAATTGGGAATGTGAGGAAACCTTTAGGTGATGGAAATGTTTCATATCTGGATGGTGGTGGGGTTGGTCTTACATACAAGCAAAAATTCATCAAAGTGTATACTTAAGAACAGTGTGCTTTATACACCTCACTCATATTTTATGTCCCACAGAGAGAAAAGAAGAAAGAAAGAGAGAGAGATGGAGGGAGGGAGGGAGGGAGGGAGGGAAGGAAGGAAGGAAGGAAGGAAGGAAGGAAGGAAGGAAGGAAGGAAGGAAGGAAGGAAGGAAGGAAGGAAGGAAGGAAGGAAGGAAGGAAGGAAAGAAAGAGGAAAGAAAGACTGAGTAAATATTTTTTGGTTCTTATTGTATCCTTCTTACTTAGAATAGTCTGGCACAATATACTACACAGTAAATAAGTTTAAAGAATAACAATACAAGTGAAATATTTCAGTTTTAACATCACTACCAAACATACCTGCTCACATAAGCACACACACATGGCCATTTTCGGAATTCTTAAAGCAGTAGTAATTCCAGTCATCTATTATCTGTTCAGGGTATGAATAAGCCCATGTGAAAGGCAGCATATTAAAAAGGAAGCAACCTATGATTTGATGTCTGAAAACCGGATTTATGTCAGCTCCTCTACATACTAACTGTGCTAATTTGGTCAAATTACTTCACTGGAGTCTTGCTTTCTTTGCAAAAAGAAAAAGATAGAATCTAGCTTGCTAGGATATTTTACACTTAGTAAATAATATATAAATAGATCAATGACCACAAAATATATTTCAAAGCTAATTAAAAGTCTATCACTAACTATGCACTGACATAAAAACAGGGACACACGTGGCTCATACTGTTTTGAGGCGTAACTGCAGGACCAACTACATAATTTGTGGGGTCTGGTCCAAAAAGAAATTTTAAAAATTTATTTACAAACAATATATTAACAAAAGAGAAAAACACTTATCACACATAAATGCCAAAAAGTATGGAAGTGTGAATAGACAAAAATTCCTTAAAAATGGTCAACTATGAAAAGCAATATCAAACACTGTATTAAAAGATGAAACTGTTTTTCATTCTCTGCTACATAAATGGGGGCATCTACTATTGTCAAACTCCACATTGTTTTGGAGGAATTTAACAAGTGCAATAAGACAAGTAAATTATCAAGTTTGAATAAATATGGAGAAAAAGAATAACTTATTTATATTACAAGTGATATTGCATACTTGGACAAATAATATCTCTGATAAACACTTAATATAATTTATAAAATATACTAGAAATATCCAGGTAGATTTGGAAATTAAAATGTACCTCTTCAAAGTGGGACAAGAGCTAAGAATTATTCAGTTACAAATAGAATACTTTAATTCATTTATAGTAAGAACTTCATTTTTCTTCTTCAGAAGCATATACTATGACTTTAAATTCACGTGAAAATATATATAAAAGAATAAATACATTAAAGGTGTGAAGACCCAAGGCCCAGCCTGCTCCCCTCCATATTGAAAAAAAGTTACTGCAGGTAGTTGGAACAGAAGTTAAAGGCTCTCGCATCTCCTTGGAGGGTGGGGGAGTGGAGGGAATGTACAGATGGTGTCCTAAGCAAAGCATTAAAGCTCTCTTCCCTTGGTCACTGTTGATAACAAACCTCTAAACCCCTGTGTCACCAGACCCTGCTGAAACTCAGCTGTCAAACACGTGTCCTAAACCCTTAGAAACCCTTGCACTCCCTGCGCATTTGTGGGGCATTAACTTCCATTTCCTAACTGGCTGCCATCTGGAAGAATCTTCTCCAGCTCCTAAGTCCCAATAAAAATCATGCCTAACTCTGCCTAGTGTGACCTTTGATCTTAGATCTGTATCAACCTGAGCTCTTTGAAAGCTGTACTGGAACAAAAGGATAGGCAGAATGATTTTGAAAGAAACACTAGAAAAAGTGGGACTTACAACACTATTAAAATTTATAAAATCTCTCTGAATGAAACAGTATCATATTGGCATTAGAATAAACAAATTGATTTATGGAAAAGAAAACAAGATAAAACTTTTTAGAGAGTCTAAACATAGATGGAAAATCGTAATAGTCAGCTAATATGACAAAGTTCACCTATCATCAATTCAGTGGACAAGGGTATTTTGTTTAATAGACAATGCAAAAGTATAGTGAATTTCCATTTGAAAGAAAACAAAGCCTGAATTAAGAAATACAAGTACTTTAGCAATATTAGAATGCTAGCATCTTGATGAATTCACACTCACATTCTTATGCACACAGAGACAGAGAGAGAGAGAGAGAGATTGAAAGAGAGCTGAAGCTTGTGAAAGGACTGAAATTTAGCTAAAAGCACAGTACCCTGGAGCATGCTGAGGACAAATACAAACCAAACCTTGGATCAGGTCAATATTGTTCATTAGCACCTCAGAGAAGCAAATGCAAAATTTAGAGGGAGTGGGGATGGGTGGGAGAGAAAAGCAACCCATATTTAGGACTTCAGACCTCCCAGTGAATGAGATCAACTAAAGATGAGCTCACAATGAAATGAATTACCCAATTACCAAGAGTGACAGTCAACAGAAACAAAAATGCACTTTGCATATTATATATATGATATAAAATAGTGACAGTCAACAGACACAAAAAATGGACTTTGCATATTATTTGCATGATATATAATAGCTATTCATAGATTGTTTAAAGAAATAAAGGGCAAACAAAAATTAAATGAGAAAAAACTATGATAAAGAACCAGGTGAATTTGAAAAGAAACAAGTAGCTCTTACAGACGTGTCAGAGTTGGAGTTGAAAGGCAGAAAAGCTGGGGTCAGAGCCCACCTGGGGAAAGCAACCATCACACCCCTGGGACTGTGGTACAGTGGATTGCAGGAGACTGACTTATATGCCAAGTCACTGAGCAAATAACAAAATATAATAAGGAAAATGAGAGCCATTTTGTCATGTTCGGAAACTACAAATATGGAAGGGGCATGACAGAATGAACTCTGTCATTTTGGATTGGAATTAGAGACAACAATGTCCATTCATTCTTTATATGAATGATAGGTAGACAGAGATAGATGGATAGATATGGATGGAGATTTTATATGTATATATGTATACATATATATATATATATATATATATATATATAGAGAGAGAGAGAGAGAGAGAGAGAGAGAGAGAGAGAGAGAGAGAGAGAGAGGGAGGGAGGGAGGGAGAGAGATTACCACCCAGTACTGGTAATCGATTTAGACAATGAAACCAGCTGCTAGCAAACCTGTTTCCTAACCCCTCACTCATTTGCTTGCACAAGCCCCACAACCTTCTAGGCCCACCAAATCACATTTATCAATTAGTGACTTTCCTCATCAAAGCCTGTTTCTGTTTTGTTTTTTTTTAATTCTACCTTATCGCTTGGTTCAAACTTGGCATAATCAGAAAATTCTGCCTACCCCTACCCTCACGTGTGCAAGGCAAGAAAATTCTGACCTAAACTTACCTATATACAATTATGAAACTACAAACCATGTCCCTTGTCATGCCAAGGCCACCACTTTTGCACATGTGATGTTTGAAGTGACGTGATCTCTCACTGCACATGCTCAACTAAATCCTGCCCCCAACCTTATTTCACGTTGCCCCACCCCTGCATTACCTCATCACACCTCTCTAGTTAACCTCCCACCAGATAGTACAAAAATCCTGAACTTCTTTAGCTTGGGGAGACAGATTTGAGCCTAAGCTGCCTCCTGCCTGGCTGCCATGCAATAAATAAACTCTTTCTTTTCTGGAAATCCTGGTGTTGTAATATAATTTATATGCAAATTGGGCAACAAGCCTTTGCTTGGTAACAGCAAGAAACCTTAATGGATGCTAAAATTAAAATGTACAATTAGAGTGAAGGGTGGGTTTTATACAATCTCAGGGTATCTATTATAAAACACCTATTATCAAGAGGGAAAAATAAGTTTATAGGGGAAAATCCTTGCGGAAACCATCTAAATTAAAGTTAACACTATCAGAAATGGGACAAATCAACATTGTGTTCCATTTAATAGGATTCAGTGAGAAAAATGCAACATCATTTCTGTGATATATGTAAAAATGCATAGCCTGAGTCCAATCATAAGGAAGTAGGCAAACCTTAAAATGAAGGATACTGTAAAAAATAACACTGCCCTATGGTTTTTGTTTTTGTTTTCAATCACAGCCAAAGACATAGGAATTGGACAGACATCCTCTCTGCCAGAGCCAGCCATCTGGTGGCTACAACAGCTGCGTCCCCTCACCGCCCCCATGTCACCACTGCTGCCGTCCTCGGTGGTCTGCTTCCCAGGGATGAGGCCCCTCATTTCCAGGCTAATACCACCATCAGCTGCCTCAGTTTCCATGACTACTTGAGAGATTCGTTTCATTCTCTTCTTCCATCCTCGGGACTTTAGCCCAGTTGTGAACCACAGTGATCGGCAGAGCTGCAAAACTGGCCTCAGAATTTGCCAAGAGGAATATGAAGTTGATTGCCCTTTCAACAGACAATGCTGAGGTCCATCTTGTGAGCAGTAAGGACATCAATGAACAGAATAGTGGTCCACCCTCAGAAACCTTACCTGTTCCCATCATTGATGTTAGAAATTGGGACTTCGCCCTCTTATTGGGAATGCTCGACCCAGCAGAGAGGGTTGAAAAAGGCATTCTGTGATGGCTTGCATGATGTTTACTTTTGGTTCTGACAAGAAACCAAAGCTGCCTATCATCTATCCAGCTATCCCTGGAAGGAACTTTGATGACATTCTCAGAGTTCTTTTATCTTTCTCCAGCTGAGTGCAGAAAAAAATCTCTCTGCTCGATTGGAAGGGTGGAGCCAGTGTGGTGGTCCTTCCGACCATCCCTGAAGAGGAAGCAAAAACACTTTCCCTAAAGGGGTCTTCATCAAAGAACTCCCATCTGGCAAGAAATATCTCTGCTAAACTCCCAGCTTTCATTCTCTCCAGCAAATTGATGCTGGAGCTGCTCCCTAAGCCCAGTCAGCCAGAGTTTTCCACTTGTCAGTCACATTTTCCTGCAGCAATTATATAAAACTGTCCGAGTGTAATCACAGCCAGGATCTTCAGGTTACTGTACTGCTGGCTTACTCAATGAAAACTGCACTAAAAAAGTCATGGAATTCCTTACTCTGTGTCTTCTCTAGCTTTCTGTTCTGTTCCTATATCTCACCCCTCTGTTGTTTTTTTCTGAAACATATGCTCTATTTGGGGCTAGAATCATATTTCAGGGTTTGTGATCAACTAGTGCAAATATCATCAATAGTTGAGAAAGCCTGTTTTGCTCCATCATAGAATGATTCAGCTTTATAGTTGTCCTAACAAATCCTCCCTTCTATTAGCCATTTTGGGAGCAACAGCTTTGAGATTCAACTTTCTCTGGAAATACCCAAGTGTATAACCTGAGAATATACAGTAATGCAGAATTCTTCAACATTCAGGGTTTTAACAATAGCTGAGAGGGAAAAACTTTTTAACTGTATAATTTTCCAACTGAAAAGGGAAGGGTAGGGAGAGGAGGTGTGTTTTCATTTCTTGAATACTGCCAGAATACAATATACCAGAAATGGAATGGCTCTTAAAGAGGGAATTTATTAAGTAACAAATTTCAGTTCTAAGGCCATAAAAATGTCTAAGCTAAGGCATTCAGAGAAAAATACCCTGACCAAGAAAGGGTAAAGTCTGTCACTTGGGAAGACATGTGGCTGGCGTATGGTGGTCCTTGTTCTCTGTTGCTTCCAGATTCTGATGCCAGTAGTTTCCTCTCTAAGCATCTGTGGGCCTTCACCTACCTCCTCTGGGACATAACTCTAGGTTCTGGCTTGCTTAGATCGCACGGGAAGGCACATGGTGATATCTACTGGGCTCTGCATCTCCAGATGTCCATATCTAAGTGTCTGCTCTTGCTATTGGCACTCCAACTATCTCCAAATGTCTGCCTCTATGTTGTTTCTTGCTCCTGTCTAGATTCTGTTGGCTCTTTCAGCTCCTAGCTTCTCCTGTGGCTTATTCATTTCCAGACGTCTATGCCCATGTCAGCTCTCTGAAGCAACTCCAAAACGTCTCCCCTTTTAAGAGACTCCGGTAAACTACTCAGCACCCACCTTGAATGGGTTGAGTCACATCTTCATCTAATAAAAAGGCCACATGCAAAAAATGAGCATGCCAGACATCCACGGAAATAATCCAATCAAAGTTTCCGCCCTGAAATGTTGAATCAGGATTAAAAGAAACATGGCTGTCCCCACAAGAGTGGATTAGAAAACAGGTCTGGGGTACATAACAGCTTCAAACCAGCACAAAGAGGGATTTTAAAAAATATTTTGGGCGGGCCATGGTGGCTCAGCAGGCAAGAATGCTCACCTGCCATGCCAGAGGACCAGGGTTCGCTTCCCGGTGCCTACCCATGTTAAAAAAAAAAAAATTTGTTATAAGGGAAAGAAAATTTTGCAATAAGTGACAAGAAACAAAAGACAATGACATGTGCCCTTTACACAGAGTATTTCTGTGCATTAATCTGCTCTAGAATGCGATATACATAAAACAGCACACTTTGGAAAGAAAGGAAAGGATGATTTGGAATGTTTTACTATAGAACTGTCCTTACAGGGGTTCGCTATTTTCTGAACTTAACTTTTGGAAATTAGCAAAAGAAATATTTTGCTAAAACTGAACCAAAATAAAAAACACAAGGGAATTGCTTCTGATGAAAGGAGCTTGAGAGCTATGACAACTGGATGTTAATGTATGATCCTGGATTGGACACACTGGCCTTTAAGGGCAGTATTGGGACAATTAGTGAAACTTGATGTGTGTCTGGGAACAAAGAGGGTATAGGAGTTATTTTTGGCAACTTTTGCAACAATTCTGTAAGTTTCGAATTGAAATTGTATCAAAATTTTAAAAATACTGATCACAATGGTGAATACTACAGACCAGATTCATGAAATCTAATCATGGCCTCAACACTTGTTAGCTCTGAGACTTACTTCAGCTTTCTCAATTTTTTATTTTTCACAAGTAAAATGGGGAATACAATAGTTCATATTACTATAATGAGAGCCAACTTTTTATGAAGATGAAAGTAGTTAGTACATTTAAAACTCACAGACGAGTTCATAGTCTGTAAAAATATTTAATAAAAGTTTGTTTCTTTCATTGTTATTAAAAAGACATAAAATATAATCATTTAAATAAAAAATATACTATTGTTTATGTTAAAATTGCAATGATAGACACACCTAAAGAGAGAATTGATGAGCTTGTTAAGAGATCTAAAGAAATTACTAAGAACATAGCAACATCTGACAAGGAATTGGAAAAAATGAAAAGAAATTAAGAGGTATCGACAGAATGAGAACTTCAATAACCAATGTAAATGATACATGATAAAATTGGGAAAATATATAAATTGACATTTCATGAACTATGAAAGATGAAAGGTAAATAAATCTAATGAACAGCCAGTATATCTCATTAGCTATTTGGGAAACACAAATTAAGTCCACCACAATGCCTAATTTTACACTGAAGATATTAGCAATAATTGAGGAACTGCCAATACTAGGAACCCATGATGATTCCTAATAAATTTAGATATGCACACACCTACTCCAGCTATTTACTCCTATGTAAAGACTCTGGAATAACTTGTATATGTGTAAAAGAGACAATTATAAGCATGTCCTACAAGATTAATCATAATAGGAAAAAAAACTGGAAAAAGGCTCCTACATCCACCAAACAGAAAATGGATAATTAAGTTGTAGTACTTGAACAATTTTACATGACAAACCAAAGATAATGGACAATATACAGCCACTGCAAACAACATGATGAATCATAGAAACATTATATTGATGAAAAATGTCAAAACAAACTGCACATAATATGAAACTCTTTTTCAATAAACTGCAAAATAAGAAAAATGTAATTACTTGCAATTACTTGTAATTTAAGAAAATTAACAAATATAAATTCTAGTTCTATGATAAAATCTGCAAAGCAAAACAAAAAATCATTAGAAGAGAAATTTGGGGCAACCAACAGTGGCTCAGTCAGTGGCAGAATTCTTGCCTGCAATGCCAGAGACCCAGGTTCATTTTCCAGTGCCTTCCCATACAAAAAAAAATAATAATAATAAGAGAGAGAGAAACTTGTTTAATGTGGGGTAAATCTTCTTAATCATAAATAAAATTCTAAATTTTCTAGAACAATAAATTAAAATCCTATTGGTAGAATAATCAAAATATTTAAAGTGATAAACATTATAGTGGTAAGACACTATAAACAAAATCAAGATTCAAATTATACTGAAGTTATTTAAATAGTTTCAAGATATTTCATGAGTTTTAATATCTCTGATATATGTAAAGCTCTGTGATATTCACAAGAACTGAAAAAGACTTATAGAAAAATGGACAGAGGTTATGAGCAGACAACAACAAAAAATTCTAAATGCAACTGATTGATACAATTTTGAAAAGATAGCCTCAATGGTAGGCATTGGAAAAATCAAATTTCAAATATGCATGAATCATTTTTATTTAATGGGTTGGTAATGAAAGAAAAAGACTCTCTTGTACCACTGAAGAACTCCTTTAAGATTCCATCCCTGGAAATAAATGCACCTTAATGTATAAAGATATATCAAGATACCATTGCAGTATTGGTTATACTAGTAATATTAAAAAAAAAAGAGAGATGTCCCTGAAAGTCTATCAGGGAGTAATAAATGAATAATAAAAGGGTCTAATGCCCACGAGGTTGGCGAACATGATGTCCATGGCATCTTCAGTTAAAAAAAGAAATCTCCATTTGTTTGGTGGGGGTGGAGGAAATATGTAGATATACTTAAGTTTACGTTGGGGAAATATTTGGAGTTGTTTGCACTTTGCTGTTCATGCTTTTATCTCAAGGGATTGGGACTGGAAAGGAAGTAGACATAATTATTTATATTATCCTTTATACATTTATATATTGATTCTGTTGTTTCCAGGATATTTAATATGTATTTACATTTTGAATATACAATGATATTAGAGTAAAATAATACTTTACCTCGAGTAAAAATAAGAATTTCATTTAGAATAAATACCATATCGTGGGAAGAAAACCTAGAATAGCAGGTATTTAACAAATGTTAGCCAATAATAACAACACTGCATGACAGCCACTACCACCACCATCACTACCGCCTTCATGCAATCAGTACTAATGCTAACTAATACATAATCCAGCATAATCCAGCATTTTACAAGAAGATGATACCCTAAATCTCTTCTCCTGGACTCTAGTTTATACATATTAAAATTTTATTATAGTTATAGCACATTATTTTTGTCACTAAAATTTTAATGGCTGAATGATACCAGAACTTAGTGTTCTGACACCCAGGAATTTTCCTCTGGACCACAAGTTTCTCAAGTAAAAGTTTCACAAATGGCTGATGCTCAATAATTATGGATAGAAGGAATGCTGGATGAATTAAGAAACTTGTTCTAGTTTGCTAGCTGCCAGAATGCAATATACCAGAAATGGAATAGCTCTTAGAAAGGGGAATTTAATCAGATGCTAGTTTACAGTTCTAAGGCCAAGAAAATGTCCCAATTAAAACAAGTTTACAGAAATGTCCAATCAAAGGTATCCAGGGAAAGATACTTTGGTTCAAGAAGGCTGATGAAGTTCAGGGTTTCTCTCTTAAGTGGAAGGGCACATGGCAAACACAGTCAGTTTCTCTCTCATCTGGAAAGGCACATGGTGAACACGGTCAGGATTCCTCTCTCATCTGAAGGACACATGGCAAACACAGCATCATATGTTAACTTCTTCTCCTGGCTTCCGGTTTCATGAAGCTCCCCAGGAGGCATTTTCCTTCTTCATCTCCAAAGGTCTCTGGCTCATGCACTCTCTGCTTTGTGGTACTGCAGCATTCTCTGCTCTCTCTGAATCTCTCATTCTCCAAAATGTTTCCTTTCATAGGACTTCAGAAACTAATCAAGACCCACCCAAATGGGTGGAGACTTGTCATCAACTAACCCAGTTTAACAACCATTCTTGATTGGGTTACAGATTCAAACATACAGTATAGAATAGGGATTATTCTGCTTTTATGAAATGGGATTTAGATTAAAGCATGGCTTTTCTAGGGGACATACATCCTTTCAAACCAGCACAACACTTCAGAGAGTCAAGTGTCATTTGTCTATATTCAATATATGTAATTGTGCCTAGTTCTGGGTTCAGAGAGATGGGGTGAAGGTATACTCACCTGTGGAGAATGGTCACAAAAGAGGCATTCATGCAAACCTCAGAAGCAAATGTAGTACAGATATATTCTCAGTTTTTGTATAACTTTTGTTTAGTCACACTTAATTCTGGAGAAATTCCATGGTGTTCTGGTATCCACTATTTTCAGTTTCAAGATTAATAACAATTGCCTTTCAATAGACATGCTATTATTTAATAGCTCAGAATATAAAATTGCTTCATTAAATTACTTCTTTTTCTTCCAAGAATCTCTCTCTCTAGAGTTTCTTCTGCAATCACTATCTGCATAGAACATGTCTGACACTACTTAGTAATTTAATCAGCATTTACTATACCCATGATAAGGCACATTCCATCCAAACAATGTGTACAAAAATTATTAACTTATATGTGATATCTGTATTCACTGTTGAAAGTTCTTCTACCTCTTAATTATCTTGCTTTGAAAAGCTGATAGTTGTAAAAGTGATGGAATACTAAGTAACCGCGTTGCTAATTCTCCCTTCATCTCCCAGTCATTTTAAATAGGCCCTTCTTGCTCACATTCTTTCAGATTAACAATGGAATTAATATGAAAAGCCACATAAAAGAAAAAATATATATTGATATAGTCTTTCATTGCCATTTAGGATAGCTTTGTTAATTATAGATTACTGTATGAAATACAGTTTCTGTTCTTATAATTGGGATTCCAAATTATCAGCACCTCGCTCACTGGGCCAAACTGTCAATCAGAAGAAAGATACTCATTACCACCTCCAGAGGAGACGTCTCCCCACCCGGAGGATAGCTGGATTATGACAATTTCTGGTGCCAGGAATAGCAGTTGCAGGGTCCCAACCCACTCCATGGTTTGCAAGTGTTGGGG
Organism: Tamandua tetradactyla; assembly: GCF_023851605.1. Classification (NCBI taxonomy): domain Eukaryota; kingdom Metazoa; phylum Chordata; class Mammalia; order Pilosa; family Myrmecophagidae; genus Tamandua; species Tamandua tetradactyla. The sequence goes on along the minus strand of NC_135329.1, from coordinate 44,099,282 downwards.
TCACTAGCAGAAGCTCAACTCACACAGACACTGGTTGGACCACCAATTCCACAGAGAAGAGACAAAGACAAGTCAGCATCAATAATTGGTTTTGGGAACCCAAGACCCATAGTTGTTAATCTGTGGCTGAAAAAGGGAGACACGCGGTCTATGCACACCTATCAGGAGATAGATGGTATACACATACCCTTCTTTTGTATCATAGTGGAGAGATACCGCTCCCTCCCTGTAGGGAAGAGATATTCCAGTGGGGACAGGGGGAGGAGGAAAGGGCATCCATACTTTTAACCAGACCCTTTCCAGAGAGTGTTTATATATGCTCAGGGCAAAAACAGGAAGAAATGTGCCAGCTGGCAGGCCACTATCGAATAGGGGATGTATTTTGCCTCAAGGCACACCCAAGAAGAGAGTCAGCCTTATTTGTCCTAGGAACCAGACCAATACTTTCCCAGCATAGGGCTTATTTTTGGGTCACAGGGAAAGTGGTAGCCTGCATACAGACCTTTCCTACTATAGTCCACCCCCTGACGTTTCCTGGGACCCCAATGGATAAAGAAGCAAAGGAACTAAATATCTTTTTTTTTTTTATTAATTAAAAAAAGAATTAGCAAAACAATTAGAAATCCTTCCAATCTACATGTACAATCAGTAATTCTTAATAACATCACATAGTTGCATATTCATCATTTCTTAGTACATTTGCATCGATTTAGAAAAAGAAATAAAAAGACAACAGAAAAAGAATTAAAACAATAATAGAAAGAAAAAAAAAAAAAACAAAAGCAAAAAACCTATACCTCACATGCAGCTTCATTCAGTGTTTTAACATAATTGCATTACAATTGGGTAGTATTGTGCTGTCCATTTCTGAGTTTTTATATCCAGTCCCGTTGTACAGTCTGTATCCCTTCAGCTCCAATTATCCCTTCTCTTTTTTTTTTTTTTTTAATTAACGGAAAAAAAGAAATTAACCCAACATTTAGAGATCATACCATTCTACATATGCAATCATTAATTCTTAACATAATCACATAGATGCATGATCATCATTTCTTAGTACGTACGCATTGGTTTAGAAGAACTAGCAACATAACCGAAAAAGATATAGAATGTTAATATAGAGAAAAAAATAAAAGTAATAATAGTAAAATCAAAACAAAACAAAACAAAACAAAACAAAAACCTATAGCTCAGATGCAGCTTCATTCAGTGTTTTAACATGATTACTTTACAATTAGGTATTATTGTGCTGTCCATTTTTGAGTTTTTGTATCTAGTCCTGTTACACTGTCTGTATCCCTTCAACTCCAATTGGCCATTATCTTACCCTGTTTCTACCTCCTGCTGGACTCTGTTATCAAGGACATATTCCAAATTTATTCTCGAATGTCTGTTCACATCAGTGGGACCATACAGTATTTGTCCTTTAGTTTTTGGCTAGACTCACTCAGCATAATGTTCTCTAGGTCCATCCATGTTATTACATGCTTCATAAGTTTATCCTGTCTTAAAACTGCATAGTATTCCATCATATGTATATACCACAGTTTGTTTAGCCACTCTTCTGTTGTTGGAGATTTCGGCTGTTTCCATCTCTTTGCAATTGTAAATAACGCTGCTATAAACATTGGTGTGCAAATGTCCGTTTGTGTCTTTGCCCTTAAGTCCTTTGAGTAGATACCTAGCAATGGTATTGCTGGGTCGTATGGCAATTCTATATTCAGCTTTTTGAGGAACCGCCAAACTGCCTTCCACAGTGGTTGCACCCTTTGACATTCCCACCAACAGTGGATAAGTGTGCCTCTTTCTCCGCATCCTCTCCAGCACTTGTCATTTTCTGTTTTGTTGATAATGGCCATTCTGGTGGGTGTGAGATGATATCTCATTGTGGTTTTGATTTGCATTTCTCTAATGGCCAGGGACATTGAGCATCTCTTCATGTGCCTTTTGGCCATTTGTATTTCCTCTTCTGATAGGTGTCTGTTCAAGTCTTTTTCCCATTTTGTAATTGGGTTGGCTGTCTTTTTGTTGTTGAGATGAACAATCTCTTTATAAATTCTGGATACTAGACCTTTATCTGATATGTTGTCTCCAAATATTGTCTCCCATTGTGTAGGCTGTCTTTCTACTTTCTTGATGAAGTTCTTTGATGCACAAAAGTGTTTAATTTTGAGGAGTTCCCATTTATTTATTTCCTTCTTCAGTGCTCTTGCTTTAGGTTTAAGGTCCATAAAACCGCCTCCAGTTGTAAGATCCATAAGATATCTCCCAACATTTTTCTCTAACTGTTTTATGGTCTTAGACCTAATGTTTAGATCTTTGATCCATTTTGAGTTAACTTTTGTATAGGGTGTGAGAGATGGGTCTTCTTTCATTCTTTTGCATATGGATATCCAGTTCTCTAGGCACCATTTATTGAAGATACTGCTCTGTCCCAGGTGAGTTGGCTTGACTGCCTTATCAAAGATCAAATGTCCATAAATGAGAGGGTCTATATCTGAGCACTCTATTCGATTCCATTGGTCGATATATCTATCTTTATGCCAATACCATGCTGTTTTGACCACTGTGGCTTCATAATATGCCTTAAAGTCAGGCAGTGCGAGACCTCCAGCTTCGTTTTTTTTTCCTCAAGATGCTTTTAGCAATTCGGGGCACCCTGCCCTTCCAGATAAATTTGCTTATTGGTTTTTCTATTTCTGAAAAATAAGTCGTTGGGATTTTGATTGGTATTGCATTGAATCTGTAAATCAATTTAGGTAGGATTGACATCTTAACTATATTTAGTCTTCCAATCCATGAACACGGTATGCCCTTCCATCTGTTTAGGTCTTCTGTTATTTCTTTTAGCAGTTTTTGGTAGTTTTCTTTATATAGGTTTTTTGTCTCTTTAGTTAAATTTATTCCTAGGTATTTTATTCTTTGAGTTGCAATTGTAAATGGGATTCGTTTCTTGATTTCCCCCTCAGCTTGTTCATTACTAGTGTATAGAAATGCTACAGATTTTTGAATGTTGATCTTGTAACCTGCTACTTTGCTGTACTCATTTATTAGCTCTAGTAGTTTTGTTGTGGATTTTTCCGGGATTTCGACGTATAGTATCATATCGTCTGCAAGCAGTGATAGTTTTACTTCTTCCTTTCCAATTTTGATGCCTTGTATTTCTTTTTCTTGTCTAATTGCTCTGGCTAGAACCTCCAACACAATGTTGAATAATAGTGGTGATAGTGGACATCCTTGTCTTGTTCCTGATCTTAGGGGGAAAGTTTTCAATTTTTCCCCATTGAGGATGATACTAGCTGTGGGTTTTTCATATATTCCCTCTATCATTTTAAGGAAGTTCCCTTGTATTCCTATCTTTTGAAGTGTTTTCAACAGGAAAGGATGTTGAATCTTGTCAAATGCCTTCTCTGCATCAATTGAGATGATCATGTGATTTTTCTGCTTTGATTTGTTGATATGGTGTATTACATTAATTGATTTTCTTATGTTGAACCATCCTTGCATACCTGGGATGAATCCTACTTGGTCATGATGTATAATTCTTTTAATGTGTTGTTGGATACGATTTGCTAGAATTTTATTGAGGATTTTTGCATCTGTATTCATTAGAGAGATTGGTCTGTAGTTTTCTTTTTTTGTAATATCTTTGCCTGGTTTTGGTATGAGGGTGATGTTGGCTTCATAGAATGAATTAGGCAGTTTTCCCTCCACTTCGATTTTTTTGAAGAGTTTGAAGAGAATTGGTACTAATTCTTTCTGGAACGTTTGGTAGAATTCACATGTGAAGCCATCTGGTCCTGGACTTTTCTTTTTAGGAAGCTTTTGAATGACTAATTCAATTTCTTTACTTGTGATTGGCTTGTTGAGGTCATCTATGTCTTCTTGAGTCAAAGTTGGTTGTTCATGTCTTTCCAGGAACCCGTCCATTTCCTCTAAATTGTTGTATTTATTAGCGTAAAGTTGTTCATAGTATCCTGTTATTACCTCCTTTATTTCTGTGAGGTCAGTAGTTATGTCTCCTCTTCCATTTCTGATCTTATTTATTTGCATCCTCTCTCTTCTTCTTTTTGTCAATCTTGATAGGGGCCCATCAATCTTATTGATTTTCTCATAGAACCAACTTCTGGTCTTATTGATTTTCTCTACTGTTTTCATATTTTCAATTTCATTTATTTCTGCTCTGATCTTTGTTATTTCTTTCCTTTTGCTTGCTTTGGGATTAGTTTGCTGTTCTTTCTCCAGTTCTTCCAAGTGAACAGTTAATTCCTGCATTTTTGCCTTTTCTTCTTTTCTGATATAGGCATTTAGGGCAATAAATTTCCCTCTGAGCACTGCCTTTGCTGCATCCCATAAGTTTTGATATGTTGTGTTTTCATTTTCATTTGCCTCGAGGTATTTACTAATTTCTCTTGTAATTTCTTCTTTGACCCACTCGTTGTTTAAGAGTGTGTTGTTGAGCCTCCAGGTATTTGTGAGTTTTCTGGCATTCCGCCTATTATTGATTTCCAACTTCATTCCTTTATGATCCGAGAAAGTGTTGTGTATGATTTCAATCTTTTTAAATTTGTTAAGACTTGCTTTGTGACCTAGCATATGGTCTATCTTTGAGAATGATCCATGAGCACTTGAGAAAAAGGTGTATCCTGCTGTTGTGGGATGTAATGTCCTATAAATGTCTGTTAAGTCTAGCTCCTTTATAGTAATATTCAGATTCTCTATTTCTTTATTGATCCTCTGTCTAGATGTTCTGTCCATTGATGAGAGTGGGGAATTGAAGTCTCCAACTATTATGGTATTTGTGTCTATTTCCCTTTTCAGTGTTTGCAGTGTATTCCTCACGTATTTTGGGGCATTCTGGTTCGGTGCATAAATATTTATGATTGTTATGTCTTCTTGTTTAATTGTTCCTTTTATTAGTATATACTGTCCTTCTTTGTCTCTTTTAACTGTTTTACATTTGAAGTCTAACTTGTTGGATATTAGTATAACCACTCCTGCTATTTTCTGGTTGTTATTTGCATGAAATATCTTTTCCCAACCTTTCACTTTCAACCCATGTTTATCTTTGGGTCTAAGATGTGTTTCCTGTAGACAGCATATAGAAGGATCCTGTTTTTTAATCCATTCTGCCAATCTATGTCTTTTGATTGGGGAATTCAGTCCATTAACATTTAGTGTTATTACTGTTTGGATAAGATTTTCCTCTGCCATTTTGCCTTTTGTATTATATATATCATATCTGACTTTCCTTCTTTCTACACTCTTCTCCATACCTCTCTCTTCTGTCTTTTCGGTTCTGACTCTAGTGCTCCCTTTAGTATTTCTTGCAGAGCTGGTCTCTTGGTCACAAATTCTCTCAGTGACTTTTTGTCTGAGAATGTTTTAATTTCTCCCTCATTTTTGAAGGACAATTTTGCTGGATATAGGAGTCTTGATTGGCAGTTTTTCTCTTTTAGTAATTTAAATATATCATCCCACTGTCTTCTAGCTTCCATGGTTTCTGCTGAGAAATCTACACATAGTCTTATTGGGTTTCCCTTGTATGTGATGGATTGTTTTTCTCTTGCTGCTTTCAAGATCCTCTCTTTCTCTTTGACCTCTGACATTCTAACTAGTAAGTGTCTTGGAGAACGCCTATTTGGGTCTAATCTCTTTGGGGTGCGCTGCACTTCTTGGATCTGTAATTTTAGGTCTTTCATAAGAGTTGGGAAATTTTCAGTGATAATTTCTTCCATTAGCTTTTCTCCTCCTTTTCCCTTCTCTTCTCCTTCTGGGACACCCACAACACGTATATTTGTGCGGTTCATATTGTCCTTGAGTTCCCTGATACCCTGTTCAAATTTTTCCATTCTTTTCCCGATAGTTTCTGTTTGTTTTTGGAATTCAGATGTTCCATCCTCCAAATCACTAATTCTATCTTCTGTCTCTTTGAATCTATCATTGCAGGTATCCATTGTTTTTTCTATCTTTTCTACTTTGTCCTTCACTTCCATAAGTTCTGTGATTTGTTTTTTCAGTTTTTCTATTTCTTCTTTATGTTCAGCCCATGTCTTCTTCATGTCCTCCCTCAATTTATCGATTTCGTTTTTGAAGAGGTTTTCCATTTCTGTTCGTATATTTAGCATTAGTTGTCTCAGCTCCTGTATCTCATTTGAACTATTGGTTTGTTCCTTTGACTGGGCCATATTTTCAATTATTTGAGCGTGATCCGTTATCTTCTGTTGGCGTCTGTGCATTTAGGCAGATTTCCCTGGGTATTGGATCCAAAAGTTTGGAAGATTTTCCTGTGAAATCTCTGGGTTCTGTTTTTCTTATCCTGCCCAGTAGGTGGCGCTCGTGGCACACGTTTGTCTGCGGGTCCCACCAGTAAAAGGTGCTGTGGGACCTTAAACTTTGGAAAACTCTCGCCATCCGGGGGGGTTCGCTAGCCGAAGTGGCTTGAGCCGGCCCGGGGTCCAAATGCAGGGAGGGTTGCTGGTCGCCGCAGCCCGGGAAAGAGCCCGTCCGAATTTCCTAGTCGGCCCGGGGCGACAAGCGTGGCGGGAGGGCGCCAGCGGCAGCAGCCCGCCCGGGAGAGTGCACGTTCCCCGGGAGTCACGGGTTTGGAAGGGGCCTCCCCCACCCGTCACCGTTCTCCGCGGCCTGGGGGTTTCTGATCCAATTCTCTCAGTTGGTGCGGGGGGCTGCGCGTGGTGTGGGCGCCTGCCGCCACGGTTTCAGGGGACCGCGTCTCCAATTCTCCCAGCCGGCCCGGGAAGGGGGAAGGGAGTAACTCCGGCCGCTTGCCACCCCGCCCGGTAAGGCCCGCGCGCCTCGGCGATCTCACCCGAGCTGCTTCTCTCAGCCAGCCAGCCGTTCCAGGATGGGGTACGCTGTCTTTTTTATCTCTGTTGTGGCTTTGGGTGCTTTCTGTATCGTTTCTACTCCCCTAGTAGCTGTCCTGGAGAAGAAACTAAGATCCGCGCGTCTTACTAAGCCGCCATCTTCCAGACCTAAACTTAAAAGCGGAACTAAATATCTTGCTATGCCCAATGTTCATTTTGGATGGTGAACTGCATGACTGTGGCATGATGCACAGATGTGATAGTTGTCACTTTTGTGCACCCATTTTTTTCAGGTTACTCTTGAGAAAGGGAACTAAAGTCTCCACTTTTCCCTCACAGCTGGATTGATAGAATCAATTCTATCAATCCAGTAATTAAGTGAAATGGAACTCTGAGGACTTAATTACTATGCCGCCTGTATGGCAGTACCTTTTAGGGTTGGGACATTGTCCTTTCTCTAGGAGGCTGCATATGCTCTAGTTAGCTTCTAGCCTAAGGTGCTTTCTCCCCCATAAGCAGGAGTCATGGTCCAGGGATCAAGGGAAGAAACAGAAAAATTTTTCTTTTTGTCAATCCAGGATCTGATCATACCTATTGTATTTAAAAAGTCCAATTTCAGCAGCAAAATTTCCAGCAATAATAGGTGACCTACAGAAGAGAGTGGCCACAGAGTGGCCATCAGTGCAGATGGTTCTGCTCTAACAAATTTATTCTTCAGAGACATGGTGAAAAGCTGTGTTCTCTGCACACCCCAGGGTAGGTTGAGCAGGTCTTCCATGATAAATCCACTCTTCATTAAATGAACTCATAAATCTACATTCTAATTTCCTGAAGCTTTTACTTACCCTCGTACACATTTCCCAGGACAGTTCTGGTATTTCAACTTCATTTAGCATAGGTCACCCATTTTGGTCTGTACTTCAGCCAACCAAACTTTATGATCCCTTTCTAATACATCGAGCTACAACACTGACTCCAAAATCTCCATAATCAATAAATTTAACTTGATCCAACTTTATATCCCTTCCACTATTAGATCCTTAATATCCATTCCCACACTTATTTCCCTGATCTCTCTTTGTATAAGTTGTAAAAATCATGCAGTTCTTTTTTAGAGTGGCACACTTAACATGCATCACACTCTTTACTTCATCTTTTGGAACCTTAGGGCAGACCACTGCGGCTGTATCTGGCAAAGAAGCCTACAGAATCTAGAAGTTCAGCGTCCTTATATCACTAACAGCTCATGTCCCCATTATAATTTTCAGGATTCCTTAGCTTCCCAATTAATGGCCTCATTTTAACAACAGACAACCTGAGATGTTGGGAATTCTATTTGTATTGTAATTCAGTTACTCACAGGATGAGACTCTTCATTTGGTTTTCAGAAATCTCAAGTCTATGGCTACAAGAAGTAAGAATTTCTTTCCAGGCAGGTGTAGAAACATTCATGGCTTTCCTGCAGTGCTTGGGCTGAGAATTTGAAGACTTAAACTAACCATTTTTTAAAACAACCTTATCCAGCATATTTAGGAACAACTAGTCAACACCGTTATACTTTTTAACTTCACAAAAAATCCCTAAGGTTTCAAATATACTGTCACACTGAAACTTGCCTCTTGAACATTTGAGTGGGTATATCTAATGGTGATATTTCATGTATCTCTATTGCTACTTCATGACATGGACTATCAGTGCCCACTTAATCTTTGGATATAGAGTCAGTATAGAGTATTGACTTTAATCTAATCTGATTAGAGAATTAATTCTTAAAACCCCACAACCAGCTCAGAAATTTCACCCTTAAGCTTCTGTTTCTATGAACCACTCTCAGTTCCAAAATTTACATGAGTTTGGTTACTTTGGGTTTTCCAAAGTAACAGAACAGACAGTATATATGCATACAGGTAAGTTTATAAGTATCAATATTAATATATCATTAGGGGATTTATTATAGGAATTAGCTCACACAACCATGGATATTTGCGATTCCAAATTCCATAGGTCAGGCCACATGTTAAGAACTCTGATGAAGGTGATGATGAATTCCCCAGAAAAAGCTTGCTAGTTGAGGAGGATACAGAAATTCTTTCTGACTTCTGAAATCCTAAATTCCTGCTTTAGGACCTCCAACTGATTGGATGTAGAGACTAGGGATAATCTCCTATGTTTATTGCACATGCAATCCCAGCCATCAAAGCAATCCACTGACTACAGATTCAAATTCATCTACAAAATACCTTCACAGTATCAATCAGGCTGCTGCTGGCTTGACCAAACAACTGGAAAACATAATCTAGCCAAGGTGACTTATGTAAAAAAGCATTGCCTCCTTTTTTGGGTTTTCCAATTGTAGATTTACTTCCTAGAAATGAATCCATATTCCTAGGAAACATATAATTTAAACAACATGCAGATATATAATAAGCATAACTGTATAGAACCCTAGTAAATCAAATACCAGATTCTTTAGTTTTATGAATAGACAAATAGCAATAAACTAAGGAAATGTACAAAAACAATAAGCCAAAATAATTAGAGTTTTAGACCTCTAGCCACTCAACAATAATAAATGATAATATCAATACAATTTGATAATTATTTGGGAAACAGTTAATCTTTTATAGACTAGATAGTTGATTTATGTTTAGTTTATATTTGATGCTATGATTTATATTTGGATTTCAAAATCTTGAAGAAAATAATTCTTATCCTGCTTAGTCATACTATTCTCGTTTTTTTCAAATATGAAACTAAAAATAGGAAAGTCCATTTGCTTCCATGAATCTAGTCATCAGTTTTTCTTCAATAAAATAAGCTAACATCTTGATTCCTCTGTATATTCTGTATTATATAGATATCCATTGCAACGGGCACTCTATTTTTAAAAAGAAATTTTTATTTTATTTTCAAGAAGTTATTTTCTGAATAGTATTTGAGCATAATTAATTTTATTTAAGACTAGAAGGTCACCTTGTGAATTCTGTGCACAGAAACACCTCCATTAAGGTGTTCTTAATATTCTCAGAAAGAAAATGTCTAAGGGATTAACTCTTAGATTAATGCAGTCAGTTATTCATTTCCTAATGCAGGTAATTTTTATCTAATGCCACTAAAATATTAAAATGCTAAGTTCATTAATTACTATTTTGTCTTAGAAAAACTGGAACCATATCAAAACACCACCAGCTTTAGCCATCTCCTCAAAAGCTGCTTAAGTGGAAAGCTGACTCAAAACATCCGGCTTTCGAGTGACCACCTCATTTTTCTTCCTCCAAGAGGTACATTTCTATTCATCGTTCAAAGCCCAGCTTAAGTTTTCTTAATTGAACATTGGTGCCCACTTTCATTCAATAGAATGGACTTCTAGCATTCTCCCTCTTTACCTGGCACCTATTTTTATTGATAGATATAGATACAGATATAGATATAGATATAGATATAGATATAGATATAGATATAGATATAGATAAAGATATAGATATAGATACAGATATATAGATACAGATATAGATATAGATATAGATACATTTGCCTAAACACCTGTTTCCCACAGTTAATTTTGAGCTTAAATGATTGTATTAGGTTTTCGTTAACATTTAGCATAATGGCCATTTATCATAAATAATTGAAGAATTTTTAAGCATTAGATATTTAGGGAAGATAGAGTGCAATGCAGGCAATTGTCCTAAGGAAGTCTTCACAGAGAAGGTGAATGTAAATCTAGGCACAAATGGTTGAGTAAAATTGGAATAAACAGAGAAATGAAAGGGCAAAAATCCTTTAAGATAGGAATTTAATGCTCAAACCTGCAACGTTGCTGACTAACCAAAGAAAACTTCCACCTTGGGATTCATGAACATCTTTCAAAAGTTCCAATAATCCCCCAATTTTGAGTTAGTTTAATAGGAAATAAAGGGCAGGTGAAATCTCTGGCTTATTCTTTCTCTCCAGGTTCCTAACTTTTCACTTCTATGTGATTTAAAGGGAAAAGTGCAGTCTAACTAAAAAAGCTAAAGAAACCTCAAGCCTGATAAACTTGAAAATTCTTTGCTCAGCCTCAGTTGTTTTCATTATTAAATAAGAGGTCTATATACTCTCTCAGATGTTTTTCCTTACCAGCATATTTTTCTGAAAAATGGGTGCTGAAGAAGCTTATCTCATCACAAACCCAAACCATAGGTACTATTAACCTCTTCAAGCAGAAAAACGAACCAGATGTTTGGGGAGTTCTAACAGCTTGTCCAGTTTCACAATGCTACTAAGAAAAGGGTTGAGATCCAAACTCTATGATTCTGTGTCCCAAAATGTGTCTGTCTTCTTCCTTTGCACGCAGTGCACAGACGTGTATTTCATTCACACTTCTATCACCAGTGCCTGGAACTAAACAAGGCACATATTAAAGAGTCAGTAAATATCAGTTAAGTTATTGAACAAACTGAGATATGCAAGTGTTACATTTCTTTATTTTCTTTAAAATGACTGAATCTTAGTACCGCTAATAGTGGACTGTTGGGAAATTTGAGTTGTCATTATTAGAGCTTACCACCCATTCTAAACCAGAGTCAAGGAAAGGTCTGCATAGATTATGAAGACTTCTGGGGGAGGGAGAAATAAGGCATGGGTAGCTGACTAGGAATTGAATAAAGTAGGACAGTTTACCAGAGCAGCTATCACAGATACCACACAAGGGATTGGCTTAAACAACAGGAATTTATTGGGTCATGGTATCGAGACTAGAAAGCAGACCATAATCAAGACATTGGCAAGGTTTGTCTTTTCCCCCAAAACTGCAGTCTGCCAGTGCTGGCTGCCAGCAAACTTTGGGGTTCCTTGCCTTATATTTCTGCCTTCTATCACATGGAGATCTACTCTCCCTTTTTGCTTCTGTAATTTCCCAGTTCTATTTTGGGTTATGCTTTACATTCACCCCAATAGAAGCTATTTAAAGTAAAGTTTTCAACCTAAGTCTTGTAAGCTTACCAAGTTCATAACGAATTACAAAGGGAAAATAAGGTGCACTTTTATTTGTCCACTGGAATTTTATTCTGGTGTTTATTGAAAGTTTTCAAGTAAATTAGAATATGATGAGAAAGAAATGTTTCTACAAGATTTTCATGCCTTCCTACCAAAAGCAAAACAACGTCATCTGTGAGACAGCCAAGCATTGCTAAATCACTTATCAATGCACATATTTAAGAACAAAATACCACTCATTTTAGGCATTCAACATAATGAGAACTCCAATAGCCATTCTTTAACTGGAATTAATTAACGTGTTCCACTATATTGATTTATAAGTCAGAAATATCGGAGTTTAAATCCCAGCTTTGGTACTCAGGTAAGATTACTTTCTCTGAAATTTAACTTCTTCATTTGTAAAAGAGGAATCAGATAGACCACCTAGGGGCCTTATGATTTAATGAAGAAGTAGGCATAAATGCAACTAACACAATGTCAGATTAAAAGTAGAATTTAAAATTATTGTTGGTTCTTTTCTTTTATCGTTCCCCTCATGTTAGGCAGAAATTAGCAAAATATGCAAAAAAATGTTGTTTTTTTGGAAAATCTACAAATAGAAACTCAACTTTTTTAGAACATATACTTCATCTTTTACTTCCTTCCCATATTGTGCTCCATTTAAAAATAAAAATTAATGCTCCTGAGGCATAGAAGTTTTTCACATCATTTTTTAAATTAATCATTTGACCCAGATAGATTTGCTGAGGTGAGAAATAGTTCCACTAAAATACTCCCTCCTCCCTAGAGAGGACTTTCCTCAATGCGTGTCTAACCTATGATATCTTCCCATTCTCTGTACCATCTCCTTGTTTCCCTTCAAAAGTCTGTTACTGTTTGTGACTGTTTCTGTTTTTTAATTAACAAAATAATTTATTTACCCTATTTATTTATCTTTCTCTTCCAGCACAATATTAGCTCTGCAAGAACAGGGAATACATGTATCATGGCCACTGAATTCCCAGCATCAGACATAATACCTGGGACGCAAGAGGTAGTAAATATTTATCAAATTAATAAGTGAACAAGTGCAGGATATAACATTTAAGCAATTAGTATTGAATATGAAAAAGTGTTTACGCATCATCTGTACAGCAAATATTAACTGTTATGGATCTCTTTTCCTTTACTGAAGTTTTAACTAGACCAATTTCTATTCGTTTGTTCCTTGCCTACTTGATTGTTTGTTCTGGCGCTTCAGTAAAGAGCATTTCTAGGTCTAGTTGAGCTTACATAGTTTTGATAGAATACATAATACGCGGCAGTTTCAGTGATGGTTCCTAAAAATTACATTGTATAGTGATATGAAATTATCATTATTATAATAGAGTCTTGATAGTCTGGATTTAGCAATTATTTATTCATCTGTCAAAAATTTAGTGTTTCCAAAGTTCCATAATATATGTATATGAATGTATAAGGTAACAAATATGAATAAAAAGACACAGAATCCTAATCACATCCATACTGAAATATGGAGAAATAGTAAATTAAAGAAGTGATAAAAATATACTATAAAAAATCGAATGAGAAGAGAATACAGGGTAGAATAACAGGAAACAGTAATGGTATATAAGGTTCACAAATTTGATAAGTTCTAAAAATCCAGTAGTTTAGGAACTCTTAATAATTCATAATTCTGTTGAGGAAAGTTTGGAATTGAAATGTGTTGGAGCAACTGGTGGGAGTGTGTCACTGTGTCAAATCCAGAGAGCCCAGACAAACACACTGGATGAGCCTGAACACAACATGATTTCACATTCTGCGAGTCAGGTTTTATTGTCATCTTTTTCTAAAAATGATGACAGACCCCTTTTTTATTCTCAAATTCACAATGGTGACCTATTGATCTCACTTACTGGTTTTAAGAATTTTGTTTTGTTTTGTTTTAGATTACCTTGGAATTTTCTACATAGATCATTATGTAACCTGCACATAAAGATTGTTTTATTTTTACCTTTCCAATCTTTATGCCTTTAGTTTCCTTTACTGGCCATAATGTACTAGATAGGACTCCCAGTACTATGTTGAATAAGAGTTGTGAGATCATACATCCTTGTCTTATTTTATGTTTCAGGGGGAAAACGTTCAGTCTGTCAGCATTGAGGATGATGAAACTGTCTGAGTTTGCTAGAACCCTTATAAGAAATACTCTATAATGCCTTAATGGTTTGCTTAAACAACTAGAAGTTGTTGGATCACAGTTGACAGGCTAGAAGTCCAACATGGAGATGTCAGCAAGACCATCCTTTTTCTTGGAGTCAGAAGCATCCTGATGTGAGAGTCCTCTGTCACTTGGAGAGTCTGTTCCTCTCCTCCTGTGTCTTTCTCTGACTTCTGGCTTCTCTTTATAACACCCCAAGTAATATGGATAAAGATCCACCCTGATTCAATTTGACCACATCTTAACTAATAATAACTACTTCAAAAGGTCTTATTTACAAATGGGTTCACTCCCACAGAAACACAAATTACAATTAAGAACACATGTCATAGTGCACATGATTCCAACCCCAACAGTAGGTATAGAGTTTTTGTTGATTCTTTTTATGAAGTCGAGGAAATTTTCCTCTATGAATAGTTTACCAAGAGACTATCATGAATGGATATTTAATTTTGTCAGATACTTTTTCTGCATTAAATGACATGATCATGTGACTTTTCTTCTCTAGGGTATATTAATTGATTGCTTTCCAAATATTGAACCTGAACTTGAACTCCTGTAATAAACCCCTTTTTTCCTGGTCTATTTTTATGTTTATGTTCATGAAAGATATTGGTCCATAAAGTTTAGTTTAGGGGTGGGGGAGGGTGGACAGAAAGAATAATTGTCCCCAAATCTAACCATGTCCACAGCCCTAGAATCTGTGAATATATCACCTTACTTCTGCAAATTTTTTTAAAGATCTGGAGATGGGAACATGATCCTCAATTGTCCAGGCAGGGCCAATGTAATTACAAGTAAGGCAAGAAAGTGGAAGTCAGTAGGAGGAGGTGTTTTGAGGGAAATAAGAGAGTGGAGTGTAATGAGGAAGGAGCCATGACTTCAAGCAAGGCCAGCAGACTCAAGGGAATGGAAGAGGCAGAGCCCCTTGCAGATAACTTGACTTTTAGTCTTATAAGAATAATTTGGGAAATCTGACTCCAAGAAAGTTAAGAGTATGTATTTGCATTCTTTTAAGCCACGAAATCTGTGGTAATTTGTTTTGCCAACAATAGGATACCAATACAGTCGGCTGCCATCTTTACTTTAGAAATCAGGGTAATAGTAGTCTTATTAAAAATGAGATGAGAAATGTTCTTCCCTTTCTTATGCTTTGGGAGAGATTGTATAGATTTGGGGTTAATTCTTCTTTAAACATTTGATAGGTTTTCTACAGTGAAACCATCTGGGTTTGGAAATTTCTTTTGGGGGGCATTTTAAACCTGGAATTCAATTTTTAAAATATTTATTGGTGTTTTCAAATTACTTATTTTATATTGCATAAATTTTGATTGTCCGTAGTTTTTGAGAGAATGATCCATTTTATCTAAGTTGTCAAATGTACATTCACAGACTTGTTGACAATATTCCCTTATTATTTGTTAACTGTCTGTGAGGTCTGTGGTAATAGCCCATTTCATTCCTCACAATAATAGTTTGTGTCTTTTCTCTTTTGACATTTGTCAGCCTCACTAAAGTTTTATCATTTCTGAAAATCTTTTCAAAGTACTAGCTTTTTGTTTTATTGATTTTCTGTATTTTATTGTTTTCAATAAATATTTTATTGATTTCTACTCCTGTTCATTTTCTTCTTCTTGATTTGGGTTTACTTTGCTCCCTTTCTTTAGTTTTTTTGGATGGGACTTTAGGTTACTTATTTGAGACTTTTCAACTGTGTAATGTTAGCGTTCAGTGCTATAAATTTTCCTCTCAGCACTATTTTAGCTGTTTTGCATATATTTGATGTTATATTTTTATTCGCTTCTTTGAACTTACTATTTCCTCTTAGATTCCTACTTTGACACATAGATTATTGAGAAGTACATCATATAACCTTTAAGCGTTTCAAGATTTTCCTGTTATTATTCTTTCATTTATTTCTAGTTTGATTCCATTTTGGTCAGAGAACATACTTTGTATGGTTTAATGTCTTTTAAAATTGTTTATGTTTTTAATGTCTTGAGATATGGTCTATTTTTGTGAATGTTCTATGGGCACTAGAAAATAATGTGTATCCTGCTGTTTTGGGGGTTGAGTGTTATATAAATGTCTATTTTTATCCTGTTTCTTCAAGGTGTCATTCAGTTGTGTGTGTGTGTGTGTGTGTGTGTGTGTGTGTGTTTCTCCATCTGAGATGATTTTGTCTGATTAGCAGTTCAATCTATTGTTGAGAAAGGAATGTTGAAGTCTCCAACCACAATTGTGGATTTGTCTATTTCCTCTTTCATTACAATCAGTTTTTGTTTCATGTATTTTGATACTCTCTTGTTTAATGATGCACAGTTGGGATTGCAATGTTTTCCTGGTGGATTGAACTTTTCTTATATAATGTTTCTCTTTGTTGCTGGTAATTTTCTTTTCTCAGAAGTCTACTTTATCTGATATTAACATAATCATTCCTGCCTCTTTTTTAAAATTAAAGTTTGTATAGTATATCTTTTCTTCCTTTTACTTGCGAACCACTTTTATCATCATATTTGAGGTGAGTTTCTTTTAAACATAATATAGTTCAGTCATATTTGTTTTTCCATTCTAAAAATCTCTGTCTGCCATTTTATTAAGGAAAATATTATAGTCTTCATGTCATGTTTTGACTCATAAACTGCCAGTGTATTTTACTATCAGGGCTAACAATATTTTAAGTAGTTGGAATTCTTAAATACTTAAGAATTTTTCCAGTTCTTTAGTACAGCAAATAATATCCTTGGGAAACTATACAACCATTCTCTGGGGCATGTATGCAGGAAGGGGATTATATATATGCTCTTAATGACTTTATTTTGGTATTTTATTTTCAGAGTCTTTTAAAACAAATATTAAAGCTATCCCAGTTATTCCATTTACCATTCAATCCTACAAAGAAGTTTCTCTGTGCTAAAGTACATATCTTATAGCGAAATTGTATTCTGATTTAAAATACTGCTCTATATTTATACATTATTGTTGAAACATAATTATATTGAACAGTGGCAAAATAATAAGGAACTTCACTTAAGTGGAACAGCATATTATCTTGCTATCAAAGATGCTAAAGCAAGCAATTATTTAGGTAAGGTTAAGACACTCACATTTATGTTTAAGTGGATCGGAATAAACTGGTTCTTTCCTACAGAATAGATTTAAAAAATCATCTGCGGGAATATAATCACTCTACCCATTAACACAAAAAGAACTTGTTTGATTTCCAAGTGATTTTGATCAAATTAGCATTGTTTTTTCAGCTGACAACATGAAATTGATTCCCTAAAAATAGCTCATTCAATCAGCATCTTGTGGTTTGTAATAAATATACCTCTGGATTAAATGTTTACTTGGTAACAAAGATGATAGAAATTTTAACCAAGTAATTTGAAAAGGAGGCATCAGCCCCAAGACATCTGTTCCTTTGCATTTAGGAGGGAAAAAATGTGAAACTGGAACTACTTTCGAAAGTCCATCTGGCCAGTCAAACTTTGCACTGAAAAAATAAATAAATAAAAGAAAGAAAAAAAATCTTCAAGTATGGAAGTCAAGATAGAGCTTAATTACAATTAGCAGAAAAGCTGCCGAAGGGAGAAGAAAACAACACACTTCTAAAAAATTCTTTCCCCTTTTCTCCTCTTCTTTTCGTGCATAGTTCATTTTAGGCTGGTCTTTTCTTTGAGATTCAGTAGTCGTTGCTTTTGAGATTACACTATCCAAATCGAATATACAGTTTCCAGCAAAGAATATGTTGAATTGGGTAAATGTTAGAGTTCAGATGTAAAAAAAAGACAAAAAGATGCATTTCATTAGCGGTGTAGTTCTCCAGCTCTTCGGGATCCTGTAAACTTTCTCTATTTAACTATCTTGAGAAGTTCTGGCTGCATTTATTCTACATTAATCTGATATAATTGAAGCATATATATCCATGTAATAAATTCTATCTGTTTCAAGTAAACTATAAAATTTGAAATGCACAGTACTTGATTTGCAAGACTCATTACAAGCAATATAATCATGAATCCTTCCATAGATTCTCATTTTCATTACGATCTATTTTCTCTGTTCGTTTTCTGCATATTGTTAGAATTTTCAGCATTTTCTCAAAATAAAAGTTGCTTTTTTACTTCTTTATTCATATGCTACAGAATTGGCAAGATTATCTCATATTTTTCATAGTTTTCCAACCTGCTCTGTAGATAACACCAGAGCACAAAAGGTTTAAAAAATGCTTTCAAGATCATTCTCTAAAAGATGTTAGCATTGAAACTTAAAGGCAAAGCATATCAGTTGCCCCAATACATAACATACATTTTCTTAAATGAAAAAGAGGAAGAAGAATAATGTAGAGAAAAGAAAAAGATCAAGAAATCAATATAAACATTAAAATAATGATACACAATTAACCTAGCTAACCATCATGGAAAGTATCACTGGCATTCAGTAAATCACATAACTCAGAATTAAATATTGATCAATTAGAAAGATAGCTGCAGTCTACTAATGGGTGCTGTGATAAGAAAGTTATGTTTCTTGCAAAACACCAGCTCATACTTCCTCTTGTCCTTAAAAGAGAGTGAAGTGTGCCCTATAAGCTCTTCTATGAAAAGAATAGGTAGTCCCAGAAAGCTCTCTAACTTAAGGAGTGTTTGGTTCCATGGACAAAAAGCCTCAAGCTTGATGTTCTTAATTCATTCTGAGAGAAATCATTCATACTCCTTGTTTTAGTGAACACTTCAAAACTGCACTGAAATTAACGTATTCTATATAAAATGGGCCATCATATCTTATAAACAAATAAATGGTGATGCTGAGCTTTAGATGCTTAAGCAAAAGAACCGCACGATCTCTTTAATAAGCTTTAAGATTGCCATTAGCGTCAAGTGGATTTAGGTGCCAAAAAGTACATTAATTCTTTCTCTTTACACAGCATAGAAGTCATTTTCTAAGATCAAAATCCACATTGCTTTCATATTTGAAAAAATAATAATAATTATCATCTCTTAGAAGATAGGGTAATATTAAATTTGCTATAGAAATATATTTGGTCCCTAATAAAACTTTAAATTTTACTGAAAATTAATCTCCTGATTTTTAAATGCTGTTTTAGGAAACCCCTTCTTCTTTTGCACATTGTCTTTATGGACCAGCTGGAAATCGCTTTTATCTTCCCTTCATCTCCTCTTCCCACTCCCCACAGTTACTCAGCAAGTTTCTTGACCTGACTGTAAGTCTCACCGATTTGCTTTCATTTAAACCCTCCTCAGTACTGCCTCGCTCTAATTATTCTGAAAGAACAATCATCTGGCTCTTCAATGATTTCAAATTTCACGTCTTGATTCCCCAGCTTCATTAAATTGGGATGCCAACATTTCTTTTTGCGGTCTTGTGAAGGACTCTGCCAAGGGGTCATTTCTTTTTCTTGTAATTATAAAGGACATGAAGTGCAAATGAATTGTGGTGCATTTTCAGATTTCTTAAAGTTAAGTTCCAGCATAGCATGGAGAACTGCAACATTGCATGAACAGAGAGGGGGCAGAGAGGGTCTTTCTGCTTCACACAGTGCATTTCCTATCTGACTTCCGCTCTCCCCTCATCTTCTTTAGCATGTTTCTTTCAGATCTTTCAAGTTTCCAAGTTTGTTTTCACCCTAGTTGATGACTCTATTCCAGAGAAATAATGCAATTTACTCAGCATGTGCCTTGAATTTTATTACCAATTGAAGTTTGGAGGGAAAGCATATCAGATATCAAATGTAAAAAGCCACTGGACTATGATTCTGGAGATGAGCTCACTTTAAAATCCTGGAAATGAAAGGAAAATTGTAGAGAAAATTGTCCTCAGGTGAACACTGGTGGCTATAGCAGCCAGACTGGCCCCTGTGTCTCTAAAATTACCTCTCTCTCTACTTCTTAATACCTATAGTATTCCTCCTTCCTGTGAGACAATTTTACTCTTCATATTTAGGAACGAACTTAGAAAACGTCCTTAACAAAATATGATATCTTATTGACGCCACTCATATGCTGAAAAAAATTGAATAATTTTCTATTATTTAAGGGTTATTGGAATCACTCTTCCCCAAACACCCTTTCTGGCCTCATCTCGCTGATGCCCTGAACCAGAGACAAACTGCCCCATTCCATTGGGTAGTCCTTTCCGCTGCACCTACTTGTCTTTCTTCAGAATTCCAGTTGTTTCGAATGCCCCACACATCCCCTTCAGTTTTTCAATCCTGATAACCTTCAAATCTTGGCTCAACAAATCCTTTCAGTAAGTTCTTCACTGAAAACTACCTCATGAATTAGTTATAAATTCTGAAGAATTTATATATGCTGTCTCTAAAATTCCTTTTTTAAGGCATATCTGTCTTGTGACAATTCTCTGTTTTCTTAAAAGTTTCTACTCAATTGTATAATGTCTAAAATCAGTGAATGTCTTTATGTCTTTTATCTATCATTAGGAGAACATCACATAGTAAATGCTCAAAAAACATGACTTTCTTTTATTTCAATGATATGCTCATGATGTGTAGAGCACTTTTGTATGTGACAGATGCATCATTTTATTTATTGAATATGTATAAGGTTAGCAATGGTATACTAGGGCTTTGGCATATGTTATGTCATTTAATTCTCATGAGACTCACATGGGCCAGATATTTAACAACTGTTTTGTTGATGCCTAACCCAAGGATTTAAGAGGTTAAGCTGCCCGATATCAAGCAGATGGTAACTGACCGGCCTGGGTCCTCAGTCCCATTGCTTTATCTGATTCAGTGCTCTTTCCATTTCTCCACAGCAGCAGAACAGCTAAAGCTCTAATGGAGCACGGGCTTAAGGGTACCATGGACTTTGCAGAGGATCTCATGGGACCCACTGCCCTTTAACGGAAGAAAGTATGCCGATTGCAGGCGGCCTGCCTCTGGAATTTCACCTAGGGAACATATCTGTTGAGAAGACTGGCAAAATTTGCAAACTTAATATAAAAAAATAACATAAGAGGAGTGTTTTTTTTTCATCATGTTTTACATCCTGCTACTTATAGAAAAGAAAAAGACAACTGCACTTGCTTGAGAGCTTGCAGGATGTTGTTTGCTACTTTACTTCTCCAGGAAGGAGCTGGGGTTTCCACCCCTGCCATTGAAGAGAGAAATCAGAGTCCTGGGAGCCTTTTTCATTTCCATCCAGGCATTCTTGTTCTTTGGAATATATACTGGGAATAGAAATCAAAAGTAAATCTACTATCCCATTGCAATGACTTGGGAAGCCTCTTCTATCCAATAAGGATAAGTTTATGTGATAGAGTCTATTCAAGGATTGGATGAAATCATGGTTATGAAATAATTTATATGGAAAGAATTATTTATTCAAGTTAATATTTTTTTTGCTATTTTCTTTGATGACAATTGTGGAAACTCTTTAATATTCTTTAATTTTATGGCTAAATCTGATTAATTCATTCAACAAATATTGAAATGCTTCCTAAATACTGGGAGCTGTGTTAAGCGTCATTGTCTATTCTAGTAAATTTTTTGGCTTTAGAGACAGCTATCTTCCTTTTGCGAGACAATAGCAGTATATCCTTACAAATGTTGTCAGAGAACTAACAGCAAGTTTGTAAAATCAAATATCAAAGTTAACCAAAAGATACCACATATCTACTGTTAAAATACAGAAATGGGGTGGTGCAACAGTGGCTCAGTGGCAGAGTGCTCGCCTGCCATGCAGGAGACCTGGGTTCAATTCCCAGAGCCTGCCCATGCAAAATAAATAAATAAATAAATAAATAATACAGAAATGATATTTATAGACTGCAGAAAATCATTTAGGCAATGCTGTATTTGTGCTAAAAGTTACTGAAAATTTTCATTTGTCATCTGTGCATCAGTCATCTTCCCAAATTTTATGCAAATGACACAGCAACCTGGATGGCATCTTGCTGTGTACCTGGAGTAATTCATGGAGTGACTGTTGTGGTCACACCTTGCTACTCAATGTGTAATCTGAAATGAGCTGCTTTGGCATGACCCAGGAACTTGTTAAAAATAGGGTCTTTTAGATCTCACCCCACCAGATCTACTGAATCAGAATGTGCATTTCGTAAGATCGTTGGACGTTTCACGTGTATATTAAAGTTAGAGAAGAATTAGGCTAGCATCTAGTAGGTATTCAGAGCTACTTTTGGATAAAAAGAAATAAATTGAATTGGACCATCTGGTAATTGCTAAAATGTCTTAAAGACAATTTGGTATTTGAGATGTTCTTGTTCTTCTAATCCACTTTTAAAATGTATATTTCTGAATCATTATGGAATCATTTTTTAAAAACATTTCACAAGATTTAACAGGCCTCACATTATATGTCTGAACTGAAGCTGTGGTGGTAAACTAAAATTCTGCAAGTGAGATCTTAAGTGGACATGAGGCATATGCTTAAAGGAATTTTTCTTTAGCCATAAAAAAAAATCTTTCTTAAAACACACACACACACACACACATTTGTGACTAAATCTGGATTTCCATATACTGGATTTTCTTACAGCAAAACATTTTTGTGGTCATTATGCTTGCTTTTACTAAATGGAACCATCTGTTTAAAATAATTTCTCTTTACTTTACCACTCAAATGCCAAAGTTGCATGCGAGAAACAACATAGCACGTCCAAGTTATTTTAAACCTCTGCAATTGGCCAGTTATACAATCTCAGGTATGTCCTTTAAATTTTGTACCCATCATTTTTTTTATGTATTCCTTTTTAATGGATAGGAAAGGAATGCCTTCATTCTGCAAGGCAGTTAGAAGATTCCAGTGGGACACTATTTTTAGAAAACACTATGTAACTTTAAAAATTAATATACACCTAATGATATACTATTGTTCTAAGTTTTATTTTCTTTGGGAAGCAAACTAGAATAGTGGAAAACACAAAAACTTTGGACTCAGATTTGGATTTAAATTCCTGATTTTTAAAATTTTTAGATTCATTTTGTAATCGTTTTGGGTATCACTTGCTTTTAAGTTGTATTTCTTTTTCATAATTCACCTATTCAGATCCTTTGATAAATCTGCTTCATCTTATTTAGGTTAGCCTTTTCCATATGATATTTAACAAATAATATCTTGAACTAATGTTGCTTTCTAATTTTGAAAATCAACATAGAAGTATTGTAATTTCTAGTAATCAAAGTGATTGATCTTTCATTGTAATGAATTCTGCCTTTACTTATGTGTTCCCAACATCCTGTGCTCAGATAATGTCATATATGTTTTCTGAAATTATTTGTCATTTTGGCATGCAATACTTTAGTAAATGTGGACTTTCTCTTCATTTATCCAATTAATAAGTACCCAGTGTCTATTGTGTGATAGGAATAGAATAGAATATGAGACAACATATCAAAATATCAATGGAATCAATGAAATAATTGAAAAATCATGTAATCAAAGTAATAAATGCAAAAATTCATTTAATAATATACAACATATATTCATGAAAATGTTCTTAATAAACTGTGAAAAGAATTAAACTTCATTTAATAAATTATAACTGCAAAATTCCTTTAGACACACACCTCATTGCCACTTAAGATCTCACTTGAAGAATTTTAATTTACCACCACAGCTTTAGTTCAAACATATAATGTGAGGTCAGTTAAATCTTGTGAAATGTTTTCCATATACTGGATTTTCTTACAGCAAAAACATTTTTGTGGTCATTATGCTTAGTTTTACTAAATGGAATCATCTGGTTAAAATAATTTCTCTTTACTTCAAAAATAAGCACGCCAACCAGCACCAATATTCTTAAAGGTAAATTTTTAAAATTTTATCTTTGAGGATGAGAAAAAGCTGTCAGTTATCACTATGCCAATTTAACATTGTATAGATATATCACCAAAGCAATACTGCAAGAAAAATAGATACAAGATAAAAGGATTGTAATATAAGAAATGAAATTTTATGGGGAATGATTTTGTAAGTGAAATATACAAAATGAAATGCAAATGTGTCTTTAAAATTAATACATGAATTTTGCAAAGTTGCAGGACACAAGGTAAATATGCAGAAATTAAGTGTATTTGTAAATGTTAGTGCAAAAAGAAAATCAAATTAAAATATGATGTTATTCATAATAAAAGTTAAGAAGATAAAATGTCTAGAAGTATGTCTGATGAAAACCATAATTACACGAAAGTCTATGAAGCATTATTTTAAAAACTAAAGAGACTTTCATAAATGGAGGGATAAGAACATTCACTGATTGAAGATTTTATATTTTAAAATTCATAATATTTTCCAGATCAGTTTATATTATCCATAGAGATAATTCAAGAACAAACTTCAGCAATTTTTTAATGACAAATGACAAGTTTTCATTCTAAACTTTATTTTTAAAAAGTAATGCATCAAGGATAATCAAAATAATCTTCAAGAGCAAGAACAATGAGTCAGAACTTTATGTTAATCTAAGATATAAAGTTGCACTAAATAAGACAGGAAAATATAGGGCAAATAAATCAATAAAGTTCTGGAAAAATAATCAAATATGTATTATGATAAAGGTGGCAATGCAGAGCAGAATGGAAATGATTGTCTGTTCAACAAATGGTCCTGGCTTAATTAGCTTTCCATAGTAAAAATAAATGCAATGTCTTTCATCTCATATCATACATTATTGGATTATAGATCTAAATGTGAACAGTAAATTAATAGTTCTCCTAGAAGGTAAACTAGAAGAATAACATCATGAATGGAGTAGGGAAGTAGTTCTTGAATAGATAACAAAAATCAATAATCTTAAAGTAGAAGACAGAATTCATCAGAATTAATCACTCCGCTCATCAAAAGGCACCATTAAGAGAGTGAAGAGGGTAAGCACAGAATGGGATGTATTTGGACACAAAACTGGCGAAAGTTTACTATCCAGAATACTTGACAAATTCATTGAACTAATAAATAGATGACAGAATAGTAGGGAAAAAAATGCCTGAAAGTAAGAGGAAAATTTCAAAGATAGGGGTGAATATCATAGACATATGATGTGGGGGGAAAAGCCTAGAGTCAAAAGAGTACATGCACATATTCTTCAATTTATATAAATTGAAATGGAGGCAGAACCAAACTTGTATGGTTAATAAAAAAATAGTGTGTACCTTTAGGGAGTAGGGAGAAAGCAATGACTGCAAGGAGATATAAGTGATGCTTCTGGGGTTCCAGCAATGTGCCAATTCTTGATTTGCATATAGTTTCAAAGGAATGATCATCTTTGCAGTCCACTGAGCTGTTTATTAGTGTAAACTTTCCTCTTCTATTTCAATGAGAATATTTTTAAAAAATCCAAAGACAAGCAAGCAATAAAATTATAAAATATTATTCTACAAATGTTTAGCAAGCTAAGAATTACTGCATTGTGATTTGTCAATAACACATTTACTGATAAATTATTAAAATTCTACTTTATTCTAAATAAGCAATAGTAGTTAACCTTTCCTGTGTCACAGTGTTCCTTAAAATAATACTTAAAAAGTATTTTACATATACCATCCCATTTTTAACACCTTGTAACGCTGATGTAAATTTGTTCTCGCTCATGTATATGGAAAAAAATGCAATTAATGCGAACTAGGGTCTATAGTTAAAAGTTACACTGTAATATTCTTTCATTAATTGTAACAAAGGCAATATACCAAAGCTAAATGACAATAAGAGGGGAATATAGGGGAGGGGTATGGGAATTTTTTCTTTTTTCTTTTTCTCTCTTTTTTTCTTCTTCTTTCTTTGTAGAAGAAATAGGAAAGTTCTCATATAGGTTGTGGTGGGGAGTGCGTAATTATGTGATTATACCAGAAGTTATCGATTAGACACTTTGGATAGACCATATGGTGGGTGATGTAAATAACTGCTTAAAAAAATAAACAGCAAAATACAAGTGCTGGAGAAGATGAGGAGAGAGATACAGGTTCAGCCTCTCTAGAGGGCAGTGTGTTAGTTCCACTGGAGGCTAAGTATAGGGTTGTTATTTGATCCTGCAATCCAGCTACTAAGTATATACTCAGAAGATCTGAAAGCAGGGACATCTCTAGCTGTTCACACACTGATATTTATGTTGTCACGATTCATGATTGCCAATGGTTGTGACCTAAGTGTACATGGCTGGTGAGCAAAAGGACAAACTGTGGTGTATACGTATTACAGAATACTGTGTAGTTTGCAAAAAGGGATAAATTCATTAGGCAAACAGTGAGGTGAATGAACCTTGAGGACATTATGTTGAGTTAAATAAGCCAGAAACGAAAGGATAAATATTGTGTGGTCTCATGAATATAAACTAACTCTAATGAGCAAACTCTGGGAATTATATCTGAGAGTGTAGATTACCAGGAGATAGACAGTGGGTAGAGACTGGACAATCAATGATGAAGGAGTACAGAATGTTCAGTAAGGCTCATTATAAATGTTCCTAGATGGCAAGTTCTTACAGGAGTCACATGTATTCCAGAGTTTTAAATATTATCTCTAAATTCTGAGATGATATGCTTTTTTAGTATAACCTGGAGTTCTCTGGAATTTTAGGTATTTGCATGACACCTAAGACTCAGAGTTGGAGTTCTGCACTCTGAAAGAGAGCATTACTCCACACAACAACTATTAAAGAGCTGAAAAAGAGATCAGACTTTAATTAGAGATATGAATGAAGCTAATCTGGCTAGGATTAAGGTAAATCAGAATACAAAGTAAAGGGTGATATTTTCTGTATTTTAGAATTCCAACTTCTATGGAAGAATACAGGGATAGATGTTTATTTTGTCCAAAATTTAAATTTTCCCTAGCACACTATCTAATTTAACCTGTCTGGCCAGTTTATTTAAACAACATAATTACATGGAACCTAGAATAAGGGAGGAGATCCTGTTATTCTGTACATGTTATTGCAATATCCTGATACATTTCAGAGTGTTTAGAGCAAAAAATAAAAAGTATTGCAAAGTCCCTCGAGGGATAAGAGAAAAAAATATTAAACGTCCCCACCTGGGGAATTCCTGATACTCTCTCAAGCAGTAGGGACTCCCAATTTAATAAGCAAGCCCTTGAGTTTGAGGCTTGAACTTTATGCCTAAGAGTCACCTCCAGAGAACTTCTTTTGTTGCACAGATGTGGCCTATCTCGTTAGCCAAACTCTGTAAATAAACTCACTACCATGCCCCTAGGTGGGACATGACTTCCAGGGGTGTAAGTCTCCCTGACAACATGAGACATGACTCCCAGGGATGAGCATGGCCCTGGCATTGTAGGACTGACAATGCCTTCTTGACCAAAAGTGGGAAGATGAAGGAAACAAAATAAGGTTTCTGTGGCTAAGAGATCTCAAATAGAGTCGAGAAGTCATTCTGGAGGCTACTCTTATACAAGCTTCAGCCAGGTATTGAGATTGTCACAGTATGACAAGTCCCAATCAACAGTATTCATGAAAACCCTAAACAGTGCCCTGAGATCTATCCAAAACTCCACAAATAAAGTTTTATCTATTTAGGATTTTTTTCCAGAAACTTAAAGCTTCCATTTGGATTATATAGTAGATATGCCCTGAAGCCCTAAGGCATTAGTTTATCCAAGACCATAACAGTTTCATTCCTCTACCTCATGATGTTGACTCCCCTTTTCAGTGTGAAGTGAGAATGCCTACTGCTCAGATAACACTGAAGAGTGAGAGAGAGGAGCGGTAACTGAGAAGTTAGGATTTAGCAAATGACAACTACTGATTCATTATATAGACATTTCTTTTTAGTTTCCAGTGATTTAGAATAGCCAGTAGGAAATACCTGAAATTGTTGAACTGTAATCAAGTAGTCTTCATCTTTGATAATGATTGTATAAGTATATGGCTTTTATCTTGTGAATGTGTGATTGTAAAATCCTTGTCAATTGATACCCCCTTCATCCAGTATATGGGTAGATGAATAATAACGTAAAGAAGTGGATGAAAGAATAATAATAATAGTTTGGGAATATGGGGACAATACCCCTCCATAAACGATGGACAATAGTTAATAGTACTACTTGAGTAATCTTTTATCAATTGTAATGATATAACTATTGTTAAAAAAAAATAGCAGAATAACAACAAAAGCATTATCACCAACTATAACAAATTTTCCACGCCAATGAAAATGTTGGTGGTGGGGAAGTATATGGGAATCCTGTATTTTATGCCTAAGTGCTCTGTAAACCCACAACTTCTCTAATAAAAAATAATTTTTTAAGGTGAAAAAAAGCATTTCATAAAAATGCTACGTTTATAGTATTAAAAAGTCCAATAGCTCTACCACTTAGACAACCACGGTCCCTGCACCTCCATCGAACAATTACTAAGCTCATCTGCCAGCACTTGTGGTATTTGCCTTCATATTATTGAAGTCCATGTTCCTGATGATATTTCTGGATTTCTCAGTTATCAAATAATTTATGCATTTACTTATTTGGAATATGAAGACCTAGAATTCTGGCACTCACGATGGCAGCAGCAACACACACAAATGAACACACACACATCACTCTCCTCATACTACTAATCAAAGCAGAAATATTTTTATATACTTTTGAATGGGTACGTATCCATATTAGGAGTAGGTAAATTTTGTTTGCAGCAAACCGATGCAGAATATCATGGCTGTATTTGCTTTTGTAACTTTGTTTTCCTTGAAACTAGCAATCATCTCATCTTTTCCTATTTCTTAGAAAGAAATTTATCCATCACTCAACTCTCACAATGTAAATTTCCTCTTAATATCTTCTTAGATGTCAAGATTTATTTATCAATTTGATTTTTTCAAGCCCTTTTTCTTTAATCCCTCTACCATTTCCTCAAATTTGTACTGACTCTTCTGAAGAAAATAAGACCTACCAGAGGATAAATAGTTCCTTTTTTTTATCTGAGCAACAAAATAGGTTCTCTTGGGTGTGACTCTTAGGCTTAATTTTAAGTAGACTTGACCAATCCTTTGTTGGGTTAAGTTTCATATGAACAAATCCAAGATTGGGGGCTCAGCCTATAGCTTTGGTTGTCCCAGCTGCTTGTGAGAATATCAAGAATTCAACTTGGGGAAGTTGAATTTTCCCCCTTTCTCACCATTCCCTGAAGGAGACTTTGCAAATACTTTTTTATTTACTGTTCAAATCACTCTGGGATTTATCGGGGCATCACTCTGGACAAACCAACAAAATCTCATGTCCTACTCAAGGTTCCATGTCCTTATGGTGTTCAATTAAGCTGTCTACATAAGTTATATTAGGAAATGCACTAGTCAAAATATAAATTTTTTACCAAATAAACATTTTTTGCTTCAGTTTCACATACAAGTTAAAATTTTAAAATGTTAATTTTAAAACAAGGAATGTCATTACTGCAGGATGCTGAAAATAGATGGTAATTAATTAATATTAATAAATAGTTACTTTCCACCTGACTTAAAGCTCAGGTTACAAACTCTGGTTTCCTGTTTCAGAACATCATAGGTTTCAAATGGATGTGGCTATACCCTAAGAATCACTATGTTAAAACTATCAGAATATAATGTAATGAATTCAACTTTTATACAAGAGAAATACATATATGGGAACAAGGAGGGGTGTCTTTCTTTCTCGTTTGTTTTAAATATAACAATTTAAGGCAGAAGAACGTCAGATTAAATAGATGTTTTCTAGAAAGTTAAAATTAACACTGACGTGCACAATGGATTGGAATGGGAAAAGTCAAAAAGTGGATGAAAATTATAAAAGTTATTGTAATAATTTATATATATATAATATATATATATATAATGGGATCTCATCTAGTGATCGACAGTGGGATGAACATAGGAGATATTTTGGAGAAGGAGCAAATAATGTGGTGCTGATTATTCATATCAAAAGTAAATCAAGATAGTATAAGCTTTATCTCAGAAAGAAGCTATTGTTGCCAGAGAGAAGTTTTAGAACAAATAAATACTATTTCTGAAATGTACACATACAGAAATTGGGCTTTAACATCACTGTTTTATCCCACACTGACATTAACTACTACCAACATAGAACTACAACTTTATGGGCCAGTTATTCACATATAGTATCTCATTAATAAGGTAAATGTAAAAACATGGAATTAGATAGAATGATGACAGTTAAACATTGTAAGTAAAGTGCCCTATGGAGTACATTTAAATTATCTCTCCAAAATGTAAATCCTGGCTATAAATTTGAGTAAAAAAAATAAATGCAAATGTTTTATTTAGAATTAAATATCAGGGTTTTCTATTATAAATCTATTTTACAATAAATGATAATATAGTTTCTGGACAATAGCTATGAGTGTTAGATCTCGAGGTTAAATAAATGAATCAATAACATGTATTTATTGAACATCCATTTTATGGTCAAAGATGTTCTGGACACTGTAAAAATTATGATACATCTCTTATCATCAACTATCACATAGTCTTGTTAGAAGCTTTCCAATATGAATAAGTATAGGAAAACTATCTGAACACCAACATGCAAAGTACTATGCCAGGACATATGTGCCTGCTGATCCTGTCTGCAAAACATTCAAAATCCAATAAGGGGAAAAAAAAAAATCCAGTAAGGGAGATATACCACAGTCATAACACAAATTGATAAGAATGCCTACTAGTATAGACATCCAACATTTATAGAATATATACGAAGCACATTGAATATGAAATTCAAATAAGTGGCATAAAAATGTAGAGCAGGGAGATGAGTGAGGAACGTCAGAGTGAGAGAAGGTTTCATGCAAAAGATAAACTTGGGTTAAAACCAGAAGATGAAAACAAGATGGTAATTTATGCATCATTATCTCTTAGGAGTCACAGCATTATAACAAGCTTTCATATTCCAGCAAATATATTTGGGTATACCGATAATTTATCACATGTTTACAGTCATACAAACCCTCCAGGAACAGGATATTATAAATAAAATATGACTCCTACCCACAGAGATTTCATGGCAGCAGAGCTTGGAGTTTAAACAGCAAAGAAATTTTAGAAAAAGATTTACAGTTCTAATGTGAGGGATACATAACTATTAGTTTTGGTAGAATTAAATTTTAGTAACTGTTTTTAACTAGTTAAATATTATTTAATATAATGAAAATTGTAGAAATATAAACAATATCTTTTGTTTACATAATTGTAACTATAATCAAAGACATTTGTTTTAAGTAAACAACTGTTGATAATACACAGTAAATAGAAGTTCAACTAAAAGTTATTTATTAAGTTTAATTAATATGGACATTAACAGGAGTGATACAAATCTATGTATACATGCATAATTAATGAGACAATATGAATACGATTATAAAGAACAGCTTAGATATTTGTATTACTCTTGAAATATACAGAGGGTTTATAGACTTCAAAATAGAAAACAATTATTATTAAAATCCAAAATTAAAATAAATGGTTCAATTGATTTTGCATTAGACAAAATCATTCTATGCCATTTTCTCTCTCTCTAATTACTTCTATAAATATACAGTACAAATAAAATCCAAATCTTTCATTCAACAGATATAGCACTTGAACATATTAGATTTTCTTCTCGACTATATTTCAGTATATTCCTAAAATGTTATAGGTAAATTGATTACAAGAGTTAAAGATTAGAGTTTTAAATATGACCAAATCATCCTGTAACCTGTGAATCAAAACTTAAATGATATAGGACAAAAAATAAAAATTCATATCAAAGTAAACAACATAGCATTATATAGACAAAGTGAAATTTTTAAATCTACCATAGTTCTTCTTTTAATGTTTACCCATGTTCCTGCATTTCTTTACGTTTATACACTAGAAATTTCTCACATATTGCTTTATTTAAATATAGGTTTGTCAAATGTTTTGACAAGTTTTCTCATTCTGTAGTCTAAAGGAAGTACAGAACAAATTATGGCTTCTGTTCACCGCAAATAAAATATTGATTATAAACTTCTTTCTGCCTTCTGTAAAGGATTGACGGTATTTCTACCTTTTAAAAACTCATATATATAAAACATTATGTCAGGATCACCAATCAACATATAGACACATTTAAATAGCTCTCTTTTAAAAAGTATTGTCTAAAAACATTAAAGACATTAAAACATGCTTTTAAAAATTATAAATAAGGAAATGATAACTACTAGTGAGATACCTGCATTGCATTGAACTAACAATCTGTTCTAATAACTACTCTTAAGGATTGAAAAGAAAGAAATCCATGTCACAAATAAATGCTAGCACAAATAAGAATTAATAAGAGAATTTATTAAGGTTTCTCAACATAACATTAACATATCAAAGTCAAATACGATTTTTAAATACCAGCAGCAAACACCCAGAAATAAAGGGTATTTTTTAATTTTAATTTTTATTTTTTGCATGGGCAGGCACTGGGAATCGAACCCAGGTCTACGGCATGGCAGGTGAGAATTCTGCCACTGAGCCCCTGTTGTACTGCCCAAAAGGGTATTTTTTTTTAAAGTTATTATTTATACTAGCAAACAAAAATATAAGTTCCTAATAAAAATCTTTTTTTAAATGACATAAAAGTTCTTAAATAAAATAGTCTCTTTATTAAAGACATTAAAAAATTCTTAAAGGGAGATATAAAAATTTTATGAATAAAAATGTTCAGTATCATAAAGCTTCATTCTCTACATAGCAATATATAGATACAATGTAATTTCAACAGGTCCCAAAAGGATTTTTAATGGAACTATATAAATTGATTCTATAATTGATATGTGAGATTAAAGGACCATGAATTGCCAAGACTCTCTTAAGGAAGAACATGGTTAGGTAAATTAATATGTTGGATATCAAGACTTGTTATCAAGTGTTAACAACTAGAACTATAGGTTTAGAACGCAGGGATAAACAAATAGACTAAACAGAGTAGAAAAGGATGCTCAGAATCAAAAGTACGTCGTACACTGAAGTATGTGAAGTAAGAAAGCATTGTATATAAGTGGAGGAACACTGGTATTCAATAAGCGTAATGAAATCACTAGTTATCAATACTGAAAAATGAAATTGGATCACTATCTCTTATCATACATTAATTAAATCTAAACTTCTTAGGCATTTTAGTTTGAGAGGAAAACGGATACTTTTATGTGTTATGAGCTCAGGTTAGTAAAATATTTCTTTCAATAGAAAGCATGAATCATAAATAAAGAATTTGTTGATTCACCTACATTAATAATAGAAACTGTTCCTGTAATAACACCATTTAGTAGATAAAATTTGAGGTGGACATTTGAGAAGATATGTGCATGGCAAATAACTGAAAAGGGTTAGTATTCTAAATGTAAAATGAACTGGTAACAGTTAATCAGAGGGATGCAAACAACGAGGCAAAGAAAGACATCTTCTGAAAAAACCTCCTTAGAGATTCACTGACAAAAAAGACAGATCCCACTTGCTTAGAACTCTGAAGAATGGTAGAGACTGGAAAAGGACTCTACAAAGGCTGAATTTAAGAAAAAAAAAATGTCAGGTAGGAAACGTCCATCCCAGACACACCACTCTTCTTCCCATCTCTTTGTCCCATGCAGCTTGGGAGTTGCTCAGAAGGGGTGACCCAGGTCTCTCCGTGCCTACCTAGGACCCAGACTATAAAGCCACTCATAGCAATGAGGTAGAACCCCACGCATAATCAGGAACAGGGATGCAAGTCTATAGAGACTGAGGGTGGAATTCAAACCTCAGAGGAGTGCGCATTCAAAAGCTACCCCAGGAGCAAGAAAGAGGCAGACAGACAAGACAGCTGTAGAAAGGCAGCTCCCAAGCGGTGCACCTACTCAATCCAATCAGGCCACCTAAATGCAAAACTGACTTTACTAAAGTGGCCTGACTTGATCCGGCTTCCCAGGGTGGAATAACCTAATAGGAAAGAAACTGGAGCCTCACAGAGAAATAAAAAAGCCTCACAGAAAACAAAAGGACTGGTGCTTAAACTGAATTTCTACAACACAGGAGGGTCCAAGAACTGAAAAGTGTAAGGAGAAAGGGGAACTGAGTGAAGGAGAAAGTTTCAACAGGGCTCTGGGGAGAAAATTTTGCACATAAACAAGCAGAACTGATCAGGATTCCCAGAGAACCAACAGAAGAAAGGAAGTTTTCTCCTGCTGGTAAAACAATTACACAAAAGGTGAGTTCTTTAAAAAAAAAAAAAAAAGATGCGTTCTTGCCGCGGTCCAGCCGCAGCAGAGGGAACGGGCTTGAAGGTGTGGAGGGTCGTCGGCGCGAAAAGAACACCAAGAGACAGCTTAGAGAATTTTCCTCTGAGAAGAGTTGCTTAGATTTATTTTTGCTTAACTGATTTTATACCCTTATTTTTGGCAAGGAAACAGGTATCACAGAATCATGGTTGTGTCATGGCTTACGTTTTAGGTAAAGTTACAGGTTCAGGGAAGCAAAGCGAAAGTACACGTTTTGATTTTCTTAGGAACACTTACACAAGATTTTAATAGCAGCAAGATATTGGCTTAAACCACAGACATTGTGTTTGCAGTTTTCTGAGTTTAGACTTTCTGTTTCTATTATTTTACAGGTGAGGCTATATGTCAAGACCTATTTTAATCTGGTTAAAGGTTAGCTTGTTTTGATTAAAAGGTTACATTGTTTACTTAGATTTTTTATTGTTTTATAGCAATGGACCGGTGCCGTGGTGGGGGAGTAAATTTCCAGGATGGCTCAATGCAGGGTTTTTTAATTGTAAGTGTTTACTTTCTATGGGGTACTTTTCTGTGACTTGTTCTAAAAGCACTTCTGCCTGCTGTATCTGCAGCATGACTTGCTTAATGGGGGCGTCCCAACCTAATTTTTTCCAAACAGTCATTAATAAGGTTTTGCAATTTGTACAATTTGTATCATTTTTTCCAATTCTTTTGCTTTCTGATTCGTTTTGATATAATGCTTGGAGCACAACCAGCAACAAGAAACACACAATTGGTGTCGTTAATCCCAGTATTTTTCTATTACACCATTTTATGCCTCGTCCTCTTTTGGGGCGTTGAAGGCCTTGCCACCGCCCTTCCTTCCAGGGAACCATGTCAAACCGGGGAGGAAAAAGAGGACGCGGCATTTCCCCCTTTATTTTTTTAAATTTCTTTTTGCTGGACTTTCTCGATTTGCTTGATAGATGCCTTTATGGTTTTGATTGCTGTGGGAAAACAAAAAATAATAATTAATATTATAGTCACAGTAAGGCCGAAGTTTACTACATTGGGCCATCCAATAATTGGGTTAAGATTTTGTAAGGAGGACCAAAGACTGTTTGCTAGGGTTTCATGTTCTGTTATATGTGCCTTACTTATGTCAGTTATTTGTTGTTGTAAAGCTAGAATATCTGGTGCTAGTTGAGTGTTATGCCATATTCCTTGTAAATGGGTTTTTACTTTTTCCCATGACTGCTCTGTTTCATTATAGGGCGCTGGGGTAATACATATCCATTTATAATTAACATGACACCGGGTGGTAAGTTGGGTTTTTAGATTTTGAATCTGGTTTCCTAAATAAATAACTGTATCTTCTAAGGCGTCTACTCTAGTCTCTAAGTTTTTATCTAATTTTTCTTGTAGGCTTAAAGCTAAAGAAATATTATGAGTTAGAGTATTTACATGATGAGCGGTTTGTTGATTTTGAACGTTCTTAAAACTTGAACCCACACCTCCAGGATAAGAACCAGATGAAAAAAAACTGAGAAAATCTGATCAGTTAAATGAGCTATTCTGTAAATCCAGATAAATCAGACCAGCTGTCAAAGAAGAGCCTCAACACAAAGCCAATCGACAGTAAAAGCCTAGACAAGCCGGAGAGTCTGGCTTCAGGGTTAAGGAATCAAGATAATCTGTAAAAATTAGAAGTCCTTCTAAGAAATAGGGGCTTCCTGTTCCAGCCTGAGTCCCAGAAGGGATCTTTGTTGCAGTTTTTTATAGGTTTTTTGTGTTGTTTTTTTTTTCTTAAATAGTCAGTACAAAACCTTCACTTTCTGGGCAGTGCCCATGTGGTCCATTCCCTACTTTCTCAGATTGCACTAGAGGGATCCCCTGCGTTATGATTCAAGTGATGTCTCAACACATTAGGTCTGCAAATCAGATGTATGTTCTAAGCTGGAACAAGGAGAGGAACTTTGGAGAGAAGGAATAGCTTTTTTTCCAAAAGCAGTATTCAAGTGAATACATGGAACTAGGAAAGAGTAATCGTGTGAACTGCCTGATGACCTTGGAGGAAATACAGCTTCTACAAAGCTCATAATCTACAAATCACAAGCAGCTGGAGCACACGGACCACTCTAGTACCATCCATAGGGCTCTTGTAAGCTTGGTATCCAGAGTCAGTGGGGCAAAATATATATACATCTTTAACGCGGTGTTTGAAGATTTTAATTTTTTTTTTTTTTTTAACAATAGGCACCGGGAATCGAACCCGGGTCTCCGGCATGGCAGGCTGGAACTCCGCGGTTGAGCCACCGTGGCCCACCCTGTTTGAAGATTTTAAACATTGGATGAACAGCATGATACAGAAAATAGTCCCAGTGTGTCCTATTTAGAGACAATGACCTCTTCTGATCTCAATACCTAGAAATGACAGAAAGGAATTCTCCATTTTCACCAGACTGAAAATAGAGGAAGTTAAGTGAGAAGATGCAGCTTTGAAGGAAAAAGAAGATTTTGGCCAAAGTCTTGAGGGAGTCAGAAGTCAGGAGCGCCCCTCCCCCACCATCCCCCTGCACAACCTTTGCCCAGCTCCAACTGAAGTACATCTGTGCTTCATTGGTTTTCCTTTTTTTATGGTGGTAGTATATAGATTGATCTCATCTCAAAGCCCTCACTTCCCTCTGCCTCAGAACATTTGCTTATTGAAGCTATCATCTCCCTGAAAAATAAAAATAGGACATACTGTGGATCTAGGTGTATTCCTGGAGGCCCTGCACCCTTCCAGTATTTCTTAAGGCTTCCCTGCCTCACTCCAGGTCTCATCTCTCAAGGAGATGGACACGTTCTAACCTTTATTTCCACAAATTAACTCACACAATAGAGAAACCACATATTTGTATCAATGTGGGAGGGCCATCAGTCATCCTTCAAACTTCAGTCAGCATAAACAGATCATTGTGGAGAAAACCCATAAGGATATCATCTATGTGGGAAAGTCTTTGGACAAAGTCTTGATCTTAATCAACATGAGCATATTAATTCTTGAGGGAAACCATATGCATGTCTTAAGATGGCATATGAGATAATACACTATTTTTTACACTATAAATGTAATAAATGTGGAAATTTGGGACCACGGCCCTAAAGTTTAAACTAACCAGTGAATTCACACATGGGAATATATCTATCAGTGTAATTAGTGTGAAAATCCTTCATTATAATTTATTCTTAAACAACATAAGAAAACTCTACTGGAAGGAATCCTACTGTAGCTTCACATTAGCTGCAGTCTTGATGTGAACAAGAAAATTCAGAGTAGAAATAATCAGTGAAAAAAGAAATCACGCAGGAAAGTCTTTACCATGTCGAGATGATCATAGAAGAATAGTAGGTTATTAGTGTTGGATGTAATTCCAGGAAAAAGAGCATTGAAAACTCTCCCTCTAATTATTTTAGTTTTCCTGGCTTCCCAAGCAATAGAAATTGGTTTAAACAAGGGGAATTTTTAGCTCCCGGTAATGAATCTAAGAGAAGAGTCACATCAAGTCTTCATCATCATGATAGTTTCTTCACGATGACCAACATTCTGCCAGAAACACTTGGTGCTTAGCAGATCTGTTACATGGTAATAAACAAGATGGTCTCTTGTGGTCTCTCTGTTCTCTTCCAGGTTCCATTGAACTTCAGCTTCTTGCTTTCCATGTCTTTTTCTCTGAATTTCATTCCACTTATAAAGGACTCAGTACTAGGATTAAGACCTATTGTGATTGTGGTGGACCATACCTTACCTGAAGTAACCTCATCAGAAAGGTCTACCCACAATGGGTTCATGTTCACCAGAATGGAGTGTTTAGTAACATGTTTTTCTGGGGTACATACAGCTCCAATCCACCAGAGGATGCATCACCTATAAAACCCTTTCAGTGTATGAAAGGCTGAATGAAAATCTTTATTGGTTTCTAATTCTTTAGGAACCATTAAATTTCTTGCAATGTGATTGTAAAAGTGCTAAATCAAAGTGAAAAACTAGAGTTTATACCTGAAACCTAAGACAGAAAAGTAACTTTCAAAAATGCCTTATTGTAGAATTCAGCCATCAATTTGGAATGATGCTTAATGTCCGATTTTTTTTTTTTAATGTAGGAAAGTTTCCATTTTTAACAACGGAAAAGTTTTGATAATAGATGTTGGTAGTGGTAGTGCAACATTGTAAATATAAATAACCCCACTCTATTAAATATACAAATGTGGTTCCAAGGAGAAATTTTAGGTTATAATACATGTTAGTAGAATAAAATTTTTATTTTAAAAAATCCATGGAACTTTAAAGCACATAAAGTGAACCGTCAGTTAAACCATGGACTATAACTTAACATATAATTATAGAAATATATTTACATTAATTTTAACAAATGCACCACAGCAATGTGTGGTATTAATAATAGTAAGGTATATGGGAATCCTGTATTTTATGCATAATTTTTTTATATAAATCCTTACTTCTCTAATAAAAAGTCAAAAAAAAAAGAAATAGGAAGGCATGATGCAGTCAAGAGAACAAATTAAAACTTCAGAGAAAAGACAGAATTTGGAATGATGAATTAACGAAGTTCAAACAAATCTAAATCAATGAAAAGAGCTGAAGGAAAATATGCATAAAGAGGTAAAGGATATTAAGAAGATATTGCATGAGCATAAAGAAAAATTTGAAAGCTTAAAAGGAAACATAACCAAAATTATGGGAATTAAAGGCACAATAGTCATTGGTAAAAATAGACTAGGGACACAAAACAGCAGATTTGAACACGTGTAAGAAAGGATTCGTGGCCTAGAAGACAGTAAATTGAAGTCATACTATCAGAAGAACAAATGCAGAAAATAATAGAAAAAAAGTGAGCACTTTCTCAGGGATTTGAGCGATAGCATGAAGTGTACAAATGTACATGTCATGGGTCTCCCAGAAGGAAAAGAGAAGACAAAAAGGGCAGAAAGTATATTTGAGAAAATAATGGCTGTGAACTTCCCAACTCTTATGAAACATGCATATATATATATATATACATGTCCAAAAGGTGCACCAGACTCCAAACAGAATAAATCTTAATAGACCTACTCTGAGGTGTATACTAATCATAATGCCAAATGCCAAAGATAAAAACAAAATTCTGAAAGCAGCAAGAAAAAAGTGATCCATCACATGATCGATAGGAGTATCAATTTTGTATCAAATGCCATGGAGATGTTTGCTTATAAATAAACAGAAACTGAGAAAATTTGTCAAAAAAAGACCTGCCCTACAAAAATAACTGAAGTGAGTTCCACAGGTTGAAAGGAAAAGATGAGAGTGACTTAGAGTAGTGTGAAGAAATGGATATTATCAGTAAGGGCAAATAAAAGGGTTCCTGCAAAACCCAATAGTACTATATCCTCAATATACAACTCTACTCTTTAATTCCTACAAGAGTCAGAATACAATTGAATAAGGAAAAAGGCATATTACCTGAAAATGGACATGTAAAATATAAAGTGGTAGTGTGGGACAAAAACAACATAAAGGGGTGAAAAAGAGGATATGAGAGCAGAAACCATATGTGCTATTGAAGCTAGGTTGTAATCTTTTTAAATTAGTAGGCTATAAATGCAGGATGTGTAACATAAACCCCAGGGTAATCACAAAGAAAGTATTTTAATATTATACAGAAACAGAAATGAGGGGGGATCAGTCAGATACATTCCAAAACAGCAACTGTACAGAAAATGAGGTTTCAATAAGGAAAAAGAGAGACAAAAAATATATGATATATTAAGAAGAAGGATAAAATTGCTGAAGTAAATACTCCTTTTACAGTAATAAAACTGAACCTTAATGGATTAAATTCCTCAATCAAAAGACACATGTTGGCAGAATGGATAAAGAAGCATGTTCCAACTATATGTTGTTTATAAGAGACTCATCATAGACCAGAAGTTGCAAATGGGTTGAAAGTAAAATGTTGGAGAAACATATTCCATGCAAACAGTAACCAAAAAAATACTGTGATAGCTATACGAATATCAGAAAAATAGACTTAAAATCAAAATCATAATGATGGACAAAGAAGGACACTAAATATTAATAAAAGAGGCAATCCACCAAGACAAATAATCATGAAAATGTACGCATCCAAAATACATGAGACAAACACTGGCAAAACTGAAGGGAAAAAATGCTATCCCTACAATTATAGTTTGATACTTTAATACACAACTTTCATCAGTAGATGGAACATCTAGACAGAAAATCAATAAGGAAACAGGTAAATTTAGAACATGATAAAAGAACCAGACATAAGGGACATATAAAGACCGTTGTACTCCCAAAACAGCAGAATAGACATTCTTATTAAATGCTGCTTGATCATTCCCCAGGATACAACATATTTTGAGTCAAAAAAAAGCTTCAATGAACTCAAAAAGATAGAAATTATACAAAGCATTTTCTCTGACAATAATGGAATGAGGCTGGAAATCAAAACAGGAGAGAACTGGAAAATTCACAAACATAAAGAATTTAAATAACACATTCTTAAACAATCCACAGGTCAAAGAGGAAACTGCAAGGGAAGTCAGTAAATATCCTGAGATTACTTAAAATGAGAACAGAACATATCAAAAAATTATGAGATGCAGTGAAAGCAATGCTGAAAAGGAAATTTAGAGCCTTGAATGTCTACATTAAAAAAACAAAAACAAGAAAGAGCTAAAATCAAAGATATAACTGCACACCTAGAGGAACTTCTAGCAAGTAGAAGGAAACAAATAGCAAAGATTAGAGCAGAAATAAATGAAATTGAGAATTAAAAAAAAAAAAAAACACTAGAGAATATTAATAAAACCAAAAGTTGGTTTTTTGAAAAGATCAATGAAATTAACAAACTCTTAGCAAGAACTACCAAAAAAGAAACAAAGAACATACAATAAATAAAATCAGATGTGGAAATATTACTACTAACTCACAGAAATAAAAAAGATCATAAGAAGATATTATGAATAACTGTATTCCAATAAATTAGATAGCTGAAATGAAATGAACAAATATCTAGAAACATACAAACAACCTATATTGACTCTAAGAGAAATAGAGAACCTCAAGAGACCAAATGTAAGAGAGTGAATCAATCATCAGAAACCTCCCAACAAAGGAAGAACAGGAGCATATGGCTTCACAAGTGAGTAAAGAAGAATTAGTCCCAATACTGCTTAAACTCTTCCCAAAATTTAAAGAGGAGGGAACACTACCTAATTCATTCTATGAGGCCATAACCCTGGCACTATAACCAGACAATGATATGTTATAGAATAAATTTATAAAAAATATTAAAAATTGTGTGGCCCATGTTGGCTCAACAGGCAGAGTTCTTGCCTGCCATGCCAGAGACCCAGGTTCAAGTCCTGATGCCTGCCCATGCAAAAAAAAAAAAAAAAGATATATATATATATATATATATATATATATATATATATATATATCAATTACAACCTATTTTCTTATATGCATAGGCAAAAGTCCTCAACAAAATACTTCCCAGGTATGCAAGGTTGGTTCAATATAAAGTAATTTATTATATGAACAAAACAAAGCAGGGAAAACACATGATCATCTCAATTAATGCAGAAAAAGGACTTGACAAAATACAGCTTACTTTTGTGGTAAAAACAATTAGAAAAATAGGAATGGGAGACCTCCTCAACATGACATACATATGAAAAACCTAAAGCTAACATCATACTCAATGGTGAAAGACAGGAAGCTTTCTCTCAGAAATCTGGAACAAGACAAGGATGCCTTGCCTCTGTCACCACTGTTATCCCACATTGTAATGGAAGTGATAGCCTGAGCAGTTAGGCAAGAAAAATAAATAAAAGGCATCCAAAATGGAAAGGAAGAAGTAAAATTTTCACCATTTGCAGATGGTATGATCCTATAAATACAAAGTTCCAAAAAAAAACTTCAACAAAGCTACTAAAGCTAATAAATTAATTCAGCAAAGTGATAGAGTACATGATGAACACCCCCAAAACAGTAATGTTTCTATACACTAGTAATGAGTAATATAAGGAGGAAGGCAAAAAAAAATGCTATTTACAATAGAAACTGAAAGAATCAAATATCTAGGAATAAATCTAACCATGGTTGGAAATGACTTGTACATGGAAAGCTAGAAAACATTCCTTAAAGAAATCAAAGAAGGATGGGCCATAGTGACTCAGCAGAGTTCTCACCTGCCATGCCAGAGACCCTGGTTCAATTCCCAGTGCCTGCCCATGCAAAATAAAAAAGTCAAAGAAGTCCTAAATAAATGGAAAGACATCATTCCATGTTCATGGATTGGAAGACTAAATATCACTAAGATGCTAATCCTGCTCAAAATGGTTACATTAGATTCAAGGTAATTGCAATTAAAATTTTAACAGCTTATATTGCAGAAATTGAAAAACCAATTATCAAATTTATTTGGAAGGGTAAGGGGCCCTGAATAACCCCCAAACATTTAGTAATAAAAGAACCAAGTTGGAAAACCCACACTTCCTCACTTTAAAGCATATTACAAAGCTGCAATGGTCTAAACAGCATGGTCCTGGCACAAGGATAGATTTATTGACCCATGGAATTTAATCAAGAACTCAGAATTAGATATTCACATCTAT
The DNA here is from genome assembly GCF_023851605.1 of Tamandua tetradactyla. Taxonomy (NCBI): domain Eukaryota; kingdom Metazoa; phylum Chordata; class Mammalia; order Pilosa; family Myrmecophagidae; genus Tamandua; species Tamandua tetradactyla. The sequence goes on along the minus strand of NC_135329.1, from coordinate 44,056,373 downwards.
GGCTATTTTTTATGTTTGGCCAAATTGATTTTTGACAAAGTTTACCAAGCCCATTCAATTGGAAAAGAATAGTCTCTTCAACAAATGATGCTAGGTGAATTGGATATTCGTATGCAAAAGAATGCAAGATGACCCCTTTCTCACATCATATTCAAAATTTAACTCAAAATGGATCAGAGACCTAAATATAAAAACAAGGACAAAAAAATTCCTAATAGAAAATGTGGGGAAGCATCTTAAGAATCTGTGTTAGGCAATGTTTTGTTAGACTTTACACCCAAAGCACAGGCAATTGGAATCTCCTCAATATTAAAAACTTAGTGTGTCTAAAGCCTTTTTACAAAAGTGAAAACACAACCTACTCAATGGGAGAAAATATTTGGAAACCACATTTCATATAAGGGCTTAAAATGCAAATTATATAAACAAGTCCTACAACTCAACAATAAAAAGACAAACAATTCCATTAGGAGAAATGGGTAAAAGACTTGAACAGACATTTCTCCAAAGAGGATATACAAATGGTTAAAAAGTACATGAAAAAATGCCCAACATCACTAGCAATTAGGGAAATGCAAATAAAAATCATAATGAGATATCATTACATACCCACTAGAATGGCTGCTATTTTAGAAAAATGGTAAACTTCATGTGTTGGAGATGATGTGGAGACATAGGAACATTCATTCATTGCAATTTGGAATGTAAAATGGTGCAGCCACTATGGAAGACAATTTGTCAGTTCCTCAGGAAGCTAGGTATAGAATTACCGTATGATGCAGCAGTCCTACTACTAGGTGTATACCCGAAGAATTGAAAGCAGGAACTCGAACAGAAATTTGCACTCCAGTGTTCATAGTGGTATTATTCACAATTGCCAAAAGACGAAAGAAAAGCAAGTGTCCAACAGCCAATGAATGGATAAACAAATAGTTATAGATACATAAAATGGAATTTATTCAGTTTTAAAAAGGATGAAGTACTGATGCATGTGAAAACATGGATACACATTGAGGACATTATGCTGAGTGAAATAAGCCAAATGCAAGAAGAAAAACATTGTATGATCTCATTGACATGAACTGATTATAATAAGTAAACTCATAGAGTTAGAATCTAGAATATAGGTTAGCAGGGATTAGATCAGAGTTAGAGAATGGGAATTTAAGCTTAATTTGTACAGAATTTATATTTTGGCTGATTTTAAAGGTATGGAAATGAATGGTGGTGATGGTAACATTATTGCGTGTGCAGTTAACAGCGCTAAATTATACAGGTTAATGTGGTTAAAAGGGGAAACTTTAGATCATTTATTAAACTAGAATAAAATTTTTAAAATAAAGCTTATGACAGTATAACAAGTGAACCCTATTGCAGAAGATGAACTATAGTTAATAGGACAAGTATAAGAATGTTCTTTCATGAATCATGACAAATGTATGACACCAACACAAGGTGTTAATAATAGGGTGGTATATGGAAAAATATATAACTAATGTAGACTATGGATGATAATTAATAGTACTAATTTAATAATTGCTTATCAATTTTAACAAAGGTAACTACTCCTTTAAAAACCAGTACAATTACAAAAAAGTGCTATTATCAATTTTTAATTTTATTTATTTTTTCTTAGACAGAGAGAAGGAAGGAAGGATAGAAGGAAGGAAGAGAGGAAGAAAGGGAAACATCTTTTTTAAACATTTTCTTGTTTTTATTGTACTTTGTTTCTCCGTTTTCGTTACATGGGCTGGGGCCGGGAATCGAACCGAGGTCCTCTGGCATAGCAGGCAAGCACTTTGCCCGCTGAGCCACCGCGGCCCGCCCTATTATCAATTTTAACAAATGTTCCACACCATCGCAAGCTGCTATTGATCGGGTAGTATATGGGAATCCTGTAATTTATGCATGATTGATCTGTAAACATAGAACTTCTCTAGCTAAGTAAAAATTTTAAATGGTTAGTTGATATTTCCTACAAAAGTTTATCTTATGTAATTATTACAATTAAATGTCTCCTGTTTGTATATGTCTAAAATTTAAGGGGAGATGTGAGTTACATACAGTAAATGGTATTCTTTTGTAAATTATTATAGCATTAAAGAAATAATATCAGAATATTCCTCTGAGAAATCGTCAGCATAGTTCCACATTTAAATCAATCAAAACTTAAGTCTGATAATAGAACCATGGATCTGTACTTAAACATAAAGCCATATATCAAACAGACTCAAACACTAAGAAAGAAAAGCCTATGAAATCTTTTATATTTGAGAGTCGTGTATACTTTACAAATTGAAAATTCATAGGAATTTTTATGCAAATGTAGTTCTTACAGAGTGACCAGAATGTATCCTAAACTCAATAACAGGAATAATTTTTAGAAATGCCTTTAAATTGGGTTTTACGGCATAATGAGGGAAAAAAATAATTTCCTTTTAAAGCTGAACAAAGATCAAAAAAAAAGAAAATTAAGCCTTTTCTTTCCCAGTCTAAAAGACTCAACAAACTATGGGTCAAATTCCTCTCTGGTTATATGTCCAAACTCCCCACAGAGTTATGTTAATAGACATTTTAAGTATATACTTATAAAATAGGGCTTAATTTTATGGAGAGTGGGCTTTTATAGTCAGTGAATATTTCTCCTGCTGTGTGATAGCAAAGAGCCTTATTTATATCCTCAATAGATCTGAGTCAGTGCAGCCATTCACCAAAAGCCTCCTTCTCTTTGTTTCTATTCTTTGGGAGAGAGAAAAGGGCCGTCTTTGTAAAAGACAACGGAACAACATAAAATTGCCTGTCATTAAAGCCATGATTTCCCTATCAACTGCTATTATTTTCATATTATATAATCATAGGCTGAGGGTTCTTAAGAAGTCTGTTTAGAAGATTCATGACTATGCCATAGAAATAAACTCATCTAATTTCCCAAAATCTCTAGAGGAGATGACCCACTATATTGTTATTATAAAAAGGTATTTACATTCCATGCATATTTATAATGGATGACACAAATCTTTAAAATCCAATCGCATGTTTTTCTTATAATTACAATAAAATTCATATTTACCATTTTGCTTTTCTTTCTCATTTATGTGTTGTTTTACTCTCTACCAGGTTTCTCCCTCATCTCAGTGTCTTTAAATAACTCATTCTATTGCAAAATATCTTTACTGACAGAAAATCATATTTTATTTAAAAAGCAAATCAATTTTGCTCTATTTTAGGTCTAACTCCATTTAACTTTGGTGAATCTTTATACTATTTATAATCATTATAAAACATCCTTTTGATCTCTTCCTCTCAACCATACAATACAAAGACAAACTCTACCAACTCTCACAATCTTCAATTTTCCAAGTAACTTTAGTTAAATTAATGAATTCTTACTGAAATAAAAATTGCAAATGGATGGAGTTGGAGTGATGTTGGGTCTTTTTGCAAGGAAATAAATCTAAGGTATCTATCTCAGAATGTCATTTAGAAGTTCTGCCTAAATACTGTTCTATCTGTGGCAAGCACACACACACACACACACACACGCAAATACACACACACACACACAGAGAGAGACCCTCTGTCAAACTGTCCTACTCTGAAGATATGTTCTTCAAGAGAGAATATACCATTCTCTTTTAGAAACTTATTTAGTGTTGGTCTGCTGACTTCATAGATGTCTATTAAATATACACACACAATTCTGGAATAACAATGCAATGAGAGAGACAGGTTTACCAAAAGTATAATAAATTCCATGTTTTAAATAAATTTAGATGGATCCTTTCACATTTGGAAATGAATTATGTAAAGAGCCAGCCATTTCTTCACCAAAAATGAAATGATGTATAATGAAATGATGAAAATACAAACCTCTGCCCAGTGGGGTTGTATTTGTCATACAGTAGAAAGAGCCCAGATTTTGGAACCAGGTAATCCTAGGAACAAATTGTGCCTCTACCAGTTCTGAAAGCAGCACTAAAAATAATTTGTCATCTCTAAACTTCAGCTTTCATATCTTCAGTAAAGGTGAAGTAATGCCTATTTACAGGATATTTGTGGGGTACAAGTAAGAAAGCATTTTTCCTGAATCACATTTAAACTCAAATGACAGTTAAGCATCTTCCAAATTTTTCCTTGTTGCCAAGGTTTATACCCTATCCTGCCTAGGCCTGGTTCTTGAAAAATAAAATTGACTATATTTGACTTTATTATGAATTCTGATTTATGGTCACAGATGTATTCATAATGATGCTTTATGTTGGGTTAAATGAAATTAGCCTTATTTTTGCAATCTTATATCTCTATCACAGTGCAACTTCTAAACTAGAGGTATAAATTATTCCTCTATCATTTACAGAGGCAAATTTCCCCAACTATTTGAAAATACATCCAAAACTTCCTCAGTACCTTCAAAAATTTCTGTCTGAGTACTTGGCAGAGTGGTAATTGAGACAACTTTTCTGATAAGGTCCATGCAATCAAAAGAGCTTTTTTTTTTTTGCTTTATTGAATCACAGGCAGTTATTGGTCAACATGGTAGGGGAATAAGTAGAAAGTAGAAGAAGGTAAAATTAATAAATACAAATTTTAAAAGCCCAGCAGAAAGGAATTGTCGGACAAAGAAGCAAATAAAACATAAAAGTACTACAAAATCTGAACCATACATGATCAAAGGCACCGTGAGAGTGTAAGCAGAGGATTTGATGCCTAGGAAGAATTAATCTTCCTTCTCCACTCCCAGTCATCCTCCACATTAGCAGAAATGAATTTTTTTTTTAGACATGCATGCCCTATGATCTATTATTCTCTGGTTGATCAACTTTAAATGGTTCCCCCTATGGGATACAGTTCAAAATCCTTAGCAAGTGAATGCAGCAAGCCAATGGTGGCTGAAGGATGCACTGACTGAGAAGTAGATTGGCGAACAATGGTATATACATATGATTGAATATCATGCTGCTGCAAAAGGGAGCAAAGTTGTGAGGCATGCAATCATGTAAATGAAACTGTGGGACATTTGGTGAGGCAAAATAAGCCAGAAACAAAACAACAATTATTGTGTGGTTTCCTTTAGAAAAAGCTTATAAGAAATCAGGGGCCTAGATTTTAAGGTCTTATAGCAGACTCATTTAGTCCAGAGTGGTAATTATTATTTCTGGATTTTGAGAGGCTGTTTTATATATATTTATAACCTGGTATTTAGAGATAAGAGTGAAGTTGATCAGATCAGGATTAAGGTAATTCAGAACACAGGGGTTAGGAAGATATTGCCTATATTTCAGAACTGCACCTACTCTTTGAGAGCAAAGGAAAAAAGGTTTATTTTGCTCAGAACCTAAATTTTCTGTAGCACACACTCTAACTCAACCTGTCTGGGTAGCTCATTTGAACAACTGAAACACAGGGAGCCCAGAATAAGAATGAGGGCCTTTAATCCCGTATCGCTTAATGTAATGCCTGGATACATCCTAGAATATATTAAGCAGATAATCAAAAAGTATTGGCAAAGTTCCCTGAGGAATGGGAGAAAAAATATGAAACTATTAAACTTTATCATCAGGGAATCCCCTGATACTGTGTTAAACTTTAGGGACACCCAAATCAATAGGCCAAGCCCTTGATCTTGAGGCTTAGTCTTGTGAAGCTTATATAGGTAGTGGAGAAGCTTAGTGTACTTATAGGTATGCCTAAGAGTTACTTCTGGAGGACCTCTTTTGTTGCTCAGATGTGGCCTTGTTGTCTCTAAGCCCAGCTCTGTAAGTGAAATCATTGCCTTTCCCCTATATGGGACATGACATCTAAGGGTGAAAGTCTCCCTGGAGGCATGGGAGATGACTACCAGGGATGAGTCCAGCCCTGGCACCCTGGGAGGAACAATTCCATTTTGACCAAAAGGGTAACTAATAAAGTATCATGGCAGAGAGGGTTCAAATAGAGTCGAGAGTCTCCTCTGGAGGTCACTCGTACGCAAGCTTCAGTTAGACATTGCTACCTATCATAACTTGCCTAACCTCAACCAAAACCATTCCAGCCAATCCTAAAGAAAGCTTTGGGCAATATATAAGGTTCTACAAACATTCCATACACTAAGGTAACTTTCCAGAAACCTACAACCTCCAGATGGGTCCCTGTACCAGACAAATCCTGAAACCTAGAGGGCCCAGCCTCTTCAGAACATCATCTAGTTCCATCTCCCTACCCCATATTATTGACAGCTCCTTCCATCATGAAAAGTTAAAATGCCCATAGCCCAAATACCCCTAAAGAGTGGAATAGAAAGATCAAAGGCGATCGTACAGTTATACAGAGAAGATAGGGTTTAACAAATGAATATGATTGCTGAATCATTACATTGATATTTTTTTTAGTCTCCAGTATCTTAGAACAGCTAGAAGTAAAAACTTAAAATTGTGGAATTGTAGGGCAGTGTGATGGTGGCTCAGTAGGCAGAATTCTCACCTGCCATGCCAGACACCCGGGTTCAATTCCTGGTGACAGCCCATGCAAAAAAAAAAAAAATTGTGGAATTGTAATACATGCCAAACTCTGAAATCTGTTCTACAACTAATTGTTGGGCTGTGCTTTAAATTTATTTTGTATATATGTTATTTTTCACAAAAAAATTGTGATGATTGTGTGATAAATATATATATATATATTCTTTCTAGCCTCCTATATTCTGTAGTAGCTAGAAGGAAAAATCTGAGAGGATCTTATGGTAGCCCATGACTCTGGGATCTGTCCTGTAACTGCTTGTTGAAGAGTGCTTCGAAAACTGTTGCTTTTTTCTTTCTTTGTTTTGTATATATGTTATATTATACAATAAAAAATATTCTTAAAAAATCCTAAGCAAGATCTAAAAGGCCTTTCACAAGATGGTTCCAGCTCATTAATTCAGTACTTCTTTCCACTATGTACACACCTATCCTACACTAACTACACTCAGAATCATGTTTAAGTTCATGCCTTTAAATATGCTATTACCTGTGCTTCTGCACCTTTATTCTGGCAAAATTCCATCCAAAGTAAACAAAAATTCTTTCCCCTGCGATTCATTTTGAATCCCAAATTGAGCTATTGTGTAAGCATTTATTCAAGCACTTGTCATCATGCATTATTACACTTTTTGTAATCTATATACCCACTACACTCTGAGCTTCTACAAAGTTAAAAGAAACAAAACAAATACATATCCTTAAGTAGATCTACATACTGATAAATGTAAATTTATAACTCCTGAATCTGAGGTCTAGAGTCATTGCATATATGTATATATATTTATATGTATAAATGTTACATATGTGATATACATGTAAATTGCATGGTTCGCAGACATTTCAACCTTAATAGGTCCAAAACATAAGTTAAACTCCCCACTCAGGTCTATATTTCCCATCCAGTCTTCACCATACCCTCAAACAGTGCTGGCATCTACTATCATCTGTAGAAGAGAATGGTCAAAAGTTATGGATATTTGCATTTGTTTGGTGTTTTTTGGTATTTAAAAAAATTTTTAATTAATTAAAAAAAGAATTACTATACGTCTGAAAACATCAGAATTGTGGCATTGGTGGAGGGATAGACATAGATCAACAGAACAGAGATGCAATAAAGAAACACAAATATGCCCAGCTGATTTTTGAAAACAGTGCAAAGCAATTCAGCAGAGGAAGGACAACCTTTATAAAAAATGGTGTAGCAGGAATTGGCTATCCATAAGGAAAAAGAAAAACAAAAAAAAAAAACGATTGACCTCAACACTTTATCCATTAATTTGAGATGGATCAAGTCTTAAACATAAACTATCATACCGTAATTTTTTTAAAATAACATAAGAGAAAATCTTCAGATGCCAAGGCTAGGCAAAGATTTCCTACATTTTGTACCACATGCATGATTTATTAAAAAAAAAAAAAAAGCATGTGGTCTTTGTCAAGATCAAAGAATTTTCTCTGCAAATGCCTATTAGGAGTGGATTAAAAGGCAAGCTACAGACTGACAGAGAATATGTGCAAATCACATATCCAACAAAGGATTAATGTCTAGAAGATAGAAAATCTCTTAAAGCAATGTAAAAACACAGCAATCAAGTTAGAAAATGAGTAAAAATTATAAATAGATATTTCCTTGAAAAGAATATACAGATGAAAATAATATAAGAACATAATAAGATGTTAAACATCTTCAGCTTTCAGAAAAAGCAAATCAAAACCACAATAAAATATCACCACATGCCTATCAGCATGGCTATAAAAATAAAAAATAGTGACTACACCAAATGTTGGTAAGGATGCAAAAACACTAGATCACTCGTACATTGTTGATGGGAATGAAAGCAGTACAGCCACTCTGTGCAACAGTTTGACATTTTCTCATAAAACTAACCATGCAACTACTAAACAACCCAACATGGGCATTTATCCCAGAGAATTGAAAGCTTATAATCAGCAAAAGTCTATACACAAAGGTTTATAACAGCTTTATTTGTGATAGCCCAAAGCTTGAAACCACCCAGATGTCCATCAATTATTGAAAAGTTAAACAAACTGTGGTATAGACATATCATGGACTATTACTTAGTAATTAAAAAGAATGAGCTATTAACACATACAACTACTTGTATGTGTCTCCAGGGAATTTGAATGAGTGAAAAAAAGGCAGCCCAAAAGGTCACATATTACATCATCCCAAATATAATATAATCATTACAAATATAATATTTGTGAAATGACAAATTAAAGAAGTAGAGAAAAGGTCAGTATTTGCCATGGGTGAGGGATGGGTATTTTTGAGTGTCCTTAGGAAAGCTGTGCAATCTTGATGTTTCTGTAATTACTTTTGGTCATTTTCACAAATTTTCAATTTGTTTTTTTTTTTCTGCTACTGCATTCTTTTCATTTTTAATACATTTGATCATTCTAATTAGTTTTAACTAGTTGTGAATTTTTGGAAGAAAATTGCTAGCTGTAGTTTATTTATAACGATAACCCACAATTCTTGCAACAGAATGCTTCCTTTCTTTTCAAGCAGTCCATGATCTTGTTGGAAATACAAACAAGCAAAAGAACTCTATAGCCTACTAAAGTCCATATAACCATACAACCACATTAAAATCTTAGTGCAGATACTTTACTCAGTTTAATATTGTTCTACCAAAACTGAATTACAATTAAAATGACTTTGCACACTAATAATTTTTGTTAATTCCATATCCAAGAAACTTTTAAACATGCTGATACAGGTGAAGAGGAATAATTCATCATATAATTTAAAATATATTAATATATAGCATAAAAATATAAATATAAAAAGATTGGCCATAAAACAATGCTTATTTTTCTTAAAACCCAATATAATCTATATAATCTAAGTCCTGATATGAGATAATACAATGTATTAATTGAAGCATCAAGTATATTAAAGACAACATCTTATATGCATGTAAATAAATTACACAGTATGTGAGAAAATGTCCCAGTAGAGGCAAACAAGTACATATTGATTTTATCTTTGATTCCTCAATACCAAATCCAACTTCTTAAAAAGGTTGCTATGTAATTGCTTTCCGAGAGAAGGGACTGCTTACAAATAATCAGAAGTACATACTTAAGCCTTTGAGTATTTGCTATGTACCAGGTGTTTATCTGGTTTAATACTCACGGCATCCAAGAAAGATACTTACTGTTCAATTTATTCTAAAAATGAGGTCATTGAGATTGAGGGATGGAGCAATTTATCTAATGGAAAAGAGATAGTAACTGGCAGGTCTGGAATCAATTGCAGGTCAGCCTGGCAATAACGCTCCCCATTCTCACCATTACAGCACACAAACTCAGTCCAGGTTTACAGAAGCCATGCAAGACAATTGTAAAGGACATACTTTTATAGCTTATGAAAGGATGTCAGTAACAAGGTTGAACAAAGTACTTAAACATACATAATTCTGGTACAAAGGTTTAAAGTAGTGAGTGATGTCTTCTCATCAGATTTGAACAGAAAGCACTGGTTTCCTCATTGATGATTTGGATTTTTCTATACTTCAGTTTCTGTTACCTGTGTTTGCTGATCGTCTTATGTGGATATGTTGGAAGCTCTCCTCCACTTCTGAAGCTCCCAGAATCAGTAGAACAATGTGGTTCACGATTATAAATGTGCCCCCCACCAACAAAAAATACGCAAAAAATAGCAGAATCCTCATAATTTACTCTTGGATCTATGGTGACATCTATGCATAGAATTACTTACCATCTGAATCTTTATGTATAATATTGCTCTTTTAGCAGACTTCTGTGGTTCAGGATCACTTAGGTTATTTAGGACTTCAGGAATACACTACTACATGGTTTTGATAATAATTTTATTGTTAACATTTTAAATAGACTTTTTTTTTTTATCTTAACTTGTGAGCTCATCTGACGTACTCTATAAGGGATGCACTGAAAATTACCAAAGAAATCTCATATATAAAGGTTTTGTTCTATCTAGTAGGTCAGTGGGCACTGGAACTGTTAAAATTATTGATTAAAAGTAAAAGTGCTCTCCCATGAGATTTTCCCAGGTGAGAGATGTCTCCCATATTTTGGTAGGGGTGTTAGTTATACTGTGGTATGCACTTGCGAAAAGTCATTGAATTGTACAGTTAAGATTTATATATGTCAATGTATGTAAATTCTGTCTCAAAAACTTTGAACAAGTATTAAAAACTAGTCAATATGTTTGCTTTATGTAGGGTGTGAGCTAGCAATTCTGAAACCACCCTCTATGAATTTGTGCTGATTTGAAACTGTCATGTACCCCAGAAAAGCCATGTTCTTTTAACCCAATCTTGTGTGGGCAGACCTATTGTTGGATGGGATCTTTTGATTGGGTTGTTTCCATGGAGATGGGACCCTGACATTCAAGGTGGGTCTTAAGCCTTTTACTGGAGTTCTCTATGAAGAGAACAAAAGGCAGAAAACCTAACAGAGCTCAGAGTTGACACAGAGGACAGAGAGATGAAACCAAGAGACACAGACATTTCGAGAGGCTAAGCTAAGAGATAGAACTCAGAATTTGCCCCAGAGAAGCTAAGTGAAGACCCATAGAAGCTTAGAGAGAAAGCCATTGGAATTAGAATCTGAAAGCAATGAATGGGGAGCAAGGACCAGTAGATCTCAGCCCCCTGCCTTTCCAGCTGACAGAGGATTCCAGTCAAGGTACTTTTCTCTGGATGCCTTATTTTGGACATTTTCACGGCCTTAGAACTGTAAATCTGTACCCTATTAAAGTCTTTGTAAAAACCAATCCATTTCTGATATATTGCATTCCAGCAGCTTTAGCAAACTGAAACAGTATTCTAGGATTGAATAAATTAGAAAATACCTTGGGGACAATGGGTGCGATGTATATAACTGCCAGAGTAGAAATTTTACAAACATGGAAAGGGAAAACTAAAATTTACCATATAGTATATGATTAGACTCAGGAGTATTGGTGTGGGGGTATATATATATATATATATATATATATATATATATATATATATATAAACCATGACAGGGCCTACAAGTAATGACAAACCAGGAGCAATGAATGTATCTAATGCCCAGATTGTGGTTTCTATGCCATACTCCATTGATAAAAGCCAAGATCTTTGGAGAAATAGTTGACTGGACCAGAAAAGTACAAAAAGGACCCAAGATATTGTTGATGTACTAGAAAGTAGAACATGTTCAAAGAATTATAGATAAATGTTAAATGATCCCCAGGCCTGTTCTTAGTTCCCTGGCTGTGATCGCCAATGATGCAAAATGGGTTGGCTTAAACTAAGTGAATCATTGTCTCACAATTTTGAGCCTAGGAGAAGTACAAATCTCGGCATCAATAAGGTGATGTTTTGGGACTGGCTGTAATCCTTGGAGTTCCTTGGCTTTCCCTATCACATGGCAATATACATGCTAATGACTTCTTTCTTCTCCCAGTTCTGTTGGTTTCCAGCTTCTTCCAGTGGCCTTCTCTCTCTAAGTCTGAAATTCACTCTGCTTATAAAGGATTCAAGTAACCTGGACTAAACCACAACTTGACTCAGTTGGCTATATCTTAACTAGAAATAGCATCTGCCAAAGGTCCTATTTACAATGGTTTCATACCCATAGGAATGGATCAACATTAAGAACATGTTTTTGGGGGTACATAATTCATCCACCACATCCTATTGCAGGGGCTTCTGCTAGCTCAAACAGGGACAACTTGAAGGTAGATAGATAGATGAGTGGATAGATGGATGGATAGATAGATGAATGACAGATGGATAGGTAGGTAGGTAGGTAGATAGATAGATAGAAAGATAGACAGAGATGAGAGAAAGGGATAGAAATGGGGCAAAATGTATCCATTTGATGTATCTAACTAACATGTACTAGAGCTTTTATATTTTGAAACATTTCTTTAAATTGGAAAATAAATCAAAATTTAAAAATACAGATGAATAAATGAGCCCTCTAAAATTATTTAAAAATGATAGGATGAACAAATTAGCTTTGATTAAAATTAAGTGTTTATATTAATAAAGATATTACAAAATGAGAAAACAAGAAGACATGCACATGTGTTTGTGTTTGTGTGTGTGTGCAGTAAAAGAGATCTCAATGTATTCAATAAATATATGTACAATTTTGCATCATCATCATCAGGAAAAGGAAAATTACAATAGTGTTATATGGCCACCATTATAACCAAATGGGTATATAAAGACCAGAGGATACCAAATGATGATGAGAATGTGGAGCAAGTGGACTTTAATATATTGTCAGTGGCGTATAAATTTTTACAACCACTCTGGAACACTGTTAGTATCTACAAAAGATAAACACAGAACTATATACCCTCTGAGTCAGCAGTACCTCTCTTCCCTGTATAAATGAGTGTCATGTCCCCCAATAAGCATATGTAAGAATGTTTGTAGCAAATATTTTGTCCAGATCAATACATCATGCTTTGGAATATTATGTTGCAATGAAAACAAATTAACTAATGAAATGGGAAAAACATGAACAAACGTCACATACATAAGGGTGAGTGAAAGAATCTAGAAACAAAATGATACATAGTATATGTATTTATACGAAATTCAAAAGAAAGACAAAAATAATTTTTGTAAAAGACACAAGAGTTGATTACCCTGAGGCTTATTGTATCGGAGGGGGCAGAAGTAAGCTTCTGTGATGGAATAAATGCTCTGTATCTGTCCTTAGGTGGTATTTACAGTTGTATATATATAGGAAAACGTCAATGGATTCTCTACTTAAGATTTTTTAGTAATCACCTAAGAAAAGAAAATGATGTAAAAAGTAAATGCAAGCTTGTTTTATTATCATAGAATGGCTATACATGGGGCAATTAAGGCACATATGCTTATATTTTATTATGTTTTTATATTTATCTACCCCATAATATATAATTGTGTCAGTGTAATTTATCCTATGTGTATGTCATAATTTATTTTAATATCTGATTATTCTTGGATATTTAGGTTATTTCCAATCTTTTATTTCCAATGCTTTCTCTAAACAAGCACTTGATCATTTGTCACCCTTGTTCAGAAATCCTAGTGTACATGTTTATTCTTTTGGTAAAATTCTTAGAAGTGAAATTTCCTGGTAAACTGTATGGAACATGCTAAAGTTTTTCTAATGAAATGAAAACTTCTTCCATTGAAATTTTGTACTCATTTATACCCTGGTATGATAACTCTTAGAATACACTGACTTGGGAAACAGTTCATCTATCCCTCATGTACACGCCCCCACCCACACTTCTACCCATCTCTCTTTCTCTCTCTCTGTCTCCCTGTTTCTATCTTCATCTCTTTCTCTCCTTTCTCCCTATTGTCGATTTCCACCAGATCTGTGTTGGTCCTCCTCCTATTAGTTCAAAGTTCATTTATTAATTACATCCCAGCTAATATCAGTGATGTCTCGATTCCCCTCAGCCCAATTCCAGCAGGCTCATATTTGATGTGCAACCTCGTTAAGTAAAATTCACAAGCTCTTACTCCAATTGTGAGCATGATATAGCTCCTTCACACTCTTTGTCCTCTACCTCCTTTTCTTGCTCCTACATGCTGTTATGAGAATATATATAATTCATCATTACCCTTGGAAGTAACCAGTACAATCACTCACTCCCTTTTATATTAGAACAGGCATTCCTATTGTACTGAATTATTTTACTAAATAAGTGGAGTTGAAAATATATTCTGATCTATGTCCAATCAATACGCGTTTCTCAAGCAAGCATTTATAATTATTCTCAAAGAGAAAAGTTTTCTGGTAAAAAGCTTTTGGCAAAAGTCAGACAGCTGTCACATCCAGTTATATTTACTAGGGGAAATAAATGCACTTTATACGAAGGTAGAAACATTTCTCACAAAACAGCACTGAGTCTATCTCTAGTTATGAATGGTTCTGGTGAGTCCCTAAATTTCCAAACTACAGAATACACTACAGGGTTTAGGATAACAAATATCTTTCCTTTCATAGGCAATCTAGTTAGAGAGATACATGAAATTACCTAATGGGTGTTTTAAAAAAAATCCTTTGGGACAGAATTCCAGTATGTTCTTTAGGGTAGAGTGCCACCATAGATTGCCAATACATGACAAGGGCATAAGAGTGGAGAGTGGTGGGAAGGGTACTTGTGTTTGATGACCTACAGCCTGGAAGTTTTTCAAAAGAGGCATTGCTAGTCAATCATCATAATAAAATGAAAATCTTATTAACATTCACATGAAATAGCCAGCTGACAGCCACAGAGAGTCTTCCATACTAATATTTCAGAATAAATCAGACTTACTTTTTCAGCTTCCAAACTTTCACATCGTGCATTTTATTAGGGAACAGCAAGATTAGGCTTTCTTCTAAGGTGAAAAGAACTGACTCTCTTAACCAAGCACATCTGAATGAGAAATTGATGGAAGAAAATACAAATTTTTAGTACATACTTGGGTTTCAAATACTGCATAAGACTTTATATGTAAATGAGCATCATAAACTATATGAAAGTTGATCTTCACTTTTATTTTACCTTGAGATACTGTACATGCAATTCATCTTCAAACTAATGCAACTCAAATTTTGACATTAATGGGGATAGCACTTCAACAATGTTGGAGAAGAGTGAAAATAAAATAAGATGGATTTAAAATTTCTTCTAGGTAACCTGTCTTCTGTGAAATTTTCAATTTTCACAGTTAATGACCTTTATTGTTTTATTATGAAAACAACTGCTTGACATTTTTTTTTTTTTGCCTTTAGCATGCATGTTTCATGACAGGAAGGTAACCAGTAACATTAGGTGTGATTGAAGCTATCTCTCAGATTCTGACAGAGATTCGGTTCTTTGTTGAACGCAAAGTACACAGTAAGTGTGATGGCTTGAACCCACTTTTGGGGTGGAAACATTTTTTGAAGAAAAGGATGTAGTATCTATACAGGCCACTCATTTTTCCAAGATGAGGAAAATACTTTTATAGTTCTCATTCAAAGTAATCTGATGTTTTCAGAAACTGAAGCATATACTTTGGGAAAAAAATCCTGGCTAGGTTTTACCCTGGGGCTATTTATTCATTCAGCTTTAATTTAGCATGCACCATGTGCCAGGGTAGAGAGATAAAGAAAGATAATGTGCAGTTACTAGCCTCCAGAAGCTTCTATATAAAAACAGAAGAGGAAAACCAAATAGATAAGTCATAATACAGCATTTACAGCTAGTAAATGTATAATTTACTAGAAAAAAGAAGTCAGGGAAGAACTTAGTGCATCTAAACTGGACTTTGATTGTAGAAAAAGTAGCTAAAAACGGCTGAAGTGATCTTTTCCTAAACTGAAGATAGAATGAAGGTGGGTTTTTTCCCCCACTTAAGTAAATTTAGTAATCAAGACTGTTTAATTCCAAGTGAGAGAACTCTACCATGAAGTAGCTTAAGGAAAAAAAAAATTACGAATGCATGCAACGGAGAAGTCCAGGGGTTGAGCTGTGCTCAGGAAGCTTATCTTTACCCCTTCTGGATACCAGTGTAGCACTTGTACCACTAACTGAAGGACTGTAAGGATTAAATCCTGTATAGTGCTCATTCTTTCATTTTCCCTATGGATTTTTCTTTATATAAATAATTATTATTTATTAAAGTATTGTAGACACAAAAGTTTGAGTGAATGCACATTATTAGTTTTTAGTTAACCGAATAATTCACATTTTGGATTTGGCCTGAGAATCATTTCCTTTCAAACAGTAACAAATAGAAAAGAAATATTTGTTTTTCAAACTATCCAAATAAAAGTCAAAAAAGTACTTTATTTTTATAGAATATATTTTGGCATTTATAAAAATTAAAATAATCTATTTATTGGATTTAATACCATCCTACCAATGAAACTAGTTTAAAAGTTCTTTTGTGATCTTAATAGTCACTAAAAGCTTTTTTTTTTATGTTACTAGTTTCTGTATTACACCTAGAATATGGAAGAGATGGTGCTTATTAAAGTTAAATGTTTTGCTCCATAATCCATTCATTTGTCTATTAGATGGCTACTAAAGGTAAGCTGAAAAGAACCATTTTAATAAGGTACAAATTAGACTAGTAATGATTATAAGTATATAGATGAATGAAAAAGTAGTCAATAAGAACATATTTTTCTAAATGTATGGTTCAAGAATAAAGGAGAGTGTGTAAGTTTTAGTACCATAGTGATATATTTTTCAACATAATATTTGTGTAAGAAAAGTTCTTAAACTATAAAGATCTGATTATATATATATGTGTGTGTATATATATATATATATATATATATATATATATATATATATACACACTCATTTAAACTAAATTAAAATCTTCATGTATGTGTCTTTTAGTTAGGGAGGCTTAAAATGGTGATATGTTATGTTAAAAGGAAATTAGAGATGCCTAGAATTCTGGAATCTCTTAAATAAAGTATATTAGATAATATGCATACAGCAATCTGACAAGTACTATTATAGTCATAGGATAGATTTTTCTGTTTTGTGTTTGTTTTTATCCTAAAAACGATATATTTAAAACCTTATGGATTATGGTGCAAATAGGAAAATTAAAAATGCTTTGAAGCAGTAGGAGGTAAAAAAGAGTGTTTCCAATATTCTTCACCTGAATATATTCATTTTCTCTTTCAAATGGGATTTGCATAAAATCATAAATGATGTGAATTTAATGTATGGCCCTGTTAACTAATAGTATATTTCTGAATAAAGTTGGAAAGCTTGGATGAGTGTCTTAAAGTGATATTCATATCCAATTAATAATATTTGTCAAGAAGTTTCCTGGATTGATAACATGGGCCAAAGAAATTGCAGGAAGAGTATAATAAATAGTATGATCCTTGCTTCATAGAGAAACTGAAATGAGGATGAGGTTGGGGGTAAGGGTGGGGGTGGGGGAGAACAGCCCTTCTGAGTTGACAAACAATAGTTCTAGTCTGGATTCACCCATCACTAAATGCAAGCTACCAACACGTGCTGCAATACTGAAAGGATTATGCCTGGTACTGAGGAGTATAGAAAAATAAACAGAGTGATCCCTAACCTCAAAGAATTTCTGTTCAGTGGCATAAAACATGGAAAACACACCTTCAATTCCAGGTGGAGCAACTTACGTACAATAAGAAGCAAAAAGTTCTAGTTTATGTAGTTTCCTCTGTTGAAAACTCCCATCTCTCTTTCTCCATCTGTTGAAATTCTAGCAATTTTTCTAAAATAACTCAGAAGATCAATCTATTGGGAAACCTTCCTGAGTCCAATGGGGCAAAATAATTTACTTTCTCCTAAGGACTTACATATCATTTCAGTACGCTCAAAAAGAATGATTTGTATCCTCCCAGTTGCTGAAATTAAATGTGCCCACTGTGTAATCATTTTCCCTTTTATATAACCTGCTCCTTCTCCATCTAACAAATGGCACCTGCAGGCAATCAGTTGTCCAAGTCAGAAATCGAAATGCTGTCCCTGATTCCTTGCTTTCTGGTTCCTCTAAAGTTCCTGCAAGAGCTCACCAAATTGCTGTTTCTGTTGTTGGCTTCTGCCAACTGCCTGAGGTGTCTTTCCCCTAGAAGAAGCAATGTCCTTCTCACCCATACATTTTTTCCAATATTTCTTTACTCCATATATGCTTAATAATCCAGCCAGAGTAAACTTTCTAAAATGATAATTCAATGGTTTCTCCATGGCTGAAAATTCAATTATTCCCGATTGCGTTCTGAAAAAAAGATCAAACCTCAAAAGGTGACATGAATGACTATTTGTGATTGATCCTCTACTTTATTGTCCAATCTTACCTCTCACAGTTCAAGATCTTCTCTACACTCAACCATCAAATGACATTTCCAACCATTCCTAGCTAGTTTCAGCTTCCTGGTCTGTGCTTAGGATACTATTCACCTTAATTCCCTCTATTCCCACATTTATTGCCTCATCATCTGATAAAAAATCAATTTTCATGTGCTAGCCTGGACAAAATGTTCTTCAGGACTCTTCTCTAGATCTTCAACATCCATCACAGATTTCATTCCTCTGTTCTCCCATTGCACCTCAACATAGTAACTAGCTGTTTGGGTTTCTGTTTAGTTGCCAGCATGCCCTACTAGAGTGTATGCTCCGGGAAGGCACAGCCTTCCAGTTCTGACTTCTTTACCAGCATAAATCCTCTGTCTACCAAAGAGGCTGGCACCAAGTAGGTGTTCATTAATCAACTAATAAAACCTACCTAGGTTTTGAACTGTTTAAGGGGAGAGGATTTCGCCTGTTAGTGTGTCTTTGATAACAGAGCCTAGCATACATTATGTGCTCAGTATTCTGTCATTAAACGATTATTTCTTTCTGAATAGATGAGAGGGGTTCATGCTTGAAACTGTCTTTGAGTTGCTTCTAAGAAACTATGTGACCTTGATCAGATCGCTTACTTGCCTTCTAGAAATTGAGGAATTCAGAATTGATGACTTCTAAACCTCCATTCCAGTGTAATGATTCTCTTTAAAAAGGATAAAAAAGCTGGCATCAATAGATACTTCAGATTCTTGCTCTCAAGCCTCTAATCATACTTGTACATTCCTCCTCATTTTAACTCACGTCACTATATTTGAAAGACAACCTAGATATGCTGTACAAATGCATGACTCCGCATAATGCTGTTATCCTAAGGGTTAGCATAACTGCAGTTAGAGATCCGTATTTGCCACTCCTATCTATTGAAAGCCATAGCAGAATTTGACAGCTTCTTAGGCGATTCTGCAATAAGCTGTTGTTACATGATAGACACCTCATATATTTTTTATCAAATAGTTAAATTTGAATTATAATCTGGTCTTGGGGTTAAATGATGGTACAAAGACTTTCAATAAATATTAAGAGGACAGTGAAAGAGCATTATAAAAATTCACTGTTCAAGAAACAAGGGAAAAATGGTGCACAGAATTTTAAGACCAGAAAAATGAACTAAAGAAGAGTGATCATATGCCCATCTAGTGGCCAGACTTGGTAATAGTAAAACTCAGCTAAATTTCTGTGGGAATGATCACTAACTGTGATTCTTGGGGGAAACAGGAGTCTGGAATCTCACTGAATAATTAAAGATGGCTAATTTATTTTTCTTATTATTGATAATAGTATTAGTAAATAGACAGTAAAAAACTAGTTTACAGAGAGTAAAGCTAGGAAAATTGAAAAAGAATGCACAGATGTTTAAAAAGAAATCATTTATTCCTTAATGATTTTGAAATAATAAAAGCCTAAATAAAATGTACTCTGCTAAGTGCTTCATATGGATTAATAATTTATGAGGCAATTACTTTCAGTATATAAATGAGCCACCCAAGACTCTGGGTGAAGAGATTCTGGAACTTGCCTGAGACACACAGTGAACAGAACCAGAACTGAAGCCCAGGAAATCTAGGTCCAGAGTAAATGTGCTTAACCACTCTACTTTCTTACTTTGGATAGAGAGTAGCATGTCTACTCTACCTACTCTACTTTCCAAGTTTCAAAACTTCTGAAAGACTCCATGGAATGAAAGCCTGATTGAATAGCTATGCTTCAAGTAATTGCAGACTCTAAATAGCTAAATTTTAATTGATATTGAATTGTTATAGATTTACAATTTATTAAGCATCTGATTTGTGTGAGGCATTTTTATATACATTCTAGTGGAGGAATAATTTATCCCATTTCCCAGCTAAATAAAACTTATTTGTCCCAAGATCAAATAATACATGGCAGAGCTGGGGTTTAAACCCAGAGAGAACTTCTCACTATAGCTCTGGACCCTACAATGTTTTAAAAGACAAGATTGGGGTTTAAGGTATTTATTATACACTATATATAATACTAATTTATATGCATGTTGGAAGACTCTCCAAGCACCTATATGCTTCTAGATATGAGGAATAGCATGGATAGGAGATCAGAGAGAATACAGATATAGAGTGCAGGGCATGCATAATAGATAAAGAAAATTCAGCTCTTTGGTTTAACTGAGGCCACGCATAGTAAACTTTTAAAAGCCAAAATAATAATAATAATAATTGATCTGTGTTTCAGAAGTAACCAGGAATTGTTGGAGTGATTGTTATGAAAGCAGTGTTTGGAATTGGAGGGCCTCTTGGAGATTACATACCGCTTTGTTTCTTAATCATTTGTCCCTGAACATTTTTCTTGCTAAAAGAATTACGTAGTTTGTAAAATGCTGCTAGGATAAAAGAATTTTCCACTCTCACCAGCTATTGCTTTACAAAGGTAAAATTTATATATATATATTAAGTAAGGTCAACAGAAACAGATGAAATTAAAATTAAAAAACTAAATGTAGACATCCAATTATAAGCTAAAATCTAAAAGTTAAAATTACCAACAAGTTAGTATTCAAAAGCAATGGTTGTTCTACAACATGCCATTACTATTTTATAAAGTCTTACAATATATACACAGATAATCTAAAAATGCCTGTATGCAGGCAACAAAATCACCAACTTTTCACAATCATTTCTCTGCTTCAAAATTCAAAAATATCTAATAGTTTATACAGGGAAAATTACCAATCTCACACATGAAAGACAATGAAGATTGATTTGCTTTGAGCAGGCTAGATGTTTTATGCACGATTGCTTTTAACTCAAGCGTCCACATAAAGTGAGTAATATAACCATTTTGAAGTTTAGTAAACTGAGGCTCTGAGGGGTGTGACCCAAGATCATATGTTTCACCAGTGATTGATCAGTTTAAAAACCAATCTGACTTTAGCATAGGTCTTTTTCCATTACATAACACTGACTAGAGATGGAAGAGAGAAGAAGAGAAAGGTGGGTCTAAATACTGTGGTTTCACAAATAACTGTTTCAGAATGTGTAGCCCCACTAGCAAAGACCCTTATGCAGTGAGATAAATGGTGGGCCTGATATTTCCTCACACTTACACGGACATATGAAAATGTAAGGAGTGATGAAGATAAAAGCAATAATCTTGCTCTACTCCCAACAAACATAAGGAAGTAAAAAAACCATTATGGAACTAAAAGACAAATTTTAAACTGTTTACCTCACAAATACCAACCAGATACTTGGAACAAAGAACTCCCCTGCTGAGTTAACAGACACATTCACATAAAGGAATTGGTTATTGCCCAAATAAAGACAGCTAATCAGTCCATTAAAATGAACTTTTCCCAAAGACAACAAATACTTTGCAAGTAACAATAACAAAACCCATTTGTGCTTTCCCTGTTGGTACTCATTTAAGAAAAAAAGAGTAGAGAAAACAAAATGAAAACTTTCTGAACTTGCCTTGCCATAATTTGGCAGTCTTTCCTCCAGGCAAGCCTATTCCTCCTATCTGCTACTTGACAATTCAATTTCAGATAACAGAGCTATCATGAACTAACTAAAATAACTATTATTATGAGGTTCCCTTAGCCCCTAACATTAATATCTATTAATTACATTCCTCTATTGCCTACATTTATTCCCATGAATGCTTGATTTTTGAAATTTGTCTATAATTTAATATTCAAGTTTGAGTGTAAGAATTCTACCTCTTTTGAGAATCCAGCTTGGAGAGTCCCAGAGTGATATTAGGAACTTCACAATTATTTATGAGATGGCAATTCATTAACAAATGCCATAATAAACAAATGCCCAAAGTATTACAGATTTTCTTGGTGCCATTATTTTTTCCACCCAACTTCTTGCAATTATTCTATGTGTTCCCAACTTTTAAGAAGTATGTCTGCCTTGTTTGGCTCTTATCTATTTCAAATATCCCTCTTAGGTTTAGATCCAGTTTTTATATATTGATTATTTCATGTTTCAGTATAAGTTGAAAGCATTTAGGTCGGGGAGGTGTAGGTAGTGGGAGCAAAGTGCTTTTTTTTTTTTCCTGAGGAAGAAAATTCAAGTTTGGTGGTTGCATACAACTTCAAAGTAAGAAGACAGACTAGAGCTCTGTTCCTGGAAGATTCATCCCCTGCTTGTCTCTCAAGTTGGAATAAGTCAAAAGAGGTGTCCTGATGTATACTGGAGAAGGCAGGTGTGATGGTTTGAAACTATTATGTACCCTAGAAAAGTCGAGTTTTAATCCTGATCCAATCTTGTGGGGGCCAGACCTATCGATTAGGGTGAGAAACTTTGACTTAATTATTTCTGTGGAGATGTGACACACCCAGTTGTGGATGTGACCTTTTGATTAGACTACTTCCATGGAAGTGTGATACACCCAATTGTGGGTGTGGCCTTTTGATTAGATGGAGATGTGACTCTACATTCAATGTGAGTCTTGATTAGTTTACTAGAGTCCTTTAAAAGGGGAAACATTTTGGAGAAGTCTCAGAAGCACACGCTTGGAGTGCTGACAGAGAGCAGATGCTTAGATATGGGAAGAGCTCAGCAGATGTCACCATCTACCTTCCAATGAGATGGTAAGCAAGCCTGAACTCAGAGTTATGTTCTGGAGGAGCTAAGTGAAGACCCACAGATGCATAGAGAAGAAACCACTGCATCAGGAGCTGAAAGTAAGAGAGTCTGGGAGCAATGGACCAGCATTGCTAGGTGTCCTCCCAGCTGTCATTGGTGTCCAGACAGCATAAGCATTTCTTGACTGAAGGTAAGCTCTTGTTGTTGCCAAATTAATTGGACATTTTCATAGTCTTAGAACTATATACTTGTAATGCAATACATTCCCTTTAAAAAGCCATTCTGTTTCTGGTATATTGTATTCCAGCAGCATTAACAAACTAAAACAGCAGAAATATATTTCTTTTGGTCAAATTGATTTCCAAATGGGTATTCTCTGCCCAACATTCTCAAGTAATTCAGTCTAAGATTAAACTTAAATATATGGACACTAAGGTTGTAATTAACTCTGATTTCTATATTTGACCCCTCCTCCCCAAACAATTTCTCATCCTTTACTTTCCTGTTCTATATCTTATCCCCAGTGCTACCTTAACTTACAGTCTTTGATCTTGGTTCCTCAGTTGAGTCCCCTAAGCAATCTGGCATTTTGTGCTAAGCTGTGTGGTAGTCATCAATACTCTTCACCAATATTGCCGGTTGGCCTCTTTTTGGACAAGTTAAATTTCTACTTTTCTGTCCCCTTGAAGTTTTGCAAAGCCATATGACTTGTTTTCATTCCCAGTGAAATGGGGATGGAATTGCATTTGTCACTGCTGGGGAAGAAGCTTTTAAGAACCCAGTTTATTTCCCCCAGAAATGTTCTAGACCTGTGCTGTCCCATATGCTAGCCAGTAGCCACATGTAGTTATTTAAATTTAAATTAAATAAAAGTAAACATTCAGTTTCTCACTTGTACTAGCCACATGTCAAATGCTCAAGATCCAAATGTGACTATTGGGCAGAATATTCACATCATTACTGAAACTTCTCTTAGACAATGATACTCCAGAAGATGGAGATGCCATCATTTACTTTTCTGTGGGTGGATGACTTGAGAAGAGCCTCTACCTGACTCATGATGGGCATGCAATATGAGAAAAAAAAATTTCTATTTTAAGTCACTAAATCAAAATTTTCTGTTACTACGTTATAATTTTTCTATCCTGACTGATGAGAATTTCTTCCTAATTGTTAAAAAATGAAATCCTATACTCATTTCCAAAGGTGCAACTTTGATGAAATGTAAAATATTTTACATTTAATATCAAAGAGTCAGTTATTATTTTCTTTATCATTTTTCTTCCACATTTTATGTATACATAAATAAATAAGGGAAAATAAAGCTTTTACTTATAGTAGATGCAAACTAGAAGGAATGATGGAATTAGAAAATCAGTATTTGGCAAGCAACATAGCAATAATTGTTTCAGACAAGCTGTATCAGTGGATACTTAAAGTAGTGGGTGAAAGCTTGATAAGAAATAGGATGTTTACATGCTATTTCCAACAAAGGGCAGTGGACCATTTCTTTAGGCTTGCAGGGCTTAGGGAAATCTGGGGGTTTAAATGTATCAAATACATCAACCCAGATAGATCCACCTTAAATTTTGGCATGGGAGACTGCATTGGCTGAGAATTCAGCCCTCTCTGAAGTTCTACGATGTTTATTATTAAGTTATAGTCCTTATACTCATGCCCTCCATGCACAGGAAACATGAGTCTTTTTTCACACTGGCAGGTAGGTCCTCTGACTCACACTTTGCTTTGCCTTGGTTATTTGTTGGCCTGAAACTGTCAAGTTCTCTCTATAAATAATTGATGGCATTCAGCAGCAGACACCTAAATCCACAGAACTTTTAATTAACCTTTCCCTATGCCTGTTAAATATCAGAGATATTGCAGGAACCAATCCATCCCATTCTACCTTTACTTGATTCCAGATCATCTAAATGACAATTTTATCCACTGCACTGCTCTCACACACTTAGGCCACTCAATGCTCTGCCTACCACCAATGATGAGCTCCAGATCCCATCATTAGGGTTTAAACCTTAGAACCAGTGCTGGTATCATTTCTATTAATGTGGGCTCCCTAGAAGTAGAAATGAGGCAAGGATTCCAGTATATGTGATGTATATGCTCTTCAAGATAAACCTATTAGAGAAGAAGTAATGTAGAACAGAGAAGATAAAAGAGATGAGTAGTGATTTGGTCTCAGATAAAATCAATCCTTGGCCCAAGCCTCATGGGACAGTTTCTGAAGAATAAACCGCTCTGGAAGATTATTTCCTCTTGGGGTAAGGGAATAATCTTGTACGGAGGAGAAAAGACCTAACTTAACTGGTAAGAAGGTTTAAGAGGCAATTCTCCTAAGAAAACAGGCAGCTATGAGCAGTTAACAGTCAACACTACCAGCAGTTTGGGTTTGGATATACTACCCGTAAAAGGAATCTAGCTGGTAGAGCACTGCAGGTCTACGACATAGTACTTTCAAGATATGCATAGCTTATATTTAAATTATGACAATTTTCTTCTGTTATACTGATTTCAATGCTCAATACAAAGTCTGAAATATCCACATGAGATTTACATGAGTCAAGATGAGATGATCATCAGTAATTTGGATTTTAAAAACAATACCTGTCCGAATATTTAACTTAATAAAAGCATCACAGTCTTTGAGCCGAACTGATAACATGTAGTTCAGGAAACTTCTCCAAGGCTATAGAGCTTCTGAAAGCAGCAATTATTAAAATTGGTAATGAACATCATACACATTTCTGTTTCAGGCTTACTTTTATGGACATAAGGAAAATAAATGTGGCCATGTATATATAAACCAGAAGTACATGCATTGAAAAAATGTATTTAATTAATGATTTCCTCACACCCTAGAAATAATTGAAATACTGAAATTTTTTAACAAAACCTATGAAATGAATCTTTTCACAATAATGAGAGGAAAGCATGTTAGCATTAACTGTAAGATTAGTGAATTCTTAAAGTTTGTTAGTTTTATTTTCAATTGCAAATCTATAATGTTACTGATAATTATAAATGTACAATCATTCAGCTGCAAAGGCACTGCCTTTCCCAGATTATATTATCTAATTTCTACTTAACACAGAGCTAGTGCATCCTGTTCTTTACCCCATTAAAACAGATTTCAGACAAAATACTGAAGATAAAGACTATCAACATTCTTTCAATACATAAGTTAAATGGGTTAAAATGTAAATGTATGGTTTTGTCACTTTTTTTTTATCTTGAGATCAGTACAGAATTAAATCTGTTTGAAGAGTGACATTCTTTAATTTGCTTGTTTAAAAGTGAAAGTCTTTAAAACACAATTATTTGAATGTATGTCATTAGTGGACTATGTCTGAAGGAGAAAGAAAACAGCTGCAAAAAATAATTTTAAAGCCATGTTCAGTAGTCAGATTTGGTTGCCTTAGTATTGTTATTTGGGGACTATTGCAGGAGGAATGACAGAAAAGTAAATGAGTGACTTTGTTATTCTTACTCTATCATCCTTGAGTCCTTGTAAATCAGGAATCTCAACTTGGGAAAATGGGGATATATATGAAATAGAAAAAGTCAGATAAATCCCTTATTTTTAATTTAGATTAGAAGTATCTGTATACATTTCAGTTATTTTTAGGTTAAAATTTATTCTTTTGCTAAGTTCAAACTAGTAGTGCTGACAGTTCTATTTGCCCAACTGTGATCTTGAAATGCCATTTCTTACTAAAAGAAATTAGAAATCTTTGTAGAAATGTCTTATTTGAAGACCAGCATATGAAATAGATGAGATGAACCACGTTCATCTTGTGTAAGACACAACAATAAAGATTAAAAAAATTATCAGTTATCCTTGTCCTTTATCAGAGTCACCTCAAAAGGACATAGGAGGCAAAGTGAAGATGCTCCCTATCGACAAAAATGGGATGACTGGAGATCAAAACTGAATAGATGGGTTGACAAAAGTAAGAATGTCAGAATGAGGGCCTCCAAAAATATTTTCATCCTTAAAAGTGAAAAAAGCACTGGCAAAAATGGTCAGAATCATGTTTTTCAGAAATCTGGACACACTAAAGTCTTCCAGCAGCCCAGGGAGCATTTATTCAGGAAAAACAGCTGAATCTCAGCAAGAATAGTGAGCTCTTTGGTATTTAAACTTGCTTTATTCTCAAACCCCCCTCCCTGCCCATTCCACATGGCTCTGAAAACCAACAATGGGAAATTAAGGTGAAATTCATCAACCTGACAATCACTGAAGGGGATAGGGAAGGGTTAGGGCTCCTACCAGCCATCCTGCCAGAGAATTGTCATTTTTATCCTGTCTGCTGATTTCTTGCAAGATCTAAATCACAAGGGTGTCTTTATTTGATCTGAGTCAGACCTTGCCCATTGTAAATAGCATTTTTCCCTATGGTATTGATCAAAAACAGCCAGAGGCATTGCTGATCATCACAGCTGTTTGAAGTGGCAGATAACAGTTGGGACGCCTAAACAACTAACCAAAAAGCTTAAAACAAAAATTTGGAGAAAGAGATGTCCACAAGGCTTTGAAAATCAATGATACATTCCTGGAAATTTAGACAATAATGCACATGTGTAGGGTTATGTGCATGTGAAGAGTTGTGCACATGCTCAAGAAAGACCCAAGGAGGCCTTGAGCTGTGATCTGTGACTGAGCTAAAGTTTGCAGAGTTGTAAACTCCATGGCTGAATATTGAAAGTATGCTCCAACACATATACAAAGTCCCTTGGCAAGGGGTAGGAAAATTCTTACTTAAAGGTTTCTAAGGAAAGCTCTGTCCAATCAGTAGTTGACTACCAAGCTAAGTGAGTAGAAACTTCATTGGCAGCACATGACAAAGAATACAGACTTGTCAGAATTAGTTCAGAAAAATCTTTCAACAAAAAAAACATACACACTAGTAAGCAATAACACCAAAGCCTGGGGAGCTTAGAGAATTGGATTTACAGACTTGCCACATTTTTTGTTTAAAATGATCAGCTTTCAACAAAAAAATATATGATATGCAAAGAAAGCAGAAATTATGACCTATAAACTGGAAAGAAAACAGCCAATAGAAAGTGTCTGCATGGAAGTTAAGATTTTAGACTCACTAGATAAAGACTTCATATGAGTTATTAAAAATATATTAAAAGGGCTAAAGAAAAGAATGAGAAATCTGTCTCAACAAATAGATAACATCAATAAAGAGCTAGAAATCATTCTTTAGAAAAACATATGTAATTTTTAGAGTTGAAAGTACAATTACTGAAACGAAAAATTCGCTTCAAAGTACTACAGCAGATTTAAGCAAGAAGAAAGAACCAGAAAACTTTAAGATAGGTCAATATTGATTATCTTATCTGAGGAACAGAAAAAGTAGTAACGAATAAAAATAGACCTTTAGAGAGCTGTGGGAACATGTGCATAATGGAATCCTGGAAGAAGAGGAGAGAGAGAAAGGGACAGAAATTATACTTGCAGAAATACTGGCCAAAAACCACCCAAATTTAATGGAACTCATCTAAGAAGTTCAAATTGATAAAATCAAAGAGATCTTTACCAAGACATATTATAATCAAACTGTTGAAAAACAAAGGCAAAGAGACAATCTTGAAAGCAGAGGGAAGCACATTGACATGTACAAGGGATCCTCCTTAAGACTAACATCAGAGACCATGTAGGCCAGGGGTCAATAGGAAGACATGCTCAAATCCTGGAGGGAAAATAATTGTCTATCAAGAATTCTTTATGTAGGAAAATTGTCCTCCAAAAATGAAGGGGAAATTATTACATTAATAAATTCCTAGATAAACAAAAACTGAGAGAATTTACTGCTAGCAGATCTTTCCTATAAGAAATAATAAAGCTAATCCTTCAGGCTGAAATGAAAAGACATTAGATATTTACTCAAATCCACATGAAGAAATAGAGATCACCAGTAAAGGTAATCATATATATATATGGTTATATATATGTAAACTATATATATATATAGTTTGAATGTTTCATAAATATATAAAAGATAGTATAAATGTATTTCTTATAATTATTTTCTAATTTGATATAAAATACAACAGTATAAAGCAATAATTTTAACTCTGTTGATTGAATATAATGTGTTGAGGTGAAATTGGTACATACTTATTGGAATATTCTAAGAAACTAACCCATTATTTTCAAAATTGATAAATAGAGAAAAAGATTGAAGCATTTATCCTGTCTTTGCTTAACCAAAAGTAGCACTGGGTATCTACATCAGAGTTGAGGGTAGTATTTTCATCTAATAAATGAATATGGAAAGGAAAAATATATAATATCACAATTTGGCATGCTTAATGAATTAGAGGATGTAGGCAAAGGTCTACATGGCTGCTAAATAACCCAGATTATATATCACCTGATGGAAGAACATAACCAAACTTGTTCATAAATGAACAAGTACCTAATACAATGCAGGCTCTAGATCCAACTAAACTTTTATAGGAAATAGAGAAGACTGTGAAACATGTTAAACTATACCACAGAGATGCAGAAGCAAAATCCGGATTGTGAGAAGTCCTACAAAGAAACTGCCCTATTTCTTTAACAAATAAATTGCAGAGGGAATAAGGTTATGTCAGCATTACCTGCAGATTCATAAAAATTTAAAGGACCTATCAACTTATCATAATCTATGGACCTTTTTAGATATTCCTTCTGTAAGTACATTAAATATATTAGACATTTATGAAACTACTGGACATTGAATATGGATGTACATTTGATGATAGCAATGGTCCAGAAGTGTTCTTATCTTTTAGAAAAGGCACACTATTTTTAATGAAAAATATGATAAAAGAGATTTGCTTCAAAATAGTTTGTTTGTAATTGGAAGTTAGAGTATAGATGAAACACGATTAGCCATGAATTGGTAATTATTGAAGCTGAGAGTTAGACACATGGAAGTGTATTATACTTTTCTCTACTCCTGTATATACTTGAAATTTCGCACACTAAATTTTTGAAAAATTAAATATGAATGGTAAGTTATTTTTACTATTTTGTCAAAATAACAGGTCTTTATATTTCCATGACACATAAAACATAGCTATTATAAACTTTTCTTTACTGTTATAGCATACCATTTAAAAAATATATATTAATCAAATATTAAATTCCAGGCTTTAGGATTCGTTGATAATTTTTGATGACACAAAAAGAACTAGTCCTTGAATTTGATCAGTCTTTTAAAATAGAAAAGAAATAATGCAAATATAGTATAAAATCTGTTAATGATAAAGATATATTCAGGTTGCTATGGTTGCACAGAAAAGAACAACTTGAAAATGACTCAGAACTAGGCAAATCTGCTCATATGGGATAATAGGGGCTAGGCCCAGAAACTGGTTATGAAAAAAGATGGAAGAATTAAGAAGGGCAAAAAGAAGGATTTCTGTTTAAGAGATTTAACACACAATTACTATGTGCCCACCAGTTGGGGCACAAAGAAAGGCCCCTTCCTAATTTTAGCCTCTCTTTGTTTAAAGTTTTGCCACTGTGAAGTGGAGCTGATCTTGCTTTTTGAGGTTCCTGCATGGCCATTTCCCCCAAATAAGTACCTGATGATAACACCGTTAACTTACCTATTTACCCCTAAAATTCAACTCTGAGATAATTTACCACTGCTTGTGAGCAGTTACCAAACACTGCTGGTCTTCCAGCCTATCAAATTAAACTGGGTTTGAGGATGCCTGCTTACATCTAAATCACAAGAATCAGCTTAAAGCCAGATCTTACTGCTTAAAATGGGTGCTTCTCTTTGGTCTTCAATGATTTGTGTGTGTGCACAGATGTATCTTCAAATGTCAGGGAGCTCAGGACCTCTTATTTGCACAACAGCATGAAATGAACAACAACAGCATGCAAAACTGTAATTATACTTAGACAATTTGTTGAACATGAAATTGTAGAAAGAAATGTTAATTGTGTGAGTCAAATATGTAATGGTATTACCTAAGCGATCTTATGTAACTATCAGCAAAGCGTGACTCTATGAACCAGTAAGATAGGACAGTTGGATTGACTATCCTGTATAAGTGCAACCCTGTGTGCATGTATACATACATAAACTTTCACCCATGCACTATGATGTGTGTGTATGTGTGTATACACATTTATGTAGTACTCATGCAAATTCTATGTGGTAGATCCCCCAAATAAGGAAACTGATCCTGAGAGAGGTCATGTCATTTGTCCAAGATAATAAAAGTTCAGAAGTTACAAAAATGAGATTCAAGTCCAGATCAAAAGTTAAAGTGAATTCAAAACTTGTACAACAAACCATCAACTATACATTATATGATATTTCTGATGCCACTTTTTTCCAATAACTGAATTTTTTGCGATCTAAGGATAAATATATTGTAAAAGAGGCAAGTAAATATTTGGGCCTGTCGAAGGTGACTTCACCATTTTATTACACTCAAAAACACACATACATATAAATTTTATCCAGATTTTGTTTTTCGTCAGGCATAAAAGATGCAGATACCATGCATCCATCAGCATTTTAGAATTTAGAAAGATAATAATTTAGAATTATCTTTCATTGTTTTTATGGCTATAAATTCTAATGTCATACAGGTCTTTTAAAATGCTCATTGCATTCTCAATTTATCAACTCATTTCAACAACACTGAAGATTTAATTATTGGACAACCAGTAAGACTATATTGAAAAGAGACTAAACAAAGGATTATCAAAACAGTGCAAGGTAGAAAGGTCTCATGGTTTTCTCAAGCTTCACTGATACACTGAAAATGAAAGGTGATGAACAAACTTCATTCTAACTGCATAGTGGTATACAGCCTGATTTAGATAGTGAAAGAGAAATGCATTTTTAAGTTCAATGCCATTTAGCTTTTCAGCAAACTCTTTCAAAAGCATTTAAAGGTTCAGCACACGTTGAATTTAGGTGCCTCTCAAAACTAAGTGTTTGAAAACTAAATCTGTTTTACCGTGATAAGATTCAGCTCATGATTTGGAAAACAACATTTTGTAGGTTGAATCCCTCCCACATCAAACATGATGTAGTTCATCTTGTTATCTTGAATGTCTTTAAGAAACCCTGCTATCAGTTTATAAATTTCTCAGCTGGCCCACTGAAAGACTCAGATAAATTAAATAATCCTTCATTTTGTAGTGAAAAGAAAAACTGTTGGGTGTGATTGAGTTCAGAAAGTACTTGTAACCTCAACTTAATTGTCTTCTAAGTGTGTAGGGAAAAAGTAAAAATGTAAGTTCTAATGATAAAATGGCAAAGTAAACTGTAAAAAAAAATGCATATTTCTGCATGGAAAAAAAGACATTTTAATTGCTGAAGGTTTAGATAGGAGTAGTAATTGTCCCTGTACTAAATCAGATATTCATTCATTCATTTATCTACTCATTTAGCCACTATAAATTGAGTGCCTACCATGTGCCCAGCACCAGATGCTGGAAATATGATATTGACCATGTCAGTATAATTCAGAGAGAGAGAGAAAGCCACAGGAAGCAAGAAGTTGAACATCAATGGAACCAGGAAGAGAAGAGAGAGGCCAGGAGATGCTGCTACATGTCTTGTCATGTGGCAAGCTAAGGAAAGAAAATCCTCTCTGGACTTTCTTTTAGCCTCAAAACCAGGAACAAATAAACCTCTACTGTTTAACCCAACCAATTTCATGCTATTTGCTTGAACAGAATAGGAAACTAAGGAAATTCCCCAAAATAGATTTATAGTCTCCCTACTCATCTTCTCACAGTGAAAATAGTTAAAAACAGAGTTATTAGTCATTTTTTTTCATTGGAATGTTTCTTATCCTATATCAAACCAGATTGAATATTTTCTTAGTTTCAGAGAAAAATATTTTTGTCTGTGAGAATTTTGACATTTCGACTCCAAATCACAGGAAGTATGTACTGAAATTCCATTATAATGCCCCACAATACCAAAAACTCTCACTGTGCATGCCTATTGTTTTGAAGCTAATTTTTAAAACCAAAACAGAATAATGTATTACATTATATTTATGTCCACAGATTTGGATGGGGACAAAACAAAGTAGACACTACAAGCTGATTCTTGTCAAACAATGTATTATCCTAATAAATAAAAAGTGTAGGTTGGAATTACCTTAAAGTTAACAACATATTTAGCTAATCGTTGAACATTTTTGAACTAATGAAGAGATAAAATCCATCATCTTCATTTCAAATGTGATGTAACTAAGGCTTAGACTCAGGGATCTGTTTTTTCGAATTCCACGACGATAGAGCTGGCACCACAGTCCTAGGTCTAGTGGAGAGAGGGGAACTTACTAAGAGATGGATATCAGGCAAAAGTTGGCATCAAACACTTGTAAATTATGACTCTTGGGAATAATCATGGGAATCTTGAATGCTTTCTATCTTGCCTTTCATCCCTGTGAAAATCAATATGGATTGCAAGAATCCATATTACAACAGAAACAAGGGGAAATAAACTGCTAATCATCTAGGGGCAGAATTTCTTAGGAGTTCTGCTTGAAAGGTCAAGTGGCCTGGGTGGGGAGAATGGGTGAAGGGGGGAAAGAAAGGGTTTAAAACAACTGTATTCAGAGAAGTAGGATTGTCTGAAGAGCAGATGAGCCGTCCTGCCATGACTCCTTCTTAATCTCTTGCTCCTCAGGCCAATTCTTTTTAGGACAAACTGTCTTCAAGGGTCTGGAATCACCCTGAACCCCTTACATGGAGTATGGAATTTGGATCCCCTGTACTAGGATAGTTGGGGAAAATAAAATCTGTTTCCTGAACAAGGTGGTTTGAACAAAATGGGTGGGGTAATTTCTTTATAAGCCAGAGAATTATGGATTTATAGCCACTATTACATTTATCATACCTATTTTATGTGAAACATTTTATATGATGAAGTCAGTGAGGACAAGAGCATGCCTTAGAGTCAGAAGGAAATATGTTTGGGTCCAGGATCTCTTCCTTAAAAGCAGACTGACCCTGGGCAATTTTTGAAATGTATTTGACACTGTTTCCTTACCCATAAAACTGGATATAAAAATTTCTGTCTTTCAGTGGTGAAATAATGAATGTAAAGAATTTATAATTAAGATTGTATAGAAAGCATATATTATTTATTGTTTATATCTTCCATTTGTTCCCCAGAAAAACAACCGAAAAGATAAAGTACTTTAAATTCATCATTGATTGAGCTGTTTGATATTATTTTAAATAACATTCAAATAAAACATAAGACTTCATTTGATTTCCTTTCTTGAACATACAGGATACTTTATAATCTGCTAGTAACAAGTCTCCCTCATATTTTAAATATTCTTAAAAACTGAGAAGCCTAAACTTTAGTTGTATCACATTTGAATTGGTGATGATGATTCTTATTCTGCCTTTCTCACAGGGTTTAGGGAGGATCCAATTAGGCCAAAAATGTAAATATACTTGGAAAAATATAAACTAGTAATGTATGTTTAAAATTTTCACTCTTCAAATTAGGTTTACTTTAATGCCTACAAGACTACCTTAGGGAGACTGTTTCAAAAAGGTGAAGACCAGCCAACTCAACGGAAGAAAATATTTGGAATCAGAGAAGGGTTTGATATCTGGTATATATGAAGACATGATACAACTTGACAAGAAAAGAATAAACAACCCAATTATAAAATGGACAAAGATACAGACATTTTTCCAAAGAGCAAATACAAATGGCTAAAAAAACGCATGAAGAGATGTTCATCTTCATTAGCTGTAAGGAAAATGCAAATCAAACCTACAATGAAATATCACCTCACACCTACAAGAATGGCTGCTATTAAACAAACAGAAAATTATAAATGTTGGAGAGAACCTAGAAATACACAGAAGTTAGAGATGGGTAAATGGTTGCCTAATTACCTAAGGAGGTTGAACTTAAATGTATGGGAATGGATAGAAGTGATGGCAGTTTATTATCAGGTTTACAATTAAAATGACCATATTAAAGGTGGATATGATTGTAAGGGGTTGTATAGAGCCCTGCATCTCACTGCTTAATGCTACAAATATAGATAAATTTTGGCATGAACCATTTTAAAGGTATGAATCTTGTACAAAGAGTCAATAACAGAGGGCTATTGGGGAAAAACTACTATTGCATGCTATGGCCTATGTTAATAGGAAGACACTACCAGTACCACATAAATAACGGGGGGGGGGGGGGGGGGGAGACCAGAGTTAAGGAAGTTTTGATTTTCTCTTTGGTAAGAGTATATTTATCTGTTATTTTTTTCTTAGTGGCAATGGAAGGTGTCTAAAATTGAGAGTGATAATTATTAGTGACTCCAAAGTCAATGATTGTACAACTAAGTGAAAATACTGTGAGACATTGATTGTTTATTTGGACAATATCCATGATAACAAACTGATGCAGGTGACTGAAGGATACAATGACTGAGAAGCAGAAAGTTGAACTGTGGTATATACATATGATAGAATATTGTGTAGCTACAGAAAGGAATGAAGTTGTGAGGCAGGCAATGAGGTGAATGAAACTTGAGGACAGTATGTTGTGTGAAATAAGCCAGAAACAAAAGGACAGATACTGTATGGTCTCTTTTGGAGAATACTTATAAGAAAGTAGGGGCCTAGTTTGTAAACTCTTAAACAGTCACTTCATTTCTGAGTTTATGAGTTATTTCTGGATTCTGAGATGCTGTGCTCTATGTGTAAAACCTGGTATTTCCCTAGAACTTTGGGTACCTGTGTGACATCTAAGACTCAGGGTTGGCATTCTGCAGCACTGGAAGTCAGCATTGCTACATCCAACAACTGTTAAACATAAAAAGAGGTCAGGCTTCAATTAGAGATAAGAACAAAGCAGATCTAGGTGGAACTAAGGTAAATTAGAATACAGGGTAAAGGATGACAGTGTCTATAGTTTTGAACATCACCTACTTGTATGAGACCAAAGGAAGAGAGCTTTATTTTGTCCAAAACCTAAATTTTATGTAGCACACAATCTAACTCAATCTGTCTGGATAGTACAACCTGAGCACACAAAGCCCAGAAAGGGGATGTTCTAGTTTGCTAGCTGCCGGAATGCAACACACCAGAAACGGATTGGCTTTTAATAAAAGGGATTTATTTTGTTGGTTCTTCAGAGGAAAGGCAGCTAACTTTCCACTGAGGTTCTTTCTTACGTGGAAGGCACAGGGTGATCTCTGCTGGTCTTCTCTCCAGGCCCCTGAGTTCCAACAACTTTCCCCGGGGTGACTTCTTTCTGTATCTCCAAAGACCTGGGCTGAGCTGCAAGTGCTGAGATGAGGAATGCCAAGCTGCTTAGGCTGTGCTACATTGCGTTCTCTCATTTAAGCACCAACCAATTAAGTCAAACGTCACTCATTGCAGCAGACACGCCTCCTAGCCAATTGCTGATGTAATTAGCAACAGATGAGGTTCACGTACCATTGGCTTGTGTCCGCAGCAACAGAACTAGGTATGCTCACCTGGCCAAGTTGACAACTGAATCCAACCAACACAGGGGACAAAGGCTTGTAATTCTGTATAACTTATATGTAATGCCTGGATACATCCCAGAGTTTGTTGGGCAGATAATTAAACAATATTGGCAAAGTCTCTTGAGGGATGGGAGAAAAATATGGAACTATCAAACTTTCCTATCTGGGAACCCACTCATAATTTCTCAAAAAATTTTGACTCCCAAGTAAACAGGTCAAGCCCTTGAGCTTGATGCTTGCTCTTATGAAACTTATTCCTGTATCAGAGAAGCTAAGCTTACTTAGAGTTATGCCTAAGAGTTACTTCCAGAGAACCTCTTTTATTGCTCTATAGATTTTCATTGTCTCACTAAGCCCAACTTTGCAAGTAAAATCATTACCCATCCCCCTATATGATGTCCATGGGTGTGAGTCTCCTTGGCAACATGGGACATGACTCCCAGGGATGAGCCTGGCTCTGGCATCATGGAATTGACGATGCCTTCCTGACCAAAAGGGGGAAAAGAAATGAAACAAAATAAGTGGCTGGAAGAGCTCAAATAGAGTCAAGAGGCTATTCTAGAGGCTACTCTTACACAAGCTTCAGCTAGTTATTGCTAGCTGCTATGGTTTGCCAAACCCCAACTAACGTATTTTTAATTTTAGAGAACACCTAGAACTGTATCTGAAATCCTACAAAAGTTGCATGCACTAAGTTTACTTCTCAGAAACCTAAAACCTACAGATGGTTCCTAGGCCAGATAAGCCCTGAAACCCAGATGTGTCCATCTCTCCAAGAACATCAACAAGTTCCATCCCACTATACCATATTGTCAACAATCCTTCTCAACATGAAAAAAATCAGAATCGGCATGACCCAAATATTCCTAAAGACTGGGAGAAGGATTAAAGAGAAGAAGAAGTTATAACAGAGAAGTTAGGAGTTAACAAATGTGTATGACCATTGAATCATTATATTGATAGTTCCTTTTTATCTCCAATGTATTAGAGTAGCTAGAAGGGGAAACCTAAAATTATGGAGCTGTAACCCACACCAAACTTTAAAATATGTTTGATAACTACTTGTTAAAGCGTACTTTGAAATTTGCTGCTTTTTTAATATATGCTATTTTTACAATAAAAAAATGTTAAAAAAGAAAGAAAAGATGACCGTAATAAAAGGAGTAGGGGGTAAAATATAGTTGAGGAAGGATCCTACAATGCTATACCTCTGTGTAAAGTATCTGCCATCAATGCCCTCATTAACCCATGATTGTATTCTCAATTCACTTTTCATTCATGACCAAAATGTCCTTTAGAACTGCCACAGTGTTATTTATAACACTTAAACTTTATATCCAATCCCAATGGTCATCCACATTATATATGATTATTGGTTTTATACTTTACACGTCTGTAGATTTTCACTAGTCTTAGTGATGCCACCATTTAAAGACATATTCCAAATATAATTTGAGTACTGGTACTGTTTCAAATGTAGAAAGGATTCTAAATCATTCTTTAGAATTCTTATAGGATTCTAAAAGAATTCTTATAGGATTCTTTTATTAGAATTACTCTTCCTCTGACAATTTACCTATATTAATAGTTATATATGAAAACCTGGGTGGAATTTAACCAGAAAGCATCCCTAACATAGAATTTTACCTGTGAAGTTATTCTTGCCTTTTATGATACTTCTCTACATAATTTTAAGTAAAAACTCATATTAAAAACTCAGTAGGGGGCAGTGCAATGGTGACTCAGTGGCAAGAATTCTTGCCCGCCGAGCTGGAGACCAGCGCTCGATTCCCAGAGCCTGCCCACGCCAAAATAAAACAAAACAAAACAAAAAAACTCAGTAGGAATTTAGAAAGCAGGGAGAAATAATTACTTAACTCATCATAGGTCACTAAGAACAAAGAAGACTTATAGCTATGTTTACTTTTAATTTATTCTTTCTTGACCCATATTTATATTGAAGTATAGCACACGTGATTAAAGTGCACAGTTATTGCATCATTTGATTAATTACCCCAAATTGAATACTCAATGAAATTGTACCCAGATAACAAAACAGAGCATTATCCTCAGGCCCCCTGCCAATTGCCCTATCCATGATATTGCTCAGAGATAGTGACAACCCTCACTTCTCACGCTGTAGATTTCTTTCACCTTTTTTGAAATTTACATAAACAGAATGACATATTTTTGTGTGTGTGTGTGTGAGAGAGAGTGCATGTGTGTGAATTCTAACAATATGTTTATGATGTAGAATATGTGTTTCTGCATATAGCAGGGGTTTTTTTTCAATTTTATTGTAGTATAGTAGATTATTGCATAATTATACCACAATTCATTTAAGCATCTTACTTGTTGTTAGTATTTTTCAATATGAGCAAACTATAAGTAAAACTGCCATTAACTTATGCTTATATGTATGTATTTCTGTCTTTTATATACCTAGTAGTAGAAATTCTAGATTTTGTGATACATTTATTCCAATAAAAGAAATAATGGCAAAGAGTTCCTCAAAGTTGTTATACCAATTTACACTCCCACCAGCAGAATGTGAGAACTGTTCACTTGTTTATTAGTCATTTGGAGAGTTTCTTTTATGAATCCACTGTCTATGTCTTTTACCTCTTTTTTCTGACATTTTTTTCTTTATTGATTTATAGGCATTAATATTATTATCATTTGAATTATTCCCTTAATGGTTATATGTATTATAAATATTTCTCCTCCTTCATGGTTTGCTTTTTAACACTCCAATTAGGTCATTGGATAAATAGAAATTCCTTTTTTTTATAACCAGAAGTTTTTGTGAGTTTTTTCCCCTGTTAAAGAAATTTTTCCCTACTCCAAAAGCATAGGAAAATATATTCATGTTATCCTCTAGAATTTTGACTGTTTTACTATTCAAATTTGGATCTATCATCCATCTAGCTGCATTTCTTTTCAATATGTAAATATAGTTTATCTACCATCCCTTAATAAAAAGTCATTTTTATTCCTTTATTGTTATATAATGCCCCTTTGTCTTCAATCAAGTATTGATATACACTTTTCTCCTCCCTGGGCTCTATTCTGTTTCATTGATCTGTTTTTCTTCTATTGCAGCAGTGCAGTACTGTCTTACTTATTTAGCTTTCCAATAAATCTTGAAATTGGGTAGAGTATAAACTCAAATTTGTTCTTCTTCAAGATTTTTTTTTCTGTTATTGGTACTTTTGATTTCCATATAAATTTTTGGTTACCATGTCTCCTCATGACACTAAACAACTAACAAACAAAAATCACTTACTGGGATTTAGGGTGAATTTTTCTTTTCACAACATTTCTTCCTCTGCTCTGAGAAAATAGTATATATTTCCATTTATTTAGATCTTGTTTCATTTTTCTCAATAATATTTTATACTTATTGGATAGAGGTTGTATTAGCTACAATTCTCCAGAGAAACAGATGCAGCAGGAGATAGTTGCAAATATAAAATTTATAGAAGCATCTCACACAACCTTGGGGATGTATAGTCCAAGATTTATAGGGCAGGCCACAAGCTGGCAGCTCCAATGAAGGTCCTCAATGAACTCGCAGGAGAGGCTGGCTGGCTGAAGCAGAAAGAATGACTGTCTCTTATGAATCCTCCTTAAAAGGCTTCTGGTGATTAGATTAAGCATCACTTACTGCAGAAGACACTCCCTTTATCTGATTGCCTTTGCAACACGCTGCCAACGTGGTCATGATTTAAGTCCATGAAATGTCCTCACAGCAACAGACGGGCCAGCACTTGCCCAACCAGACAACTGGGCACCAGCACCTGACCAAGATGACACATGAACCTGACCATCACAGAGTTCTTGCACATATTTGGTTAGGTTGGTTCCTAGACACCGGATGATTTTTTGGTACAATGGTAAATGGTATATATTAGAAGTTCACTTTTGATTAGCTTATTGCAAGTAACCATAATGGGGTTTTATATATTGCGATTGTATTCAATGAGCTTTCCTCACACCTTTATTAAATCCAATAATTTATAGATTATTTATTTCACAAACACATCATCTGTAAATAGAAACACATTTATTTACTTCCAAGTATTTTCACCATTTACTTATTTATTTGCTTATTTCATGACAAGAAACTCCTGCAAAATGTTGACCTGCGATGCTAATGATGAACATTCTCATTTCATTCCTCATCTGAAAATTAAAGCTTTCAATATATCAACCTTAAATAGAGGTTTATTGCTACCTTTAATTCTATCATCTATCAGAACAAGAAAGTTGTTTTCTATTTTTAATTTAATATGAAGTATTTTTTTTAAAAATCACTAATGGATGTTGAATTTTATCAAATGTTTTTTCTTCATTTATTTAGAAATTATTTTTATTTATTTTTACATGGAATATTACATTAATCAGTTTAGAATATAAAATTTTATTTTTGATGCATGTATTTCTTTATATATCAATGATCAATTTTATTAACATTCCTTTAAGATATTTGCATCTATGATTAGGAAAGATAAGCCAGTAATTTACACTGACAGATTCAGGAATCAGGTAATACTGACACTACAAAACCCACTGTGATGAATTCTATCATACTGTATTCTCTTGAAGAGCTGATGTAAAATTGGTGATATTTATGTAGTAAAAGCTTGGAAGAATTTACCAATAAAGCCATCTGATTCTGGAGACTATATTGCAGGAAGATTTTAAAAACTATTCCCATGTTTTTAAAAATATAGATCTAGTTACATTTTCTATTTTGTCTTGATTAATTTTGAAACATGGTGTCTTTTTAAGGAATTTAGTTATTTCATTCAAATTTTCAAACATCATAAAGTCGTTCATGATTTCCTCTTAAAATCTTTTGTTTTATTGATAACCACTCTGTATACTTTATATTCCTGATATTGGTAATTGATGCTTTTTTTTATTAGTAAGTCTTCCCAGGAGGGTATTGATTTAATATAATTTTTGACTTTCTAAATTCTTTTAATTTAAATCTGTTTTTTATTTATTTCATAATCATGTCTTTATCTTTTCCTTGTAGTTTACTTAGATTTAATGCGTCCTTTACCTAATACACAGTGGTAAAGCAGAATGATTTTCAGTCTTTTCTATGTCTCTATATTCATTTAAGGCTATAAATAATCTTTATAAATATTACTTGACCTACATCTCATGAGTTTTTACATTTTTTCACAACTCATCTTTTACATAATTATTTTCTTCAAAATATCTTTAAATTTTTGTGTTCTTTTTTCTTTGCCCCATCAGTTATTTTAGGCTATTTGGTAGACATGTATTATGTAAATACCATAGAAGTTTTCTAGTTCCAATTTTTATTGCTGATTCCTAGCTCTATTCCATTATAAGGTGAAAATATATTCTGGGCTTTTCCTTCTAGTTCTGCTAATTTTTTGACCCATTGTTTCAGGCATAAATGTCTTCCAAAGTATTGATCTCTTTTGTAATATGAAATTATCATTCTTTATCTCTAGGAAATCTTTTATCCTTAATGTCTCCTTTGTCTGACTTGTTTTAGGTACATTAACTTTCTTTTGGTTATTTTCAAGGTATATATTTTATCTTTTCACTTTCTGTACCACTATATTTAAGGTGTATCTTTTTTGGTAAGTTAGAATCATTTTTATTTTACTTTTATCTCTTTTTTTCTATTTTTTCTTTTATTTGGAGTTCCTGGTATATTTATATTGCATGTAATTACAGAAACATTTTATTTTAAACTGGTCTTCTATTTTTCTTTTTGTGCTTTTATCTTCTCTTTTTTTTCTCTATTTTTAGTCTTTTTTTTTTTTTTTTGGACCTGGGTGTACAAACCCTGGTTTTAAGAGATTTTCGTCTTCCAGATGTTGTTACTTGTCTGAGTTTTTTTGTGATGACAAGCATTATCTTTGGATACGTGGTTCCAATGAAGGAATTCTGTGTAGCCAAGAAAAATGCAGCTGAATAAATCTGTATTCCCCAAGACATTTAATGCCATAAGCATAACCAGAAGATAGAGAATACTCAACCATCAAATAACCTATATGAAAAAAGTAAACACCAAATTCCAGAGAACCATCTCTCATGCTTTCATTGCACAAGTATACATGACCAGCTACTGGGAAGACAGGAGAAAGGATTTAGCATGTCAATGATATTGATCTGAATTCACCACCAGAAAAAGAAAATGCATGCTAAGTGTAAAGATACTGAAAAGGAGACCAGGGTAAGCAGGATGCAAGGATGTAATGACTCAGGGGATGAAAAGATAAAAGGTAAAAAGAATGGAAAAAGAACCCTTTGGAAATTGTTCGGTGAAGGAAAAACAAAAAGGAGGACATATGGGGGGAGTTTATAATCTCTTCAGATAAAATTGAAGGACACACAAAAGCTACCTTGATAATTCTTCAAGAAAAAGCCACCCAAAAGGAACCCTTGTGTTAGAACATTGGCAAGAGATATTGCTCTTGATCTAGGAATCTTATAAACCACCCAAACCATCAGTGGTATCCACAGAGATGTAGAACCATTGCAGTCACTATCTACATAATATAAAGAAAACAAAAAATTAGAGCCAAACTATTTAGCTGATTACCTCCACCAAGTAATCAACAATGAAGCTGAAGTAAACTTTAATCTAACCATGTAAGCTAAATTAAATATTCTCATACAAGTATTATGAAATATTCAGAAAAAGAAAGAAATATTTTGAATCAGAAATTTTAAAGCTACGAACATTTATGGAAAACAAAACAAAGAAATGAAATTTTATTGAATTTCAGAAAGAAACAGAATTAAAGTTGGCAAAATTATATGATAATAAAATATCTGAGGAAGAACAGGTTTGATTGAAACCTTATTAAAGGCAGACTTTCAATTTCATGTCAACAAGAACTTGGAAATTGTCACTCCTTTCCTTACAAATAAAATCTGGGCAAACTGAAAATAAATTATTTTTTTCTTTCATCCATTACAGAATTGATATGGTAGGACAAAACAACATCATAAAATCAGGAAGAAAGAGGAATTCAGACTCACAACCAAGATCAGTTTCCCCGAAATGGAAGCTTCTCTGGAGATATAAACTCATAGAAACACTTCAATAGCATTTTGCTGAATTGCTGTTGGATTCATGTGGATTGCCATTAGTGTGAGAAATCCCTAGGGATTGCACTGTTAGGGGCCCTTAAACTTTTGAGATTTTTACTTGCAGAAACCCCACCAGGCTCTCACAGTGAAGAGCCAAGAAAGAACCCTTTGTGGCTTTAGCAGGGGTAGGGAAAATGTAAGCTCATGAACTATTCCCAGTGTATTCTCCATACTACCCAATAAAGGACTCCTCAGGGAGAAAGACTGTACCAGGGCCTTATCCCCACTTGTGGAAGGATATTTTCTACAACTCTAGCCCTCTCAAATCTCACTGTCTACCTATGGTGGGGAAAGGGATATAAAATA
Source organism: Tamandua tetradactyla (assembly GCF_023851605.1). Classification (NCBI taxonomy): domain Eukaryota; kingdom Metazoa; phylum Chordata; class Mammalia; order Pilosa; family Myrmecophagidae; genus Tamandua; species Tamandua tetradactyla. The sequence goes on along the minus strand of NC_135329.1, from coordinate 44,012,424 downwards.
AACACCTGTGATGGACACAATCTATACACACAGACAACTGAAATAGTCAAAATAAACATAAGCCTATGGAATGAGTCCTCCCTCCCCCCACTCTCAATCAGCACACCAGTATGACACCAAACTACAGATCCAGGAAGCTCACAGAGCACCAAGTAGGCTTAACACCAAACAAAACAACTATGTGTGGGTATGTCATATTCAAGCTACAGAACACCATAGATGAGGAGAGAATCATGAAAAAAGTCACAAAATAAAAACAATTTACCTATAGAAGAGCAAAGATAAGAATCACGGTAGACTTCTCATCAGAACCTGTGAAAGAATGAAGAGTGAAGAAAAATATTTAAAGCACTGGAAGAAAACACCCGAAAACCTAGAAGTCTACATCCAGTGATATTTCTTCCAAAGTCAAAAATGAAAAATAACTACTTACTCAGTCAAACAAGAATTGAGGTAATTCATACCCCACATAAGTTACCTGCCAAAAGTGTTAAAATAAGTTATTTTGGAAAAAGTAAGAGGTACAGGTCAGAAGCTTGCATCTTCTTAAAGAAACATAGTCAGAGAAGAAATAAAAGGTGAAATAAAATATTTTCCTTATTCTAAATCAATATGAAAAATAATTGTTTCTTTAAAGTCATAGTATTAACAATGTATTGCTAATTATATTATATGGATAAGTGAAATGTATGACATCAATGTCAAAAGAGTTGGGAGGGGGTGTACAGGTGGTTCAGTGGTACAATTTGCCTTCCATGCAGGAGACCCAGAGATCCAGTTTTGACATGCATCTCCCCATGAAGAAAGAAGTTAGGAGACAGAGTTGTGAATACTCTGTTAGAAGACAGCTGCACTACAAAAGAAAGGATATGGTATCACTTAAAATGACCTTTGATTTAATAGAAGTGTATAATGCAAATTCTAGACTAATGCCTATGTTTTTAAAAGAAGTAAAATTTATATGCTGAGATCATTTTTTCCGCTAAAAAAATGTATTATCTTATTTTCCATTTTGTTTTCAAGAATTGTACTGCAATGTACCTAAGATTAGTTTTCTTCTCATTTACACCCTATAGGCTTTATAGCATATCTTGAATATTAGATTTAATTGTTTTGAACAGTTTTTGAAAATTTTATTCAAGTATTGTTTTTGCCCTTTCTCCCTCTTCTTTCCTTTGAACTCTAAGATGAAATGTGTTAGACTTTTTCACGATTTCTTATATCATCATATGTTCTCTTTCACAATTCATTCTATTTTAGCTCTGTGTTCAGGGGAGATGCTATCTTCTGATTAGCTTCAGGTTCTCTAATCTTCTCTTCAGAGTCATAAAATAGTCCATTAAACTTATCTATGGAATTCTCAATTTTTCAGTTCTTCATTTTGTAATTGTGGTTATTTCAGAGTTTCAGGTTTTGGCTGAAATTCTCCATCTTGCCAACCAATTTCTTGGAAATACTTATCATTTATTTTTAAATCTGTATCTTAGGTGCCTAATATCTGGATTGTCTAATGCTTGGTTCCAATTCTTGACCCTTATAACTTGCTAATCAAGTCCGAAATTAGCTTGATATGAAGTGAAGAGACTATCTGGATTAAATAACTCTTCAAATTATAGCCCAAATCAATCATTTAATAGAGACACAAGTTTTCACTTTCACACTTAATGTGAAGGGGAAAATATGTCTTAGCAATATTTTTAAATAAAGACCTAGAACTATTGGTTGATGTAGCTGCATTATGTGATGATATACTTGTCTTTCGTTATTTCCTTACAAAATGACTAATACAAACTTTGAATGAGTTCATGTAAGCACCGGACAAGGAGTGAGGGGAGGGAGCAGAATTAATCTATGGTATTTAGTGCCTGCCAATGCATTCTTGAAGTTCTGTGATCTGTTATGAGGAAAAGACATAATATTAAGGTATATAAAGTAAAGAAATATTTTGACCTTAGGAAAAAATATAGAACATATGAGAAATAAAACAAAAAAATTAGCCTCATGAACAGATACACTTATCAATAGAACAGCTCAAAGAATACATACATCGCCTGGAAAGGAAATGATCTCTTCATCAATGAAAGTACTCGAAACTTATAATGTTATAGTGATGTTTCAGTGATAATTCAAGAGTTAGTTAAACTTCTGCAATACACGTTGTTGAATTTGGACACAACAGTTCATGTTTGTCATATTTATTCCTCTCTTCTTTCTCTTTCTCCATTTTTTCTTTCCAGTTTTCATCCCTCCAATCCACATCACTCTTTTTTCCTATAACACATGATTTTTGAAACAACTGAGATATTTCACAAGCTGTGTTTAAATTGCTTTCTCAGATTTCAGTAAAAATGTTTTAAAATATTTTCATAACCAATGTCCCATAAATACAACTCCCTCTAAAATTTAGGACTGTATACTTCCTTAAATTTAGACAGTATATTAAAGTTAAAAGTTGACAGGAATGCACAAATAGGTAAACTGATAATTCAGAAGTCTCTCTTGATTTCTGGCATAATGTTCTAAATTTATTTTCATTTAAAAACTCTCTTTTGAGACTGCCAGGATTTTAATGAATTTTGAAATTTTTATGATCGAATTTGTATACAAAATATATGAAAACAACATTTTTGTTGAATTTTGAGAAGATTAATGGGAAAATAAATTGTCTAAAATTATCTTTTAAATAAGCTTTATGCTGGTCAATAAGTCCTGGACCAACCTAACTCTTAGCAAGCTCAAGAAATATTTACAACTGTCAAAGTGAAAAACATGAAAAATGGGAGTTGTAATCAATATGTCATCTGCCAGTTTCCCATATAGTTTATAAAGTGTCAAAGCTATATGGCCTCTGATAGATTTCCTCAGTATGAATGTATTTTTGTTTTAATTACCATAACTACAATAAAGAACTTCTTATGGTTGTTATGGGGATTCCAATTAAGATGAAGAGAGTTGTTTTACTTGTTTCCTTTTTTTTTTTTTTTTGCTCTGATCAAGACTACAAGTAATCAATATATAATTTTCCATGCTTCTCATGGCTATTTCCACAGAATCAATAATTTTCCAAGTGTTGCTAAATAACATGAGTTCCACTATTGGAACACAAGTATCAGTTATGTGAGTGACAAACATTTATTCTGTTCACATTTTAAGGCTAAGGAACAGTGTGGTTTCCTAACCAGGAAATGAATATATGCGGGGAAATCACTTAGCCTCTTTTATGTAGTTTTCTATGCTCACCCTTTTCCCACCATCCTATATTCTCCTTCCCTCTTTAGAGTTTGCCAGTGACACAGTAGTACCTCCTTTCTTGTCCCTCAAGCCCTTCACCCAGGAAGATAGCAACAGCTGTACTCTACTATTCTACCAGCAATCTGTAATTGCAAAGTCTTTGCCTGCAAGTCTCTCTTCTCTCTCTTTCTCATCATATATATATATATATATATATATATATATATATATTACGGACAGAATTAATGTATGTGATCCCTCCAAATTTGTAATTTCTGCCCCACTCTCCTTGTCCCCTCAGATGAGCAAGTCTATGTAGCTTTAAAGACAGGAAAATGACTGTCATACAAGGGTTAAGAAAGGCTGCTCTTTTGAAACAGAAAACTTGAATTAGGGTTTAAATTTTAAGAAAACTAGTCTTCATATTACATTTGATAGTGGAATAATGTGAAGTAAAAGAAAAAACATATAAACAGGGGATGAATAATTTTTGTGCCTAGATTTCCAAGAAGAAAAAATGGGAATTATATTAGAAAATTGGGTCAGGAAAGAGAGAAGAGCTGATTCTAAGTACCTGCCAAAATTCTAAATTAGCTTTCTTTTTTTTCTGCCAGAGAGTGAATTTAACATAGATATATAAACCTAGATATACAGACCTCAGTCCATTTATACCCCTTAATTAAAAGCCTGTGTATAAAGGAAATAAAATAAGAAATACTACTATTGCATAAATAATTTGAAAACCAGTACTAACCAAAACATAACAGATTGTAGAAGAAAAGGAAGCTTGGATTCTTTCATAAGATAAATTAGGGTGATTGTAGTAAAAACTGTCTCAAAAAATAGAAGAAAATCATAGCCATCTGGCAGGATATGATTTAAGGGTATTGTTGCAGTTAGAGCTACCATAAAACAGTTTAATGTACCCCTTTTTTACAAGTATACGTCATGGCTATATGAAAGCGCTCTTATTAGGATTGGTAGAACTCTTAAAATGATGAAATTGTGTTTGTAAATTTGTAGAGGGAAAAAAATGAAAATATGCTCTTGTGAGTTATATGGGGAAAAAGTAATCTTAAAATCAAGAGGGAGAGTTTCTTTACCTCATTTTGTCTGCATTGTTCAGTTTTAGGCTGTCTTGGTAAGGTTAATAACATATATTTACATTAAACATCTTGCATTTATTTTCCTCCTTTATTAATATAAAATACTATATGACAAGAAAGCAAAGTATAGATATATTCTATGTCAGCTAATAATAAAAGACAAAACAAATGATTATTTTAGAAAATATTTTTTAAAACATCAAACTATTGTATACAACTTAGGGTAGAAGATTTATGGACTGCTTATTGAATGTTTAATGTTTGCATGTTTTTTTAACATCTGTCATTTTGTAATCTTCTAGTATAATAATGTCTCTAAAGACACAGATGAAAATGAACTTGGAATGATCATCTTCTCTATGATAAAAAAGGAAGCTGACTTTTTAATTCTATCTTTTGACTAATGATACTAATCAGTAAGCTCTAATTAAAAGACCAAGTAAACTGAGCAAAAAGTAGTGAGATTTATTGTTGCTGTTGCTGTTTTTCTGGTCTCCTGAAGCCAGAACCTAACCCTTTAACACATTAAGTTTCAATGAAAAAGACATAATTTATAATAGATAAAGAAAAGGGAGAGGCCCTTTAATACATAACTCCAGATTTTTATTTGGAGTAATGTCAAAAGTGTTCTTGAGATAATATGATTTATTTATCCGCACTTCTTATTTCCAATCCTCCTCTTTATGGACAAATTTGTTTCCTGATATGGTCAAAATATATTACTTTGTTAACTATTGTTCTTGTGATAATAATACGATGAAAGTCAAGTTAGTTATTCTTGTGACAAATATAAGGAAATGTTGGTAATAGAGTGTCTTGGTGAATTATTAATACAGAGCACACTCTTAAATCTCAGAGATTCTGATGTGAGGATATGGACTCAGAGTTGTTATAAACTGAGAATGAGACATTATCTTAATGAAGTTGCCAATTAAAAATAATGGAATTCCACTATTATAAATCCTGATCTCCTTGTTTATTCAGAGAGGTAGAAAGTGTATATGCAAGTGTTTTTCAGGTAAGCACTAATGAAGAGCACAGGTTCTGCAAAGCAATGTAGAGCAGGGAAATTTCTCATGAGGAAAATGTGATTGGGATACAGTTCATTTTAATGACAGGGATTGATGGCAGAGTGCTGTTTTGGGAGAATATGCTACCAGGGTTAAATCTGAGTGATATATATTAGACACAGGGCACCCTTTGCCAGTATTCCATGTCACTCTGATATGGCCCAAATATAAAAGTTTTTTTTACATTTTTTATTGTGAAATATAACATATATGCAAAAACAGCAATAAATTTCAAAGTACATTTTAACAAGTAGTTACAGAACAGATTTCAAAGTTTGGTATTGGTTGCAGTTTCATTATTTCAGTTTTTCCTTCTACTGCTCCAAGACACTGAGACTAAAAATAAACAGCAATACTCATTTGTTAAATCCTAGCTTCTCAGATATAACTCCTCCTTCTCTTTTGATCCTTCTCCCAATATTTAGAGATATTTGGGTTATGCCCATTCTAACTTTTTCATGTTGAAAAGGAGCATTGACAATATTGAGGATAGGGAAATGGAATTGGTTGATATTCTTGAAGATATTAGCACCTCTGGGTTTTGGATTTATCTGGTCAGGAATTATCTGTAGGTTTTAGGTTTCTGAAAAGTAAACTTAGTGTGTGCAACTTTTGCAGGATTGCAGATAAAGCTTTGGGTGTTGTTTAGGATAAACAGGAATGCTTGTTGGTTGGAGTTTTAGCAACCCTTGGCAATGAGAAATATCTAATTAAGCTTGCATAAGAGTAGCTTCCAGAATAGCCTCTAGACTCTTTTTGAATTCTTTAAACCATTTATTTTGTTACATTTCTTTTTCTCCCCTTTTGGTGAGGAAGGCATTGTCGATCCCATAGTACCAGGTCCAGGCTCATCCCTGGAAGTCATGTCCACTTCGCCAGGGAAATTCACACTCCTGGACATCATGTCCCATGTAGGGGGCAATGATATCACTTACAAAGTTGGGCTTAGAGAGAGAGAGGTCATATTTGATAACAAAAGAGGTTCTCTGGAAGTAACTCTGAAGCATAACTATAGGTAGGCTTAGCTTCTCTGCTACAGAAATAAGTTTCCAAAGCACAAGCCTCAAGCTCAAGGGCTTGGCCTATTGACTTAAGTGTCCCTAATGTTTGAGAGAGTATCAGGGCTTTCCCAGGTGGGAAAGTTTAATAGTTCAGTGTTTTTTCTCCAGTCCCTCAGGGGGCTTGCCGATACTTTTTAATTATCTGCCCAAAATACTCTGGGATGTATCAAGCTCCAAGTATAATGACTTCCACATTACCACCAGCCAGATTGGATTTTTCTCCATTTAAGTTAGTCTAGTATCCAAATGACACAGATATTAAAAGGCAGTTGTGGAAAGTCCCTTTAGAACAGGAACTGCATCTTATTTGCCTTTATTTCCCCCATAAGCATAGCAGTTCACCTTTTTGTTAAATAAAAGCTGAGTCATACTTTTTAGTTTAAAAAATTATCTTTAATTAAATAACTCTTAAAAAAGATTAACAGCTTTTACTAAGAAATAAACAAACAAGATAAAAAAAGGTGGTTGTGAAACTGATAATACCAACATTTTATGATTCTATGATTCTATTAATGGATTAATAGTTGCCTTTATATAGGTCTTTTTTCTTAGTAAAATGAAGGGGAAACTTTCTGGCAATTTAGGAAAATAGATAACTGGAAAAAACAACTTCTGTTAGAGAATGACTAAAGATCCTATATATATATATAATATTTAAAATATCAATCAAATGTGAGGGTAAAATGAAAACATTTTCAGATCCACATCACCCCAAAATTTTTCTTCCTTTTACTCTTTCTCAAGAAGTTACTAAACAAGCGTGCTACCAAATTAAAAGAGTAAATCCAGGGATCAAGGTTCCCAACACTAAAGAGAATCCAAGAGAAGCTTCCAGATGATGAAAGATTTTAGAATGGTAACCGAACATCATGTCTGCAAAGCAATCATTCCAGATACATGCCAGAGGATAGAGGGCCCCCAGAAGGACATTTCCAATACAATTTGACTATATGGCAAGACTTAAACTTTTGGAAGAGAGTTTTGGATCAATTAATGATAGCCAAATAAACATTAAAGAGATTAAAAAAAATAAGAACTTGAAAGGAAACAAAAGACTATACTAGAAAATAAATATAATTAAAGAATATTACATGGCTCAATCGTGAATTATATTCTCATTGTTGCAAAGTATTAATATTGAATAATTTTCTACAACATATATTATGCTATAACTATATGAGGAAAGTAATAAGGGAGAGTAGACCTTGGAAGAGAGATTAGGTGAGGAGTACAAATGTGAATTGTTATCTTTCGTGATAAGAAGTCAATAGATATCTAAAACTTAAAAATCAATAGTATCATATGCATATTACTTAGAAGTGTGGAGATATAGATGCATACCTGAAGATATAATGAAAACTAAAAAGTGGTTGCCACTCGTGATGACATTCATGGGAAGAGAAGAAAAACACTGTAGATTGGCTCATTAAACCAAATTTCTGCAGGTCCAACACAATTACTACTAGCCATATGTACTTTTGAGCACTTGAAATGTGCCTAGTATATTAAGGAAACAAATTTTAAACTTTAATTAATTTTAATTAATTTAAATGCGAATGAGCACATATGCTAGTGACTACCCTATTTGAAAGCCTAGAAGTTTCTTTTTAACCAGATGCACTAATAGAAGAGATGGCTGAATGGAAAGATGGACATAAACTTGCATGCACAGCATGAGGTCAGGTGGGTAGATATTTGAAAAAAATCAGTGAAAAAGAGGAAAATTAGTGATAAAGAGGTTCTAGAAACCTTAAAGCACAAGTCCAGAGTTTGAAGTTATTTGTGCTCCATGTAAATGGTCCCCAAAGGGTGCTCTCCACAGAGAAGGCTCTCAATAATCAAGAAGGCACTACAATTCATTCTACAATTTTTTCCCATAAGCCTACTACTGGAGACCATGGTAACTATGTGTTCTAGTTTGCTAGTTGCCAGAATGCAATATACCAGAAACAGACTGGCTTTTAAAAAGGGGAATTTAATTAGTTGCTAGTTTACAGTTCTAAGGCTGAGAAAATGTCCCAATTAAAACAAGACTATAGAAATGTCCAATCAAAGGCATTCATCCATAGAAAGATATCTTGGTTCAAGAAGGCCAGGTTCAGGGTTTCTCTCACAAGAGAGAAAGCAAATGACAAACACAGTCACAGTTGCTCTCTAGGCTGGAAGGGCACATGGCCAGCATGGTGTCACCTACTAGCTTTCTCTCCTGGCTTCCGATTTCATGAAGCTCCCCGGGAGGCGTTTTCCTTCTTCATCTCCAAAGATTGCTGGCTCGTGGACTCTCTACTTCGTGGTGCTACAGCATTCTCTGCTCTCTCTGAATCTCTTTCATTCTCCAAAATGTTTCCTCTTTTATAGGACTCCAGAAACTTATCAAGACCCACCCAAATGGGCGGAGACATGTCATCACCTAATCCAATTTAACAACCACTCTTGATTGGGTTACATCTCCAGGGAGATGATTTAATTACAGATCCAAACATACAGTATTGAATAGGGATTATTCTGCCTTTATGAAATGGGATTTTGATTAAAACATGGCTTTTCTAGGGGACATACATCCTTTCAAACCACACACCATGGTACTAGGGTAGAGGCTGTACCTATGTCCAAAAAGATTGACTCTTCCTCCCCATCCATGGTCAAGAGCATATTGCATTTGCTACCCACTCATTCTGCAAGCCACAGACAACACCAGTAATAGGCCAATTATACTGGAACTCCTTCATATTAGTGGAGGTAGTTATTTGCCATCATTGAAAAAGCCATAAGCTAGATACCTTCTCTGCTCACTATGCTTCTTCCAGTGACACTAACTAGAGGACCTCCTGATTATTTCATGCATCATCATAAGCTGACACATAAAATTGCTTCTGACAAAATAACTCATTTTATAGCAAAAAAGAAATATTGAAATTTATCTGGTCATGTACCCAATTATTAAAGTCATCCTATAATTTATCATCCAAAACAAGCAAATTTTGAAAACAAAAGGTAGTGTTGTTAATAATTTTTTCAGAGGAGAGGATTTTCCCAAGCTAGCCAGAACGTGTAGTTGTCCAATCTGTTTGTCACAAGCAGCTGGCATTCTGGGGTGGTGAAATATCTATTAACACAAAGTTATAGTTCACATATAGTCCTAAATAGGAGACAATATCTTATGAGATGTTTTGTTGACCTATGGCCACCCCATACCCATGACCAGTATATGGTACTGTTTCTCCCAAAGCCAAAATATATGGGTCTGCGATCAAGAAGTCAACATGGTGGGAGATAGACCCTGTCTTACTATACCTAATCCACAATGCTGGTCGCTCCTGTCCTTAGATCTTCAGTCTCTGCTGAGTTACAGGTATGAAGACTATCTGTGCTCACTAATTGTCCCTTGTTTCCCTATGATTTATACCTACTCTTACAGTTATATTGGGGTCATATGACAAGGGTTTAGACAATAGGATGTGGAAAGAAATGATGGTAGTCCAGTTTCAGGTGAGGCACTTAAAACATCTCACAAAATATTCCAGACACCTGTCTAATACTGAGACAGCCTTGGTAGCTACAATATTCTATCTGGCATAGCTGTGAGTTGACAGAGGTCTATTTGATCCAAAATCAACTGTGAGATGAACCAGAAAATGGATTAGTCCACTGAAATTTCAGGCTTTTTCTATTCCATTAGGTAATATTAATTAACCTCACCAAAACAATACCCAAACAAAGAATGCTTCAATCAGGGCACACAGAAATTATTCCATTGAGCTAGAAATTGAAACTGCTATTTTGGCTATTGTGGTCTTTATACGCCACCAGGCAAACAAAATAAAAAGGACTGGTAGTCTGGCTAGAGTAATTAGCAAGAGAAACAGAATTGCTGTTGGACAATAGGAACAGAGAATCATCTCTTCGTACCCAGAGTATCCTATGGAGTATTCCTAGTACCCCTGTGTCCAATCATAAAAGTCAGTAGAAGACAGGGGAGGACCATAGTGGCTCAGCAGGAGTTCTCACCTGCCATGCCAGAGACCCGGGTTCAATTTCCAGTGCCTGCCCATGCAAAAAAAAAAAGTCAATAGAAGACAACAAAAATCTCATGCAGGTAAGACCACCTAGAATCAGACCCCATATGAAGTTTCTGTTTACCCTAACAAATAAAGAACCTGGAAAGGCTGTGGTACCGGCTGAGGCAAAAGAACATGGACTGGGTAGATGTGAGAAGAGATTGTATGTACCAGTGATGGCCATATGACCAGTTATACACATGAGGACTATAGTAGCAGATGATATTCTCTTTCCATGCATGACCAAACTAGAGGAGGAATAAACATCTCTCAGAAATAGATACACTGACTGATGAGGTGTTGGTTTCTTACTGTAAGCAAAATTTTGCTTGAACTAAGATGCATATTTTAAATAAAATGGGGGCATATTTTGTTACCATTATCATCGTACGGGAGTTAAAGCATAGGAAAAAAAGGGTGATGCATGGATCTTGCTATTCAAATAAATGCAATGGGGGGGATGTGTATTTCAACTTCTTTCTAATGTGTCTTCTTCTACAGCAGAGGCTAGAAAGCTAAAAATTACTCCTAAAACCAGAGTTCCAGAAGTTATTTGGGTATTGCCTATCAGATGCCTTCTTATGTGTCTTAATATTGGAACTAAATGAGGCAGAGACAGAAAAAGGACGTGATGTATCATTCTGATGTCACAGAAACAGTATGAAAGCAGATTGCTCTGAAGTCTTCTCCCTTCTGATTAAGTTTGTTTATTGTGGCCGAGACAGTGAGATATAGGTGAGTGAATGTTATTCCTAAAGTCTTGACCTAGTCATTGTACTCCCAACCCTTCCAATGATTTTGCAAGTTTGCTTTTTAAACTAGCAAGTGACAGCCATTATCTGCATCTGAACCCTTATCCACAGAGTGGAATACCAGTGTGTTTTAATATAATCATTATAGAATTATGTGACTTTTAAACTACATAATTGTATTATTTTGATAAAATTAAACTTTTAAGAAAACAATGTAAGACTCTTATGCTACAATTACTTTGTTCAAAAAATTAGTCTTGGTTGGACATTTATAGTTGTCTTAGTTTGCCAGGTTGCTATAATAAATACCACATACCAGTTGATTTAACAACAGGAATTCGTTGCCTCACAGTTTCAGAAGCTAGAAGACCAAAGCCAAGTTGTCAGCAAGTCCATATATTCCCCCAGATGTCTGTAGCACTCTGGTGCTGGGTGGCTACAATTCTTGGGGTCTCTTGGCTTACATCTCTTACCTCCTGTCACATCGTGATCTCTCTCATGTCTACTTTCCTAGTTTATGCTGACTTCTGACTCCTTTGGCCTTCCCTGATTTATTACATCTGAATTTCTTTTGCTTATAAAGGACTCTACTAATAAGGATTAAGGTTCAATAATAAAGATTCAGTTGTATCACACCTTAACTATTAATACATCTTCAAAGAGTCATATTTATAAATGAGTTCGCATCCACAGGAACGTGGATTAATTAAAAGTATGTCTTTGCTGGGGTAGACAACTAAATCTACTATAATCGTCAACCTAGACACACTGGTTTTGGATGTTTATATCAGCGTCACTTAAAAATTATATGAAAAAAATACATTTTATAAAATTTGAAAGCCAATTTCAAATACTTAATCAAGATATGAAGACTGCGAAAAACATACACTAGGATTCAAGATGAAATGACAGATTTGAAATTATTTAGAATGCATTGATCATGAAGCCTAAAAAGAAGATTTAAAGACTGAATTTCATTTGAAAATATTAAATCTAATCAACAAATGAGAGTGTAAGTTAGAGCATGACTTTTCATTTGATATGATAAATATTAAGGGGATTTTATCCATTTTATACTGACATGATTTTTGGTCTTCCTCTCAATGTCGTAAGAAAAATACAAAACTGGAAGCATTGATATTTTTGTTTGTTTCTTTCGGCATGGAAGAATTTATGATGTTTTTCAATTTAAAATTCAGTGGGAAATACTAGTGGTCAATGAGAGGGAGTGGTGAGGGTTATGGTATGTATGAGTTGTTTCTTTTTTCTTTTTTAATTCTTTTTCTGGAGTTATGTAAATGTTCAAAAAAATGATCATGATGGATACACAACTATGTAATGATATTGTGGGCCATTGATTTTATACCATGTATGAAATGTTTGTATGTTAAGAATATCTGTGTTGTTTTATTAATAAAAATATTTTTAAAATAATTCAGTAGGAAATGGTACATTTTCAGTAAAGAATACCCACTCATATAGAGTGTTTCTTAGGACTATATAAAATAGCTCTATTTTGTTCCCTAAGGAATGTCTAACTACCTTGCTTATCCTAGCATAAAAACTTAATCCTGTTGGTAGGTTTGTCAGTCCTAGGATTCTCTACCATATTCTCAAACCTCTCAACTGAGATGATAATTCTGGTTTTGTTTAAAAAAAAAAATCTAACTTCTTGTACAAACAGAACAGGATTCCACCAGACTTCTGCATTCATGTTGAATTTCTTTCTAAAAACATGTCTTCTGTTATAATCCCTCTTCTACTATAAATTCCTTTATTTGTTCTCTAATACCAGTTACTATATTTTTTATCTTCGTATTCCAATTTTCATGTTTTTATAAACACTCCAACCTTCTATGTTCTGTATTCTTTTCTACGACAGCTCAAGTTCTATTGTCCAAACCATTTTTCTTTTTGTAGCTAAATCATTCATTGTAAACATCTCACTGATTCTTGGATTCAGTTCTTCCCCATTTTTAACAATGTCTTTCTGATTATTTTGTCTTTACTGTCATGAATAACAGACATAAAGAGGTTCTCTATTTTTAATCAAAGATCACTCCTCCTAGACTCCCACTTCTCATGACAGTCATTTTGATGAGTGTTATGGTTCTTTTCTTCTTTAAAATTCAAGCCCCCAAAGCAGGTTTACTCTTTCTTTAAGTCAGTCTAATGTAAAGAAAAGGGAAAAAGACACCTCCTTTTAAGAGGTTTTATGGCTTTTATTGCTGGACTCTCTATGGCAGTTTATGGACTGTAACAACTTAAGAAGTTGACATGGCATAAATAATTAATATTTTAAAATAGTGATATAATTCATATTTAGACATCTTTTAGATATAGTAAAAAAAAGTTTTGATACTATTCTACAGTTTGTAAAGCATTTTCACATTATTTCCATTCATCAAAGTCATATAATAACACTTTAAGTCAGTTAAGAAAATCATTATTTTCATTTTAAAGATAATAAAATTGAGGCAATAATAGCTTATTTACCCTAAAAGTCATAGCTGATAAGCCTCAATCTCAAGACATATACCTTTTGAGCTGAAAGTGAAAACTTTTGTCAGTAGGAAAAACCAGATACAGGAAAGAATTGCAAGCATTCAAAAGGGAACTTGACCATCAGAAGCCAGGTAAACACCCCACATGATAGACAGACAAAATTCCTAGGTCTAAGCGAATTGAAAGATCAAAACTAAAATAATAGGCAAATTTAAATTATAGTTAAGGCAACACAATATGTATTCAGAGTAGAGCAGTGCCTAGACATTGGAAAGGGGTACTAGCATGTCTAAAGACAATAAATCTTAAAAGATACAGAGACACGTAAAGCGGTCAATTTAACATCCTGAAATAAATAAACTCTGCACAAAAGGGGTTCAGGGTATATTAACAAGGGGTAGGACTCCCAAAGGGAGCCAACCTTGTTGCAAAGCCAAGGACTGTACTTCCTAACATTTCTTTCTAAGATCTGAAGATACTCTGGGTTGTTGAGGTAAAAGGTTAAAAAAAATCAGTTTCCCCTCAGTTGCTAGTTCTGATTCTTTGTTAATGGCTACTTAGAGTTCTGTGCTGAGAAGAATTTTGAGGTGAATCCTTAACATCAGATTAACATTGTTCACTATGCATGGAAATGTGTTAATTACAGGCAGTATATTAGCCAAGTTAAGTGGAAGCTGGTTATAGTTATACCAGGGAAGAGTCAAGTGCCAAAGTGAATGAAAAATTCTGACACGCATCAAATAGTGAATACATAATCTCCTCCAGAGTAGAAAGAGAAGCGTAATCCATATTAAATGCCTACTGTCTGGTAGACATTGTGCTATATGCAATGTGTAACGCTCACCATAAAAACAACCTATTAGGAGAAAAATTGGAACCTCAGAAAAGTAATTGATTTGTGTGAAGTTACATGTTGGTTGAGTTTTATCAAGGAATAGATGATCACAGCTCCTTTAATCAACTAACCATCAGGTATTGTATTTACACTAGTTATCTGCTGAAGTCTCAGCTTTGAAATATTTGCTGAGGAGGTTACAGGAAATATATGAGACATGCCTGATGAGTTTTCAATCAAATTTAAAGGATAAAGCTTACTAACATTAAATAGCACAAAAACTAGGAAGAAATAAATTATAAATTGTGCTTTCCTAGATTTAAATGTTCCTTAAGCATTCCTGGAGAAGGTAAAAGACTGGAATCTGAAGTACAGTCTTGAAATATGATTTACACTTGATAATATTGGGAGGGCAAAGAGAGGGCATTCAAGGGAGGGCAAAGATAATGTATAAATAACCAGAGGGAGAAATACACATTGTATGTGTAGGAGACATAAAGATACTAGTTTAACTAAGGTTGGAACCCCAAACTAGAATAATGAGGCAGAAGTCCATGGAGGAGAATGATATGAAAATATTCAATGAGCATTTTAGAAGTATGAGACTTGATGGAGTCAGTAATGCATTTCTCTTTCTTCAACATTTTTATTGTAAAATATAACATATATACAAAGCAAAGAAAGAAAAAAAGCACTAATTTTCAAAGTACTCTTCAACCAATAGCTACAAAACAGACCTCAATTTGTCATTGACTACCATTCCATCTTTTATGAGCTCCTGGGACTTGAACAGAGACTCGATAAAGGCTTCTTGCACTAGGTTTGTCATCTTGGAAAATATAATTCCCAGAGGGTTCCTAGGTCAGATAAATTCTGAAACCTAGAGGGACCAGCCTCTCCAGGATTATCAATTGATTGCATCCTCCATCCTTCAATGTTGACACCCCTTCTCAACGTGAGTCACAATGGCATTCCTCAGGGATCCCTAGAGTATAAGAAAGTAATTAAGGGAGAGGGAGGAAGTATATCAGAGAAAATGGGATTTAACCAATGAGTATGGCTGCTGAATCACTATACTAATATTCTAGTGTTTTGAAGAGCTTGAAGGAAAAATCTGGGAATGCATTTCTCTTTATTAGGGAAATATTATAATGATAAAAAAAATTTAGAAGTATTTCTATCAATGGTATTTAGGCTTCCTGTTGAATATTGTCCCTTCTCTCTACTCTAGCTGCCAGAGATTTAGTTAAGGCCCTCACCATTCCTAACTTATTGTGATATATTAGATGGTTTATCACTCTTTCTGTACACTTCATGGGAGAGGCATAATTCCCTGATCCTTGGTTTTAGGCTTGCCTATAGGGCTTTCTTTGGTTAATAAGATAGAGTAGCCATAATACAAACAGCCTCTTGAGATAGGCTTGCATAATTTTGCATGCCTCTTATGCTTCTTCCAGGGCCAAGAGAAGAAAGAAATTGTAGTTTCCACCAACAAACCCAGCAACCAGTGGTTTGAAGCTGAGAGTTGTCGAGCTGAAACCAGACTAGACCAGCTGACCCTCTGTGGAACCACAGATTCACGAAAATACATGATGGCTGTTTGGATGGTTTGGTAGACAGCATTTTTATTATGCTAAAATACCCAGCCAATTATGATCTGCCCAATATCATCAAAATGAACCTCATAAAACCAAAATCTGAACATGGCAACATCCTATTAATATTCTTTAATTATATCATTGATTTACAGGACAAAGTAGGAATTCCTGAATATAGCATTTAAAGGACTACACCGTCCAGTCTTTTCCTGCTTTTCTAGCCATACTTTTTATCATTTCACCATTCATACTTTACATTTTATTCATGGCTGAACCACTCACCATTACCCCCAACACGCCGCGTTTCTTCTTGTTTTTGACAAAATTTGATTGGTAAAAAGGATACTAATAATATGAGTTGGCTATTAATTTGATGTAGGTGAAATGGTTATATGGTAACAGGTGCTTTGTTAAGTAAAATTTAGGCATATGCTGAGCACAGACTGAATATCTTCTGCAGCCTTCCACAGAAAAGGTGGTGCAACGGAGATATGATATGATATGCTTTCAAATCTTTCATTCAGAGCCTCCACAGACTTCAGCGTACCAGTTCAGAAAATGAGTCAAAGGTCCACCAGGAACTGTGATATCCAGAAGTACTCTATAATCTCCTAGGACACAAGTATCTCAACAAATTAAAATTATGCAAACTTGAAGAAACCATCTGCATTATGGAGGGAACAAACACTTGTGTTTCTTTCTTTTTTTTAATCTTATGCAGAGGGCTTGATGGACAAGGGCACAGAAAAAGAAAAAAACAAATGGTATAATGAACAGTCACTGGGCTGTGGTGGGATAAAAGAGGAGTTGTTTATCACTCTGAAAAGGTAGCTTTTGAACTTAGTTTGAATAGTTACTTAAAACCAAGTTACCCTCTTTAGCAAAACAGCAGAACAAAGGAATGAAAAAGAAAATGAGATGTCCTTAAGCTGTATCTAATACCTGAGTTAATACTTAGGGCAGCTTGTACTGCGTACCCATAGAGAACATAGACATTTTGTAGAGTTCAAAGCATGACTGCCGCCTCACCAAAGCTGATCTGACACCTCTGTTCCTGTGATTTCCATCTGTCCTTGGTACTGATCAACCCTGAGCACACTGTGTAAGCAAATTACTCTTTGTGTCAAGTAAAACATCTGGCAACAGGTGGGCCATGCCTTTTCTGTCTTGGAGGAAAGAGTTACTTAACCAAAGTCAATTTGTTCTCTGTGTTTATATTAATGATTTATAATCATTATGCATCTGCTTTTATAATTATGTGTGACCTAACCGAATGCTCCAGGAGCTGCAAAGTAGTATTCCTAATAAATAAGTACCCACAAATAAACTCTTTTGTGGCAAAAAAAGGGAGGTGATAGGCTGATGTAGCCAAGGTGCTTACTGGCCCTACCCTATTCTCTTCCATTCATAAGCAGCTGGTCTTATAATAAGATGAACAGGTACACTAAACATTCAGCTGTGTTTCCACCTGAAAATTAAGAGAGAACCAAAATTTTGAGAATGTAGTAAGATATTATGGGATACAACTCTAGGAATCAAAAGTTGAAGATAAAGTAGACTGTCTAACAATTTAAAGTAATGACTCATGTTTACATTTTGATTTTCTAATCCTCCAAATATTGGGCTTTCCTGATTAATAATTATCACTGAAGTTAGTAATTTTACTAAACTGGCAACGGAGATACCTACCTAACTGTCGAGGTCCTTCTAGACACTATCAGATTTGAATAATGGTGTTTCAGCATTAATTAAAACAACCTTACTAAACAAAGGGAAATCATGAGGCTATTTCATAAGGTATACCAAGAAGAATATGGGTGGATTTTTAAATGGCCTTTTAGAATGCCTCTTTGGCTTGCTGCAATCAGGAGTAATGGTTAATGGAAAAATCATAATGGGCCTATGCAAACTGAACCCTTTTCCTTCAATAAAAATAGGGTCACTTGGTCAAGGAAAGAACCCTGGAATGCTGAAGTGCTGAGGCACTGGCTGTACCCAACAGGGGAGCACAGAAAGTTGGTCGAAGGAAATTATTGTGTCATTCCACTTAGATACAACAAAAAGGTCACTTGTGTTCTGACCAGAAAAAAGTGAGTTCTTTCATGGACAGTTGAAAATAAATTAATTCTAAGAAAATCTGGCTCCTGATGAGGAAAGATACATTTCATGTATCAAACTATGCTAAACAAAGAAAACAAAGAGTGGTTCCAAATGTGAACCCCAGGTAGATTATGCTAAGGAATTTAACATCAGATCAATATTTAAAATATCTCACTATAGCAAGATGAAGGAGTACATTTTCTAACATAGTTTTTCACATTCTCTAATAGCATTTAAGTACTTCTTGCACTTAAAATAACATTGAAAGTCAGTGCATCAATTACGGTATTTAGAAATATGTTTCTCTATTATTTATGGTTTTAATGCTTGGTAAAATTACCATATAATAATGCCACCGAAACCATTATTTATAGGGGAATCAGTATTTATAGCTCAGATACCACTGATTTCTCTTAACTGTTATTTGGTTTTAAATTGACTTCAGTTTGCAGGGTTTGATTTACTTCTCACATGAACAATTCTAAGCCTGTGTGCTCTGGGGTAAGACCTACTTTCTACAAATAATATGCCACTATTATAGTTGGATATTATTAAATTTATAGAAAATTATTTAAACTCCAAGGTTTTTTTTACTGTTTTGTTTACATGTATTTATCTATCCAAAATGATTGCTCCAGATTACTCTTATCAATAAAACTAAAAAGAAAAAGAAACAATCACTGTCAACAAGGAAAAACTTGAGAAGGCAGTCTTTAACAGGACAAAATCTTTGAGGATTGATCATAATGAATAATTTAGGAAAAAAACAATTGTGTAAATACTAATTAGGATGCAATTCAACATATTTATTCAAAGAGAACGCTCAACAGTATAAATAAACTTGAACCCAGCTCTAGAAATCATTGCAAAAATTTACCTAATGCCAGGATGAGGCAGCTGACAGTGACATAGCACAAGATTTTCACTAGATTCAGTATAAATGTTAAATTCTGGGTGGGTAATGCTGCCACAGACTCATAAAGAATGTTGGTCATATATTTTAGAGAAGAGGTGGAGCAGCAAAAGCCTGCCAAAGCACCTAGCAAAACACTAAGATAAATCCTTAAGCACAGCAGCAAATGTCTGTGATGATGAAAACTACAGAACTAAACTTGCACAAACACTAAAGTGGAAGTAGTAAAAGGAACCAGACAAGGTAGGACAAGACATTATCTTAGGAAGCAGATCTCAGCCAAAGGTTTAACTTCAAAAATGGTCTAGTATCCATTCTTAGAAGGTAGTCCATGCTGTTTATTCTAGCCATTACTTGGATTGGATGGAGTTCTAAATTGAGTGGGTCAGTGACACAGTGGGGTCATGGGAAATATACAGAGATGAATGCATTGTTCTCCAAGATTAAACATGTCAATCAAGTTCTGAGGGGAGAAAGATGGTATTAACAGACATTTACCAACATAATTTCCTATAGAAATGATCCAGGCAATCAATACTTGATCAAAACATAGAACTTAAGAGTGGGAAAGAGGTAGTGTTAATAAAGATGCGTGTGAGCCAAAAAATTCAAAACAATTGAATTAATGTCCAAATTAATGATATTATAATGGGTTTGAAACAATGCAAATACTAAATATGTGAAATAAAAGACATAGTAGAAAATATGTTTTAATTTATTAAAAGGCTCAATCACTTTAATAAGAATTGAGAGGAAAAACATAAATTGAAGAGGAAGTTAAATATTTTTGTCATTTTTACAGGGATAGTGACATTTTAGATAAATAAATGCATACTAGAAGAATGAATATAGCTTCTTAGCGTTACGGAAAAGGCATGTTTTAAAACAAAAAGAAAAAAGTTTGAATTTAAAAACAAGATTAATTAAAAAGACAGTATAGTCCATTGAAATATGTATTTCAAAAGAGGATTTTTGAAGATGTTATTCTTAGTTAAAGTGTGACCCAACCGAATGAGGTTGAGCCTTAATCCTATTAATGGAGGGTTTATGAAGAAAAAACCATATGGAAGAGCAGAAGCAAGAAGTCAAGGAGCCCAGAAGAGAAAGGGGATGAAATCACCATGTGGTGAAAGCCAAGGAACGCGAGGGATTGCAGGACACTCAGAGTGACAGTGACCGTGAGAGGAAGCAAACCTGCCTGTCTCCAAAACTGAGACAGTAAATTCTCATTTTTTAGGCAAACTCATTGTGTGGTATCTGTCATAGTATCTGGGAGACAAAGACAGAGCACTAAAGGAGCAAATGTGTCAATACTATGATATCTTTGAAAGTATTACTTCCTCTAATAAAAATAAAATTCTCAAGTGCATTCCAAAAAATACAATTGTTTTAGCTTGTTATGTATGACAATAACATTATATTGACATTGAAAATTTAAATGTAAAATAATGTGCCAAGACATGCCTGGAAATTGCTAGCAAATGAAGAAAGAACAAA
Organism: Tamandua tetradactyla; assembly: GCF_023851605.1. NCBI lineage: Eukaryota > Metazoa > Chordata > Mammalia > Pilosa > Myrmecophagidae > Tamandua > Tamandua tetradactyla. The sequence continues at coordinate 43,991,698 of NC_135329.1, read as the reverse complement.
TGGCAATGTCTTTGCCTCCTACTGCTATTGTAGCAAATTACCACAAACAGTGGTATAAAACAAGGTGTGCCAGTTTGAAACTGTGTGTACCCCTGAAAAGCGATGCTCTTTAATGCTGCATCAATATTGTTAGGTAGGATCTTTTGCATTAAGTTGTTCCCATGGAGATCTGACCCACCCAGGTGTGGATGGGACCTTTTGATAGATGGTTTCCATGGAGATGTGTCTCCACCCATTTAAGAGCGTCACTTACTGGAGTCCTTTAAAGGGGGACTATTTTGGAAAAACTTCAGAACCAAAAAAGAGAGCCAACACAAGTGATCCAGGCATTTGGAAACTCACAAAGTAAATGCCCTGGGAAGCTGTTTGATACCAGAAGCCAAAGACCCCAGCAGATGCCAGCCACAAGCCTTCTCAGCTGACAGAGGTGTTCTGGACCCATCATAACTTCTTGAGTCAAGGTATCTTTTCCTGGATGCCATAGTTTGGACATTTTTATAGCCTTATAATTGTAAACTTTCAACTTAATGAATTCCCTTTTTAAAAGCTACCCCCGACCTCTTTTGTTGCTCAGATGTAAGCTCACACTCTCTAACCCCAACACTACAAGTGAAATCATTGCCTTCCCTACTATATGGGACATGACATCCAAGGGTGGACATCTCCCTTGTGGTGTGAAAAATGATTCCCAGGAATGAGTCCAGCCCTAGCCCCATGGGATCAACAATTCCATCATGACCAAAAGGGGGAAAAGAAGTGTAATGAATAAAGTATCAGTGGCAGAGAGAGTTCAAAGAGATTCAAGAGGCTACTCTGGAGGTCACTCTTACTCAAACTTCAGTTAGACATTGCTACCCATCATAACTTTCCAAACCCCAACCAAAACCATTCCAGCCAATCCTAAAGAACACCTAGAGCAGTATATAAGATTCTTCAAAGTTCTATGCATCAGGGTAACTTTCCAGAAACCTACAACCTCCAGATGGGTCCCTGGACCAGATAAGTCCTGAAACCTAGAGGGCCCAGCCTCTCCAGAACATTAGATAGTTCCATCTCCCCACCCCATATTATTGACAGCTCCTTCTAACATCAAAAAGTTATAATGACTGTAGCCCAAATACCCCTAAATTGTGGGGTAAAAATATCAAAGGTGATAATGGAGTTATACAGAGAAGGTAGAGTTTAACAAATGAATATGATGGCTGAATCATTAAATTGATATTTCTTTTAATCTCCAATATCTTAGAGCAGCTAGAAGTAAAAACCTAAAATTGTGGAATTGTAACCCATAGCAAACACTGAAATCCATTCTACAACTAATTTTGTGCTGTGCTTTGAAATTTATTACTTTTTTGTATATATGTTATTTTTCACAAAAAAAGAAAAAATAGTGATTGTGATAAAAAAAAATACTTTTTCCTTCTAGCTATCTATATTCTGGAGCAGCTAGAAGGGAAAATCTGAGATAATGGTATGGTAGTCCATGACAAACTCTGGGATCTGTCATGTAACTACTTTGAAAACCATTGCCTTTTTTCTTTCTTTGTTTTGTATATATGTTATATTATACAATAAAAAAGTTTAAAAATAAAAAAATAAAAGCCATTCCAATTCTGGTATATATCATTCCATCACCTTTTACCAAATGAAAAGAGATTTAATATGGGAGAAGTGGGGTGCTGCTGCAGTTTGCAAATAACAAACATGTTTGAATGGCTTTTTAAATGGATAAGAAGAAGATTCTGGAAGAGTTGTGAGAATCTTTATAGAGAAGGCCCAGAATGCTTTGAAGAGGTGTTTCATAGAAATATGGACTTTAAAGATGCCTCTGATGGAGCTTTGACAGAAATGAGAAATGTATCATTGCAAATTGGAAAAAAGGTGACCCTTGTTTTAAAATGGCAGATAAATTTCACCAAATTAAGAATGGCTGTTCTTATTTAAATTTAAAGGCATTGACTTAGCTGAGGAAATTCCCAAACTAAATATGGAAAATGCAGTCAGGCTGCTCCTTACAACTTATACTGAAATGCGACAGGAAAGAGGTAAGTTAAGAACTGAACTCTTGGGTACAAAGAAGACAGAAACTGATGGTCTGTAAAATTCTGGGCTTCCATAAAGTGGGACCCCAGGGAATAGGGCCCCATGTGAGGATGTAACCAAACATGAAATAGTCAGTCATTACAGGATGTGGTAGAATTGGAGATGGAGTTATCTAGAAAGGATTTATGGAAAGTCCTATTGTCTGAGGGTTATGGTTCCTGTATACTGCTTAGAAAACCAATAAGAGTGTTGCAGAATCTGTATAATGGAGTATTTACTGCAACTATGAACTAAAAGGGAGAGAAGAGGGCAAATTGAAGGAAAAATAACTTCAGAGGCAGAACCAACCATGGAAGCTAAAGTCTGAAGTCAGGAAATCTCGAACCAGAAAAACAGACCCACCCATACATCTGGAGAAGGTGAGTTTATCCAGGAAGCAGAGGGCAGGTCTTCTGCATCATTATTCAGGAAGACTTTCCATGCCCCAGGCCTAAAAGAGGGTGGAACATATAAACCAGGGATAGGGAGTGGAGGCGGTAGCCTGGTGATCACCTCATTGTTCTGAGGGGGTTGAGCATAAGAGATGGCAGAGAGCCAGGGTGCTGCCCCAATGTCTGGAGAGGGTAGCACTGAGAAAAAGGTGATCCTCCCAGCAATACCCAATATTGCAACCCTCACCCAGCATTTTCAGAAAGTAGGGCAGCTGCATAGGCCCTTGGAAAGGGTGGGACTGCCATTTTCTAAAGCCTGATGATGAATGCCTTTCAGACTCTGAAATCCAATGAAGTTTGCCCTGCAGGTTTTCAGAAATGTTTTTGTCTGGTGAGCCCTGTTTTCCTTTCAATTTCTCTGTATGGCAATGGGAACATGTATTCTATGACTCCTCCCCCTCTGGTAGCAGATAACTTGCTCTGAGTTTAACAGGTCCAGGGCCAGAGAAGAATTTTGCCTTAGGACAGACCATGCCTGTAGTTGACTTCGATGAGATTTTGTACTGTTTCTGACTTTGTATTAGATCTGTATTGTTACTGAAATGGTTTAAGGCTTTGTGATGCTGTAATGGAATTAATGTATTTTGTATATGGAAAGAACATGTCTTTTTCTTGGGATCCAGAGGGTGGAATATGCCAGTTTGAAACTGCTGTATACCCCAGAAAACCCATGTTCCTTAGTCCTCATTCAATATTGCTGGGTGGGATCTTTTTGATTAGGTTTTTTCCATGGAGATGTGACCCATCCAGTTGTGGGTGGTACCTTTTTATTAGTGGTTTCCTTGGAGATGTGCCTCCACCCATTCAAGGTGGGTCTTAATCTACCTACTGGAGTCCTTTAAGAGGGAACCATTTTTGAAAAAGCTTCACAGCCAACAGAGCTGAAACAGACAAGAAACATTTGGAGATACAGAAGGTAAATACCCCAGGGAAGCCTTTTCAAACAAGAAGCCAGGAGAGAAAGCTAACAGATATCATCATGGCCCTTCACTGCTGACAGAGAAACTCTGAACATTATTGGCCCTTTTTTGAGTCTAGGTATCTTTCTCTGGATGCCTTACTTTGGACATTTTTAATGGCCTTAGAACTATAAACTTACAACGTAACAAATTCCCTTTATAAAAACCATTCCATTTCTGGTATATTCCATTCTGGCAGCTTCAGCCAACCAAAACACAGGCAAATTATCTTATGGTGCCACAGGGTCAGAACTCCAAAATAGCTCTCATTGGGCTACAGTCTCACCTAATCTCTTCATTGTGCCCTCTGTGTGACTGAATACTCTGAACTATTAATCCTTCTGAGGCACTAGCAAAAGTTGTCCAATTGCATCCTTGGCCTTCTCTCCAAAGTATGCTTTCCTGACAGTGAATCTCCTAATTTTAGAGAACTGTTTCCTTGTTGCTTAATAGTTCTTCCCTCAATTTATGTTTTTCTTCTCACATTTTAATATGAATATCAAGAAGAAAATAGGCTGCATCTTCACTTTGCTTGGAAATTCTTCAGCTAAATATCAAAGATCATCATTTACAAGTTTTGCTGTACATCTAACTATGGAACACAATTCAGCCTTAAGATCTGTTTTTTTTTTCTTACAAAAGACTACCTTCCCACCTCAATTCCATGGTAACCTCTAATCTTCTATCTCTCAAAGTTTTCTATTTCTAGTGCTTTTTTTTTTTTTTAACATGGGCAGGCACCAGGAATCAAACCCGGGTTCTCTGGCATGACAGGCCAGCATTCTTGCCTGCTGAGCCACCCTGGCCCGCCCTCTAGTGCTTTCTTGTAAGTGATATCATTCCATTTTTGTTCTTATGTGCCATGATTATTTCACATAGCATAATGTTTTCAAGATTATTCCATGTTGCAGCATATCTCATAGCTTCAATCTTTTGTATGGTTGAATAATATTCCATTGTGTATATGTACAACATTTTGTTTATACATTCATTTGATAATGGACATATGGATTACTTCCAGCTTTTGACTACTGTGAATATTACTGCTATAATCATTGGTGTTTAAATGCCTATTTTGAAAATATGATTTACTCTCCTTGGTTATTTACCTAGAAATGTTATTACCAGGTCATATGGTAATTCTATATTCCATTTTTTGAAGAACTACCATATTGCTTTCCCCAGCGGCTGCACCACTTTATATTCCCGTCAAATGCCCTCGAGTTCCAATTTCTTTCTAACACATTATTTTCCATTTCTAAATTATACCCATCCTTGTGGATATGATGTGGTAACTTGAGCTATTGATGTGCATTCCCCTAATGGCTAATGATGTTGAGTATCTATTGATGTGTTTATTGTCCATTTATATATCATCTTTGGAAAAATGTCTATTCAAGTTATTTGCCATTTGTAAATTGTATTTGTTTCTTATTATCAATACATTGTAAAAATGTATGTATATTCTGAATATAAATCCCTTATCCAATATATGGCTAACAACTATTTTCTCCTATCTGTAGGTTCTCTTTTCACTTCCTTGATAATCTCCTTTAGGCATAAAAGTTTTTAATTTTGAGGAAATCAGATTTATCTATTGATTCTTTTGTTGTTCATTCATTTGCCATATTAAAGAATTTGTTGCTAAATCCAAGTTATGAAGATTTGTTCCTACATTATCTTCTAAGAGTTTTAAAATTTTACCACATATTTAAGTTCTTTTATTTTTTTCACATGGGCAGGCACCAGGAATTGAACCCAGGTTTATGCATAGCAGGGGAGAACTCTGCCTGCTGAGCCACTGTGGCCCACCCAATTTTTAAGTTCTTGATCCATTTTGAGGTGATTTTTATATATGATGTGAGTTTTGAGCCAAACTTTATTATTTTGCATGTGAATATCCAGTTTTCACCACCACTTGTTGAAAGACTATTCTTTCTCCATGCAAGTCCTTAGTACTCTTGCTAAAAATCAACTGGCCAGGGGTGTAAGGGTAGTTCAGTGGTAGAATTCTCACCTGTCATGCAGGAAACCTGGGTTCAATCCCGGCCCATGCACTTCCCAAAAGCAAAACAAACAAGCACACAAAAGAAAGAAAAAACAAACAAAAATTCAACAAATGGTGGTGTAACAATGGGATACTCACATGGAAAAAGAATGAAATGCGATCCCTGCCATACAGGCATACAAAAAAATATCAATTGGCCATATGTAAGCTCTTACAGCAGTCACATCTATTCTGGAGTTGTACCTGTTATTTCTAAATTCTGAAATGCTGAGCTCTTTGTGTATAAACCTGGTAATTCCTGGAACGTTGCGTATTTTTGTGACACCTGAGACTCAGAGCTAGAGTCCTGTAGCTATGAAAGCCAGCATTACCCCTTATAGCAACTGTTAAAAATACTGAGAAGTGAATCAATTAGAGATATGAAAGAAGCTGATCTGGCTAGGGCTAAGGTAAATCAGACTAAAAGGTGTAGGACTATATTGGCCCTTTTAAAACTTCAACTTCTGTGTGAGACCAAAGGAAGAGGGGTTTATTTGGTGCAAAATTTATATTCTCAGTAGCATACTATGTAATTTAACTTGTATGGTCAGCTTATTCCATAGTTAAATGGAACCTTGAATAGGGAGTGAGACCTTTTTAAATTGTATAGGTTGGTGTGATGTCCCAAAACATCCCAGAGTAATCTAGGAAGAAGATTAAAAAGCACTTATAAAGTCCCCTTGAGCGAATGGGGAAGCAGGTGGAAATATTTAACTTTCCCACCTTGAGAAGACCTTATATTTGCACAAGCATTGAGGATTGCTAATCTGATAAAACAGGCCCTTGATCTTGGGACTTACACTTATGAAACTTATTCTTGCAAAGGAGAAGCTAAACCTATGCATGATTATGCCTAAGACTCATACCCAGAGAACCTCTTTTGTACTCTGCCACTTTGTTGACCTCATTTATTAGCTCTTTTAGTGTTCTTGTGGATTTCCTTGGACTTTCTATATTTATAAAATCAATTTAGGTGCCTTTTATTTCTTTTTCCTGTGTAATTTCTTATAAGTACTTATATAGAATAGCAGTAGAGAAAACAGTCATCTTTGCCTCATTCCTGATCTTAAAAGGAAGGCTTTAACTCCTTCATCATTGACTATGATGTCAGCTATGGGTTTTTCATAAATGTCTTTTACCACATGGAGGAATTTCACATCTTATACTACTTCTCTGACTTTTTGTACCAAGAAAGGGTACTGAATTTAGTCAAAAGCCACTTCTTCATCTATTCAGATAATTATGTGGTTCATCTTCATTCCATCGCTGTAGTGTATTTATCACCTTGATTGATTTTAATATTTTCAACCACCCTTCCAATCCTGAGATAAATTCCATTTGGTCATGATGCATAATCTTTTTAATATTCTGTGGTATTTAGCTTACTAATATTAAGTTAAGGATTTTTGCACTTATATTCTTAAGGAAATTGGCCTGTAATTTTCTTTTTTTATGATGTCTTTACCAGGCTTTGTTATTAAAGTAATGCTGGCCTCATAGAATGAATTAGAATGTGTTCTGTCCCCTAAAATTTTTAGAGGAGTTTGAAGATTGGTGTTAATTCTTCTTTAAATGTTTCGTAGAATTCACCAGTGAAGTCATTTGGTCCTGAACTTCTTTTCTTGTGAAGGTTTTTTATTATTATTTCAACACCTACACTTGCTCTTTTTTCTTTTTTAAATATTTTTATTGAGAAATCTTCACACACATACATTCCATACATAGTGTACAATCTATGGCTCACAGTATCATCACATATTTCTGTATTAATCACCACAATCATTTTTTAGAACATGTGCATCACTCCAGAAAAATAAAAAGAAAAACTCATACATACCAAACACCTTACACCTCCTTCTCACTGACCACTAGTATTTACATCCACACAATTTATTTTCCCTTTGTCCCCCCAGTATTAATTTATTCTTATATCCACATTTTTTATGTATCTGTCCATACCCTGAATAAAAGGAGGATCAGACACACATTATAAATATTATATCTTTATATAATCATCTTCAAGAATCAAGGCTACTAGAACACAGCCTAGCGGTTTCAGGTTGTTCTAGTTTGCTAGCTGCCGAAATGCAATATACCTGAAACAGAATGGCTTTTAAAAAGGGGAATTTAATAAGTTGCTAGTTTATAGTTCTAAGGCCAAGAAAGTGTCCCAATTAAAACAAGTCTATAGAAATGTCCAATCTAAGCATCCAGTAAAAGATACCTTGGTTCAAGAAGGCCAATGAAGTTCAGGATCTCTCTCTCAAGTGAGAGGGCACATGGTGAACACAGTCAGGGCTTCTCTCTCATCTGAAAAGGTACATGGTGAACATGGTCAGGGTTTCTCTTTCATCTGGCACGTGGTGAACACAGAGTCATCTGCTACCTTCTTCTCCTGGCTTCCTGCTTCATGAAGCTTCCCCAGAGGCATTTTCCTTCTTCATCTCCAAAGGTTGCTGGCTGGTGGACTCTGCTTCTTTTGAATATGTCATTCTTCTCTGCTCTCTCAGAATCTCCCTCCAAAATGTTTCCTGTTTTATAGGATTCCAGCAAACTAATCAAAACCCACCCAAATGGGGGAAGATATGCCTCTACTTAATCCAGCGTAACAACCACTCTTGACTAAATCACATCTCCAGGGAGATGATCTAATTACAGTTTTAAGCCTACAGTACTGAATAGGGATTAGAAGAAATAGTTTCCTTTTTAGAATAGGATTAGGATTAAAACATGGCTTTTCTAGGGTACATACATCATTTCAAACCAGCACAGGTATGTTTTGTGTTTGTTTTCATTTGTCTCTGAGTATTTTCTAATTTCCCTTTTAATTTATTCTTTAGCTCATTGGTTGTGTAAGAGTATGCTAATTAACTTCCATATATCTCTATTTTTTCCATTTTTTTAGCTTCATTTTGATCATTCCATTGTATGATTTCAATATTTTTAAATTTATTGAGACTTCTCATATGCCCTACCATATGATCTAACCTAGAGAATGATCCATGTGCCCTTAAAAAGAATGTGTATTCTGCTATTGTTGTATGAATAGTTTTACAGATGTCTGTCAGATATAGTGTGTTTATAGTGTTATTTGGGTCCTCCTTTGCTTTACTGATCTTCTGTTCAGAAGTTACATGTAGTTTTAAAGGAGCATGTATTCAAATTCCCAACTATTATTGTACAGCTGTTTTTGTCTTCCTTCAATTCCATCAGTGTTTGTTTCATATATTTTGGTGCACTGTAGTTAGGTGCATATATGCTTATAATTGTTACATCTTCTTACTGAATTGACCCTTTTATCTCTATATAGTAACTGTCTCTTGTAACAGTTGTTTTACTTAAAAGTCTATTTTTCGTGATATTAATATAGCCATCCCAACTCTTTTGCTTACTATTTGCATGAAATATAGATTTCCATCCTTTTACTTTCAACCTATTGTGTCCATGAGTCTAAGATGAGTTTCTTGCAAATAGCATATAGTTGTTTCCTTATCCATTCTGCCAATCTCTGCCTAGGGAATGGAGAGTTTAATCCATTTACATTTAAGGTAATTACTGATAAGTATTAAGATTCCTGACAGTAACATCAAAGATTGACTTACATCCAGTTTCCAGTAATATGTTCCACATTTCCATCTGAGTTCTCACCAGTAGCACCTTTAACATCCATATTTTTACTAACAATCTATTCACATCAATTTAGTTATTCTCTATGTTGATTTAGTCTTTTTTCTACCTTGCTCCTCAATTCTTCTGAGTCCTCAATAACAAATTCTTTAACATCCATATTTTTACTAGCAGTGTTTTTAAGGCAATCCAGAGTCTATATATCATGTTTCTCAAAACTCCTCCAGCCTTTAATCGATTTCAAAGCCACTATCACAGTTTTATGTTTTATTATGGAAGTGCACCACTTCCAGGTTCTGAAATCTCCTATTGTTAGTGTTAGAGGTTTAGCTGGAAATCAAAGTCTAAGAAAGTGCAACATGAACAAAGAAAATGTAACAGTATGATTGCAGTGCAAATTGGGAAATTCACAGAGACATTTTAACATGTGAACCAAAATTTTATGAAATTCTAAAAGGGCCATAGTATATTATTAGTTTATTTTTCAGGAGATTGTTCAAAAATTATTAAATACGAATTGAATCTTCTTCATAGTTACAGAAAATACCTAATACTCATCAGCAGATTTTAAGATGTTCATGGAATATCTGATAACGAAAAATAAATTTTAAAAATAGTGGAAATAAAATTCAAATGACAAGTAAAGTAAGATTTAAATAAGTAACTTAATAGCCATGTAAAAAATCTAATCAAAATAATACATTTTTAAAGTTTAAATAAATAATTAAGTACCTACTTATTTTCTACTATTTGAATTAATATCTCTCATCTCTAAGTTCTATCTTATTTTCTCCCTTTCATCAATTCTGTGGTTTCTTACAGTTAGAATATTCCAACTAGATCCTTATCTCCTCCAAATCAAAGATCAGCAGTTATTTTGCTGGTGGTGGTGTTACTTGCACCTGTATCAACTGTAATACTCTACCTACATTGATATATCAGTTTTTCCTTTCCAAAAGAAAAGAAATATCCACACTTGGTTGTTAAATTCTCTCTAAGCAGAGCTAAATATCATAGCTGAGTTGCAGTCACGTGATATACTTCATTCTTTTTGCTCAGAGTGGGGTGAAAAGTTTCATTTCATACATCATTTACACTTATATGTGTGATATCCACTGAGTTGAAGATATTAAATGCCTTAGGAATAAAAACATTTCACTTATTTTCATAAGTTTGCAAATGATGGTGAGACTACTTGAAAAGATGTTTTCATCCACTATTTTAGAGATGCATTGCAATAGGAAGAACAGAGTAGAAGAGCCAATAATATCTGGGCACTAGGAACCAGAGCATTGGTCAATGTTTCTTAATTTCCAGGTGTTAGGGACTCTTTGAGAATGTAATCCAAATGTTAAACCCTTTCTGCAGAAAAATCATATGAAATCAGACTGAAAAAGAAACCTATGGTGAATTTCCAGGTCTTCAGAGGTCTACTGAGTCACAACCATGGAAATTGACTTCAGAAACCCTGATTTTATCAAAATAGAAAAGATTTATCTTATTGGCCTTTTAATTAAATGATAGTCCATTTATTTGAAATATATTGTTCATTTTTCCTATTTCTGAATAATCAAATTCACCCTGCTGTCAAATGAAATATATATCCTCACCATGATATTAATGTGAAACAATTCATCCAGATTACAATTATCAAGAATATATAGACATAGCAGACATGGAATTATTTTCAAATTAGTATATGGAGAATGATTTGGGATTAAAGGCAAATTATTCTTCCTATTCACTGTAGATCTGTGTTCTAGATTAGATAATGCATTAATTTTCTTACGCTATTTTTTAAGATCTATTGGAGCTGAGCAGGTGTAATTACAAAATTTATGATAAAATGCATGTCATATTTCTTAGTCATTGTGTGATTTGAGACCAAAAATTAAAGAAAACCTATAATGATCACTCATAAAGACCACACTGTGAAAAGGGTTTCCTTAACATTGTTCTCTCCCTCCTCACCCCTTAAATTAAGATTTGTTTAACAATAAGCTACATTTAAAGAGAAATTCTATGATATTTTGTTCTCCTGCTATTCCTTTTACCTCCCTGGCCACTCCTTCTTTGCCTCCTTTGCACAGATTCAAAAATTTTCCATAAGCAGAAACTGGAGTAGAAGATTAAATAGGAAAAGCAGAGCAGCAAAAAGATATTGGAAACTCCAACAGATTCACATATACAGAGATGCTGGCTGCTGTTTTCATGAATACATCTTCCTGAGGCAGACAGCATGCCAGGTGAAATTTAGATTTAATGCAGAGGGAAGAGCCATATTTTCTTTATAGAAAGCTTTGCAGCCTTCTTTTCAAGATTTGTATAAACTGAGTTAGAACTTTAACTGATTACTTTTTATTTCTTAGATTAAAGGTTCTCATTACTATAAAAGTTAGCTTTATTTGTATTTCTTTCTTCCATTTGAGAATGGGACTCAAGACCTGTTCCAAAAATGAGAAAAAAATATTCGTAGGGGTTGGAGAAATGTTTGAAGACTCACATAAAAGTGGAAAATCTTAATTGTTTACTACATCTTAAATAGCAAAGGAAGAATACATTCCACCTTATATCAGTTTAGATGAATTTGAATGCCACAGATCAAGCACTGCATAATGAATGTTATAGAAGTCTTTTTTTTCCTTTTTGTTTACTTTCTCTTTATTTTCCATCTAAGTAAAGTTCTAGAGGTATATGTTTCTGCTCAGCAACACGTTGTGAAATTAATATCCTTTACTTTACACCGGTTATCTAATTCATGCCCAGAAAAAACTTTAATAAGTACTTGCTTTAGGTAGAGCAGTAAAGAATGAAAAAAGTTCATAAAAACATTTGAGAATCATAAATACAGCTTGTTTTTCTCAATGCTTGAAATGTCCAAATAGGTAATTTAAAAGATCATATAAAGGAAAACACAAAATCAGTATCAGTTTGTGAGACAGATATAAAAGGTATTGAATTTGACTTAATGAGGAACAAGTTGTACATTGAAATCAATCTCTGACTCTAATACAGAATCAATGGGTGCATGATTCATGAGTTTCCTCATGAGAACACTAAAGGTAAAAATGAAGAAACCCAATACTTGTTTTGGCAAATTCAAACTACCTAGGTTATAGGTAAATATAAAACAGTGCATGACTATGTTTTAAGTTTGTACAATTAACTCATCATTAGTTAAATGATGTTAAAAAGTTAAATAATAAGTTAATTGGTCAACCTCCAATATGTCCCTTTTCTGTCCTGCTTTGTCCAGACTGGCAGTGCTTCCATTTACACCAACAGTCTCTTCAAAGCACTCCAGGCCTTCTCCATCAAGCTCTTCATAGTTTTCCCAAAAATCTTCCCCTTATCCATCCAAAAAAAAAAAAAAACTCTTCACATGTCTAGTATTTGCAAACTACAGGAGCACCCCTCTTCTCTGGTACCAAATCTGTTTTAGTCTGCCAAACCTGCCAGAATGCAACACACCAGAGATGGATTGGCTTTTAATAAAACAGGGTATATTTAGTTAAAAACTTACAGTTCTTCAGAGGAAAGGCAGTCAATTTCATCTAAAATTCTCTCTTACATGGAAGGCACAAGGCTATGTCTGCTGATCTTCTCTCCTGGCTTCTGGGTTCCAACAGCTTTCCCAAGGTGATTCCTTTCTGCATCTCCAAACGTCTGGGTTCACCTGCAAGTGCTGAGACAAAGTATGCCAAGCTGCTTGGGCTCTGCTGCATTGAACTTCTTCTGACCTCTTTCTTTTATGCCTCCAACTAATTAAACATCACTCATTACAGTAGGCTCTCCCCTTAGCCATCTGCAGAGATAATCAGCCATAATGAGTTTCACATGCTAATGATTCAAGTCTAGAGCAACAGAGATAGGCACCATCACATGGCCAAGTTGACAGGTGAACCCAACTACCACAGTACGCAATATAAAAAAAAAAACAGACTAGAATACAAAACGCAAATATAGAAGTAGGCATTAATGGAGTGAAGGACAAAAAATGGTATAAGACTTACAAAGGCTAAATAGTAAAATGGCAGAAGAAAGTTGAATAGTATCAGTAGTGACTTTAAACATAAATGGATTAAATTCTCCATTCAACAGGCAGATACTGGCATAATGGATAAAAAGAATGATCCAACTGTATGCTATCTGCAAGAGACTCACCTTAAAGTAAAAGATACAAGTAGGCTGAGGGTGAAAGGATGGAAAAAAAATAATATACTAGAGAAATGAGAGCTGGTATGGTTATACTAATATCAGTAAAAGAGACTTTAAATAAAAAACAGTTATAAGGGAAAAGATGATCATTATATACTGATAAAGGGGAGAATTCAACAGAAAGATGTAACAGTTATAAATATATAATGCATCCAACAGCAGAGCCCCAAAATATATGAAGCAAATAATGACAGATTTGAAGGTAGAAATTGACAGTTCTATATTAATAGAAGGACACTCTAATATACCAGTCTCAATAATGGATAGAATATCTGGTCAGAAGATCAATAAGGAACCACAGTTCTTGAATGATACGTTAAACTAACTAGACCTAACAGACATATATGGAATACTCCACCCAGTGAAAACAATACACATTTTTCTCAAGTGCACATGGATCATTCTCCAGGATAGACCATATGTTGAGTCACAAATCAACTCTCAATAAATTAAGGAAATATTGAAATCACACAATGTCTGTTGTCCAATCATGACAGCAGAAGCTAGAAACCAATTATGGAGGGAGAGATGAAAAATCACAAATACATGTGAATTAAAAAAACATATTCTTAAACAACCAAAGGGCTTAAAGAGCAAATTACAAGAATAAAGCTTTACCTGTTTGCAGATGATAAGATACTATTAGGTTCACATAAGGCTCAGAGGCAAACTGACCACAGGTGAAGGAATTTGTTCAGGCACCAGCATGGTGGGGGTCTGAAGTCAGACTTTATCACACTGGGGAGATCAGTTAGAGGATCTTTTATATTGAGGGACTAGGCAGAGGGATAAGCAACACGTGGATTGGGCAAGCACGGGAAATTGGGTTTTCATTGGTTGGGTTAGAAGTGGGGTGCCAAGTGGGGAGTTGGGGGCTCTTCAATGTGGTATTTAAAATTGAAATGCTACTATAGTTTTGGGGGAATTGTAACTGCTGGAGTTTGGATGGGCACTGAGTGAGGGAATTTATCACTGGGATGCAGTTGCCTGAGGGTGGATGCTGGGTCAAAGGGTTACTGCAGGAATACCGTCTGCAACTGCTGTGTGAAAACATATGCTAAGGGATAGCTACATAATGAGCATGGGAGGGGGGTGTTGAGAGCCCAGAAGGAATTCTAACAGATATTATGTACAGAAAATCCTGAAAAATCCACAACAAATCTCCAAGAGCTAGTGTTAACTTAGCAAAGTGATGGGTTACAAGATCAACACCCAAAAGTCAGTAGTGTTTTTATAGTCAGTATTCAGAAGAAGAAAGCAAGAACAAAAATTTCATTCACAATAGCAATGAAACGAATAAAAAATTTAGGAATAAATCTTACCAAGGAGGTAAATGACTTGTACAGAAAAAACTACAAAACATTGCTAGAAGAAATTGAAGAAGACCTAATTAAAGATGATCTAAATAAATGGAAGTATATTCCATGTTAAAGGCTTAGAAGACTAAATATAATTAAGATGTTAATACTACCTGAAGCAGTCAATGCATCGCAATCAAAATTTCATCAGTCTTCTTTGCAGAAATGGAAAAGACAATTATCAGACTTTTGTGGAAGAGTAAGGACCTCCAAATAGCCAAAGACATCTTGGAAAAAAATGAAGTAGGACGACTCATATTCCCCAATCTTAAAACTTATTGCAAAGCCCCAGTAATCAAACATCATGTGTCCGGCGCCGTCTCGTTCGGCTTCTGATCCCCGGCCGGCGAAGGGAACAGGAGGGGAGAAAGAGACAGACGCAGGCAAACCAACTTAAGTGACAAACACGGGTTCAAGGCACGCAACGGTTGTGAGCACAGACCTTTACTGGAGTTAAGCTTGCATTCTCTGTTACAGGTTCCACGCGGGACAAGATACCCCGCGGGGGAACAACCTCTATGCGGCCGTCAGGTACGGCTCCCTGTGGGTCGTCTCCACCCACCCTGTCCGGGTAACCTCTTATATACTGTGCCCAAACCCAATAGGTTAGTGCCACGTATACAGAGGTGATTGGAAGATAGGGTTGGTGGGTGCGTGCGTCATACGCGGAAGCAGGATGCGGGCGCCATCTTGACTCACTCGATGGGCGGGGGGAACTCTAGAGCAGGCCGCAGCGTGTCCACTAGGCCAGACCCGGGAGGCGGCTCTCCACATCTCCCCTTTTTTTATTTATTTTGACCCAGTGTCTCCATTGATGAGTGTGCTCCCGTGGGCCTGAGTGGCCCACTACATGTTTTGGTGCTTTGGGGAGTCTGGACTAGGCTTGCTAGGCACCAACCAGAATGCCACCTCATATAGAGACCGGAGAGCCCGTGAACTGGAAACAACGTGACTCTCCCTGCAGTGCTTCGCCTCGCAACTGGGTTATGTAGGGGGGCAGGAGAGCGGCAACCAGAGCCGAGAGCGTCATTAGGTGTCTCTGTGCAATGGCCGGAGTCTAGTCTGGCCAGGACCGTGACTCCGCCGTAGAGATCATCCTTTAGACAAAAATTATGACTTCTGGTGCCGCCTTTTACACCCGGGACACGGCCATGGGCTTTGCAGCAGATCCTGTTTTCGAGCGCCCCGCCCTGAGTGGCCGGGACGGGTCATACGGTGAGGGGAAGGACTGGGTAGCGGGACGGTCGTTGCCAGGAGCATCAGGGGCGAGTGACATAGCCAACATGGTAGTGACACGTAATTGCTGCTGTGTCTGGAACAAGCGTTCTAACAAACATTTAACAGTGACTAAGCCCACTAATAGTCCCACTGCCACGAGGATCCAAGTAGTCAAATTGGGCCAAGAGAACCAAGAGGTGACTCGGTTCCACAGACTTTGTACAGTCTCGCCCAGTTTGGAAAGGTCGAAGTCAACGGGGGTTAACTTGATCTTCCCAAGCACTTTAAGGTCTGATTCCACCTGTTGGGAGAGTGGGGGGTATTAAAACTGGTCCCCCTTCTAAACAATCGAAGGGTGACCGGCGTTTTCGTTGCCATCTCGTCAGTCGCCGCCGTCATCAGCAGAGTTGGAGGCCTGATCTGATGGTTCAGGTTGAAGGCTTGTTGGTTTTTTGGGCAACAGCTCCTTGGCCTCCTCGGGCGATGTCACGGTTCTCACCAGTCTTTCCGGAACCCACACTGGTTGACGTCCTGGCTCCTGGGGAAAAACACAAACAGAGCCTCTGGCCCAGCTGAGCACTGGGTCAGGGCCTTGCCATTGTCCTGACAGGACATCCTTCCAACGGACTAGACCTCTATGTGGAGGACTCGGAGTAGTGTGCTGAAGAGCAGGTGTCATTCCTAGTGAATTTTCATTTAAAAAATTATATGTAAATAAGGCTACAGACAGTTGAGCCTTCGGGGACAAGCCGTGGCCTATTCCCCCTTTCTGTTTTTTGAGCAAGTCTTTAAGAGACCTGTGTGCTCTTTCAATGATTCCTTGCCCTTGAGGGTTGTAAGGGATGCCATGTTTTAATTGTACTTCCATATTATCACAAAATTTTTGGAAGGTTCTACTGGTGTAAGCAGGTCCATTATCTGTCTTTAATATTTTTGGCTTACCCCACGCTGCCCAAGCGGCAAGGCAGTGTGCAATTACTTGGTGGACTCTTTCTCCTGATTCGGCAGAGGCAAATAAAACTTGAGAACAAGTATCCACTGACACATGCAGGTA
The DNA here is from genome assembly GCF_023851605.1 of Tamandua tetradactyla. Lineage (NCBI taxonomy): Eukaryota > Metazoa > Chordata > Mammalia > Pilosa > Myrmecophagidae > Tamandua > Tamandua tetradactyla. Next base: position 43,974,683 of record NC_135329.1, on the reverse strand, counting down.
TTTAACTTTACCATACTCTGAGTGATGGGTGACATCCATTTGCCAAATGTCTCCCGGGATGAGACCTTTAGGGTTAACCCCAACTGAAGGGACTGCTCTTTGTTCTACACAATTTCCGCACGCTCGGACTATATCTCTAGCTGTCGCACGTGGTATATTAAACCGTCTAGCTAGGGTACCTGCATTGATGTGAAATTTGGCATGGAACTCTCGGGCTTGCTGATATGGTGTCAGCGCAGGGAAGACGTGTGGCTGTCGAGTGGCCACATCTACTATGTGATTTCCTTGTGTCATGGGGCCAGGCAGGCCTGTATGGGCCCTAATATGAGTTATGTAAAAGGGGTGTTGTCTGGCACATATTGTCTCTTGAAGCTCGAGAAAGAATGTGCTCACTGTGGAGGAACATTTTATAATGCCCACAGTTTCTAAAATTTGTAGAGAATTTACGACATAAATGGAATCAGAGATAATATTCAGGGGGCCAGGAAACTCTTTCAGGACTGTAATAATGACTTGCAATTCAACCCACTGAGGTCTTTTCGATTGGAATAATACTGTTTTGGGAGTATCCCCTTCCATATAATATGCTCCTGAACCGGAGCTGGAGCCGTCCGTGTATACGGTGGGGGCGCTCGCTAGTGGCTCAGGTGAAGTCATTTTAGGAAAGATTACTGGGTGTCGGGTAACGAATTGTAAGATGGGATCTTTTGGGTATTGATTGTCAATACCTCCTAAAAAGGTACATCGGAGAATGGCCCATTGATCTATACATCCAGTAAGTACCTCAAGTTGCTGGGAAGAGTAGGGTACCCTGAGGTTTTTAGGCTGTTGGCCAAAATGTTGTACGGCCTTTTTAATGGTTTCTAAGGCCAACTCTGCAATCGCAGTAGGATAGTGCTCTAGGACCTTTTTTGGGGAAACTCCAGGGTGAACCCAGAGTAATGGTTCTTGCTGCCATAGCACTGCCGTGGGCTGTAACTCTGTCGGCAGCACGCAGGCTTCAAAAGGCTCACTGGGGTTTATTCTTTTCAGAGTAGCGCTGCTGAGCGCCTGCTCCACTCGGGCGGGGGGCACGGCCATAACTGCCTCTCCCCCGACCAGCCTGCTGGGGGTTCCGGGTCTCGCAAAGGAGGACCAACGTAACTACTCGAAGCGGCCACTGGAGGGAGCCCTCGGTGAGGGCCTTTGGTGGAATCACCAAAACCGTCCACCGGAAACTGTTGCATCCCTGGGGGCGCAGCAGCAGGCGCTGGCGGGGCAGAAGGCCGCGTGGGTGAGATAGGAGGCCCCTCCCAATCGATCAACGGAGGCGCGTCTGCCCCATTGGTCTCATCGCCATCTGACTCTGAGTCAGAGCTGTCTGAACTAGTACTTGACTCCTGTGGCTTGCCCTTACAGGAGCCGTCCGCAGACGAACCTGACTGAGTTTCTTGGAGCGCGTGCCGCGCCTGTAGCAGGGCAGGAGACGGACTGAGGCCCGTAGCAGCCTCTGCCTCAAGACAAGCACGGACGGTCTCCCAGATAGGGACCAGGATCGGATCCATACAAAGGCCCGTCCGGCGCGCCCTTTCTATGTCATTACCAAGTTTTAACCAAGAAGGCAGGCTGAGGCTCCCGGAGTGGGCGAACCAAGGTGCAAAAGTAGCAACATCTTCAAGGAACCGCAGGAGGGAACTCTCCTTAACCGAGATACCCCGCTGCTTCAAAAGGGTCTTTAAGGGAGGTAACAAGGGTGAACTTCCTGACTGCCCCATGCTTGCAGTCGGCACTGTACTTTAATCACTCGGAGAGCTCTTCCGAGTCCCCGGGGCTACCTGAAAGCCCGCGGGCCTTAACTCTCATGTAATAAGAAGCACTCACCTTCTCGCGGTGATCAGGCGCGGGAAGTCCGCTGCGAGCTCAGGATGCACGTCCTTCTCAGTTCAAGAAGAGACAGTACGGCTCTCCTTGCAGAAGAGGTGTCGAGAGAGGAGGGTCCCCGTACGGGCCACCACTTGTCGTCAGCCGTCTCGCTCGGTGTCAGGTCCCCGGCCGGCGAAGGGAACAGGAGGGGAGAAAGAGACAGACGCAGGCAAACCAACTTAAGTGACAAACACGGGTTCGAGGCACGCAACGGTTGTGAGCACAGACCTTTACTGGAGTTAAGCTTGCATTCTCTGTTACAGGTTCCACGCGGGACAAGATACCCCGCGGGGGAACAACCTCTATGCGGCCGTCAGGTACGGCTCCCTGTGGGTCGTCTCCACCCACCCTGTCCGGGTAACCTCTTATATACTGTGCCCAAACCCAATAGGTTAGTGCCACGTATACAGAGGTGATTGGAAGATAGGGTTGGTGGGCGCGTGCGTCATACGCGGAAGCAGGATGCGGGCGCCATCTTGACTCACTCGATGGGCGGGGGGAACTCTAGAGCAGGCCGCAGCGTGTCCACTAGGCCAGACCCGGGAGGCGGCTCTCCACAATCATGGTACAGGCAAAAGGACAGACATATAGATTTATGGAATAGGATTGAGAGCTGAGAAATCAATCCTCAGATTTGTGACCAACTGATTTTTGACAAGGTGGTAAAGAGCGCTGACTTGGGAAAAAATAGTCTCTTTCAACTAATTGTGCTGGGAAAACTGGATCTCTATTTGCAAAAATGGAGGACCCCTACTTCACATCACATATAAAAATCAATTCAAATGCATCAAAGACCTTAATATAAGAAGTAAAACTATCAAACTCCTAGAAGAAAGCATAGGGAAACATCTTCAGTACCTTTTTGTTCAGCAACAGTTTCTTAGAGTTTATACCAAAAGCACAAAAAAAAAATAAAAGAAAAAATAGATAAATAGGACTCCATCAAAATTAAAAAACTTTTGCTCATCAAAGGATTTTTTATGAAAGTAAACAACAACCTACACAATGGGAGAAAACATTTGGAAATCATATATCTGATAAAGCTTTAATATCCAGAATATATAAATAAATCCTTGAACTCAACAAAAGACAAACAACCCAATTAAAAGGACATCTCTCCAAGAATATATACAAATAGCCAGAAAACACATGAGAAGATGCTCAACACCATTAGTTATCAGGGAAATGCAAATCAAACTCACAGTGAAATACCATTTCACACCTATTAGAAAGACTGCTAGCAGAAAGCAGAAAATAACAAGTATTGGAGAGGGTGTAGAGAAATAGGGGCACTCATTAATTGCTGGTGGCAATGTAAAATGGTGTAGCCACTGTGGAAGACAGTTAGGCAGTTCTCCAGAAAGCTAAGTATAGAACTACCATGTGCCCTGACAATGCCACTACTAGATTTATACCCCAAAGAGTTAAAAGCAAGGACTCAAAAAGATGCTTGTACACTGATGTTCATAGCATCATTATTCATGGTTGCCAGAAGGTGGAAGCAACTCAAACATCCATCACCTGATGACTGGATAAAGAAAATGTGGCATGTACATACAATGGAATATGATTCAGCCATAAAAAGAAATGAAGTCCTGATACATGCAAAAATCACGGATGAAACTTAAAGACATGCTGAGTGAAATAAGCAGATACAGAATGACAAGTAGTGTTATGATCTCACTGTTAGGAAACAATTAGAATAAGAAAATGCACAGAGCCAGAATCTGGAATAAAGGTTATCAGGAGTTGGGAAACAGGGTGGGGATTGGGAATGAGAAATTAAATCTTAACATGTTCGGGGTTTCCTATTTGGAATAACAGAAATGTTTTAGTAATGGATGGTAGTGATAGTACAACATTGTGAATGCAATTAACAGCTCTGAGATATATATTCAGATGTGATTAAAAGGGGAAATTTGAGAATGTATACATGCAAACAGAATAAAAAATTTTTAAAACATCCACAGAGCCACACTACACAGTGAACCATATGCTTTACTTAATAATACAATTATAAAAATGTGCTGTCATCAATTGTAACAAATGTTCCATACCAATGCAAGGTGTTGGTGGTGGGGTGGTATATGGGGATCCTGTGTTTTTTTTTTTGGCATGGGCAGTTACTGGGAATTGAATTCAGGTCTCCAGCAGGGATCCTGTATTTTTTATATGATTATTTTTTAAACCCACAAGTTCTCTAATAGCAAAATAGTAACAGTTGTTAAATGTAAAGTATAACATTTAAAAATCACACTAATTTTAAATCGGAAATCTTAGAAATTAGAAAGGCTACACTTAACTGTACTCTGGAAACTTATACTCAAACAAAAGGCCTCTCCTTCATTCAAATATTGCCAATGAATATTCATTTGCATGCCTTATATTTTTTAAATGTTCAAGATGATATGGTTTCATTTTTATAATTCCTCCTCTAACCGACTTTTTAAATTAATTGAACTCTATTAATTGAACCCTATTTCTGAACACTTTTTGTATTTTGTAGAGAAGAGAATATTGGCAGAAAGGATTTGTTTTCATCACAACATTTGTATAAAAAAGGAAACATTAGGTTGTTACTTCTCTTTCTAGTCTCTCACCTGGAGATTTTATCAATTGCCACGATTTCAACAATCATCTTCATGCTAAATCAAGACCACACCTTTGGTATTGACATTTCTTTATATTTTCTTCTTTTTTTTTTTTTGTATATTTACACATGAATCTCTGTCAGCAGTTCAAACTCAACCTATACAAAAGCAAAATAATTATTTTTTATCCAAACCAGTTCTTCCTTTTTGACACCTACTTAATATAATTGTCAGCATCTTTTAAGTTACCTGGTCAATATTCTTATATCTCCTCCTTCTTATTCCCCTTCCCTTTTTTCCCCTCTATCCTGTGACCAAGATCCTTCTATTCCTCTATGATCTACTCAACATATTACATTCTTGTGGAAAAACTGAGGGTAATAATAATCCCCACTATTCATAGTCATTTGTAAGCATTAAACAGTGAATATATGCAAAATGCTTAGTATATTTCCTAGCAAAAAGTGAGCAATTAATAAATGTTAAATATTATAATGAATGTTAATGCATCCTCAAACTTGCGATGGAAGTTATTGCTTCCTCTTCTGAATTCTCACTTAACATTAGTAGTTATAGCAAACAAATCAAAATTATAGTGTTGAAACCCCACAAGCTTATTTGCCTCCCTTGTGAAGTTTACAAGGGAATTAATGACTGGCAGGCAGTGTCCCAGAGACCCAGCAACTTCCACCTTGTGGCTTCTCCAGCAACAACATGGGCCTCTAATGTAGCCCTGCTCATCAGTAACAAGACGATGGAAGGGACGAGAGCATGGAGGAGCACTTGAGGGAGAATTTTTTGAGTCAGGTCTGGAAGTAATGCACACCACTTCTACTCACCTTGGAGTGGCTAGAACTCAGCCATTTAAACACATCTAATTGCCAGTGAGGTTGGAAAATATAGACTAGTCTTGTGCCTGGGAAGAAGAAAAAAGATTTGGTAAAATGACAAAATAAAAATAAAAACCTAAGCAATTTCTGCCTCTATATCATTGCTAATAAATTTCTACCTCTTTTTTAAGGAGTTAATTACACATCCTATATTCCCTAACAGACTGGAAACCAATTAAGTTAGAATCCATCACTTGCTAATGTTTAACTTCTTCACTACACCTTAAAATGAAACCTGAACTGAACAGGCCAAAAAAGTGTTTTTAGGGATGCAAAAATGAACATTTTTCAACATCTTCAATAAAATGTTTAGTTCTTTGATAAAATCTTCATTTTCAGGAGAGGAGATCTGTGTGGATAGCTATTTTAATTTATAAATATAGGAATATCTACACTGGAAAAAATAATAGTTTGAAGTACATGGTCACGTCAAGTAGGTATGAATTAGTTACAGGTTCTCAGACAGAATACTTCTAATCATTATCTTTAAACCTCTTCCAAGATGCAATATTCAATGTGCAATGGAGTTCAAATCTGTGAATAAACTATACTGCTCTTCTTAGAAATGATGCCATCTAAACAATAAAGCAAACAGCACCATGTCATTATATTAGTGGTTGATGCATCTCCTCTTCATCTCCATCTTCACTACATCTAACACATGCAGAAAAAATTTGGAAACAGATGCATTTTGGCCTCATGCATTAAAAAAGAATAGAGATAAAAAGAAGATGCCCTGGGGATATCTAGGATAAAAATTTAAATATTGAGTGTGAGAAAATATTGACATAGTAGTAGCTATGATTTATTAAACAAATATCATATACTTTGAACTCTGCAAGGCATTTAAGACGTATTATCACAAATCCTCATAACAGTCCATTAGAAAGGAATTTTATCCTCATGTAATGCATGAATATAGGACCAGATACATATTTTTCCAAATCCTAAGGTTATACAGCTAGTAAATGAGAGAATTCGCATTCAAATCCAGTTTTCTCTGATCTAAAGAACATTTTCATTTCATTGTTCCAAAATTCTTATTAGAGAGAAAATTAAAGGTGGGAACAAAGTATTTGGCTCCACAATGAATAGTCTTCTTGGTAGTGTAAAATATTATTGAGAAAATAATTTGACAACTCTTACAAAAGGATTGAGACATTTTATGTGAAGAAGACTATCCTAAATTTCGGTAAGTCCAAATGTTATCAGTGATAACAGTATAAACTAACCAACATATGTCAAGAAGTGATTTTTGCACCAATGAGAATTGTGCAATGGGCAGTCTGAATCCTGCCAACTAAATTCTATACATGCATGCAAATTTCTCAGCACCGATTTTTATGTCAGAAAAACTGTCCAACATTCAATGAATTCCAAAGACTTATCTGCATATAAAAAGCTCAGAAATAATCACCTGCTGATTTTTTATTTATAATCACAAGCAGGCTTTTGTTACCTGTACCATTCATTCACAGAGTGCTTTTGTCTCTTTCTGTGGCAGTAGGACAATAGCAGGCATTTAAATGAACAAGGTGAATGATGCTCAACAGGATATCGTTGACCCATTAATTTGGTAAGAATGAGCTGATGATTGCTTGAAGTGGAGGTGGAAATTGCATTGCAGTTTAACAATTGCATTTTAAAACTTCATTTCTGTTATCTAGAGTGTTTTAAAAATATGTGAGATAATAAACTCGACTAATCATCATCCAATGCCTGGGACAGCTCACAGCCTTCTTACCCGCCCAATATAGTTAGAGAAAATTAAGAGGCTGACATGAGGTAGCTACAGCTGGAGGTGACTTGAGAGCAGAAATTAACCCTGTTAAATCCCTGAGGTAGGTTGTCATAGTAACAAGAGAAATGACTGGTAGCTGCTAAAAGATCCTGAGCCACATGGATTAAGAGTATACAAATTTACCTCTAGCTATGATGCTGGAATTGGCTTGGGGAGAAAACTGAAAATTCTGCTTTTTTTGTGTTCCTAGTGTAAACCAAAATGTTTAGTAAGCCTTAAAGTTGTCTTTGGAGTCCTTGATTTTTCTGATCCATCTCCCAAACAAACCAGGAAAAGTAAATACTGTATGTAAAGATCCAACCTAAAAACTTTGATACAGAGTAAAAAGCAGTCACTGCAGAATGTCAGAAATAATTATTATTGTCAAATCATTCAACTTCTTAATTGAATTCTCAACTGGATAGATAATGTGAAGATGATGGTATGTCTGTCTTACATCCCAATAACTCAAACTTCACAATGGTGGAAGAGAAACAGACCAGCCACTGTTATAGAACCTTGCTGCCCGATGTACTCTACTGACCAATTCCTGAGACACTGGGGTGTCAAAGAGAGAAAGAGTTTATTGCTAGCTGGGAAGAGGAAGAACAGATGGTCTAGAGGCCCAGAATATACCTCCCTGGGTCTAGGAGTTTTAAGGTTTTTATAAAGGAGAGAGGAAGTCATTACAATTTCAAATTGCAAGTCTTGGTGGAAAGGGAGACAGACTCATCATTTCATTAACAAACTGCAAATGGAAAGGAAAGGAGATAGAGTTGTCATTTCAATAGCAAAAGTAAATGTAAGCCAAAAAGAGGGGAGACAGTTATCATTTCAATGGCAGAGTCTAAGCCAATTTACAAAAGTAAAGGAGTGAAACTGGGACTGGAACCAGTTAATGGCTGACTCAAATTTCTTCATTAGCATTAGTATTTTCTAAAGTGAAAAATAATGGAGAAAAACACAAGATTAGGGCTTTTACAATCATTCTCAGGGATGAGCGCAACTGGATTACTGTTCAGAGATTTCAGGTATTCCGATTCTGACTACTCTAATAAACCTTATGGAAATTAAATATTTATATAGTGATTCGGTCATAATTATTCATTAAATTCTAACACCAGGGTTATAAGACCGCAAGATAATCTAAATGTCATTTCAGGTAGATAAAAAAGTGGTATGCCATTATTTTGAGGGAAATGAATTGGGAGATTAAAGTATATATTTGGGCAAGACAATAAATAATCCAGTCCACAATATATTATTTTCTGGGGAAATAATTCTCTCCATATAAGGAAGATTTTCTAATTAAAGGAACAATGTAACCAAGAAATTGGGATTTAGGGACAATTTTGATTGCTAAATCATTAGATACATATTCCTTTTTATTTTCTGGTATATTAGAGTAGACAGAGGAAATACCTCAGATGTCTGAACTGTAACACAAGTAGCTTGATCTCTAATAATGATTGCATAGCCTTTGTCTTGTGTCCTTGTGATTGTAAAAACCTTGTACCTAACCTTCACCTGTATCCATTTACCCAGTTTTCAACTTTAGAGTCTTGTAATCACTAAAGACAGCCCCTAGAGTTCATTGATGAAGAGTCTTGGGTCGGCCCAGAACTAACCCACCCCAAGTCCAGAGTTTTCTTGATAACCCAAACTGGGTCTAACCTAAATCATGCTCTTTTCTTAAAACAAGATGTACTTGTGTTTAAGGTTATAGTAACCAAAGCTCAGTGTCCTTCCAGGGAGTTACTGGGAGGGATGCCAGAGGGGAGGGTGCAGGGAGAGGTCAATCCTCAATCAGGTAAGAGATGCTGTATGTATTATACATAAATCCTAAATTGGGACTTACACCATGAATACAGAACTGCCAAAACACCTGTAGAAAGCCTTCAGTGTTTCTAGTCTGAAGAGAGGACAAAAAATTGGGGTGACCACACCCACTGGAAAGTATAGAGGCATCCCAGGAAGAAGACAATCAAAGAGAAGCCCAAAACTTTTGTATAAACTCTGAAAAAGTTTCCAGTTGTTGTCAGAAACATGAATGCATGAGGCAAACTCCAAGCAGCCCACCTAAGGATAAAAGGACTGGACTGAGAATTCAATTGCTGCTCAAGAGTCTGAGTTTGTCGTCTGCCAATCCAATTTAATAGCTTTATTTAAAAAAAAAAAAAAGACACACTCTTTACAAAAATGAGTCCAGTCACCTCACAATCTACATTCACAATGTCAAGTAGGCAGTGCTAAAGTATCCAACATTGAAGAGATGTGGCTGAATGGAAGAAAATTCAGTTTTGAAGAAAATTCACATTGTGACTTACACACAAGAAAAAAGACAAGTGATGGAGAATAGCCCTTAGATTATCAGGATGTTATAATCAGAAAATCATGATTTTTAAATTAGTATTTTAATGATGCTCAATGATATAAAGAAAGGGTTGTCAGATATAACCAGGGGAGGCAAATCTGGCGAGTGGCCTATATTTGGACAGCCTGCCAGCTAAGGAGGCTTTTTGCACTCAGGGTTTATAAAAAAAAAAAAAAAAATAGAAGAAGGAAGAGAAGTATGAGATGGAGTAAAAGAAGGGGAGGAGGTAAGAGAGGGCGAAGAAGTAGACGAAGTAGAAGTAGAAGCTATGCAAAAAGGAAAGTATATAACACTCTAAGCCTAAAATATTTACCTGTTCCTAGATAGACAGAGTTTACCAACCCTATATATAAAGGAAAATGTGATCATAAAGAATTAAAAGGATATGAAATCTCAACACATAAACAGCAAATAAATATAATCATATATAATTCTAGAAATGGAAAATGCAATATCTGAAAAATTTTTAAAACTCACTGGTTGGGTTTTATCACAGAATCAAGATGTCAGAGGAAAGAATCACCCAACTTGAAAATAGATCAATAGAAATGATCTTATCTAGTAGGAAGAACAATGAAAAAAAGTTTTTAAAAAGGAAAAATATAAGTATCAGAGACCTGTGGAAAATAGTATAAGGATTAACATATGTTCAATTGTTATCCAGAAAGAAAGAAGAAAAAGAAAGTGCCAGAAAAAAAATTTGAAAAAAATAACGGATGAAGAGTTTCCATATTTGGTGAAAGACATATGTAATTTACAGAATCAAGAAATTTATAAAACCATAGCGATATAAACACACACCAAAAAAACTACTCATAGGGAAATCATAGTCAAACTGCTAAGACTAAAAACAAAAAGAAAGTCTTGAAAAGAGAGGAAAAGGGCACATTACCTATAGGGGAACATTCATTTGAAAGATTACTCATTTCTTATCATAAACTGTGGTGCCCAGAATGTAATAGAAAAGCATCTTTAAAGTGCTGAAAGAAAAAAAAAGTCTAATAAGAGCTCAAAATCCAGCAAAAATATTCTTCAAAATGAGAACAAAATGAAAGCATTTTAAGATACAGAAAACTGTTAAAATTAATTACCCACAGATTTGAACTGCATAAAATGTTCAAGGAAATTCTTTAGTCTGAAAGCAAATGATGACACCCAATGTTAATATTCAGATATTCTTGAAGGAATGAAGAGTATTGGCGATGGAAAATACCCAAGTAAAGACAAAAGACATCTTTTTCCTTTTAAGTTTTTCTGCAATACATATGACTGCTTAATTTTTTAACTTTTTTATTGTGAGATATGTATACAGAAAACAGAAAGAAAAAGCAATAATTTTCAAAGTACATTTTAACAAATAGTTACACAGCAGATTTCAGAGTTTGTTATGGGTTACTTTTCCACTCTTTCAAATTTTTCCATCTTGCTGCTCCAAAACACAGGAGGCTAAAAAAATATCAGTATAGTGATTCAGCAGTCTTATTCAATTGTTAAATCCTATTTTCTCTGTTATAACTTCTCCTTCTCCTTTTATCTTTGTCCCAATCTTTAGGGATGTTTGGCGAAACCCATTTAAAATTTTTCATGTTCAGAAGGGTATCAACCTGAGACTCAGTTGGAGAACCGAAGCTATGAAAGTTGGCAATTCCCCATTGAGCAACTATTTAAATAGCTGAAAAAGTGATCAGACATCATCTAGAGATATGGATGAAGCTAATGTGGATATGACTAAGGTAAATCAGAATACTGGGTAAAGGATGATATGGCCCATATTTTCAAACTTCAATCTCTTTGCAAGATCAAAGGAAGAGATTTGGTGCAAAATTTATTTTTTGGGTAGCACATTATCTAACTTAAATTGAACGGTCAGTTTACTTGAACATCATTTAGTTTGTCTCTGACTTATTTTGCACAATACATTATTCCCAAGGTTCATTCAGTTGTTGCCTGCATCACAACATTATTCCTTTTTGAAGCTGCACAATATCCCATCATATATATAGATCATGGTTCACCTTTCAGCTTCTCAGTCATTGCCCCCTTCAGACTCCTCCATTCATTGATCATCATGGATAATGTCCAAAATAAGTAAGCCATACCTTACAATGTCCTCACTTGGTTGTACTATCTGCAGTGCTCTCTATTTTAGGTAATTTTCAATGGTCCAGCAAGACAAAGAACTGAGAAACACAGCCTCTCCAAGATTCAAATCAAAACTTTCCCTAATCTCTTGTTCCCCTCCTCAATTATTTATCCCTGATATTGCTGTGGTACTGTTGAGGTCTTCTTGTTAATTATAAGTCAGTATTCTATTTTAGTTTTCCCCTTATACCCTTCTTTTATTGACACTTTGTGTAAGGTCATACCTTTGAAGTAGCTCATGTGAGAACTTATTTATAATTAAATATAAAGCCAATTGGTAGGATACATGGCACTATAAAGCCCCTTTCAATCATATTCACCTTGAATATGGCAATGTTACTTATATTCCCACTAATTTACTATCATCATTTCTATCTGTGCCTTTTCATTTAAATTCAACCTCATTGGGTAATCTTCCCCCAATCTCTAGTTTCTGTGTACCTCTAAGTCTCCTATATTCTATAGGGTAAACCTCTGACCAAAAGTCATAATAGTGAAATCATACAGTATCTTTCCTTTTGTGTCTGGCTTATTTCACTCAGCATTATGTCCACAAAATTCATCCATGTTGTCATAAGTTCTGAGATCTAATTTCTTTTATTGCTCCATAATATTCCATTATATGTATATACCACATTTTATCAACTCAATTGTTGATGGGTACTTGGATTACTTCCATCTTTTGGCAATTGTGAATAGTACTGCTAGTAACATTGGTGTGCAAATGTCTATTCATTTCAATGCTTTCAGCTCCACTGGGTATATACTTAGTATTGGTATTGTAGGGTATCATGGTCATGTTCATGTGTCAACTTGACCAGGTGGTGATTCCCAGTTGTCTGGTCAGGCAAGCACTGGCCTGTCTGTTGCTATGAGGACATTTCATGAGATTAAATCATGACCATGTTGGCGGCATCCAGCAATCAGCTAAGGGGGTGTTTTCTGCAATGAGTGCCACTTAATCCAATCACGGGAAGCCTTTTAAGAAGACTCAGAAGAGATAATCACTCCTCCTGCTTCAGCCAGTCAATCTCTCCTGAGTTTGTTGAGGACCTTTATTGGAGCTGCCTGTTTTTAGCCTGCCCTACAGACCTTGGACTCTACATCCCCACAGTTATGTGAGACATTTTTATTGATTTTATATTTGCAGTTATCTTCTGCTGTTCTATTTCTCTAGAGAACCCTAGCTAATACACCGGGTCATAGGACAATGCAATATTTAGTTTTCTGAGGAATCACCAAACACTTTTCCACAGCAGCTGCACCATTATACAATCCCATGAACAGTGAATGGGCATTCTAATTTCTCCATGTCCTCTCCAACGTTTATATGTATTTTTAATAACAGCCATTCTTATAGTTAATGAAGATGATCATCTCTTCATGTGCTTTTTATAACAATTTGCATTTGTTCTTGAGAAAAATATCTATTCATAGCCTTTGCTCATTTTATAGTTGGGTTGTTTGTTCTGTTTTTTAACATGGGCAGGCACCGGGAATCGAACCCGGGTCCTCGGGCATGGCAGACAAGCACTCTTACCTGCTGAGCCACCGTGGCCCACCCAGGTTGTTTGTTCTTTTGTTGTTGAGTTGTATAATTTCTTTGTGTAGACAGGATATCAAACCATTATTTGATATGTGGTTTCTAGATATTTTCTCCCACTGAGGTGGCTGTGTCTTCACCTTTTCGACAAACTCCTTTGAAGCACAGGTTTGATTTTAAGGAGTTCTCATTAACCTATTCATTAGTTCATTACTTGTGCTTAGGGTATAAAATTTAAGAAGCTTCTTCTTATTAGGTCTTTAAGATGTTTCCTTACATTTTCTTCTAGGAGTTTTATGGTACTGGCTCTTATATTTAGGTGTTTGATTCATTTTGAGTTCATGTTTGTATAGGGAGTAAGGTAGGGGTTATCTTTCATTCTTTTAACTATTCATATCTAGTTCTCCTATGCCCATTTATTGTAAAGATTATTCTGTCCCAGTTCAGTGGATTTGAGGGACACATCACAGATCAATTAAACATAGATTTGGTGGTCCATCTCTGCACTCTTGACTCAATTCCATTGGTCAGTACTTCTATCTTTGTGCCATACCATGCTGTTTTGACCACTGTGGATTTATATTGAACTTTAAAGTAAATAAGTGTTAGTCATCCCACTTCACTCTTCTTTTTTACGATATCTTCAGCTATTTGACAGCTTTCCCTTCCACATAAATTTGATAACCAACATTTCCAAGTCTTCAAAATACGTTGTAGGAATTTTTATTGGTATTGTATTGAATACCAATAAATCAATTTGGGTTGAATTGACATTTTAATGGCATTCAACCTCCCTATCCATTAGAATGGAATATCTTTCCATCTACTTAGAACAATTTTTATTTCTTTTGGAAGTGTTCTGTAGTTTTCCATGTATAAGTCATTGATATCCCTGGTTAAGTTTATTCCTTGATTCTTTTGGTTGCTATTTTGAATGGAATTTTTTCCTCAGGTAGGTCATTACCTACGTATAGAAACATTACTGATTTTATTTACATTAATTTTGCATCCTACCACTTTGCTGAATCTATTATTAGCTCATGTAACTTTTTCATATATATATATATATATATATATATATATATATATATATATATATATATATATATATATATATATATATATATATATCAGGGTTTTCCAAGTATAGGATGTCAATTGCAAATAATAGAAATTTTACTTCTTACTTTTTGATGGATGCCATTTATTTCTTTCTCCTGCCTAATTGCTCTAACTAGGACTTATAGTACAATGCTAAATAATGGTGATAAAAATAGCACCTTTATCTCTTTTCCAATCTTAGGGAGAATGCTTTCAGTCTCTCAACATTAAGTATGATGGTGGCTATAGGTTTTTCATATATGTCCTTTATTATATTGAAGAAGTTTCTTTCAATTCCTGCATTTTGAAATGTTTTTAATAGGAAAGAATGCTGAACTTTGTTGAATGCTTTTTCAGCATGAATTCACATGATCATGAGGTTTTTTTCCTTTCAATTGGTTAATGTGCTACATTACATTGATTGATTTTCATTTGTTGAATGACCCTTGCATTCCTGATATGAACCCCACTTCGCCATGATGTATAATTCTTTTGATATGTTGTTAGATTCGATTTGTTAGTATTTTGTTGAGAATTTTTGCATCTAGGTTCATTAGAGAGATTGGTGTGAAGTTTTCCTTTCTTGTAGCCTCTTTATACAGTTTTGGTGTTAGAGTGATGCTGGCTTTGTAAAATGAGTTAGGTAGCATTCCTTTTCCCTCAGTTTTTTGGAAGAGTTTGAGCAGGATTGGTATTAGTTCCTTTTGGAATGTTTGATAAAGTTCCCCTGTGATGCCATCTGATCCTGGCTTTTCTTTGAAGGAAGATTTTTGATGACTAATTGAAGCTCTTTATTTGTGATTGGTTTGTTGAGATCTCTATTTCTTCTTGAGTCAGTATTGGTAGTAAGTGTGCTTCTAGGAATTTGTCCATTTCATCTAAGTTGTCTAGTTGTTGGTGCATAGTTGTTCCTCGTATCCTCTTATGATTTTTAAAATTTCTTCAGGGTCCATAGTAATGACCATCTTCTCATTTCTGATTTCATTTGCATCTCTCTCTTTCTTTACCAGCCTACTAGGGGTCCATTGATTTTATTGATTTTCTCAAAGAACCAACTTTTTTGTTTTTGTTGAATATATCTAATGATTTTTTTTGTTCTCCAGTTCACTTAGTTCTGCTTTAATCTTCGTCTTTTCTCTTCATCTATTTGCTTTTGGATTAGTTTGTTGTTCTTTCTCTAATCTCTCCAGGTGAGCAGTTAAGTATATTTTTCCTCATTCTTGTTTTTTTAATATAGGCACTTAGGGCATTAAATTTCCCATTCAGCATTGCCTTTGCCGCATCCCATAAGTTCTGAAATGTTGTATTCTCATTTTCATTCATCTTCTAATATTTACCAATTTCTCTAGCAATTTTTTCTTTGACCCACTGATTATTTAAGTGTATGTTGATAAATCTTCATATATTTGTGAAATTTATGATTCTTTGGTGATTATTAATTTTCAACTTCATTCCGTTGCAGTCCAAGAAAGTGCTTTGGATAACTTCAATCTTGTTAAATTTCCTAAGTGTATATATATATGTGTGTGTGTGTGTGTGTGTGTGTGTGTGTATGTGTATGTGTATATATACACACATATGTATATATATATATACATACATACATTTTTTTTTGTATGGGCAGGCACCCAGAATCGAACCTGGGTTTCCTGCATGGCAGGAGAGAACTCTGCCTGCTGAGTCACCATGGCCTGCCCTCAATCTTATTAAATCTCTAAAGACCTGTTTTGTATTCCAGCATATGATCTATCCTGGAGAGTGTTCCATGGGCACTAGAGAAGAATGTATATCCTGGTGTTTTGGGTGAAGTTATCCATATATGTCTATCAGGTCTAATGCATTTATCCCATTGTTTAAGTTCTCTATTTCCTTATTGATCTTCTGGTTCACTGTTCTATCTGTAGTGGAAAATGATTAATTGAAGTCTCCCACTATTATTGTTGAAATGTCTATAGCTCCCTTCAGTTTTGCCAATGTTTTCTTCATGTCCTTTTTCTTCTGTGGGCACTGGTCTGACCGCATTCCCATTATATCTTGGCATGTCTTCTTCTGCCTTTGGGGACTGTTATTACTGAGGTAGTTGTTTTTTGGGGGTGCTTGGGCCGGTAGTTTCTGCAACATAGAAATGATGTAGCTGATCACAGTGCCTGGCAGGGCAGCTGGTCACAGTGCCCAGCGAAGCCACCATTCATGGTAGCTGACAGGAAAGCTTTTCATGGCACCTGTCAGGATGGTAGATCTCAGCGCCCAGTGGAGATTATGCTCCTTGAATGAGAGCATAAACATTCATGATTGTTATTTCTTCTTGGTGAATTACCCCTTTTATTAATCAGTAATATCCTTCTCTGTCATTTATAATGTCTTTGCATTTAAAGTCTATTTTATTTGATTAATAGAGCTACTCCTGCTTTCTTTTGGTTACAGCTTGCATAGAACATCATTTCCTATGCTTTCACTTTCAGTCTATTTGTATCCCTGGTTCTAAGTTGTGTCTCTTGTAAACACCATCTGTATAGATGGATCATATTTTTAAATCAATTCTGCCAATCTGTATCTTTTGATGGGTGAGTTTAGTCCATTGACATTCAAAGATATCACTCTCAAAGCAGTTCTTGAATATACCATCTTACCCTTTAGTTTTTATTTATCAGATCTAAATATTCTTCTACCCCTCTCACTTTTTATCCTTTAAGTTACCCTTACTGCTACTCTTCAATTCTGTGCCCTCCCTCTCCTGTACCCTTTAGTATGTCTTGTAAGACAGGTCTCTTTTTTAACAGATTCTCTAGACGTGGCTTATCTGAGAATATTCTAATCTGTCCCCCAGTTTTGAAGGCAAGGTGGCTGAATAAAGAAATCTTGTCTGGAAGTCTTTCTCCTATCGGTGCCTTCTTACCTCCATGGTGCCTGTTGAGTAGTCTGAATTTACTCTAATGTGGTTTCCCTTATATGTAGAGAGTCAATTTTCTCTTGCTACTTTCAGAACTTTCTGCTTCTCTTCAACATTTGAAAATCTGATTTGTAACTGTCTTGAACTAAGCTTGTTTGGATTTATTCTATTTTAGGTTCATTGGGCTTCTTGGATTTGCATATATCTTTTACAAGGTTTGGAAACATTCCCCCCATTATGTCTTCAACTACCTTCCTAGTTCTTTACTCTTTTCTTCTCATTCTTGAACACTGATGAGTCTTATATTTGTGCACTTCGTGTTGTCCATCATTTCCCGGAGATCTATTTCCATTTTTTCTATCTTTCTTGTGATTTGTTCTTTTGCATGCTCGAGTTCAGTTGGCCTATCTTTTAGCTCACCTATTCTCCCTTCTACTTCATTGAATCTGTTATCATGTGTCTCTAGTATATTTCTAATTTGGTCTACAGTATCTCTCATCTCTGTCATATCTGTTATTTTTCTAGTTATTCTTTCAAATCCTTCTGTATGCCCTTCCAACTTTCTCTTGATATCCTTTGTTATTATTAACATCCTTGATTAGTTGTTCTAAATTCTGTGTCCCCTCCAGCAATTTCATTTGGTCATTTGGCTGAGCCATCTCTACCTGAATCTTTATGTGCTTTGTGGTTTTCTATTGAATTCAGGGCAATTGATTATCTTACTTACTAAGGTCATTTTGCAAGTTGATTTCCTCCACGTGTCTAAGGGCTTTGTATTTGGTTGGATTAACATTGAAAAGATATCATTTTTCACCAGGTATGTCAGTAATTCCCTGCCAAACAATGGCCCAGATCTCATCAAGGATATGCAATTCTACTACAGGGTCTATTAAAAGCTGGACAGGGTGAACAAGTAGTTCAGTGGCAGACTGCCCACCTGCTATGTTGGAGACCCAGGCTCAACTACTGGCCCAAGCACCCCCCCCCCAAAAAAAAACTACCTCAGCAATAATAGGCCCCAAAGGCAGAAGAAGACATGCCAAGATATAATGGGAATGCGGTCAGACTAGTGCCCACAGAAGAAAAATAGCAACAGCTAAATAGATAGTTTGCCAGACTGCACTTGCTGCTTCTTCCCAGCAGATGGTGCTTTTGAGCCACCTTTTACCCTTGGGCCCACCTCTCCCCTACTGCAGCAGCCGGGTGAGTAAGATGGTGTGTGCAGCAGAGGGCCTGTTTCCAGTGCATAGTGGAGCAGGTGGTCCTGGCACATAGAAATGATGCAGCTGGTCACAGTGCCCAGCAAAGCCACCATTCATGGTAGCTGACAGGAAAGCTATTCATGGCACCTGTCAGGATGGTAGATCTCAGTGCCCAGTGGAGTAACTGTGGGCATGCCTCTGGACTACCCACGGGTGCTACCAGCTTCAGAACTGCACAATGAGGTTTGGCAAGCTGGTTACTGGGGCAGGGTGGAGTGGAGAGATGACCCACTCCCTTGGACCTGCACTTCCCTGTGCACCATTGCCCACCCCCTGGTGGGGTCATGGCAGAACAGACTCACCCCATTCTTCCTGTCTTTGTCCCCCCAATTCTCTCATCCAGAGCTGCCTTATGAAATTTAGAAGACCCTCTCCAAACACTCACACCTCAGAACTGCAATCCTTTTTTTGTTCCTGTTCCCTCTCTTGTACTACAGCGCACTCTTCTGCCACCTTCTCAGAAGTCTCCCTGACTGACTGCTTACATTTAAAAAATATATGCTCTATCTTATTTTCTTGAGGTGCTGATATTGTGTACAGGTAAGATTCCACCTAAAATAAAGTTACAGTAATCAAGATAGTGTAGTACTTGCATAAAATTTGACAAATAGGTGTATAGAACCTAATAGAGTTCTCATACATTGATACCCTCTCATAAAGTCAGTTATTTTTGACAAAAGTGCCAAAGAATTCCAATTGGAGAACACAAAAAATTCAATAAGTAGTGTTGGAACAATTGGATATCCATATGAGGAAAAAACTGTGTTGATTCTCCCACATCCCATATTTCACAGATGTTAATTTGCAATAGATCTCATTTACACCTAAATGAAACAGCTAAAAAAATTTAAAGTTTTAGGAAAAATTATAGGATAATATCTTTGTGATTTGTGGTAAACAAAGCTTTCTTGGGTCACAGAAAATAATAACCACAAAACATTATTAAGAAATTTCATAAAAATTAGATATATTTGCTTATCAAAAGTCTACAATAGAAAATGAATAAGCAAGCTCCAGATTAAGAGAAAATGTTAACAAAACATACATCAAACAATGACTGGTGTTCAGAGTATACAAAGAATCTCACAAACCAATAATACAAAGACTAACAATGAGTTTTTAATGGGAAAAATTTAAATAAACATTTTACAAAGGAATACATATAAATTGCCCATAAGCATATAAAAAAAGGAAAAAGCATTAAATGGCATTAGTCATCGGAGAAATGCAAGTTAAATCCATGAGATATCACTATATACCAACCAGAATGGATAAAATTAAAAAGAATGAAAATACCACATTCTGATAAAGATTTGGAACACACAGAAGTATTATACATTATTATTGGGAGTGTGAAATGATATGTCACTTTAAAAAATGTCTGATAATTTCTTATTAAATTAAATATACATCTACCTATGACCTAGAAATCTCACGCTCACTTGTTTAAAAAAATAAAGAAAGAAAATGCAAAGCAGACAAAAATCACAGGGCCACAAAAGTCTTGTTACATGTACATGTGCAGTGGCTTTATTTGTAATATTAATGAACTAGAAAAAAACCATGCGCATATCAACAAGGGATGGAAAGGCAAACTGTACTAGATTTACACAATTGGAGAACTATTCAGTGCCACAAAGGAACAAATGGCTGATAATGAGTTACAAAACGGATGAATCTCAAAAGAAACCACAATATGCTGAGTGAAAAAATCTTACACGAAAAATACATATGAAGTTCTAAGAAAAAGCAAAAATAATCAATTGTTAAAGAAAATTAGAGGAGTGGTTTCCTTCAGGGTTGATAGATGGTTTTCCAAGGGTTGGGTAAAACAGTGTAAGCATTTATGTAAACTCAGGGTATGTACAATTAAATATGTGCACTTAATGGTACATACACACATGCAAAATATCAAACACATTAAATTTCTTTAGACAAATGTATACATATTCATCCTAGGTGGAATTAAGAAGGGCTATAAATAGCCTTATGACAGTTCAGATCAGATTTGGTGTTTCTCAAATGAGGTATTGTGTGTACCTGCTCCTATTTATTGCCACCAGAATAATCTTTCTAAGGTGTCTACATCTCATAATTTCAAAGAGTAGTGAGCAGTCTTCAGCAGAAGGAATAAGAAGTTCAATGGCACAAAAGGGGGTATTGACCCTCTATATTCAGAAAAACCCTGAAAATGTCAATGTGGTGTAACACAAGCATTCCTGGATTGAATCCTAAGGAATGAGACTACAAATGTAGATTATAAAGAGCACTGCTCTCATCTTAAGTACATAGAGTTTTATTCTACAGGGTCTTATAGGGGTATTTTAAGGAAGGCAAGGACATAATGGCTTTGTTATTTTAGGAAGATAATTCCAGTTGGAGTTGATTGTTTAGATAGCATGGCTTTTCCCTATAGGTGATAGGTGAATTACACAAAAGACCATTATTATCTGACTTAATTTATTCCTTCCCCAAATCCATCCCTTCTAAAATGTACTCTCTTTTATTCTTTCTACTAGTTTTTCCATGCTCCCCATTTTTTTCCTCACTGACTTCATGGAGGTTTCCTCCTTTATTTTACTTTTTCATTGCCATTTTTACTCCTCTCCTTTCATTTTTTTCCTGTGTACTATTCTTAAGTACTAGAAAAATAGATGATAAATGTAAAAATGAAAAGATGCTATTCCCCACTGTTCTAGCTTGCTAGCTGCTGGAATGCAATATACCAGAAACGGAATGCTATTCCCCACTGTTCTAGCTTGCTAGTGCTGAAATGCAATATACCAGAAATGGAATGGCTTTTAAAAAGGGGAATTTAATGAGTTGCTAGTTTACAGTTCTAAGGCTGAGAAAATGTCCCAATTACAACAAGTCTATAGAAATATCCAATCAAAGGCATCCAGGGAAAGATACCTTGGTTCAAGAAGGCCGATGAAGTTCAGGGTTTCTCTCTCAAATGAGAAGGCACATGGCAAACACTGTCAGGGCTTCTCTCTCAGCTGGAAGGGCACGTGGTGAATATGGCATCATCATCTGCTAGTTTTCTCTCTTGGCTTCTGGTTTCATGAAGCTCCCAGGGAGGCATTTTCCTTCTTCATCTCCAAAGTTTGCTGGCTCGTGGACTCTCTGCATCTCATGGCTACATCGTTCTGCTCTCTCTGAATCTCTCATTCTGCAAAATATTTGCTCTTTTATAGGACTCCAATAAACCAATCAAGACCCACCCAAATGGGTGGAGACATGTCATCGCCTAATCCAGTTTAACAACCATTCTTTACTAAATCACATCATCCAGGGAGATGATCTCATTACAGTTTCAAACATACAGTATTGAATAGAGATTATTCTACCTTTATGAAATGGGATTTATATTGAAACATGGCTTTTCTTAGGGGGCACACTTCCTTTCAAACCAGCACACTCACCCTGGTTAAAAAAGTAATTTAGGCTTTGACAGTTGCTTTTCATGAAGATTACAAGTAATCTGACTATAGGGCTTAAATCATTATTTTATGTAGCAACATACTTCTTTAATAGATTGTTACTTCAGTAACAAGCATTCTTGGGCCACCAAAAAGTAGAACATGAAATGAATTTTCCTATAGGTATTCTACTAAGAATATCTCCATCAGAAATGTGAGTGGAATAATCTATACAATCTTCATTCATTTATCTCCTGTGTAGGTGTAGAAGCAGTCCCAACTTTCAACCATGATAAAATCTTGGAAATCAATATTGGACAAAACTGGATAGTATATTTTCAACAAGGGAATTAGTATATAATCAAGGATAAATTCTTGATGAAGAGATTGGCATCAATTTCACCAGTAATATGAAAAATAAATAAATTAAAAACTAAAATACTACTGTAATCCACATCTTTCATGCCTTTACAAAATTATGACTGTATGATATTGAGATGTAAAAAAAAAGTAAAGAAAAAATGGAAAATGGAAGGATAAGTTGGAAATTCTGAGAGGAATGGTAATTTGAAATTTGAAGCATTGTAAATCAGCAGTTACCTGCTTATAGATGGAGGGAAGTGCTAGAATCTAAGACTATAGTAGGACAATAGCCCATGCATGTATTAAGAGACAGAATCTATAATGGTTCAGTATGGCAATCTGGAGCCAGTCTGCCTGGGTTCAAATCCCACATCTCCCATTTACAGTGAACCCTCTGATCAGTTATTCGATTCCCTATTTGTCAATTTCCCTATCTGTTAAATCTATCATGATTATTAAATCAATTAACACAAGTAAAAAGTTAGAACTGCTTTTGACCCACAGTAAATGTAAATCAACCACAGACTATTATTACTAGGAGGATCGCAGCTACCTAGTTAGAAGAGAAGAAATCAGATAGAAATTCATATGGCCCAATTTCTCATCTAAAACAGATGTTCCTTCTGCAGTCCCTCTGTCATAGGATCAATCAATCTCTGCTTTAATAGAAAAATGGAATGCAATTTTCCAATATAAAAATTAATATATGGTTTACTTTAATATTAAGACTAACTTCTTTCCCCTTTCATGAAAATCTAAGCTAGGAGGATATTTGAACTATAAAATGGGAGTTATTTTTGTTTTTGTTTTGCTTCTTCTTAATGGCAGCACACTGTGTTTGACCTTGGGTAATGACTGCCTTAAAGAACACAAAGTAGATTTGCTGAAATAGAATCTGCATAAGAGTCAAAAACAAACAAACAAACAAACTGATGACATACGCCCTATATCCCTTACTATCTAATTTTTTATGGAAGGAAATTTACAGCTTGCAAAAATATTGTTTTTATCCTTGCCATTCATCCATTAAAGACAGAAGCAGCTGGTTTTGTGCCTTCTTGTTCTACATTCTTGAGGAGATGCCAGTATTGAGTAATGTGTTGTTATGACTGTGTATAGCTGTTGCTTGATACCAGACAGTCACATTAGTTTTGTTTCCATGATTACATACCTACTGCCATGGATCACAATGCATGGACTGTAGAGTGCGAACAATTTGTTCTCCAATGATAAAGCTTCAGATTTGTTGGCTGTCTTAGTTCAATTGTTCTATTTGTCTCAGATTGCATACACTGCTTAACCAATGCTTATTTTAGTGATTTTTTCACTTGTCTTACCAATAAGGGTGTCAAATACAAAATTCGCCATATAAATAATGAGATGATTTTATTCAGATATTGCAGAAGAAATGGCCCACATAAAATAATGATGAACGTCTCAAAGCATAAAGAGAACACTGCAGTTTTATTAAAGAGGGTGGTCATGGAAGAAGGGTGAAGGAGGGTCTTTTCCTAAAAAAGTGAGGGCCAGGGATTTTTTGTTGCTCTTTCTCCACCTTCAAAGAACACAGGAGGGTGGAATGATTTATAAACTATCACTGTTTTCCCAGAGCACACTGTTCAAGTAGGGTTCAATGTTGCCATTGGTATCATTGGCAAAGAGGTCTACTTTTGTTTTTGCTTCAAGTTATTAGAAATCACTTACTCAAATATTCTTCTTTAAGACCCCCTTCTAATTTTCTTTCGGTGAATAAGAAGAGCCATATATCTTTAAAATGTAAACTTAAGCTTAACTATTCTAAAAGATTAGGAAAGCTAATTGTTTAGAGTCACTATGGCAACCCAAGGATCAGGAACTTCTCCCTTAGGGGAAGAGAAAAAAAAAAAATACAACAGAGCTTTAAGAATGTAGCAGCCTGCGTAATCAAAGCAGAGGTCAGAAGGAAAACTACCTCTCTGGAGAGGGAAAGAATGGTCAAGGCACTTAGACCTTCTGAAACTTCTTTGAATGATTCTATACCCTGCATGTTCCAGGGAACTTTGAAATGTTACCGTGAGTAAATAGTTAATTTTGTTAGCAACATGTGCAGGAACTCTCTTGGCTCTGTGCCTTCTTTGTCTATGCCCACTGTGAAACCCTGCTTCCCTCTCTGATCAGTGTGAAGTTCTGACTTCCATTTCCTAACCAGCCCCATCCTTGGGAAGAATCTTCTTCTGTTCCTAAGTCCCTAATTAAAACTCACGGGTAACTTTCTGCTTGGCGTGTTCTTTGGTCTCAAGGTTGTGTTGGGCTGGAACAATTGGTGAGCCTGCCAGGAGAACAAAGAGCTGCTGGCCATAAAAATCAAGAGTACTAGGAAGGGAGACTCCCAGAGGGGAATCCTGGGATGGCCTGTAATGGTTACTGCTATATGTAAGTCCCATAATACTGTGAACAGAAACTCTGCAGGGGGATTTCCCAGATAGCCTGTAATAATTTCTCCTGTATGTAAGTCCCATAGTACTAGGAAAGGAGACCCACCTGCTTGACTGCACTGCAGTTGGTTGGCCATTGTGTGCAGTACAGCCAGACTGTCTTAGATAACAGAAAAATCCACACATTGGAGGAAGAAGAAAATGTGGGATAGGGCCTGGATGGATGTAGTGATTTGGGAAAATGGAAATTTATTACTTGTGGTCAAGGTTGGGTGGGACTTGGTGGGTGTATCTATAAAATTTAAAAACAAAAAAGCTTTGGATTAAGTAATGTATTGATGCAGGGCTGAAGTTTGTTTTCCTGTCTATTAAAGTAGCAAAGTTTCTTGGATTGCTGGTCTGTTTTTAGGAAAAGATTATAGAAGTTTTTCTGAATAATCAATGTAAAAAAGAGAAAAGTCTGTGTTTTATCAAAATAACTTTTTATACTTTACGCTAATTTTATCATGTCCTTGGTCAAGAATATCAAATCTCTTCATTTTTAAAGAGCTGAGCCTTTTCCTTAACTTGGGTTGAATAAGAAATCAAATGTTTGTTTTAAACCTTACAACTTTAACATTTTGCTTTCTCAAGGACAAACCCTGAAGGATATCTTTTGTTGTGAACAGTTGCAAAGGATGTGTTATTTCACCTTGTAAAAGGAAAGGAAGTACTAAAAATAGTTAAGTTCATATAATATGTTACGACTTGCATAAGAAATGTTTAGACAATGTTAAAGAAATTAAAAAGCATTTTCTAAACTTCTGTTGGCTGCTGGCAAAAACACTAGACAGCAGCATAATGCTGCTAGTTATGGTTTTACTTATTTTAAAGATGTTAAGATGTCACAGAAACAGCCAAATTTTCTTGCCAGTTCCATTGTTTGATTCGGATGCTCCTCGAAAAGTATCTGCAGTAATTTTAAAAGGGAAAACATAGGAACAGGATGTTCCACAGCAAGCTGTTTTTGAAAGAGCCAAATGGGCTACCCAGATGTGTCATGCAAATTAAACAACGCCCATACCAATACTGGCTTCAGGTAGGGTCTGTGGCAACAGCAATAAGCCCCCCCCAAATCCTATTAGCTTTCCAGTCCCAGCTCTGGAAAAGAACCAAACTGTGGCATAATCCCTTAGAAAAACCAGAGTGCTGCTTATGATGCCTTGCTACACATTGAAGGACTGACTCAGAAGTGTCCTGTGACATTCCACACTGCCATCCCCATTGAAGGGTGGGTGCATGATGCCACCACTAAACCCCATTCAGAGAATGCTCAGCTTAGCACATTAACCAAGTGGAAAGCCTGTTGACTGCAATGCCATGTTTTCAACAACCGCCCCTTAAGTGTAGAAATGTATGATATTCTAGAACCAGTTTCCTATATGGAAAAATAGTATTTGTCTCTCCCTGCTGATCCTCTTGAGGTGGCCTTCTCTGTGTCCACCATAGATAGATATGGAAGTATACCTGAGCTGGTCTGGTTTACAGATGGTTTAACACATGGGCAGCCTGTTACTTAAATAGTAGAAGCCATAGAACCCAGCACTGAAACTAATAAGGAAACAGGAACTATACAAAGCAGCCAATGGGCTGAGCTGTAGATTATATGGGTAGTGATTGATCATGAGCCAGGAGATGGCAACCATCTGCACCAATAACTGAGCTGTATACCAAGGCCTGACCATTTGGATGGCCATAGGGAAACAAAAACAATGGATAATCATTGGATGCCCACTATGGGGAAAGTAAATGTAAGAAAACATTTGGACTGTCTGTCACAAATGTAAGGTAACTGCCTTTCATGTTTCTGCTCATGGTGCCACTTCTTTACTGGGTAACATTGAAGCAGATTCTCCAGCGAAGACCAGCAGCATAGAGCCTACATCACCCAAAGCCAGTGAATGTCTGTGCAGAAAAATGGGACATAAATAATACCAAACTTTGTGGAGACTGGCCCAACAATTTCAACTGCTTATCACCAACACAGAAAACTTTTTAAATTCCACATACCTGGTATTGACAAACATCAATCCTAGACCCTGGGCATCAGTCCCTTCTCCCACTGAATTAGTAACTGCTAGACCTATGCAAGCCCTGAATGCAGGTAAGGAGGTCCAGTGATGCTACAACTGCAACAAGGTAATGAAATAACCTGTCTTCGTCTGTGCCACATACTAAAAATTGGGGAAAACAAGGTCAATTGGCTCAGGTCCTGGCCAGTGCTGCCATGTTGGTTGGGAATCCTAAGCACACAGGGGTTTCAGGGCTGTCCAGAAATGTATGTAACCAACCCAAAATGTATGAATAATAATCTATGTGCACAATAAATCTCGATGCTAAGGTGCACTGATCTGCCATAGTCAGGTGCCACCTGCCTGCCATGGTCCAGGGCCCCTGCCAGTAGGACGACATGAAACCTGATGCTTGCTTAGCAAAATACCAACCACCAGCAAGTTCAGAATAGCTTTTTATCATTGCCTAAGGTGTAGTTTTAGCTATACCTAAAGCTAGAAGATACCCTTAAGTCACCTGTGCTGCAATCAATATTCAATGTTGTGTCCAAGTGTTGTCATTTATTTAAAAAAAAAGTATTGAGCATTGTCTGATGATCCTTTATCAAAATAGCAGACTATTTTAGCCTCATCATGGTGCCATTTACTAATAGGATTACTCTCTGTTTTTACTGGTTTACTTGTGTTTTATTGTTTATTGTATTATTGCTGTGGATTATAAATGCAATGTCTGTCTTATTGTCAACCAAACTGCTGCAGGGGGTGGATTGTGGCAATCCCTCCCTTAATGGAAAAGAAAAAATATATAACAGAGCTTTAAGCATGCAGCAGCTACATGACCAAAGCACAGGCAAGAAGGAAAACTGCCTCTCTGAAGGGGAATCAAATGGTCAAGCTACTTCAATAGACCTTCTGAAACTTCTTTGAATGATTCTATATCCTGCATCTTTCAGGAAACCTTGATATATTACTGTAAGAAAATAGTTAACTATGTTAGTAACATGTGCAAGCACACTTGGCTCTGTGGCTTCTTTGTCTATGCCCACTATAAAGCCCTGCTTCCCACCATGATCAGAAGGACATGCTGATTTCCACTTGCAAGAGTGCTGCTTACATTTCCCAGCCAGTCACCATTGCGGAGAATCTTATTCTGTTCAAAAGTCCTTAATTAAATCTCATAAGTAATTTTTTGCCTGGTGTGTTCTTTGGTCTCAGGTTTGTGTTGGGCTGCAACAGTGGCCATAACTTATAAATCCTGAAAAAAAAATTGGAGCATATTTTAAATAGGTCTTATATGCAGTGATTTAAAACCTATCAATTATTTAAAACTAAGCCCATGGAGCAAAATATTTTAATAAAGTTTATTACTCATGTTAACAATAATAAATGCTCATTATCTAAAATTGACAACATAGAAAATTTTTTTAATTCCATATACCTATTGTTAAATGTAAGTAATCATCCATGACTTTTTTGTAAATTACATTATAAGAGGTCAGTTAGGCTTTGGTTTCTTTCAATATCATTATATGTACAATTTTAAATGACACATTTTTAACTTAACATTACAACAAAAGTAGTTTCTATATATAAAACTCTGTTTAAGTCTTTTGGTTACAATAATATTGGATTGAAGAGTAATTTTTAAACTGATAATAATATGTACACATGCCCATTCTGACGTTTTAAAATTATTTTTTCAGTATTATATTTTACATGTTGACGTCATTTAGCATGTATTGTTTTTGTTTCTATTCAGAAAAGTAATAGATGATTAATGTAGAAATTAAAAACAGAAAATTGCTTTAATATTGTGACTTTATTTTACCTTTAATGCTATATCTTGAGAAGAAATGAATGAATGATATAATAAGCTTCTTGTGATCTGTTACCAGGACTTACCCACCTTTGTTTCTCAACAGTTATTATCATACTTGACACTGAGTAGGTACAAAATAAATGTTGCTGAACTAACAGTATTTGTAAAACTACAAAACAAATGAACACCTAGAAGATGGGAAATCAATGAGGAAAAGGAAAGGCTAAGAAGATAATACAGAATGAAATGGAACTTCTAAGTACAAACCCTTAAGACAAAGAACTTGGAAATCCCTCCCTATTTCTTGACCATTCAATTTCATTCATTATATAGAAGTTAAGAAAATGATCTATCAATGACTTTATATTTTCCAGTTTTTGAAATGCATATTGATACTTCCCTTTAGCAGCCTAGTACAAAAATCTATTAAGAATATGAATTATCTGTCTAGCACTCCTCATTGTGTTAAGCACAATTGAGAAAAAAGAACAGTGTACTATATATTTCCTATACTCAATTAGCTTTTGAGAACAGCTGTCACCATTAAATATCATGCTGCTATGTCTGAGTATTCAAATTCGCTGCAGTGCTTTTGAAATTCTGTGCAGTTAAAAAACAATATGGCTAGAAACATAATTATACAGATGAATGCAAATTAGCAGTTGGAAACAAAGTTTCTGTGAGATAGTGTTCCACTTAAACAAAGCCATGTTATTGCCACAAACATCCACAAAACTTAGAAAATAAACTATCTCAATTATTTGGAGAAATTATCCTAGGCAAGATCACAGTAGCAGAAACCACTACTTAATACTGTCAAGGATGATAGGAGAAACTCATTGGCATCTGAGTGAAAGATGGTAAGTGAAGAGAAATATAATGTCAGCATCAACGAGAAGCCATTGTATGGCAGTTATCCACATAGCCTTTACATGTGGCCCTAAACTCAAAAGAAGTCTCCCTGCAAGAAGTCAATTTCGATATTATGAATTTATTATATTCGGGGGGGGGCTACACACATATTCTCCTTCCTAAGTGTATTGGTTTGCTAATGCTGCTGGAAATGCAACATACCAGAAATAGGTTGACTTTTTTCTTGCACAGGCAAGCACTGGAAAATGAACCTGGGTCTCCAGTATAACAGGTGAGAATTCTGCCTGCTGAGCCACCTTGACCCTGGGTTGGCTTTTATAAATGGAATTTATTATGTTACACGTTTACAGTTCTAAGATTATAAAAATGTCTAAACTAAGACATCCAGTTAAAGATATATTGACTCAAGTAAGGGCTGATGATGTTTGGGATTTCTTTGTCAGCTGGGAAGGCACCTGGCAATGTCTGTTAGCTTTCTCTCCTGGATTCTCATTTCAAACAACTTCCTTGATGGTGATTTCTTTTCACATCTCCAAATGTCTCTTCTCTGTCAGTCCTAAAGACTTTTCCAAGATAATTCTCTCTTAAAGGACTCCAGTAAATGACCCACCTTGAATGAGCAGAGGCATATCTCCATGGAAACCACCTAATCAAAAGGTCCCACCCACAAGTGGGTGGGTCACATCTCCATGGAAACAACTTAATCAAAAAGGTCACACCCAATAATATTGAATCAGGATTTAAAAACATGATTTTTCTGGGGTACATAACAGTTTCAAACAAGCACACTAAGGTGGTAATAAATGAAACCCAAATAATTAAAAACTTACTGAAGTTTCTTTCTTTCCCATTCAATGTTTTCAGAACCTCTTAATTTTCATTTACTCTAGTTACAACAACTTCTTATGAGCAAGTATTCTTAGTCTGCTGTTACAGGGTTGCTGCAGTTGACTTTGGTTAGCAACTGTTTAAACCTAAGTATCCTGCCTCCAGGAAAAGGTTTTCTGTACTTTTGTATTTATCTAATCTAGAGGCCAGAACAAACCTGAGATCTCAATGTTGGGTGAAGGGTGGTGAACTTGGCCTGTGGGCAGCCAATACACCAAATCTAGTGCTTCGAGAGTTTTTTCTTTTACCCTTCATGCAGAATGGTGTCTAAAACATGATCTTTGTCTGTGAGGCCAGAAACCAGCAGTGTTTAGCTAGGACTTCAATGGTACTTTGGAGTACCCATGGCAATCAGCTACCTTGCAAGTGTCAAAGCAAAATATTTTTCTGTCTGCAATGCATCTAAGATTGGTATGAAGGAAAACCCTTTGCCCTAACACTTAATTCTTGCTTGGGCCTCACTGAACTGATGACATATGTTCCAGTACCTGTGCCTTTATAGAAGTTCAGTTAAAGCTATACACACAGGCTACAGAGTTAAAGTCCAACTGCAGAGTCTGGCAGTTCCTCAGAAAATTAAGTATAGAATTACCATATGACCTGCCAATTCCACTTCTCGGTATGTACCCATAAGAACTGAAAGCAAAGTCTCAAACAGATATTTACACTCCAGTGTTCACAGAGGCAATATTCACAATTGCCAAAAGATGGAAGCAACCCAAGTGTGCCATTGACCAATGAACAGATAAATAAAATGTTATACACATACAACGAGAATGTTTTTCAACCCTAAAAAAGAATAAAGTTCTTATACATGCAAGAACATGGATGAATCTTGTAGACATCATAATGAGTGCAGTATGCCAGACATGAAAGGACAAATATTGTCTGATCTTACTCATATGAAATAATTAGAATAAACAAATATATAGAGTAACCTACTGCAGGCTAGGGCAGGGGTAAGGAATAGGGAGTTAATGCTTAATCAGTATAGCATTTCTGTTTGTGGTGATGGAAATATTTTGGAAATGGATGGTGGTGTTAATAGCATAACATTCTGAATGTAATTAACAGCACTGAATGTAAATGACAGCACTGAATTACACATTTGAATATGATTAAAATGGGAAATTTTAGGTGGCATACATGTTACTAGAATAAAAATTTAAAAACAAACAGGCATAGGACTGTGCAAATAGTGAATCCTGGTATATAATATGTACTGGGTTGATAGTACCTATGAATTTTCTTCATTATTTTTTTGCAAACCTAAATTTTCTATAATTAAAAAAGTATTTACAAATTCCAACTGCAGAACTTTAAAACCCACCTTCTATAAACAGGTCAGAATAATTTGCCCAACAGCTGTGAAATAATGGGCAACATATCTGGGAATCCTCAATTATTGCCAGAACTAAAAATCAGGATTCAAGCCAAAACCCATTTATCCAGATTGCTTCCCATCCCATAACTACAGTCTTTCTTGAACTTGTTTCACAGGCTGTCAAACTTAGCCACTGGTTGTAAACTGAAGCATGCACAGAAACACAGATTCTTGCAGCTGACACTAGGCCTCAAGACACTAGGAAAAAAAAATCACTTTCCTTGGAACGAAGATTATAAGGATGAGGAGACATCAGAAGCAAATAAAATGTGAGGGGTTCCTCTAATACGGAAAATCTGGCCCACGGGCATATTACTACCAAGTATGGACAATTCTGTAAACCACCAGTCAGAATATACTAACCCAAATCCTCATCCCTGTCCCTACCTCTCTTTGTTCCCACCACATAAAACTCCATAATTCTCAGATTGGAGAGAAAGATCTGTGTCTGCCTTCTATCTCCTCGCAGTTGACCTTGCAGTAAAACTTTTGCCTTCTCAAAATCCTGGTATCACAGTATTGCCTTCTGTACACATTGAGCAGCAAGCCCAATACTCAATAACAACTACAGACCAAAGCCAAACCCAGGACCACCTGCCTTAGTTGCCCAGGTAAACTCAATCATGATACATATGATTTTAGTTCCTCAAATTTCATTTTTCTTAAATCTTATTATTTTCAGCTAATGCACAAAACATAATGGTTTGACAAAGAACATTAAGTGGTATCCCTCTGCTATGTCTGAGTTCTGAACTACTCGTAAAATAAGACAAAGAATATAGTACATGGATGCCAAAATACCACAGTTATGGTTTAATTGGCAGGGCAGGACTGACCTAAGCACTCCACTTTATGGACGACAGCAGTTGAGCAAACGCACTCTGTGTGGGCCTATAGAACCCAGGAGAGAGGGAAAAGGAAGTAGCTGGGTTACTCACACTCTGTTTCTTCTTTCAAACACAGAAATCAAATGTTTTTCTCTTCATTTCATCAAAGATGAAGAATGAGTGCCCTCCTCTAACCACAATGATGAGGTGAGAACTCTAGCATTGGCTTTTGCAAGTGGTAAGGATGCACACTTAACTACTTTGACCAAAAGCCTTGACAAATATGCCAGTGAAATCAGCAGGTTCAGAATTGTTATCAAGTTGAAAATCCACAAATCAACACTCTCCATTGAAGATTTCCCAATTTAAGAGAAGGATGAGATGGCAAGTGATAGCTTTAATGAGAGACTAGCACAACTGTGTTGTGCCAGAGAACTATTATTCAATAACTACATTCATTGATCATTTACTATACCAGCACTGTCCTATGCATTGGGGAAACAAAATCAAATAATCCATAATCTCTGACTTCAAGCTCTGAATTTCACGGCAGAGAAACAACTAAGGTTATATAATAATGAGCAAAATATACATCAGGCTAGGAAGTAAAGATTATTCTTAGAAGAAATAATTTTTCATGTGGACAGTCTATTGCTATATTTACATTGGGGCACCAGCTATTCCACAACTAAACCACCTTCTCTCTCCAGCTTCTGGAATAATATGTTAACAAACTCAAATAGCATTTAACAACTCAGATAATTGCATCTCTTATTGAAAATTAATAGCATGTCATAGAAACAACATGCAAATAGTTTGTGTCTTAGTTTCCTAGGGCTAGCATAACAAAGTACCATAAACTGAATGGCACAAAACCACATAAATACATTGTCTCACAGTCCTGGAGGCTAGAAGTCTGAAGTCACGATGCTAGAAGCGCTATGCTCTCTCTGAAGTCTGCAGAGAAGAATTGGTTCCATGTCTCTCTCCTGGCTTCTGGTTATGGCAGTCTTGCCTTTCCTTGGCTTGTAAATGCATCACTCCACCTACCCCTTCTTTGCATATCTCCCACATCCGTGTCTTTGTTTAAATTTCTCCCTCCTGAAAGGACATATTAGGATGGCGTCTATTCTATTCCAGTCTGGCTTCATCTTAACTAATCACATCCTCAAAGGTGCTATTTCCAGATAAAAGTTACATTCATGAAACCAGGAGCTAGGACTGGGAAGTATCTTTCTGGAGAAAAGAATTCAACCCATAACAGTTTGCAAATACTGACATCCAATTCACAATGAGATTATTTTTAGAGATTTCAAAATCCATTTCAGAAATATAAAGCACTGCATTTGTCTGAAGGAGACTATTTTATGGAGGAAGATAATTTTTTATGTATATTAATTATCAGAGAAAGAATTCTCAGGTCTGTAAAAAAGTAAGTTATTCATGCTTTAATTCCTTAGTATATTTATATTTCTTCTTTTACCTGATAGATTTAAGAGATATTCCGTGTATTACTACATTAGGGCTAGGGGATCACTGCCTTACATTCAGTATATTCTTTAGCACTGAACTTGGGTGAATGTAATTCTGGGCCCAGCGCTGGCATCAGAGATAAATTTTGCATCTACCTTTGGCTGCAGCATGACAGAAGCTCAAAGACATTTTTTCCTGTTACAAATCAGTACCACTTTTTAAATTGCCTCCCTCAAATATTATTAAAGCTTTCTTTTATGAGTTCAATCAGTACGAAATTAAAAGAGTTCATGATCTGTGATCAGATGCTTAAAATTTGAGTAAAAGAAAAAAACAAAATGAGACTTTATACTTAAATCACATTTATTTTTATGGATGCATATATCTTCCCAACACCATTCATACGTATAGAGAAGAGAAGAATAGATTCTCTAATCCCTGGTCCCTCACAGCCAGCATGGTCGCAGCACTTAACCCTAATGGGCTTACATTTTAAAAGATATAAAACAATCTTAAAAATATAAGTTATTTAATTCTTTTATGAATGTAGGCAGGGCTTATTTATGGTATACATTAAATAATAAACTGATAAAGTAAATAACCACAAACTGATGACAAAAAGAGAGAAATTAAATAATCATTTTATTTTTTAGTGTGCTAGCATGGAACAGGAAATAAACGTGTTTGATTTATATGTCCATATAAATAGAAGTACAAGCCTTATTTTAAAGTATTGTAACAGTTCCTTATTATACCGATTCCTTAATATGGGAAGCAACTGACATTATCTCCTTTTTTTCATAAACAGTAATATAGGAAAATTACTTTCTAAAATGGCATTTCTAATACACCTAATAACTATTTAAAGTCTATGTTTTCTTTTCAACACACTGAATAACAACAGAAAACAATAACCCATTTAAACCCCCGAATTTATCTTTTTTATGAGAGGAAAATTGTCAAATAAAACAAGCAATGAAATGTTCAAGAAGTTCAAACTCTGTGCCCCGAGAGATCTCAGGTGTAGTAGGGTTACTAACAAATAAGGAAGGCAGTGCTTCCATTGTGGATTACATAAAATTGCCTTGTGAAAGCAGTTTATTTGTGCAGCAAGAGAACATTTGAAGAAGTCCCAAGTTATGTTTCCCTTGATCTTGAAAGGCCATCTGAGGCAAATGATCTCATACTCCTGCACAGTGCCCTTACAGGGATGTAATCCATTTTACTTCAATGCCTTTAGAAAAGAGGCAGTTAAATTCCTAAGTGTGAAGAAAATAAGTCTCTAAGCTCATTGAAATACTTTTGCCTTTTGAACATCACAAACTTATGCAGAAAAACCAACAAATAGGAGGAAAAAAAATCAAAGTGCCACAGGCATTAGAATTTGAAATTTTCATTTACATGGAAATGCTTAGAAAAAATGTAAATACTTTGAACTTACTAAACTTATATCTTGTAAAATAAAAAAAGGATAACCTTTTGCAAACGGTTATACTCAATCTACAATATGGTCTTTCAAAAATCTAGAACATCTCACTAATGAGATAAATTCTAATTGGTACTTGGGAATAAATGAATATGTAAGTCAGTAGTTTTTTGACAAAATAGTAACTAAAATGTAACAATGTTCCAGTTTGCTTTAGTCCACATATCAATTTATTATATCCAAAAAACTTATTTCATGGCCCTAGATAGATAAATTTCATTTTCTCACTAGCTGTCTTGCTTATGATTGGCATAATCTCGGTGGAGGTCTGGTGAAATACAACAATAATAACAACACAAGGCATGAAATAATGAGCATTTCTGGAAGGGGAGGAAAAAAATAGAATTTTCCACAAAGAGTAGGCTGCTATTGTTTATGTATATAGTAAGATCTAAACTCATTTTTATATCATGCTTTATTTTTTCCTCCAACATGACTCATACAGAGAGGAGAAAAATACCCAGTTCAAAGTTAGCAAAAGCAGAATTCATGATTCGCACAAAACTACTATGCAATGAGAAACTTCATATATTTTTAATTGAGAAGCAACAAAAATCATTAGGATCTGAAACTCATGCTACAAACCTGTATATTACTCATTATGCATTCCCATGCGATTTTGATTTGGGAATCTGAAACTGCATCTTAATTGCTATATTGGCAGTCATTAAAGAAAAACAGAAAATTTTAACGCCATTTAAAGTTTAAAAATACATGTCAAGACAGTAATCTACAATTTCTATTGGTTGAATTTCACCTCGATGAATTATGTTTCTTTTTTATTTATTGACACTTATCATTACTTTAACTGTTAAAGAAAAATTTAATTTCAATTCACCAGGGAGGCAGTAAGACAAGTGAACCATTAGTTGCAATACAGGATAGACTACTTTGGCCATTAAAAATAAGATTCAAGAAATAATGCCCTCTCTGATTTGGCAAATCTCAGAAGGTTTCTTGAGGAAAGTAGGTCACTAAATTTCAACACTGAGAGAGCATTTCCAGAAGTAGGAGATCATGGACTCAAAAGGTCCTTTGGAGAAAACAGAGTGGTCTAGTTCAGCTTTAATGCATGGTATTTAAGGAAGTTGTGGAAGATGTGAAAGTTAGACTGAAAGCATGCTTTATAGTACTCTAAATGTCAAGTTGAGAATTTTGGACTAAAGGAGGAAAAAAAATCTCTTTTTTGAAAGAAGGTGACATTTATTGGAGATTAATCCAGGAAAGTTAATCTAGGAGCGGTGTTGAGGTTGGATTGCTAGAGAGAACACTAAGATTAAAAAAAATTTTATTTTATTTTAGGCTAGATTTTATGAGGCAATAAAGGAAATAAGAGTGGGAATAATACATATTTTTCTAGATAAAGACATAAAGAGAATGGGTGACAACATTCAGTGTTGGAGAGTAATATTTTTAAGAAACTCTTGGATAGAACACTTATATTTCCAAGTTATTTTAAGAAAATGGTGTCAAGTTCGATTTCATCCACTTTGTTCCATGACAGAAGAGTGAGACTGTTTCAGTTTGTAACTGTTTTTCAGGGATGATTATTGATAAAACAAGTTTTAAGCTTAAAAGTGCCTCAGTGTTTTTGATGATGAATTGTATGGCCATCCTGATTTC
The DNA here is from genome assembly GCF_023851605.1 of Tamandua tetradactyla. Classification (NCBI taxonomy): domain Eukaryota; kingdom Metazoa; phylum Chordata; class Mammalia; order Pilosa; family Myrmecophagidae; genus Tamandua; species Tamandua tetradactyla. The sequence goes on along the minus strand of NC_135329.1, from coordinate 43,937,585 downwards.
GTTTCTCATGGAAACTGCAAGCAATTTGGTAGTAGCTGTTTGAAAACACTCTTTTTATCAAGATTCTAAAGTCACTTTCAATATCATTTGGAAAGGATGTCAAGTAATTAGTGATATCTGCATGATTGCTGACAAGAGAGAGAAGAGACTCAAATGTCTGAGTGGAAGTATAACCATCCCTGCAGTTGATACACTCAAATATTGAAATGTTAAGCCATGATGGTAAACGATGACTTTCTTTCCATATCTTGCTAATTGGCTGAAAAGTGAATAAAATTCAGTCTTAGTAAAGTGATGCATAGTTGTTCATATTGTATGTAGCCATTAATTTCAGTAGCTATAATAATGTTAACACTGAAATAGACAATATGCCAAGGAGAGTCAACCTTACTAACCAAAAATAATGCTTCTAACATAATAGTCCAAACAAAATGACTTTCTTCTAAAGACTCAATTGGGAATTAGCTCCAATCCTCTGCACCAATGCACAGAAAACAAATAATAAATTTATTGACAGTTTTTACACTAAAAATAACTTAAAGCAGACACATTCACATTTAAATTTTTAAAAAAACTAATCTGGCCAATTTTAAACATCAAATACAGATCAGCTCATTAATTGAAGACACATGGATTCTTCAGTACTCAGAATGCTTTAGGGATAAGAAGGATTCATAAAGTAAGAAATCTTGTTAGACAACAAACTCCTTTAAAAACTTAAAGAAAGTTGAGAAGTTGGCAATAGGGAATGCTTCGAGGAGTTTATGTAGAGAGCCATATGCTGCTACTGAAAAAGGAGCTTTAAAAGAAATTGTGTTTTAATTGCAGGATGCTCATAATTCTACAGGGAAATTATATCCTGAAAATTTCTATGGTTTCCAAAATGTCTGATAAGATGTGCCATGTCCAATTTTTATGGCTGTTTTATTAAAATTATTTTGTAGAATTTATTAAATATCTTGAAATAATAGATTACTGTTATTTGAATGCACAAGCATGTCCCTTCTTAAGTATCTACACATATATTCTACACTTATATTTAAACATATTTAGGTAGGTCTTTTGGAAAGAAGGCATGATAATAGTAATCTATGAATACATCGACAATTAGAGGTTTCAGAATTCTTCATTACATAAAAAATTGTAACATAAAGTTGTCATTGTTGTACTAAGTCCATTTTGAACATATTGCAGACACACAAAAAGAGAAAATTCAATTAATGACAATATTGCCATAGTTCAATTTAGAAAGCAACGTTATCGATATGTTGGAAAAACCATATTTCCGCTACTCCAATTTCATTCTAATTCTTCCCTGCTGGAGACAACTACTGTCTCGAACTTGGTATATAGCATTCTCATCCATTTTTTCATATTTGTAATATACACGTATTCACTCATAAGCAATTAATACATTATATTGATTTGCATTTTTAAACTTTAGGTAAATAACACATTGCATGCATTTTTCTAAAATCCTATTTTCTCCTATTTAATATTAATATTTAGCCATGTTTGTGAGTGTAGTTCTAGTTAATTTATTGTCACTACAGTTTGGTATTCTTTTGTATGGGGAGAGCAGAATTTATGCTTGAAATAGTACATTTTGGTTTCAAATGTCCCATATTCAGTGGGACTGAATATTTTTCATGTATTTGTTCCTGATGCTTAACATAGGGTTCACAGTAGGTTTGCTGGTTTGAAACTGTCATGTACCCCAGAAAAGTCATGCTCTTTTTTTTTTTTTTACATGGGCAGGCACCAGGAATCGAACCCGGGTCCTCGGGCTTGGCAGGCAAGCATTCTTACCTGCTGAGCCAAGTCATGTTCTTTTAATCCAATCTTGTAGGGGGCAGATCTAGTGCTGGGTGGAAGCTTTTGATTAGGTTGTTTCCATGCAGATGTGACCCCATCCATGCAAGGTGGGTCTTAATCTGCTTATTGGAGTCATTTAAAAGAGAGACAATTTGGGGAAAAGCACAGACACTTGAAGAAAGAAAATGCCTCTTCAGAAGCCAGAAGGACCCAAAGGAGCTGAGAGAACTAATTTGAAGCCAACCCAGGACAGAAGGAACAGAAGATTTCACCATTTGCCTTTCCATATGACAGAGGAACCCAGACGCAATCAGCTTTTTTGCGGGAAGGTAGCCTCTTATTGATTACTTTGGACTTTTCAATGGCATTTAGTATTGTAATTTGTAGCTTACTAAATCCCTATTAAAAAAGCCAGCCCATGTCTGGAATATTGTATACTGGCAGCTTTAGAAAGCTGAAACAGTAGGTAATTAATAAAGTATTCTCCAACTGAACTGAATGTTTTTGCTAATTTGATAGCAAGAAGAAATTACTATAATTTGTCACTAAGGTCATAAATTTTCTTAACACTTGACAGTCATACAAGATGAACTCATGTCTCTGACAGGTTTCCTGCCATTGTCCTCCCATTAATGCAACTGTGTCTATTAACAGTGTAGAAATATTGGTACCTATATTTTTACAAATGGAAATTTTACGAGAAACTCTGAAATCATACTCACCCAGCACAATTATCCAGAAAGCTCATGCTGATAATTGGAAATATAATCTTTCATTTAGTTTTAATTTAACAAATATCAATTTATAGCTACTATCATGAAGACATAAAAACTGCTCAGGAGGAATGAAAGGAGTAAGATAAAAAAGAAAAGAAATGCTTTTGTGTCAGAAGACCAGAAATGAGAGCATGGTTTCTCCTTTATCGGCCTTAGAATTTGGGCAAGTCATTTAAATTCTCAATATCTCATTATCCTTATCAGTACAAGTGGATAATAATACAGTTTCACTCATAGAGTTTTTATGAAGATCAGATGAGTTAATCATACAGCAGATGTTGTGAATTGTAGTGTCTTTCAAAAGAATTTAAGTAACGAACTTGTACATTCATTCACTAAGGTATTATTATTACTTCCATTTTCAAAATTCTGTTGTAAATATTTTAGAGTGATAGAAACATGTAAATTGCAGAGTTTTTAGCCACCAGGAGATTTAGCCTAGTAGGAGAGAGAAAAGAATCTGTGTTTCTGTGATGCAATCAGTGACAAATGTCAGTTAAGTGATTCAAAACAATTAACAAAGGAATTTAGAGGCGAAAAAGAAGTTACGTCTACATGGGTGATTTGTAGTGAAAACATTTTTTGTCTGCTTATATCATTACTATCTTCTACAGACAAACACTCAGTAGAAACTACATCTCCTTAAAATGCTGCTTGTTTTCACTCTAACAACACAGTTACTGATGGAGCCCCCATACCAATACTATGTTATTCCCTCTTCCAATCACATTATTTTCCCCTGCCATAGAGACCTGCCTCCAACTGAAACAGTCAGAACCTTTTCCAGAAAAAACTTTTGAGAGTTCGTATTATGTAGTCCAGAGAATCAGAGAAACCATTATCTTCTGCTTAGAGAAATAGAAAGATAAATTGGATGGAAACTCAATGAGAAACAGAGGTGAAAAAACAGATAATCCTGTACAGTGATTGAGTCGTTGAATCTCTATGTTCCTGAAACCTAGCAACATTCTTGTCCTTGGAAAAATAAATTCTTTGGATTTCTGTACCTTACAACTAAATGAGACCTGAACTAATGCAGATTCACTGGGGTTGAGTATAGAGGATGGTAAGGATTTGTACACAAAAAAAGAATAAGTAAGTTATAAATTCTACTTTCATTATAATATAAAATACACAGGAATTAAGAGAATAAAAGGTAGAAAATGAAAATCAGGTTAAATAGTGGAGTATGCTAAGCTTCAGCTGGGCACAGGGCAAAGAAGAGATTTTGTTTCTCTGGGATGACACATTACATAAAGATAACTGAAAACATTGGTGGTTATCTACCATGTGACGTGTGATGGTTTGAAACCGTATATACCCCAGAAAAACATGTGCATTAGTCAGGGTTCTCTAGGAAAACAGAAACAACAGAAAATATCTATAAAAACGAGATTTTATAAAAAGTGTCTCACATAACTGTGGGTATATACGAGTCCAAATTCTGTAGGGCAAGGTGTGAGCTGACAGCTCTGATGTTCTTTAATTAATTCTCCAGGAAAGGCTGGCTGGCTGAAGTGGACAGAACGATTTTCTCTTCTGACTTCTCCTTTAAAGTCTTTGGCTTATTAGATTAAACATCAGTAATTGTAGAAGACACTCCCCTTGGCCAGCTGCAGATATGATCAGCTATGACTGCAATCATATGCAGACTGCAATGTGCTGATGATTTACCATGCACAAAAAGTCTTTGTAGTAATGGTTAGGCCAGTGCTTGCCTGACCACACAACTGGGCACCATCATCTGGCCAGGTTGACACATAGACCTAACCATAACAACATGTTCTTAAATTGAACTTGTTCTTGTGGGTGTGAACCCATTGTGATTAGAACTTTTAGATGAGGTTACTTCAGTTAGTGTGACCCACCTCACTCTGGATAGCCTTAATTCCCTTTGTAAGAAATGAAATTCAGACAAAGAGAGAAAAGTCATGGAAACAAGAAGCTAAAAGGAATGAAACCCAAAAGAGAAGACAGAGACCAGCAGATGCCACCATGTGCCTTGCCATGTGACAGAGGAGTCCAGGCTCATCAGCAGCCAGTCTGCAGGAAGAAAGTATCGTATTGATGAGGCCTTGATTTGGATACTTTCATGGCCACAAAACCATAAGCTCATAAGCTAATAAATTTCCATTGTTAAAAGCCAACACATTTTATATGCACTATTTTTAGCAGCTTAGCAAACTAGAATGATACTAACACAATAAAACCACCATAAAGTGTAGCAAAAGGTTTGGTGCCTTTCTGTGTTTGTTTCCCGTTGCTGCTGCGTAGTAAATTATCACAAAGTTAGTGCTTTAAAATAACACAAATGCATTTTCTTATAGTTCTGGAAGTCAGAAGTCTGAAATGGGTCTTATGTGGCTAAAATCAACATGTTGGCAGGACTGCGTTCCTTCTGGGGGGTCAGGGGGGAGAATCTGTTATCTCACCTTGTCTAGCTTCTAATGGCTGCCTGTATTCCTTGACTTGTGGCCCCTTCCATCTTTCAAGTCAGCAATGGTCAGTCAATTTTTTCTCATGTCACATCATTCTGTCACTGACTCTTCTGCCTTTCTGTTCCATATTGAAAACTCTTCTGATCACAGTGGGCCCACTGTGATAATTCAGAATAATCATCCCATTTCGAGGTCAACTGATTAATGAACTTAATTCCATCTGTATTTTAATTTCCCTTGGCCATGTACTTTAACATATGTACAGTTGCCAGGATTAGGATATGGGTATCTTTCAGAGGTCATTATTCTTCCTATCACACTGCCCAAATATTTTTCTAATATTTAATGTACAGTCATGTAAATACTGCCTGTGGGCTGAATCCTGTCCATATTTTGAGACCAATCTTGTCTGTCAGTAAATTCTTAATTCAGCAAAGAATTATCCTGCTCACATATTGGCCTGAATCCTAACAACTAAGATATCACCTACTTTCCAGTGACTAAGGTTACTACCTATAGTTTTCATATTCTCCATCTTATCCTGTGGTGGTTTTCTCTCTCCTTTCATTTAGTGATTTCTACAGTTTAGTTCTAAAAAGAATGGAATATGTTATCGAACTCTGACTTTTTCTGGGAATATATAGGGGTAGCAGCGGTATCGGTTATTTTGGTAGGAAAGGAATACCCAAGTAGATATTTCAATAGGGTAAAACAAAGACACAAAAATAAACTAAGAGAAAATATCTATATACCCTACTGAAATGGTTCTCCTCTTGTCCGCAGTCGTCTTCACTTTCAGAGCAGCCTCGAAAATTATGTCTTTACTCTACAGTGACCTATAAAGAACTAATAGTGAAAGTAGTGTGATTTAGGGGGACACTTAACATAGCTATAAACACAAACAAAAATGTGGACTATAAACATAAATTGCAGTATTCAGTTACAAAAAATGACTATATAGGGAATACAAATTATGTATGTGCAGATGGATAGATAGATGACAGATAGCTATAGACAGAAATAGTAAAGATTATCATCTAAGTGAAGGAATGGCATTTCAAAATCCTTATAAATAAATCAAGGAATTCAAAAATATACTCATGGACAGATAAGGATCAGTGGATTTCAAATGAGAAAAACTGGCCCATAAAATGGAGAATAATTTTCATAGCATACAAGTCTTCTTTTGTTCCATCCATTACTTTACTTAGTCATTTTCTAAGACTTTCCCAGTTACATCTGTCATTTCATCCCATAGTGAGAATTTGCAGTTCCTGAAATTTGTAATCCATTTTTCATCTTTACCTGCTGCTTTGCTAAAGCTGCCAGAATGCAATATGCCAGAAATGGAACTGCTTTTAAAAAGGGAATTTTTAAGTTGCAAGTTTACAGTTCTAAGGCTATAAAAATGTCCAAACTAAGGCATGCAGATAAAAATACTTTGACTCAACAAAGGCTGATGGGTCCAGGACACCTCTGTCAGCTGGCAAGGCTCATGGCTGGCATCTGCAGGGGTCTTTGGCTTCCAATTTCAAACACCTTCCCCAGGGGCATTTACTTCCTGCACCTTCAAATATCTGGGTCTCATGTTGGCTCTGTTGACTGTCAGCTCTGACACTTTTTCCAAGAATGGTTTCTTCATAAAGGGCCCTAGTAAGCAACCCACCTTGAATGAGTGGAGACACATCTACATGGAAACCACCTAAGCAAAACGTCCCACCCACAACTGGGTGGAACACATCTCCATGGGAACAACTTAATCAAAAAGATCCCACCCAACAATGTTGAATCAATTTAAAAACATGGCTTTTCTGGGGTACACAACAGTTTTAAACTAGCACACCTGCCTTTGAAAATGTAGTTTTTTTCTGCCAATATTGTTCTACTCCTTCACCAAAATTTACCTAAAGAATTTCTACCCATTCTTCAAGAACTAGTTCAAAATGTATCCTCTCTGTGAAGCCTTTATGGGGGTTTGAAGTTGTATATATTCCAGAAAAGCATGTTCTTAAGTCTAATTCATTCCTGTGGGTGTGAATCCATTATACACAGGATCTTCTGATGAGGTTACTTCGGCTAAGGGTGGCTCACCTCAGTCAGGATGGGTCTTATTAGGATTGTTACTGGAATCCTTTATAAATGGAATGAAACTCAGACAGAGAAAAAGTCACAGGGAGCAGCCAGAAGCTGAAATTCAACAGAACCTGGGAGAGAAGGGGGAATTTTCATTTCTACTTCAGCCAGACATCTTCTCCTGTGGAATTTATTGAAAAGCCTCACTGGAGTTCCCAGTTTGAGGCCTGCTTTATGAAGTTTTGAAATGCCCCTCCCCAAAGTTGCATGAGCCAATTCCTATTTAAAAAATCTCTTATCTACATTATATATGTACATCTCCTGTTGGTTCTAATTTCTGAGAGAAACCTAAATAATGCCCCTTAGGCACAGTTAGAAACTTCCTTTATTAATATCATTTGTGTATTTCCTTTGGCACTATTATAGTAATATTTTACAAAGACATTCGTTCCCCAAGGCGCAGTCTTTTCGGAGTGTTAGTGGTCTAGCATTATCATAAGAAATGCTACATAACCACATAACCATAGTATGAATGATTTGGACACCTATTTACTGAGTATCTACTACAGGCCAGTCACTGTTCTAAGCCATGCCTTGGCATTTATAACAACTGAGACTCATTGATGGTATGAGGTAGAAGTCACAAACTAAGAGGAATCTGGCAGGAAAATCAGGGGAGCTCTAAGAAAAAGCCACTGAAGGAAATTCAGATTGCTGTTAGTGAGCACAGCTTTAGGTTCCATTTTCAGGGCCTGGGAATATGGACATAGCCTGATTATAAGAAGCCACCTGACACTGACCTTTGTTAAGAAACAGGGTGTTGGCCTTTGGGGTTCTCTGGTTTCCCTGTGTTTTAGGTTGCCAGTGCTATACAATGGGTCGGCTTAAACAACAAAAATGTATTGGCTCATGGTTCTAAAGGCCAGTAACCCAATATCAGGGTCTCCACAGACCATGCTTTCCTCGAAATCTGTAGCATTTTGGTGCTGGCTTGCTACAATCCTTGAGGTTCTTTGGCTTGCAGTTCTTCCTGGTGTCTCATGGCAATGTCCTCAATCTCTTCCTGTGGCTTCCTCTGCCTTTGGCTTCTCTTTATAAGACATCCAGTAATAAGGATCAAGTCCACCCTGATTCAGTTTGGCCACACCTAAATAGAATTTTAAGAGATCCTACTCACAAATGAGTTCAAATCTTAATTGATGATACATCTTCAAAGGGTGCTATTTACAGAAGGTCTGCACCAACAGGGATAGGGATTAAAATTATGGATATGTCTTTTCTCAGAACACATGATTTAATCTACCAGACCCCAATAAAAACAGGACAATATACCACCTTAGTCTGGCCTAATTTTCAGCCATTCTTCAGGTATTTTATCTATTTTGAGTTAATATAATCAAATGAAGAAGAAAAATATCTCCAAATACAAAGCAAATTTTGAACCCTCCTGTTCACTAGTGGCAAAGATAACATTTAAGAGATCTCAAAGAAATTCTATGGAACCCGAAGAATATAATATTTCCAGACCTAATACAGTTCTTGAAAACTGCTACTTATAGCATCTATCTGACTAGGAATAAGCAAAATAAGGGAATTTTCTCCACAATTATATACCACTGTTGATTCAATTTTCAGAAGGAAAAACAGTAACTAAGTTTGTCTTTTACTTTTTTCATTCTTCTTTTACATGAAATGTGTTTGTCTATTAATATTAGAAATTTTTACATTAACTACATTTAATTATGATCTTTATATAAAAGTAAAAGTCCAGAACTATAACAAATTACTAAATGACTTATCATTATAAATCCATCCATTCATTCATGTCTCTAACATTTTCCTGTGCACATTGCATATTAGATCTGCTGATGGCATTAAAATAAATAGAAAAACAAAATATGGTTAATGCCTTTGAGAGGTTCAGACTAGTGACAGGGACAGAAACATAAATAAACCAAACTAATACAATAAGTGTGTAATAGGCGTTCATGCAAATTCCTATCTGAGCACTGAGGTGGGCACATACTAATAAAATATAGAAAATGAGGCAAAATAAGCTAGAAACAAAAGAACAAATATTGTATGGTCTCATTTAGAAAATACTTATAAGAAAACAGTGGCCTAGATTGCAAGCTCTTATAGCAATCCCATTTAGTTTGGAGTGGTTATTGTTTTTTCTGGATTTTGTTTTAGATTTATAAGAATGAAGCCGAGGATGGGCCATGGTGGCTCAGCAGGCAGAGTTCTCGCCTGCCATGCTGGAGACCCAGGTCTGATTCCCAGTGCCTGCCCATGCAAAATAAAAGAATGTAGCCGATCATGTCGGGATTAGGGTAATTCAGAATACAGAGGAAAGAAAGACATTGTCTGTATTTTAGAACCTCATCTACTCTTTGAGACCAATGTAAGAAAGGTTTATTTTGTCTAGAATCTAAATTTTCTGTAGCACATAATCTAACTCAACTGTCTGGATAGATCATTTAAACAATCCAAACACAGGGAGCCCAGAATAAGAATGAGGGCCTTTAATCTTGTATAGTTTAATGTAGTGCCTGGATACATCCCATAGTATATTAAGCAGATAATCAGAAAGTACTGGCAAGTTTCCTTGAAGGATGGAAGAAAAAGTATAGAAATTCTAAACTTTACCACTGGGGAATTCCCAGATACTGTCAAACATTAGGGACACCCAAATCAATAGGCCAAACCCTTGATCTTGAGGCTTGCTCTTATGAAGCTTATGTATGTAGCACAGAAGCTTAGCTTACCTATATTTATGCCTAAGAGTTACCTTTAGAGAACCTCTTTTTTTTGCTCAGATGTGGCCTCTCTCTCCTTAACCCCAACTCTGCAGGTGAAATCATTGCCCTCCCCACTACGTGGGACATGACGTTCAGGGGTGAAGTCTCCCCGGTGATGTGGGAAATAACTCCCAGAAATGAGCCTGGGCCTGGCATCATAGGATCAACAATGCCATCCTGACCAAAAGGGGGAAGAGAAATGTAACAGATAAGGTATCAGTGGCTGAGAGAGTTCAGATAGGGTCAAGAGGCTACACTGGAGGTCACTCTTATGCCAACTTCAGTTAGATATTGCTACCTATCATCGCTTGCCAAACTCCAACCAAAACTATTCCTGCCAATCCTCTAGAATATCTAGGGTGTTATTATAAATGATTGTACAAATGTTCCATGCACCGGGGTAGCTTACCTGACACCTACAACCTCCAGATGTGTCCCTGGACCAGATATGTTGTGAAAAGCAAAGGGGCCAAACTCTCCAGATCATCAACTAGTTCCTTGTCCCCATCCCGTATTCTCTACAGTCCCTTCCAACATGAAAAAGCTAGAATGGGGAGAGCCCAAATATCCCTAAAGAATGGGAGGAAGACCAGAGGTGATGGTGGAGTTCTACAGAGAAGGTTGGGTTTAACAAATGAGTATGAGTGCTGAATCATTATACTGATCTTTCTTTTAGTCTCTAATATCTTAGGGCAGCTAGAAGTAAAAACCTAAAATTGTGGAATTGTAACCCATACCAAACTCTGAAATCTTTTCTACAACTAATTGCTGTGATGTGCTTTGAAATTTATTGTTTTTTGTATATCTGTTATTTTTCACAAAAGAAAAAAGAATTGATTGTGACTATAAACGAACAGCTATATGACGATATTGTGAACCATTGATTGTACACTTGGGATGATGACATGGTATGTGAATATATAATATATATCAATAAAAATAAAAATAATAATAATAAACAAAAACAAATCAGGCCAGGTTTCTGAGAGCTGATATCTGGAAGAGAGATTGTCTTCTCTCAGTTAATACATAGCCAGCTTTGATAATGAGCTAAGATAAGAAATCATTGTACTTTAAGTTGTAAATGAAGGCTTGTTTCAGGCTGAGGATTAAAATAAACAAATAGGGTGGGCAACGGTGGGTCAGTGGCAGAGTTCTCACCTGCCATGCTGGGAAACCGGGTTTGTTTCCCAGTGCCTGCCCATGTAAAAAAAATAAAATAAAATAAAAAATTAAAATAAATAAATAAGATAAAAATATAGAAAATATAAACCGGATGTACTTTACTGGATTTTGTCTATAAAGATTTTATTATCCATAATTATATATTTTCCACAAACACTTTTAAAAATATATTCTAAAGGCAAGCTGTGAAAGGAAGATTCAAAAATATAATCATTTGTCTATTTCAAAATCCTCAGGAAAAATTATTTCTGCATATAAAATTAAGGCAAATAGTGTAGACTACATTACGCTATTTCATAACTATCAATATATGAAAATTATTGTGTTGCAAACCACATCATGGATAAAAGGTATAACAGCCTTTACAGTACAGTAAAAAGCAAGAGATGGTGAAGCAAGGCATTATGCCGCCATCTATTGGTTCCTTACACTTCAATACAATTTAGCCATGAGTCAAAATAACACTGCTTTCATCTTGATTTCCTACTTCTCTAAGCATGGTCGCTCTTAGGACTATGGGAAAGAGATCATAAGGGCCAGCTTAAAGGAAATTTATAGAGAAAGTACACATTTTTACTTCATAGAGATAAATTCAGTAATAAAATAAGAATATGGACTTTGTGTGAAATACACAAACAGGATTGTATTTTATACTGCTGATTAGTTTTTCCTTGATTCATGGAACATTGTGTATTCTGGATCTATGTAAGGATAAAAGCTATGACAAAAGTAGATGGAGAAGGAAATATAAAGGGAAACACTGGTAAAAGTATGGGGAGAGAGATGGAGGAATCACTGTGACAGAGACTATAAAATCCTAAATGAATAATTGTTGAAGATTGATATATTTAAGATATAGAGAGAAGTATGGAAATCCAGTTACTTTCACATTTATTTATCAGCATCTCTAGAGAGGTGGGAAAGCATGTTATTCATCGAAACTTCTATTAAGGCATTTGGTGAATGTTAGGAATAAAAAGTAAGCCCTCCTTCCTATTTTTATTTTGTTAAAGTTTTAAGAGAAAAAAGCTTAGAACTCTGTGTCAGACCAAGGGAGGATTGTGTTGTTATAAAAAGGAAGAGGAAAATACAAAAAGGAGGAACAGTTGAGAAGCAAATGAGTGAGGAGCAAAAATAGGAAAGAAGTGTGTTGAAGAGGTAATGAAATTCCAAACTGATTAATAAACTGTACATGTTTTGAGAGAATTCATACATATATAGTCTATTTATGATTTTGTTGGGAATGTAAACCCATTTAGTTTCTCCTATGAAAAGTTAAACAAAATTTACATTGCTCTGTAATGCTTTATTGCAAATTCCATTGTAGAAGCTAAAAAAGGAACTGGATTTCACATCAGGGTCAAATTACTGCAGCATAAAGGCTGACTGCATTGAACCACGAATTCAAAAAGCCTGAGAAGATAACAAGAATCTTCAACCCAAGGGATGCACCCTGGTACTCCACAAGCTATGTTACCGAGTTTCATAATTTTAGAAGGAACGAAGGGATCACTGAGAGCTGATGGTCAGGGGCAGCAATTAACTTTCAGTGGGCCCAATTATTACAGGAAGCCATAGCAATCCAGTGGTAATCAGAGTTCTGACCCTCAGGTATCTGGAAGTGCACAACTGATCATAGAGTCTTTAGGGATAAAACATCTATGCATATACCAAGGTATTGTTTGATCTAAATAACTGGAAAATTCCTGCACCGATGAGCAGAAAATCAATTCTAGTAACTGAAAGTCCTGGGCTGGGCAGAGGTTGGAGACATGAAACAGAGACAGAGACATGGCACCCGCAGGGGTGGAAGGAAGATTTATTAGCAGAGGGATAGCAGGGAGAGTTGATTCAAGAAATCAACTCCTGCCTGCCTGGATTACGGTAGGAGCTTTAAAGAGAGTTGTGGGTAGATTTAGGCAGGTTTCTCACAGGTGGGTCCTTGGGAGTTTGGCAGCCTTCCATTGGTGAAAACACTGCCCTAGTTCTGCATGGTTGCAACTGCAGGAGGGGAAACGCTTGGGCAAGGGAGCTCTAGCACAAGAATGCTGCAAGGTTGCAACTGCCAGAGGGTGGATGGTTGTGCACAAGTGTTTATCACCAGGTGGGGGCCAAAGAGCCTCAAGATGTTTATTCTCTGCAGTAGTATTTTCATCCTTGCTTGCTTCTCTGGTTTGGCTCTTACAGTAACAATGATGGGGGGATTCATGGCCTGATACTCAATTCTCAGTTCTACATCTAACCATGTAGAGATTCAGAACCAGTTGAGGGGGTTTTGGGAAGGGGAGAGGGTTTGGGAAGAAAGAAACTTCCTACAATATGCTCACAAGTATATAGTATATATCAAAAGCCTTATTTTTATAGTTTCCCAAGAGAGCCCTGTGTCCATTTGTCAGAGTATCCAGACCCTCCCCAGGGTTATTGGTTACAGGTCTGAGAAGTTGCTGATCCCTGGAGACACAAAACTCTATCATGGGACACTGGTTAGAGTGGAAGACTTATGGAGGTCAGGTAATAAATAGAATCTTGGCCCAAGCCTGTCTCACTGTAGGTCTAGTTGGCCTATTGAGTACAGAGACCCGTCCAGTAGTTATTTCTCTAGTTTCTGAGTGAATATTGGAAATAGATACACTTGCAACTTGCAGAGTTCCCTGGCCCCAGTGGGATCCCTGACCCCTGAAGATGGTGATATTTTAATAGAAAGGGCTAGCTGGAAGCTCCTGGAACTGTAAACTCACCACCACATCCCAAAATAACAAATGGAAAGCAATGGCAAATTCCATGGCAATTACAGTTCGGTGGCAACATCAAAGACTGGGGAGATGCAAGGGTGCTGATTCCTATCATATCCCTGGGTCAGTTTGCTCAAGTTGTAGGAAAGCAATATACAACAAATTGATTGTCTTTTATAAAAGGTACTTATTAAATTACAACTTAGAATTCTAAGACTGTGAAAATGTCCAAATTAAGGCTCCAACAAGAGAATACCATCACTCAAATAAGGCCTATAGAGTCCAGGGTTTCTCTGTCATATGGGAAGTCACATGGTGACATTTGCTCTCTTCTCTGGGCTTCTGGTTTCAAATGGCTCTCTCAGTATCTCCAAGTGTCTGTGTCTGAGCTTTCTCCAAAATGTTCTCCTTTTAAAGGACTCCAGTAAGCTAATTAAGACCCATCTTGAGTGGGTGGATTCACATCTCCATGGAAACAACCTAATCAAAAGCTTCCATCCAAAACTAGGCCTGCCCCTACAAGATTGGATTAAAAGAACAAGGCTTTTCTGGGGTATAGTTTCATACCAGCGCATCTTCTTTTAACATCACGTTTGGCCAACAGAAATGCAGAAAATGTGAATCATAGGGATGGCATCAATCCAGCTTCTGTTCCAGATGTGATATTTTTATTGGAGCAAATCACAATAGCTTTTGGTATCTGGTACACAGGTAATGCTCCAGTAAACACTCTCAGTAAGGACAAGTCAAGCAATGCTTAAAGGTACCAAAGATACTTGAAGATTTCTCTAGAAGCTGTGACAAGCCTGAATTAGAGAATCAGAATGTAGACCCTTCAAGTTTGGAGCACAGCCATGTTTTCTTGTGCTACTAATTCATCTTCTTTTGAAAAACAGATTCTGACTTGCTTCTGGTAGAGACTGAAAGCCTGACCATAGGACTGAAATAATTTAATTTGATGCTTTCTGATCCGTCTAGTCATAAAGTAAGGATAAAGAATTGCATCCCTCATTAAAAGGAAATGCTATATATAAGACTGGACTAAGATCAGTTCAGAAGATATAAATGAATCACATGCACAGGTAACAGACTATGTAATATCTCTTGTTTCCAACTGACTTTCCTTGAAACCACACCAGTGGTCTTATGGGAAATTCCTAAGATTGGTTAACAGAAGATGTAAAATTAATGACCTGGTTTACAGCTTGGTCTGAGGTTATACTGCCTCCAGCTGGTAGTGCTCGCCAGGTTCATTTTAGCCCCACCTTGAAAGACCCTGAAAGACAGCAATACAAAATAATCATGTCATTAAGCAAAAAATCATGTAGTATATGTATGCTCATCCATTTAATGCAAGAAAAAAGGTTCTAGGTAGGGGTTTAAACAAATTATTTGGAGTAGTTTACAAATTGGGTGACAGGTAGGAACTCTGAGTGAACAAGAGTAAAAGAAAATTTTGAAAGGGAAGTGCAGTGAAGAGCACATGGCTGGATCTCTCAGAATGAGGACAGAGTGGAAGATATTTCTATAGAATGCAAATGCCCCTTCAGAATATTCACTGAAGAGGAGACACTTAATAAACAGGACCTGTGGAGCCAGTTGCTGTATGGTGCATTTTGGGAACACAGGCTCAGTCACAGCAAAGACTTTCAGCAAATGACTACTTTATTACTTACACAGCACAAAGTGTCCAAAAGAGCAAGAGAAGAGATCCCATCATGGCTGGTTTCTAGGAAAGGCCAATTGCTTGGGTCAGGGTAGGCACACCCCACTTCTCTTTGGAGAACCAAATCTGTGCTGCCCGAACCTGGCATATTTATACAACCCAGTGGTAGGGGGGCTCTGCCACTGAGAGTTCTTGCCCTGATAAGCAGCTGGGACTATTTGTTTTGGTTTCTGGGTTAAAAATGTGATCAGGCCTTTTCACTAGAGCTCATGTCTCCCTTCAGCAGCGATGGCAGGGATATAATTGATAGGTGTGTCTGTGACTTCCACAGCAGTGGACCTAATCTGTGGATCTCAGTCAATCTTTTTTTCCAAGGCACGGCAGTGATTGTTCAAGGTGCTTGTGAACAATGTAGACAATAGCAGGAATGGAGACTACGAGTGGGGTCAATGGCATAGATTCCCTCTCACCAAGACTTAGTTGGCTACTAATTCTATGTCCGAACTGCCAAAAGCAAAGGTCAGAGCTAAGTCCTTATATGACACCATTGCCCAACAGCGGAGGCAGAGGATCAATATTACAACCCTTGATTTGGGTAGATGTGGAGAGATTGTTAGAAGGGCATGAGTTTATTGGACCCCTTCCACCATGGTTGAAGCAATACCTTGTTCTCAAATGGATTATGAATGCAGGATATTGATGTGCCTTTTCTATCCCCATTTTTTCTGCCAGCTCTGTCATCACAAACGGATTTACAAAATGCCTTATTTACATTGTTATTTCTAAGAAGTTCATTTCAAGGTAAAAGGTATTATTAAATAGGTTCAGACCCATGGAATTCCCTGATCTTACTATATACTTACTACATACTTCATCAACCAGAAGGCAGAAGGAACAGAACTGATGGAACTATGTATTGCTGCACTGCAGTTTCATTGATGTTGTTAACTAGAATTTTTACTTCCTATCATTGGAATTTTGGCCTTAGAAAATAGGAAATAATAATCCCTGGGGGAAGAATTCTTCCTCTGGGGAACACAAAAGCTAAGGCTATCCTCCTGGCCACTTGGGTTCCTCAGGCTACCTGAATTGACAGATGAAATTACGTTAGACTGTATTTCCAAGGTGAAACTGGGTTTCTGCTACTTAACAGCAAGGAAGACTACGTGTAGAAACCAGATGGTTAATTACATACCCCCTTACTCTTCTATGTCTAGCAATGAAATTCAGTGAAAAACTTGACAACCCACTAAAGCCAGGTCTTTAAGAGACACAGATACTTCATGAATGGAGTTTTGGTTTACCTCACCAGACAAAGAACACTGACTGAGGGGAAATAGAACATGGAATATAGGGTTAAAGAAGAAAGTTACAATAAGGAACTTCAACTCCCTCATATCCAGCTACAGAACTGAGAACTCTAACAGCTCTGCGTATTTCATAATATTTGCTTATTTTTCCTCCCTCTATTTCTGCTAACTTGTTTGAAAAGAACTTTTGATAGATGATGATGCAATTGGCTCTCAGATGGTTGCATTACAGAATTTATATCACCTTGAAACATTACTATCTAATGAGTCTTGGTATTTAGGTTATTTGGGTAATAGGAGTTTCTTTAGTTGAACAAGTGTGAAAATGACCAATAAATGGTATAAAGGACAGATTGTCTAGTCTCTATGTGCTCTATCTAGAGCCATTCTCCACCTTTCTCTGCCATGTTTTGTGTTGCAGCAGGGTTACTTACTCCTGTGGGCTGCATCTCCCAACCTCTTTCTATTGGCTGGCTTGTGGGTGGTTTTCGATAATGGGAGGCACAGGAAGGATATAAGAGGGCAGGAGAACAGAGCTATATTTCTCACTCCCTGTTTTCATTCCAACTCTTCCCCAGTAGATCCTCCTTTCAAGTCTAAGGCTTCTGTTAGGTGACCCCTCCACCGTGGTTCTAAGGGTTTACTGGGCTCTGGTAACAATAATAACTTCCCTCCTGTTTTCAACTTTAAGGGTCATGAAGCCTTCCTGCACTTGCTAGTTCCTGGGTGTCTCACCTTCCATTTTCTACTCCTCCCTTTCTGCCCACATATGTATAATTAGTCCTCTCATTATTGTTTCTTCATTAAAAACATCTGGAGTTAATTCTGCATCCTTCTGGGCCCTAAGTAATACAACAATTGAAGTTGACTGTGGAACAAGAAAACTATTAATTAGTAATTTTAACTTGTATAATACATTACAGCTTACAAACATTTTTACCCATTAATATAGCTCCTGAAAAGCTACTGTACATGAATTATTTATATAGAGGAGCAGAATTTGGGAGGTTATTTTAGAAATAGCCAGAATTCATGTTTCTTCATTCACATTATGTCTATATCTGATACTATCTAGTAGTATAAGAGTTCCAAATAAATGGAATGGATTCTACACCAAAAACTATCCAACAGAATCAGAACATAAACTATATTTGTAATTTTAAATTTTCTACTGACCACATTAAGATAGTAAAAGGAAAGAGGGAATATAAGCCATATATGTAATTTAAAATATTTTATTGGCCACATTAAAATAGTAAAGGGAAAGAGGTGAACTTAATTCTAACACTATATTATATTTAGTTCAATATGGCCAAACTACTATCATTTGGCCAATGTAATTAATATAATAAAATTACTAATGATATATTTTATTTTTTAACCATCTTTGAAATGTTAATTTTACATTTAAAGCACATTTTAGTTTAAAGTAACTATATACCAAGGGTTTAAAATTGCCTGTGGCTGGTAGCTGCTGTACTGGACAATATGGTTTTATACTATAGACTACAAGTGCTTTAAGAATTCAGAAGGTTAGGTAGCATTGGAGACTGAGATCATTAGTGAAGGCTTCCTGAAGAAGAAAATTTTAACAAGTTGGGGGACAAATGGGTGTCACTGAATACAACATATTAGATTATAAAGAACGTGGAAGAAAGGAGATCAGATGGGAAAACTGCGGACATTTGGGAAGGGGGTAGTACGAGGGGAAAGATGAAAGAGGTCTACAAATCCAGTTACCAAAAACAGGCTATGGTGAATATAAAGAGAATCAGCAAAGTGGAAACAAGAACCTTCAAACATAAAGAAGAATGTACAACCAATAAACACCAAAAAAGTACAGGAAGCTAAACAACATAAAGTCAGGCATTAATCACAATAAACAAAAATACCCAATAAAATTAAGAGGGGCAACTAGAAGGCTTAAAAATTAAATATAATTAAATATCCTCAGGGATATAAGAAGTGCAGATACATATCAATGATTTGACAGAAAGAGGAAAAAACAGAATACCTAATGATTTCAACATATCACCATTAAAATTTTAAAATATATACATTACAGAGATGAGAAACAGAATGTATACAAATGAATAGCATGATAAAGAGCATGTAGATCAAGGTAAGTGATTTTCCCAAATGCAGTAAACACACAGATATCTTGAGAGGGTAGTTAAAAAACAGAGGAGAGGATTATCTAACACATTCATGAAGAGAGAATGGAGAAGAGAAAATTATCAGTGAAGTAAAAATGATTCTACATATTGAAATGAATTAATGGATATTGAGCAGGATGAACAAAAAAGGCCAAAAGTGCAGGGAAATTCTAGAACACTAAAACACTAAAATGGAAAAAAAAATGTATACTTACTAGGACTTTTTAGAGAATTGCTAAAATATTTTAAAATCAAATCAATGCGATAAAAGTAAATGAATTTTAAAATTCACCATATTAATATAGACTTAAATTTTAAAATCTCCAATGTTGGGTAAAAATGTATAAGAAATGGAAAATAATTAAGTTTATTAACAGAATAAGAGTAAGGGGGATTTTTTTAGGTCCCAAATTGAAAACATTAAAATGATGAGGAAATAGTCAAATGACAATAAATGAGATAAATTTCCCAATTAAATATCAGAGATTCTTAGATTGGTTACTCATGAACACATACTTAAACAGTCACACACCACAAAACCCACCAATCCCTACAAAACATTAAAATAATGATCTTATCTTCATAGAAGAGATGCATCTAAAACAAATGGCCTTGATTTTGAAAATAAAGATATGGGCAAAATGTATTATATAGGAAAAAGATGCATTTACCAGGAAAAAAGGCAAGTGAAACTATTTTTCAACGATTAATTCAAAGTGAAATGTGCGTAATAAGACAGTTGTATTTCATATTCACAAAATTTATAATACCCCAAGAAAATATATTTACAAAATTATTAATGGAAGCTTCAAAATATAAAATAAAAACTGACAGTAATACAAGTAGTGATTTGCAAATCAATTTACATGGAAGAATTCACTGTACTTCTCTGAATAATTAGGTGCTCAAAGAGATTAAAAATAAAGATACTTTGATCTCAAAAATATGACTTTCCAGCTTCATCTCATAGATATATATGGAATTTTGCATCCAAAAACAGAATTCATTTTAATTTTGCAAAAGACACGTATCTTCACAATAGTTAATCAAATATTAAGCCACAAAGAAAGCACAACTGAATGCAGAAAACATACAGAACACACTCACATGAATTAAATATAATTGGAAATTAATGAAATTATAGCTTCTGCAAATTATCTAGATAAAATTTCAAAGAAACAAAATATATATAAGCAAATTACTTTAAACTAAATGAGAATACTAAATGGTAAATCCTGTGGAATACAGGCAAAGCACTGTTTAGAAGAAATTTTATAGTTTTAAATGTATTCATTAGAAAATTGAGAAAGATAATAAATAAATGAACTAACCATATTCCCCCAACAAATTAGCAAAGGGAGAAATGATTAACTAAATAAAGGGAAAGAAAATAACTAGACAAAATAAATTTTAAAAAGAGGAGACAACTAATATATCCATATATTACTCCCAGGGTGTTGAGATACTTTAAGGGCATTTTAGGTGGGGTTAGAGAAGGCTTTCTGAAGAGGTGCTGTTCGAAGTGAGACATATAGGATGAAAATAAGTCAGTTCTATGAGGAGACGATCTCCATAGAAGCTGGTTGTCTCTATGATCCTCTCAAATGCAGAACATCGTAGACACAAATCTTATAGGGTTGGCAGAGCTTGACATGGTTGAGAAAAAAAAAAACAGAGAGATAAATGGGGTGGGGGGAGGAAATAGTCCAAATATAGTTAGACATGCAAGCAGAAGTCACCTTACCCAGGCCACAATAAAATAAATAAAATTAAAATCTTGTATTTTATTTCAAGACTATGAAACACCTTTGTTCTATTGGACCTCAGTTTTACCTGGCTATTGTTAACAGTATAGTCAAGGAATGGATAAGTTATAAAAGGGACAGAGAAACTGAAAAGACTTAACGATTACTGGAAATAGAATTGACAGGATTTGCAAATTCATTGGATATGGAAGTTGTTTAAATTAGGGCTTTTGTCAGCAAGTAAAGGAATATCCAGTGCCTATTGGTTTAAACAATAATATGGACGTTTTGGGTGTTTAAATTTCCTAGTTAATCTTTCTGTCCAGCACAAAACCTGCCACATTTTAGTTTGATTCAGCAATTCAGAAATGCCATCGAGAACCCATTTTCTTGCATCCTTCTGCTTTGCTTTACCTGGTGCCAGATTTAAACTCAGCTTGGCTTCCCTCATGTTGACAAAGAAAAAAGAATGAAGTTGTTCTTTACTTCACATTCTCGTTTAAGCCCATCCAAAATAAGAATGTATGTTTAAGAACTTCATAGAACCCCAAGGACATTTCTTTGTGGACCCACAAGTAAGATTCGTTAGTCTAAAGAGGGTCACATACCCATATCTGGCAGAGGAATGCCATGTGCTGACTGAATTAAGCTTGGTTTTTTTTTTTTTTAATCATCACCCTGGGAAGTGAATTCAGAATACTGTTAAGTAGCTAGAAGCAATCAGTCTACCCTTAGAGCTGAGAGTCCAGTGAACTTTCCCAAATGCGTTGTTTCTCTAAGCGTGGTTCTGGACTAGCAATATTGGCATCATCTGGGCATTTGTTTGAAAGGCAGAAATTCAGGCTCCACAACAGACCTATTCAGTCATAATCTTCACTTTTAATAATACTTTCAGGGGATGTATATACACATTTGAGAAGCACAGTTCTAAAACACATAGGCTGAGACAGAAAAGGGTTCTTTACCACAGTAAAAATCTGGTATTGTTAGGATGGGGGAAGGAAGTATTTTGTATTACATTTTGGGTAATCAACGACTACACAAGTGTGTAAAGGAGACTCAAGGGTGAAATGGCAAAGTTCCCCTTGCATATTGCAAAGTGAAAACAGTCAGTTTAAAGCATACAAATTAAAAGAAAAAAGAATAAGGTGTGTATATTAAATATAAACTGTCAGCATATTAGCGAAATTCTATTTATGTATGTAATATATACTTCTTGAACTTCCTATTGTAAAATATAAATATGCTTTCATAAATTACCTGTGCATTATTTTTAGAAAGTGAGAAATGATCCCCTATAGATTTTCATTTTTAACTTTCCTTTCAGCAAAGGCAGCTGCCCTCAGACCTTGTGATACCCGCACATTGTAACTTTGGAACAGTGCCAACTCAGAAAGAGAGGGAGGAAACAATGCGGCAAACATTCCTAAACCCTGCAGAAATAGCCTCCACACTCTCCCAAACCAACTCCCCGCCACTGCCCACCTCTGAGGAAGTAGGAAGGTAAAAAAATGAAGAGCTCCTGACCTCCCCGCCTACTGTCATTCAAAAAGGCGGGAACCCTAGTTACAGCTGCAGTTCGCGTTTTTAAGGCCATGAAATCCCGCGAGATCTGACTTAGTACGCAGGCAGCGGAGATCTCGCGGAAGGAGAGCGCCGAGGCTGGGTGTGCGGGGTTCCGGGAGAGGCGGGGCGGCGGGCCTTGGCGGCGGTAGGTGAGTGGGCGGGCCTCTGCCAGGAAAATGCCGTCCCCGTTCTCAGTCAACGCCTTCCCGGTCAGCATTCCGTCGGTGATCACGGTAACTCGCAGCCTCCTTGGTCTCCTATCCTGGCGCGAGACGCAGTGTCCCCACGCCGCGCTCAATTCGCGTCGCTCGGGCCCTAGAGCCGACCCGGCCGGGGTGCTGCTGCCCTCGTGGTGGAGGGCGCCCGGCACCATGCGGACCGCGGGGCGGGGGGCGGAGGTTAGACTGCAGTCCGGGGCGGGAGAAGGGCCGGACCCTCCGGGACAAGCCCCTGGCTGCTTGTGATGCTTGCGCGTTGGTGTGGGCACAGGGACGGCGGGGCACTGGAGACGCCCCACGTTTATGCTTTCTTTAGTCTGTCTGTTTTTCATTCATTAGCCGATTAAACACGAACTTTTTGAATTTTTACTGTTTGCCAGGCCCTTTAATGCTTACTTAATGGCTGGTCCTGCCGGACAACCCAGGCATTCAATAAAATAGCAGTAATATACAGTAAAGAACGGTAAACTGTAAGAGAGGTAACGAAAAGGTTTTGCAGGAGGTCAGAACTGAGGAGAGTACTTCTAGCTTTGGGTGGGGGTGGATGGAGCAATGCAGCGTGAAGGGTTAAAGGATAGTCTGGAAGATTAGTACTTCTGGAGATTGGGGAACTGAACATTCATTCAGGTGGAGTAAACGCAGTGTGTAAAACCCAGAGTAGCTGGGAAGTTCAGCAGTAGTTGGAATGTTGGGTGTAGAGCAGAAAGGCATGGAGAAAAACGAATTAGGCCAATTATGATTGGGTCAGATTTTCCAAGACCTTAAGTATCAGCCTAAAGGAGCTTAAATATAAATTCTCGTTTTAACTTTGGGATTGAGCAAGTGCATCACCTTGACCGAGTCACTTTACCTTTCTGAGCTTTAACTCCCTCGTTACATGACTGGATGAGTAATCATTTAAGAGTCTATTCATCTCGAAAACTCTTCAAGAAATGAAAGAGGCAAGTAGTGACATAATCAATTCTGTATGTGCTTGAAGATTAAATCAGTTTGCATCTTTTTAAATATTAGTTGATTATAATTGCAATATTGGAGTGGATGCCTCTTTCTGTCCTCCTTTTTTTTTTTTCCTTTTTTTTCTTTACCCTGTATTTCTTTGTGAGGCCTGACCCTACCACTCTGGAGGTATTGCTCAGTAGAATAAGGGACGCTGACTTTTTAGTCTGATTCTTGAGTGCTCTGCAGAAGATCTTATAGCTGTGATCTCCTTTTATTAATTGACAGTAATGAATTTCTATGGTTTCATACTTACAGCAGACAGACTGGACTGAGCCATGGCTGATAGGACTTGCCCTCTTCCATGTCCTCAGCTTGCTGCTCACTTGTTTCTCATTCCAAAGTTATAAACTACAGATTGGGCATTTTCTATGCCTAGGTGAGTAGAATTTTTAAAAATTCTGTGACTTAGATTGTTGTATGTTGTACTACTTCATGATTTCTCTGTATTTTCAAAATATAGAAATATTTTTTATAAGACGTACCAACCTTTCTGTGGTGTTCTACTTCGACTGTTAGACCACTCTCAGATTTAATCTTAGGAACTATATATATATTAAGTAATTCTTGGATATTGAATTTGAAGGACTCTGTTGATCACCTACTTTGTATCAGGAAAAGGTGCTAAATACCAGGTATACAAAGAAAAATTCAGTTTGATGAAATACTATCATTTATTCAAGATATTTTGCTCTTTGTGCTTAAAGAGCTACTTGCTCTGGAAGAAAAAAATGTAAACTAGGAAGGAAAGTTACATGCATAGAGTAATTTAAAATGTCAACCAAATCAGTTTTAAAGACAAGTACTACAGGAATTTAGAGAAGGAAAGTAGTTGCATGGAGTGATGGAGAATGAGAACATGGATGAAATAAAGTGTTGGCATAGAGTATGAAATGTAAATAAAATTTTAATAAGAATAGATAAACAGATATATGGCCCAGGAGTGAAATGTGGGGAGAAGGTACATAGAATGAGGGCAGGAGGGTAGGAACACCTGGTATACATAGGTAGAGATGAATTTAAAGCATTGAGCAGATGCCAGAAAAACTGCTAGCCTTGCAAAATCCTAAGTATTTCTAATGTTGAATTAAGAATTAAAAATATGCCTAGATAGAAAGGGTAAGGTAAGACCTCAAAGAGTAGACTGAAGCTTTTCTGCTTTTCTTGATTTTATGGATTTTGGAAAGGCCCAGAAGTTTATTACATGGTAGTTTAACAAAATGCAACAATTACTCTGAAATGAGATGTCTGCTGGTCTATGAATAAGGTGAAAAATCTCAACAAGTACCTGAGAATTTGTATTACAGAAATAGTTCTGAACAAATAAGGGATAGTTTTGTTTTCATTTCTTTATACACGCAAGCTATTTATCAAGTGTGTGTTAAGCAGCACAGGGTAAATAAATGAGTGGCGCTTTAACATCCTAGAGCTCAGCCTTCAGTAGATAACTACCCAGCGAACTACATTGTTATAAACTGTGATGTTAAGTATTACGCAGGAAACTTCTGAAGCACAATGAAGGACCATGAAGGGGGCCCTGATTTGAATTGTTGTAGTAGTAGTTCAGCGGAAATAGGAAGTAGTCAGATAACAAGTTTGTATCACAAGTACTATATGATGAATATTCTATACAGAGGAGATAATATGTACAAAACCCTGAGGCAGGAATTTTGAAATAAGATTATAGACTGATCAAATGAGCTAGTATATTTGAAACAGTTTTGTAAACTTAATTAGAATATATGGATTGTTATTTTCTAGGATGAAGAGAGGGATGACTGCTTTCAGATAATAGACACTTTTCTGAGTGCTTTCACATATATTGTAGCGTTTAATTCACAAGACAATTTGAGAGTTATGTATTGTTTTCTTCATTTTTACAAATGAAACACACAAGAGAAGTTAACTAACTCCCTCGAGAACACAGTTACTTAGTGGTAGTCAGTGTTCACACTAGGGCAGCCCTGGTCAGTTATCACTCTTATTAGGTTATTAATTTAGAAACATCGTCTAAAGAAGTTTCTGCTTTTTCCCACTCTCCATTCTTTTCTCTTTGTATTTTTCTTATTTTTTTCCTTTTCTTTGTCTTTTTTCTTTTTCTTTTGCTTCTTGTACCTCATCAGGACCATTCATGGGTGGAGGTATTCAAAAGATTATTAACCTCTGGTTTAATCGGCACTTTAATTTTGGTCAAAAAGAGTGAGAGGGTTTGCACATTTTAATGTAGCTGAGAAATTAATAATATTCACAGTGTGATGGTTAAGTGTGAACTTTATTTTCTAGATTTGAATATCTGCATTACTGTTGAATTAACTGTTAGTCTTTGGGCAAGTTACTTGACTTTTCTATGCTCCAGGGATAACTGCATCTCCTCTTTAAATAGACATGTGAGGGTTAAATGAGATAAACCCAGAGAAAGCCTCAGTTAAGTGTTAGTTCCCATTGTTACTGTTTTTCTTATTGTTCATGTTTGTCATCCTCTCTATTTTTTTGCTTCCAATACTTGTGGCTGCTATTCCCTATATTTTCTTGGGCAAATCTGAATAACAATCATGCAGGTGTAGCCCCTATTTTACAGATATTTGAGATTAAAATAGGAGGTATTAAGCACTTTATCACAGATCTTCAATTTCTACTACCTGGTGTTTTATATGACCAAATATGATTTGTATTACATAGAAAAGACTACCTGGGGCAAAATAGTATTACAAGGTAAATGCTTGATTTTGTATCTGAAGGTTTTGATTTAAGTCATGGCTCTACTGCTGCTAAGGAGCTTTACATGGTTTTGACTAAGAGCATCAAGACTTTTAACTTGTATTAACCTTGGTTTTCTTTTCTGTAAATGGAGTCTGTCCTATAATTTTATGTCTCACATTATATCTAAACAGGAATTTACATTTCTCATAAAAGTCTCACTATTATGTTAACATTCACATTAAATATTTTGTTGTAAAATAATGTATATTCCGTAATAAATAGTCACTTAAATTATAACACCTGGTTTCTGTCTTTTCAGTAATTTTAGTCTATTGTGCTGAATATATCAATGAAGTAGCTGCAATGAACTGGAGGTAAAACCAGTTTCCTTTTAATTTTTATTGTGTTTTAGGAAGTACACTCAACAGTAGTGTTGTCACAAAGGAATACTGCATACAAAGCATAAGACTTGAAGGAAACCAAATAAACTTAAAATTGAAGCCAAGAAGCATCTTTTGCATTGATAGATTTTTAGCTTTGAGAAACAATTTCTTAAATATTTTAAGAAAGGCATGGTCTTTTATGGCTGAAAAATTCTAGCAAAACTGTTTTTGTTGATAGTTTAATATTAGAAATGGGTGAGAATTTAATGGTCCGTTTTATAATTTTAGTTGCAAATTAAAAGGTGACATTTTAGAGAGAAGTCAGTCCTTATGGTTCAGACAGAAAGTGGTGCCACTTTCACACTACTCTTCCTTATGCCCTCTTCCCTAGAAACCTACCAATTCTCAGCAATATCACTATGCTATCCCTGCTTATTATTCACATGATTTGTAAATCCTTGGGTAATTCCCTCGTTCCTTGAAGATTCTAGTGCTGGCATACTATTATTTTTTGCATCACTACTTTTATTGTAATTTTTTGGTAATTTCAATATCCATTTGATTTTTCCAGTACTATAGACGTTTACTTCCTTGACCTGTTCTTTCAGAATCGCTTCTACCTTCACTCCTATGTTCATATTCTGACCTAGATCTTCTCATCACCTCCTTTGTAATTTTAATTGTAAATTTCCCACTTTAACCACCACTTGCTATTTTAATAGCTCATTCTCTCTTATACCCTGATGACTTCCATTAATTTTCTACCCCTCTAGGATGTATAACCCATTTATAGTATTGTATTTTTTGTGTCTTAATCTCATGACAGTCTCTTTTCTATCAGTATACCCAGGTTAGATTTTACAGTCTTATCATTATAATCATTATTTTGTATATACCCTCAACTCCCTTTTTCTCATTTCTCACTTCTTCCTACTTGCACGTTAAAACTGTGCCCCTAGTTAAATCTAATTCTGCCTATTCAGAACTTGTACACATATATGTGGACATTGTTGGGAAAAATGCACCATCATGTTAACATCTCACGCTAATGAGATATTAGTAATTCTTGCCCTTTGTCAGGGGAGACCTTTTTTGCAGACAGAAAACTTAAAACATTTCTTTAGATAAGGGTTTGCATATGATGACCCACCCTACTAATTGTTTTTATATGGCTTTAAAATATAAAATGTTTAAAAACAAACTGTTAGATGTTCAGCAGGAAGAATTGAAGACATTGCCTTTTGACTCACAAAGCCTAATTATTTACCCTCTGCCTCTACAGAAGTATGCTGACTACTCCTCTAGATCATTTGTTTAGACAATATTCTGTGATTGTTTAAAGCACATACTCCTCTCTCAAATCTCTTAATGACTCCTTATTCTCAACTAATGAATGCCTCCTGTATTAATGAGAATATAGAAGAAATCAGAAAAGAATGTATATTTATTTTCATCCATCTTATCTTCCCACCTGTTGGGTTGGCCTTATTGTGTTCTTGTCCAAGAGTTCCTGTGTACTTGTGTACCGAACCTTGTCTGCTTTTTCATATTCAAAGATATGGCTATAGTACTTTCACCTCTTTTTGTACATCAACAATATTTCCCTCTACTAAACCATTTCCATCAGCATAAATGCCTACCATAATTTCTCATCTTAAAAATGCCTTCTTGAAATACCCAGGGCTCTATCTGAGACTATAAAAAGTTTGATTCAAGTTTAATTTTTCAGAAACCTCCAGATGTTTCTTAGGTCAGATATTCCCTGAAAGCCAGTTACCAGTCTCTCCAAGAGCATCAACCAGTTGCATACTACTCCACAATGTCGACACCCCTTTTCAACATGAAGAAATTAGAATTGTCATTGCCTAAGTAGCCCTGAAGATTGGGAGAAGAATCAAAGGAGAAGGTGGAGTTGTAACAGAGAAAGAATTTAGCAAAAGAGTATGACTACTGAATCATTATATTGATATTTCTTTTTAGTTTCCTGTGTCTTTGAGCAACTAGAAGAAAATACCAAAGTGGTGAAACTGTAACCCTTACCATACTTTGAAATTAGTTCTAAAAACTACTTGTTAAAATGTACTTTGAAATTTATCGCTTTTTTGTATATATGCTATATTTCACAATAAGAAATTAAAAAAAATACCTTCATGATCTTATGTCCCTTTCTAGCTATTTCCTCCATATTTCAGAGCCCTTTTACAATAGACTTGGAAATGTGTCTGTGTTCATGCTTCAATTGTTCTTCCATTTTCTTTTGAACTCATTCCATTCGGGCTTTCTTTCACTCCTATCTCTCCTCAAAAAATGTTCTTGTAAATGACAGAAATGATCTCCATATTGTTAAATGCAATGATTCTCAGTTCACATTTTACTTGTTTGTATAGCAAAATTGACATAGATAATCTCTTCCTCCTTAATTCACCAGTTTCCAAGTTACATATTGTCCTTGTTTCTTTCATTTCACTGCCCACTTTCTTCATCTTTTTTTTCCTAATTTCCAGATGTTGGAATATGACAGGTTCTCTATCTCTGATTAAAACTAATTTACTGTCTGAATGATTTCATCTAGTCTTTTGTATTTGAATCCTATATTTCTATAGATAAGTAGGTAAGAGATGGATGGAGAGAGAGATACCACTTGGATTTCTAATAAATATCTTAAAACTACTGTTTTCGATTCCTGGTACCTGCCCATGCAAAACAAAAAAACGAACAAACAAAAAACCTACCGTTTTCACACACCCTCATATAATCCCTTTCCAAAGAGGTTCCGTCAAAGCATCTGCTCTGTCTTTGTTAATGGCAACTTCCTTTTCCAGTTTCTTAGGCCAAGGACTTTATACATCACATGGAAATTCTTTAGAAAATCCTCTTGTATCCCCTTTAAAGTGAAGCATGCACCTGTCCATTTTCTATCACCTTAATCACTATCACTCTAGCCTCTATTTTCTTATACATGAATTATAGCAGTGCCTGTTAAATAGTGTTCCTATTCAACCTTATTTCAGCTTTCCTCACTCATTGACAAGTAGGCAGAGAATATCAAATTGTAGCACTTCTATTTCAGAACCTTCCAGCAAGTTCCCATGTCATTCAGAAAAAAAGCAGTCTTGCAATGCCCACAAGTCCTCCAGGATCTGTCCTTTTTCTACTCCCTCTTATTTGCTCTCACTCTCTGTCGTGCTGCTGTCCCCAATATCCACATGTTCACTCTCATCTCCTGTTTAAGTCATTGTTCAAATGTCATGAAGCCTTCCCTCAACACCCTTTTCAGAAGTACCCCGTACCCAATGTACTCTATCCTCTTTCCCTGCTTTATTTTTTTTCCTATAATTTTAATCACTAATTACATATTTTGACTATCTTATCTGACTTTCGCCCCTACTAGAATATTAAACTCTAAGCAGGGATTTTATCTTTCTATTCGCTGCTGTATCCCCAGTGATTGTAACTGGTGCATGAGTAGGTATTCAATGACTATCTGTCACTAAGTTAATGAGTTGTTACATATATTGTTAACTGTGGTTCTGCGTATTTCCTGTGTTTGCTACTGAAAGTAAAACCTAAAGAGAAATCTTGTCTCTGCTGGTTACTTGCTTTATACCTTTGGGCAAGTTGAAATGAATTAACCTTTCTGAGTCTCATTCTCCTCACCTATACAAAGAGGTAGTATTCTCTATTTCAATAAAGTTGTAAGAATTAAATAAGATCGAAGTATATAGCAGAGTACCTATCTTAAAGAAGCTATAGAGTAGAATGAAGCTATTATTTTAACATTTATAAAGTGTATTTAAGTTAGTATTAAACAGGCCTTAAGAATTTCTTATCAGTAGCATTTTAAGTTAGTGTTAATTTTCTGGTTAATAGCTTATTTGTACAAATATTTATTTTGCCTTAAAAAATCATTAGATAAATCACTATTACTCCACTGCCATCTTCCCTGTACTATACTAAAGGGCTCTTTTTAATCATGCGATTTAATATATTTTCTTCATAATGAACTAAAGATTTTGGACAAGGAAGTAGAGGTTATAAAAGATCTAAGGGGTAGGATCAGTGATGGGTGCAGGGAAGTTCTATCTTAGAAGAATTACTGACACCGTTTTTTCATTATGCTGAGTAATTTTCTTTTTTCTTAAAACAGGTTGTTTTCAAAACACCAGTATTTTGATTCAAGAGGGATGTTTATATCTATAGTATTTTCAGCTCCACTGCTCTTTAATGCCATGGTCATTGTGGTATGTATATTATAGACTTAAGTTTTCATCTTCTTTATGTGTTTATTTTTCAATTCTAAACATGTCTGAAAAATGTTTGCTTTTAGGTTATGTGGGTATGTAAGACTTTGAATGTAATGATTGACCTGAGGAATTTACAAGAGAAAAGAAAAAGAAAGAAGAGGAGAAGAAAAGAAGAATAATAGTATAACAGTTACTTTGGATTTTTTATGTTAAATTTTTTTTCTTCCACCATCATTTCCAGTGTTAATGTATACGTGTTATAGATATCCTTTAGCAACTGAGTCATTGCTTGAAAAGGTGAAAGATTGTTTTATTGTGAAATTCACAGTGATAGAACACATGCTAAAGTTGTTTTTTAAAAGAAACACTAATATCAGTCAGATTCATTAAACATAGATCTATATTTAGAATGTTTGCTGTGTTTCTAGTCACACTGTGTAAATAGTCTTTAATCAGAACCTTTCATAATTTGCTAATTAGTTCACACCATTTATGTAGTTAGTATTAATTAGAAAATATTAAATCAATATAGAAATGTTAAACTTAAATAAAATTTAGTGCTATTCTACTCGTGGGCACCGTTACCTATTTATCATGTTGTGTTTTTTAGTTTACAGCAGTGGTTCTCAACCAAGGGTGATTTTGTTCCCCTGGGAACATTTGGCAATGTCTGAAGACATTTTTGATTGTCATGACCAGTTGGTGCTATTAGTGTCTAGTAGGTTGAGCCATAGGATGCTGCTGAACACACTGCAATGCACAGGACAGCCCCCCATAACAAAGGATTATCCAGCCTGACATATTAACTCTTCCAAGGTTGAGAAATCTTTTTAAAAAAGACTTTGGAACAAGGTCTTGAAAAAAATATATTTCAGTTTAATAATCCAATTCTTATGGCATTAGGTCTCTGTAAACATCCAGACAGGACCCATCCTATCAAAACAAAATGAATTTAGAGCCTACTTCACTTTTCTGTAATGGTGAAAAATATTGATAATGGAAACCATTAAGTCAAGATTTTACAGAAAATAATATGTTGAATGGGCCCTTTGTTTTTATTTTTCAGGATACAAAAATTTGAAGTGTAGAAATTTTGAATGAATATTTTAGCTTTTTCAATTAATAGAACTTTATGAGAAATAGAATGATTGCTTATACTCCTTCTTAAATTTCATATTTTGTTTTTCTGTACTTTGGGTGCCCAGGAACACAAGGCTATCACTTTTATTAAAATAGGTATAATATGACATTATAATATTTAGTTTATCAAATAGTTCATATACAGTAAGTTTTTGGTTCCTTTCAAATCTGGAGCCTTAACTAGAGAATGACGAGGTGAATAAAGGTCCAAATTTTTAAAAATATGATGTTTAATAAAGGAAATGGTAATTGGCTCTTGCTTTTGGTTTTAAAAAAAATGTATTGGGAGCATTTTTTTTTTTTAATTTTAACAGGCTTTTCCACCCAAAGTGAAATGTAAATTAAAGGATTTATATTTAGCAGTTTAAAAGTTGACACTTTCTTAGATTATAAAATTAAATTTCAAATTTCAAATATATAACATTTTATAAACAATTTAAATGTTCTTAGTAGAAAAACCGTTTCTTGAATTTTCACTTTAGTTTTAGAACTAGACTTATTAAATTAAAACTAGACTTATTAAGTTTTCTTGATAAGTCCACTGGAAATCTTATCCTGAAATTTTTACCAGTCCTTGATTTGTTAAACTTTTCTATTGAAGATTTAAAAGTACTTTTAAAATATTTCATTGTTAAGTCAAATTTTAAACTTTAAGTTACTCTATTTATTAAGGATTGTATACCTGGTGTCCTGATAACATGCCTAATTTTACATTTCTGAAGATTTACCAATTCAGCATGTTTAATGGTATTGTGGGTTCAGAAGAATTCACTGCATCACAAGTTGATATTACAGAATATAAAATCAAATTGGACCACTTATATTCAACTTGTGATGTAAATATACAAGAATGGTAGAAGATAGTGCTGAGGTGTGTGGAGCTCTGCCCCTGTAGGTTCCACACTTCCCAGGCCTTTGTGGGAAGGCCTTTGTGCCTGATAATAAGAAATGGAATAAGAAACTGTTAGATAATGGATTCTACTCTTGGTATTGTCAAGTCAGCTGTGATATAGTTGACATAAAAAATGTAGGAAAAACTTATAAAAATTGTACATTTTCATTATCCATAAATTATTTTGACTATCTAAATATGGACCTATCTGACTAAATCTGTTTTACTGTGAAAAATAGTCTAACAGTATTGTTAACTTTGCCTTAACTTTGTTTACGATGTTAACGGTGTATATCAATGTATAAACATGGCATGGGGTCTTTTTGTTTTGCTTTCTTTTTATATTTTGGAGTGGGGAGATGGAGGGCATTTATATTGATGGGTCTGTTTCAAAATAAAAAACAAACTTCACTCGATTTTGAACTGTTTAATAAATTCTTACTCAGTGGCTTAAATTGTAATATTAGTAGATGGTTATTGATGTTTTGTTGTTCTCACTGCTAGAGAACTCATATAAGTCGGAATTATCAACAAACAGTTCAGTAACGTGAATTGTGCAGACTTAAACCCATTTAAAAGTTTGAGGGCATATGTAACTTGCTTTAGTCCAGCTCTATGAAAATAAAAGGATATATTAGAGATTCTTTGAAGCACATGTTTTTATTAGATATTTATAAACAAAACAGAAGAAAAGAGATCTGTGATTTAAAAATATATTGTGCACATTCCAAACCTGTAACACTTTAAGGCATTATCCTTAATAACTATAGTATGCTTTTTTCCACCTAAAATTCTATATTTGTTTTAAATTTTACTGTAAACGGAAGTAGGAGCTCCCCATGACATTATTTCTACTTTGGTTGGTGAAGTCATTTTACTCCTGAATATAGTACTAAGCTTTACAAACTGAGAAACTCAGTTTTGTCATTATCAAAAGAAGAAAATCTACTCAGACACACATTTGAGCATATCAAATAAGAAAGCAGAATGTGAACCTGAATGGTTAATTTATTGTGAGAAAGTGTCAAGGAAATAGTAACGTTCTCCCTTTAGAAAAAATTTTATGAGAGGTCAACAAAGTTAAAAGATTCAACAACTGAGGATTCAGAGTAAGGACCTTTAGTGCTACTGGGTTTATTAGGGTTCTCTAGGGAAACCAAGAACTGACAGGAGATATATGTAAGTATTATGAAATTTTTTACAAGAATTGTCTCTCACTTTTGTGGGGATGGGAAAGTCCAAATTCTGTAGGGCCAGCCACATGCTGGAAACTCCAATGAAGGTTTTCAATGAATTCACCAGGAAAAGCTGGCAGGCTGAGGTAGAGATGGAAATTCTCTCTTCTGACTGCCAAAATCACCACTTTTAGAGCTTTCAACTGATTATATGAGACTACTCTCATTGTTAAAGGCTCAATGTTAAAGCCTCAGATATAATCAACTATAGATGGCAGTCAGTGTACAGATGGTTTAAGTCCATGAAGTATCCTCAAAATCAGGCCAGTGTTTGCTTCACTAAGCAACTGGACCCCAAAGTCTGGCCAAGGTGACACATGAAATTAGCTATCACAGTGAGTCAAATGTTTAAAAGCATAAAAGCTTTGTTAACCAAAGATAGCCTGTTCTGCTTGAATTCTTAAACATGTCTTTTCTTTGGAAAGTACTTCATGCTTCCTTTTCTATTTCTGGTGGACCTTTGTTTTTCTTTTATCATCTCAAAAGAACATTTTAAATGCAATCTACATATCTATATGTAGAAGAAAAGAAAACCAGTGACTAGTCTTGTTTTTTCTTATCAAAACAGTAAGGATAAACTGTTTAATATATGTTAGATGAAACAAAATCTTGCATTTTTTTCAAGACACTGTAAAATGTGTACTGACTTCAGGAATGTGAATAAAGTATGTGCCATCAGTCCCCAAGACCACCCTAAAAGGACTCAAGATATCATTGTCATGGTTATGGTTTATTACAATGAAAGGATGCAGATTAAAATCAGCAAAGTGAAAACATGGGGTAAAGTCCAGGAAAAGCTTGATACAAATTTTTAGGAGTCTTCTCTCAGTAAAGTTGCATGGATACTGTGCTTCCAGCAAGGATGTGTGGTAATACCTTAAAAAGTGTTGTCAACCAGGAAAACACCTGAGCCTTGATGTTTTTATTTGAAAGCATGCACGTAAGCCTGTAGCACCTGTATGACCTCAACTATAATTAGAGTCTAAAAAAAAGACTCTAATTCCCAAATCAAAAACAGTTGTTCATCCATAAATCATTTGTTAGCATAAATTTTATCAGTACAAATTCTGTACTGATTGTCTAACTGCAGTTACAGGATGTTGTAAAGGCTTTTTATTGAGTATTACTTATGGTTGACCTGTAATTTATTCAGTTACGTAGCAAATAAATTTGTTGGACATCAGGTACGGTACAAATGAAACACATAATTTAGTGGAGGAAGACACTTGATACTTGAAATAAGTAAATAAATTGTTTATGTGTTAAAATATTATAATACTATAGAGAAAAATAAAGCAAGGGGTCCTAGGGGAGGTAATTTTAAATTTTTCTTGTTCATTATCTTTCTTTTTTTCTTTTTTTTGGCATGGGCAAGCTCCGGGAATCGAGCCTGGGTCTCTAGCATGGCAGGCGAGAATTCTGCCACTGAGCCACCATTGCTCACCCTTATTATCTTTTAAATTTGCCTGTATTTATATCAGAGTTCTGTTTCGTTTTTAATTGACATCGTTCCTGAATTTTTTCATTGGCTGTCTAAACATAATTTAAACTTTTACCAGACAAATCCATAAAAAAGTTCCATCTGAAAATAATTCATGTACCAACTGGTTTTTCTGGCACTTCTTAACTAGAGATAGTTTCATTTGATTATTTTTATTTCCCTCTTTTACTTTATTATGTAGCAATTTGCTCTTACCTCATCTATGCCTCTGGTCTCTAGTTAAGAATGGGGCTTATAATGAAATTTGGGGACTCCTGTCGGGTTGTGAAGTTGAGCCATAGATTGTGAATCCACTCCCAGAGACAGAACATGACTTCATGGAACCTTCCACCCCACATTACCTTTCTCCCCCTCCCCACGTGTTGTTCTCTGAAAATATAGAGGCCCACATTAAATATAGGTGGAACTTTTTCCAGGTCTGTGTATCTTAGGACACCAGGGGGTTAGAACTTGCAGGCCTGCTGTTGGCTGTGTCTGCCAAATCACCCAGAGGCTGAGGACAGAATTCTCTCTGGATGGGAGCCTCTGATGCTTCGTCCAGTTGGAGCTGTGTTTGCCAGACCTTGTCCAAGGGTATTACATTGTCCCTGTTGTCTTCACTCCTGTTGCTTTTCATCCCATGACCCCCTCTGTAACACCCATGTTATACAGACTGTGGACCCTAACCCCTCTGAGGTTGATTGGGACACCCTGGAGAGGATAGAGGCAAAATAAGAGAGGCTGGAGGGAACCCACACTCCCACCCCATATATTTCCAGCAAAAACTACAAGGTTAAAGGAACCCCAGACAGGGAGGACACTGAAACAAACACCAGATATTTTACATGACTAGAAATTCAAGCCATTCTTAAGGATTTTGTTCAGGAGAGATAAACAGTAGCTGGCTGGTTGCTGAGGGTAAGTATTCAACATGGGGTCTAAATTATTAGTGAATTTCCCTTCCCCCACTCTCACTCCTTCACCCCACATATGAGACAATTAGCTCATTGCCAAGTAATCAAAATTACATAATTAACCCTGGAACTCTTTTAGCCTCTATGCTAAGCTTATCCATGACCATCAGTGTTCCGCTATATTTAAAAGGGATTTGGGCCATCTGGTACCTAGGATTAAAAGGCCAGTAATATAGAAAGTGAGGACGAAGAGGCTTCTAAGACCCTTAAAAGTTGAGGGTACTTTACTCTCCTCACAAAGATATTCACGGCATAGAAGAAATATTTGGTGCCTCAACATTTTTGCCTAGTCATAGGTTCCTCCTTTGAGTGAATACCTGGGGTGCACCACAAGGAACATTGCTTGTACCTCTATATGGTTTGAATAAGAGCCACCCACCCCCAGCTTTTCCAGCACAGAATTATTTACTAGCAAGGCCTGTATCTCCATATGGCTTGGGTGATAAGCTGTCCTCAGCTTCTCCAAAGGACTCGTGTTACTTCTGTTTTTTTGCTCCAAAGAGTTGGAAACTTCCAGCATTCAGTATCCACAAGAAAGCTCTAACCCTCCCTTCTGGGTCACAATAAAGACAAGAATCCAAAACTCATGCTCTTTACCCTCCCCTTCTCCACAGACCCTCCCAAGAGCCTACATTAGGTAAGTCAGGGCCTGTCCACTACCCTCATTTCCCCCTCTTCCCCAGAGCCTTTGATCTAAAAAGCTGTCCTTTCATGCATTCTTGGCCAGCTGGCTGTTTGCACCTCATCACCCAAAGAACTTCCACATAGTATCCAGACTTGTGGCTACAGCATTCTATAAATCCATAGCCCCAGGTAGCAAGTAAATCATTTTGTTTTTTTTGTTTTAGTTTTTGGCTTATTTCTCAACCAGAGAACACCACCACCTCAGTCCCTAGTGTCAAACAGTGATCTCATCTCATGTGGAGCATTTTAATCTCTGTGACCCTGCAAAATGCCCGCTTCTGGATCTTGAGTTCAACAGCTTGCCTACTCAGCCCTCATCCTTCCTTTGATGTTCTGCTCATTTTTCTGGCCTTTGGATATTCTGTTCTTTCACTTTGACTATGTCTTGTGTCATTTTTTCTTACATGTTATCTTGGTGTCTTTGAAACAGAAGGGAATTGCCAATAGATGTTTTTCTGAAAGTCTGTCTTCCATAGAGAACTTAAAATCCATTTATCATGACCATATTTCAATATATGACATAATTTTCAATGACTATATAGTAACCTCATTGTATGGGTATGACTTTAATTTACTTGCCCAGTTACTGATATGGACATGCAGAGTTTTGCCAAATGTTTTTACTAACATACACAATATAAGAATTAACCACTTTAGAGGCATTTCTTTGCATTTCCATTATTGACTTAGAATACATTTCTGACATGAAATTGAGTCAAAATTTATAAGCATTTTTTTTTAGCTTTTTGTATTGTTAATGTAACATATATACAAAGCAAAGAAAGAAAAAATAGTTTTCAAAGCCCTCTTCACAAGCAGTTATAGGACAGATCCCAGAGTTTGTCATGGGCTACTATACCATCATCTCAGATTTGTCCTTCTAGCTGCTCCAGAATATAGGAGGCTAGAAGGAATAAATATTTTTTTTCTTTTTATTAATTAAAAAAAAATTAACTAACAACATTTAGAAATCATTCCATTCTACATATGCAATCAGTAATTCTTAATATCATCACATAGATGTATGATCATCATTTCTTAGTACATTTGCATTGATTTAGAAGAAGAAATAGCAAGACAACAGAAAAAGAAATAAAATGATAATATGGAGAAGAAAAATAAAAAATAAAAAAATATATAAAAAACAAACAAAAAAAACTATAGCTCAGATGCAGCTTCATTCAGTGTTTTAACATAATTACATTACAGTTAGATAGTATTGTGCTGTCCATTTCTGAGTTTTTGTATCCAGTCCTGTTGCACAGTCTGTATCCCTTCAGGTCCAATTACCCATTATCTTACCCTATTTCTAACTCCTGATCGTCGCTGTTACCAATGACATATTCCAAGTTTATTCTCGAATGTCCGTTCACATCAGTGGGATCATACAGTATTTGTCCTTTAGTTTTTGGCTAGTCTCACTCAGCATAATGTTCTCTAGGTCCATCCATGTTATTACATGCTCCATAAGTTTATTCTGTCTTAAAGCTGCATAATAGTCCATCGTATGTATATACCACAGTTTGTTTAGCCACTCGTCTGTTGATGGACATTTTGGCTGTTTCCATCTCTTTGCAATTGTAAATAATGCTGCTATAAACATTGGTGTGCAAATGTCCATTTGTGTCTTTGCCCTTAAGTCCTTTGAGTAGATACCTAGCAATGGTATTGCTGGGTCGTATGGCAATTCTATATTCAGCTTTTTGAGGAACCGCCAAACTGCCTTCCACAGTGGTTGCACCATTTGACATTCCCACCAACAGTGGATAAGTGTGCCTCTTTCTCCACATCCTCTCCAGAACTTGTCATTTTTTGTTTTGTTGATAATGGCCATTCTGGTGGGTGTGAGATGATATCTCATTGTGGTTTTGATTAGCATTTCTCTAATGGCCAGGGACATTGAGCATCTCTTCATGTGCCTTTTGGCCATTTGTATTTCCTCCTCTAAGAGGTGTCTGTTCAAGTCTTTTTCCCATTTTGTAATTGATTTGGCTTTTTGTTGTGGAGTTGAACAATCTCTTTATAAGTTCTGGATACTAGACCTTATCTGATATGTCGTTTCCAAATATTGTCTCCCATTGTGTAGGCTGTCTTTCTAACTTGATGAAGTTCTTTGATGCACAAAAGTGTTTAATTTTGAGGAGCTCCCATTTATTTATTTCTTTCTTCAGTGCTCTTGCTTTAGGTTTAAGGTCCATAAAACCGCCTCCAATTGTAAGTTTCATAAGATATCTCCTTACCTTTTCCTCTAACTGTTTTATGGTCTTAGACCTAATGTTTAGATCTTTGATCCATTTTGAGTTAACTTTTGTATAGGGTTTGAGATACGGGTCCTCTTTCATTCTTTTGCATATGGATATCCAGTTCTCCAGGCACCATTTATTGAAGAGACTGTTCTGTCCCAGGTGAGTTGGCTTGACTGCCTTATCAAAGATCAAATGTCCATAGATGAGAGGGTCTATATCTGAGCACTCTATTCGATTCCATTGGTCGACATATCTATCTTTATGGCAATACCATGCTGTTTTCACCACTGTGGCTTCATAATATGCCTTAAAGTCCAGCAGCGCGAGACCTCCAGCTTCATTTTTTTTCCTCAAGATACTTTTAGCAATTCGGGGCACCCTGCCCTTCCAGATAAATTTGCTCATTGGTTTTTCTATTTCTGAAAAATAAGTTGTTGGGATTTTGATTGGTATTGCATTGAATCTGTAAATCAATTTAGATAGAATTGACATCTTAACTATATTTAGTCTTCCAGTCCATGAACACGGTATGCCCTTCCATCTATTTAGGTCTTCTGTGATTTCTTTTAACAGTTTTTTGTAGTTTTCTTTGTATAGGTCTTTTGTCTCTTTAGTTAAATTTGTTCCTAAGTATTTTATTCTTTTAGTTGCAATTGTAAATGGAATTCGTTTCTTGATTTCCCCCTCAGCTTGTTCATTGCTCGTGTATAGAAATGCTACAGATTTTTGAATGTTGATCTTGTAACCTGCTACTTTGCTGTACTCATTTATTAGCTCTAGTAGTTTTGTTGTGGATTTTTCCGGGTTTTCGACGTGTAGTATCATATCATCTGCAAACAGTGATAGTTTTACTTCTTCCTTTACAATTTTGATGCCTTGTATTTCTTTTTCTTGTCTAATTGCTCTGGCTAGAACCTCCAACACGATGTTGAATAATAGTGGTGATAATGGACATCCTTTTCTTGTTCCTGATCTTAGGGGGAAAGTTTTCAATTTTTCCCCATTGAGGATAATATTAGCTGTGGGTTTTTCATATATTCCCTCTATTATTTTAAGGAAGTTCCCTTGTATTCCTATCCTTTGAAGTGTTTTCAACAGGAAAGGATGTTGAATCTTGTCAAATGCCTTCTCTGCATCAATTGAGATGATCATGTGATTTTTCTGCTTTGATTTGTTGATATGGTGTATTACATTAATTGATTTTCTTATGTTGAACCATCCTTGCATACCTGGGATGAATCCTACTTGGTCATGATGTATAATTCTTTTAATGTGTTGCTGGATTCGATTTGCTAGACTTTTGTTGAGGATTTTTGCATCTATATTCATTAGAGAGATTGGTCTGTAATTTTCTTTTTTTGTAATATCTTTGCCTGGTTTTGGTATGAGTGTGATGTTGGCTTCATAGAATGAATTAGGTAGTTTTCCCTCCGCTTCAATTTTTTTGAAGAGTTTGAGGAGAGTTGGTACTAATTCTTTCTGGAATGTTTGGTAGAATTCACATGTGAAGCCGTCTGGTCCTTGACTTTTCTTTTTGGGAAGTTTTTGAATGACTGATTCGATTTCTTTACTTGTGATTGGTTTGTTGAGGTCATCTATTTCTTCTTGAGTCAAAGTTGGTGGTTCATGCCTTTCTAGGAACTTGTCCATTTCATCTACATTGTTGTATTTATTAGCATAAAGTTGTTCATACTATCTGGTTATTACCTCCTTTATTTCTGTGAGGTCAGTGGTTATGTCTCCTCTTCCATTTCTGATCTTATTTATTTGCATCCTCTCTCTTCTTCTTTTGTCAATCTTGCTAAGGGCCCATTAATCTTGTTGATTTTCTCATAGAACCAACTTCTGGTCTTATTGATTTTCTCTATTGTTTTCATGTTCTCAATTTCATTAATTTCTGCTCTAATCTTTGTTATTTCTTTCCTTTTGCTTGCTTTGGGGTTAGTTTGCTGTTCTTTCTCCAGTTCTTCCCAGTGGACAGTTAATTCCCGAATTTTTGCCCTTTCTTCTTTTTTGATATAGGCATTTAGGGCAATAAAATTTCCCTCTTAGCACTGCCTTTGCTATGTCCCATAGGTTTTGATATGTTGTGTTTTCATTTTCATTCTCCTCGAGATATTTACTAATTTCTCCTGTAATTTCTTCCTTGACCCACTGGTTGTTTAAGAGTGTGTTGTTGAGCCTCCACATATTTGTGAATTTTCTGGCACTCGGCCCATTATTGATTTCCAACTTCATTCCTTTATGATCTGAGAAAGTGTTGTGTATGATTTCAATCTTTTTAAATTTGTTGAGACTTGCTTTGTGACCCAGCATATGGTCTATCTTTGAGAATGATCCATGAGCACTTGAGAAAAAGGTGTATCCTGCTGTTGTGGGGTGTAATGTCCTATAAATGTCTGTTAAGTCTAGCTCATTTATTGTAATATTCAAATTCTGTGTTTCTTTATTGATCTTCTGTCTAGATGTTCTTTCCATTGATGAGTGTGGGGAATTGAAGTCTCCAACTATTATGGTAGATGTGTCTATTTCCCTTTTCAGTATTTGTAGTGTATTCCTCACGTATTTGGGGCATTCTGATTCAGTGTATAAATATTTATGATTGTTATGTCTTCCTGTTGAATTGTTCCTGTTATTAGTAGATAGTATCCTTCTTTGTCTCTTTTAACTGTTTTACATTTGAAGTCTAATTTATTGGATATTAGTATAGCTACTCCTGCTCTTTTCTGGTTGTTATTTGCATGAAATATCTTTTCCCAACCTTTCACTTTCAACCTATGTTTATCTTTGGGTCTAAGATGTGTTTCCTGTAGACAGCATATAGAAGGATCCTGTTTTTTAATCCATTCTGCCAGTCTATGTCTTTTGATTGGGGAATTCAGTCCATTAACATTTAGTGTTATTACTGTTTGGGTAATACTTTCCTCTACCATTTTGCCTTTTGTATTATATATATCATATCTGCTTTTCCTTCTTTCTACACTCTTCTCCATACCTCTCTCTTCTGTCTTTTCGTATCTGACTCTAGTTCTCCCTTTAGTATTTTTTGCAGAGCTGGTCTCTTGGTCACAAATTCTCTCATTGACTTTTTGTCTGAAAATGTTTTCATTTCTCCCTCATTTTTGAAGGACAGTTTTGCTGTATATAGAAGTCTTGGTTGGCAGTTTTTCTCTTTTAGTAATTTAAATATATCATCTCACTGTCTTCTTGCTTCCATGGTTTCTGCTGAGAAATCAACACATAGTCTTATTGGTTTCCCCTTGTATGTGATGGATTGTTTTTCTCTTGCTGCTTTCAAGATCCTCTCTTTCTCTTTGACCTCTGACATTCTAACTAGTAAGTGTCTTGGAGAACACCTATTTGGATCTATTCTCTTTGGGGTGTGCTGCACTTCTTGGATCTGTAATTTTAGGTCTTTCATAAGAGTTGGGAAATTTTCAGTGATAATTTCTTCCATTAGTTTTTCTCCTCCTTTTCCCTTCTCTTCTCCTTCTGGGACACCCACAACACGTGTATTTGTGCGCTTCATATTATCATTCAATCCCCTGAGCCCCTGCTCAAATTTTTCCATTCTTTTCCCTATAGTTTCTGTTTCTTTTTGGATTTCAGATGTTCCATCCTCCAGTTCACTAATTCTAACCTCTGTCTCTTGAAATCTACCATTGTAGGTTTCCATAGTTTTTTTCTTCTCTTCTACTGTATCTTTCATTTCCATAAGTTCTGTGATATGTTTTTTCAGACTTTCCATTTCTTCTTTTTGTTCATCCCATGCCTTCTTCATGTCCTCCCTCAATTTATTGATTTGGTTTTTGATGAGGTTTTCCATTTCTGTTTGTATATTCAGAATTATTTGTCTCAGCTCCTGTATCTCATTTGAGCTATTGGTTTGTTCCTTTGACTGGGCCATATCTTCAATTTTCCTGGTGTGATTTGTTATTTTTTGCTGGTGTCTCGGCATTTAATCAAATTTCCCTGAGTGTAGGACCCAGCAGGCTGAAAGACTTTCCTGTGAAGTCTCTGGGCTCTGTTTTTCTTATCCTGCCCAGCATGTGGTGCTTGTCTGTTTGCGGGTCCCACCAGCAAAAGATGTTGTGGCTCCTTTAACTTTGGAAGACTCTTGCTGTTGGGTGTGTGGTGGAGACAGAGGAAAGGTTGTAGGTTGGTTTTAATGGCTTCAAATTGTGAAGTCCTGGGATCTGAATTCCTTGAGAGAGGGATTCCACCTGAG
This sequence comes from Tamandua tetradactyla, assembly GCF_023851605.1. Taxonomy (NCBI): domain Eukaryota; kingdom Metazoa; phylum Chordata; class Mammalia; order Pilosa; family Myrmecophagidae; genus Tamandua; species Tamandua tetradactyla. Next base: position 43,893,902 of record NC_135329.1, on the reverse strand, counting down.
TTGCATTTCACCCCTCCCACCGGGAAGGTTCAGGTGGTAGAGAGCCCTGAATGCAGCCTGTTTCTGCATTCGGGCCAGTTACAACCTGTGTAATACCAGTGCTGAGCCCAGAGGCAACCAAGCCTCCATAGAAACAGCCGCAGAAGGCTCTCTTTCGCCCCCTTTCCTCTTGTTCAGTTAGCCCAATAGGCGACTTCCGCCTTGATCAGTTTCTCCTGAGCTGAGGGCCTATTTTTAGTAGTCAGAAGTTGTTCATTAATGCCACTATTGGTGTTAGGTTGGGCTCAGTCTCTACTACTGTTGGAGACTCTTTCCTTTCCCTCCGGGATGTTGCCTGTGGGAAAGGGGTGCCGGTCGCCGCGGTTTGGGGAACTCCTTATCCGAGGCTCCCAGCCAGCCCGGAAAGTCGCATGTGTGAGAGGGATGTCGCCAGGCGCCGCGGCTTGAGGAACCACTGATCCGAGGCTCCCAGCCAGCCCGGGAAGCCACGTGTGTGGGAGGGGTGCCAGTTGCTGGCTGCTGCGGCTTTGGGAACCGCCGATCGGAGGCCAGCTGGGAGCCGCATGTGTGGGAGGGGCTCCGGTCGCCGGCCGCCGTGGCCCAGGGAACTGCTGATCCGAGGCTCCGTGCCAGCCTGGGAAGCCGTGCGTGGGGGAGGGGCGCCGGCCGCCGCAGCTTGGGGAACCGCTGATCTGAAGTTCCCAGCCGGCCCGGGAAGGAGGGAGGGAGGGGCTTCGGCCACCAGCCGCTGCGGCCCGGGGAAGTGCGCGCCACTCGGGGACCTCACCGTAGTGGAGTCTCCTAGCCGGTCCAGCCGTCCCAGACTGGGGTACACTGTGTGTCTGATCTCTGTCGCGGCTCCGAAAGCTGTTCTAGTTATCTAGTAGTTGTTCTGGAGGAGGAACTAAGACGCGTGCGCCTTACTAAGCCGCCATCTTCTCCGGAAGTCAAAATTTATAAGCATTTTATGGCAGTTGATAAAATGCTGCTAAATCAACTTTCAGAAAACATAAACCAAATTTTAATATATGAGTGGTACCTATTTCCCTGATTTCTTGTCTACCCTAAGTAACTTTGCATTTCCTTGGTTACCAATAAGTATTTTTCAACTGATTATTAGCATTTTGCGTTTTTTTGAATAGCTTTTTATAGACTTCGTTCTTTTTATTGCAATATTGCCCTTTTAAAAATATGTATTTCTTATTTTACATTTAAGTTAAAGTACATAGTACAAATATGTGTATCCAATCTGCCGTTTGATTTTGACCTTTGTGAAGTTCAAGAATATGTAAAAATCCTTATGATTCAATGTCAAGAACTGGGAAGTATCTGAGATTTTATCCTATGTGCAGGTTTACAAGTAAGCTTGCTATAGTCTCATGGATGTTGGCAAAGGACCAGAATCTCTTGGGTCAGAGAAGAATGAGTTTATCATGTGTAATAAAGCAAGAGCAGAAACCAGAGTATCAGAATTTTTGTTCTCTATATCCCAATTCCAGAGGGCAAAGTGAAGAAGGCTAGATAACACTTGCATTACAAGAAAGACTCCTGAGCTAGGGACCCCAAACCATTTATATTAGGCAGTCAGCAGGTCTAATTTGCTCCAAGGGATACACTATTTCTGTCTTTCAAGGCTATTCTATACAAGCAACCTTGGTAAAATGATCTACAAAAAAGGGAAGTCAGTCTTTTGCTTGTGAGATCGACAGAAAACACAAGACACTATGTAAAATTGTCTCCCAATATTCATATTTATCAATTTTTTATATTTTTCCTTTCAATATCATTCTTCAAGTTGCTTCCCAATCCCAAGATACATAAATATTCAAAATACTTATGTGTGATCTTTAAGGCCTCAGAGCAGAGAGGCAGTGCTGCAACTCAGACCCAAGTCCAATGATACTAATAAAATACTCTCTTTTACTATAATAATGAAGTTAGTACAAAACATTCCTAACAACGAACATTATGTTATGTTTCCAATTCTACTAGCTTATATTTTACATAGATTTTGGCTGTTTACATAATGTTTGTAGTTTATTTCATTTATTTAAACAAACATATCAAATTTTAAAACATCAGGTGACATCCTTTTCTAGCGTCTAAATCCAGACATCTTTTTGATCAATCATGGGGCAAAAAAGAAGCACCTTAAGAAATTGTGAATTTAAATGTCAGAAGCCATGATTTTCCTTCTAATTGATTTACTTGTTAAGGAACTGTGTGATATGAACCAAGGAAAATACAAAAAAGGCATTTAGGGCCATGGTGGCTCAGCAGGTAAGAATGCTTGCCTGCCATGCCAGAGGACCTGGGTTCGATTCCCAATGCCTGCCTGTGTAAAAAAAAAAAAAAAAAAAAAAAAGTATTTACCATGAAAGTTAATCAGATTGGCCTTTTTGCTTTTATTAAATCAAAGTATTAAATTGTAGACAACTTATTTCAACAATATAAAATTTTAGTTTCAAGTAACTCAAAACATACTATATAATACTATAAGCATTTAAGCTTTATAGAATATTTTATATGCTTAGCGGACATTTGTGGAATTCTGTCTTTTGTTTTTCCAGGCTAACATTCCATCTCATTCAGCGCTTCAGCTTCCTTTTTAAATTGGTTATCTAGTATCTGGTGGGACCGTTAACTAGGGGCATATCTTCTTCTAGCCAAGGGTTGCATAAGTGACCCAAGTAGGCATATCAGACGTTTAGATTACTTCTTGGAATTTGAATCTTCAGCAGAGTAACTATGAAACTGAAAATAGAGGTTAAAAGCAAAGATTTATAATGAATGGATTTACATTTTCATGGTACTTCAAGTGGTAATAAGTACTTTCACAATCACTCTTTCATAGGATCTTCACCATTTTCCCATGAGATTTAATTTCCACATTTTATAGGTGAGGGAACTTTATGTTGAGAACAAATTAAAATATATATACAATTAACTAATTTTCCAGAATAAGAGCTATAAACTATTGTTATGAAACTCTTTACGTTGATACATGGTTACTATAAGACTGTGTTCATTAAAAATTAAATTTTTTGAGGGGATTTACATGTTTAAAAATTTATTCTCAGGTAATATACTTTGTGCATTAAGTACAAAGCACAATTCAATTTTGAAATAGTTTAAGCTTTAGCATAATGTCATATGCATAAAGATAAATTTTTTCCTAAAAGAAAAAAGTTTTAAAGTTCTGATTGTCAGTGTTTCCAGTGACTTGTGTGGAAATTTATTAAGGAAATAAAACATTTTTCCACTGGAAACAAAAATCCTGGCAGAATGAGTGTCTTTGGAGTTAGAGAGGCCTGGTTTTGACCTCTAGTTCTCTGAATTTACTAGCAGTGAAATATTAACTGTCATTTCATTTCCCTGAATTTCAACTTTCCCTTGTGAAAGAGGTATATTATAATATTTCCCATACTAATTTGATAAGATCATGGTAAGGATCAACAGATACATTAAATTTCCCTACATTACATGAGTACATATATATTAACTACTTTTATAAGGCTGGTGGTAATACAGTATTTATCATCAAAGTTTTATTGCAGATTTACTAAATATTAATCACTTGTTAGCTCACTATAGTATCCCAAGGGAGAGAAAGAAATATGAAATGTGTACAAATAACTACAATAAGGGAAGAGAAACCCAAAGCCTCTTATGCAATGGAAACATTTTCTCTTTCCTAAGCTGTAAACTAAAAAGTCAAAATGTTGAGCCTCAATCTATCCTTTTGTTCTAATTTGCTATTATGAACTCATTTTCCATACTGAGACTGAGGAAAAGAATATTTTTCCCTAAAACCTCCAGAGGGCACTAAAGTACTATGGCATATGCTCCCAGATGCTTAATTTAATAGTAAAATGCATCATCTTGTATACTAAAATGCATATAATACTAAACTACATACTTACTAAGTATTACAAGTACAAATACATTCACCACCTATTATGTGCCAGGCACTGAGAAGTACCAGGAATATACAGATTATAGATATAGTATTGGCCTTTATAAAGCTCTCATTTTAAGGAATTCTTAAGTAATTAATATAAATTGAATGCTGAAGAGAATAAATAGTTCTTACCTGTCTTCATCTATGGGCCTCTCAAGAATTTGGGAATATTTTTGTAATCATAAGAAATATATGAAAAGCCTTTGAATGAAGAATGTTGCTTTATAATTTGATGTATCTTATTCACCTCTGAATCTGTAGTATGTATTATATTGCCTGGCACTCAGTAGGAAACTGATAAACATTAGTTCAGTAAATGAATAATGCTTCCAGTTAGGCCTAAAGTCTTGGAAAGGCAAATGCAGACTATCTTTCTTGTATTCTTAAATTCCTTTTACTTATATCCCAATTTACCATATGTTTCAACCTTAGCAACTATCTACATTTTTACCCCTAACTTTCTTTATCAAGCTACCAGCCTGATAGACATGACTGGCTCTTGTTTGTATTATGTCCATTTCCTTAATTCAGTCCACAAAATTAAGAGTTGTATCCTAAAACTACCTTACAAGTGCGAAAGATGAGTATACCTCCTAGGCATTAACAAGGCCGAAATGAGAACATAGCAGTGTTCCACCTTCCATCATGCCATCGTGGACAATAAAGGAGGGGATAGTAGAGCTATAAAGTAGAAGAATCCTGGGTCCCCGAATGACCACACAAAGCAGATAAATTTGCCTAGTCACATTGGCTGGCTTATCTTGAGATTCTCATGTGAGAGAGGAATAAAATTCTGTATTATTTAAGCTACTATATTTCTTATAGCAATTTACCCTGTATCTTAACTCTTTTATCTTGCACTCCTTCCACACTGATGGACACTTCCACTCTTCCTTCATAGTGTTAAAGATGCGTTACATGTCTATGGGTAGTAGAAAGAACAACTTAAATTCAATATCGGCTAACATTTTCTGGGAATTTATTAGCTATTCCTCATCACAGAATTTTTCCTTGATTTCATCCCACAGTAAGTAAGTCATGGCCTCCCACCAAGTTCTTAGGGCTTCTTTTCCTCTTGACCCACCTCAAATTTCCCCATTTTCTTTTTAACTCTGTTAACTACTCTTTCTGTCCTTGGTTGTATTCAGAGATCTCTAAATGTATTCTTTTTTTTATTATAGAGATGATTTTTGTTTGTCCCATCTTTGTAACACTTTTTTTTTATTAGAGAAGTTTTAGGTTTACGGAAAAATCATGCATGAATCAGAGTTCCCGTATTCCACCCTATTATTAAGGACTTGACATCAGTGTTGTGCATTTGTGGCAATTGATAAAAGAACATTTTTATAATTATACTATTAACTATAGTTCATAGTTTAACTTAGTTTTCACTATTTGTGTTGTACAGTCCTATTATTTTTATTTTTATTCTAGTAACATTTATAACCTATAATTTTCCATTTTAACCACAGTTGCATAATTCAGTCTGTTAATTAAATTCAGTATGTTGTGCTACCATCATCACCATCCATTATGAAAACTTTTCCATCATCTCAAATAGAAATTCTGTACAATTTAAGCATTAACTGCCCATCAACATTGAGTATGATGAAGAAGATTTAGTAGGGGTGGGGAAGAGAAACTCCTCTAAGAATTTGAGATATGTCTACTTATTCTTCTCTATTTCCAATCTCCTCTTTCTTTCTTACATCTTTCTTTTCTCTTTCATTCCTTTTCCCCTTCCTCTCTTCCTTCCCTCCTTTCTTTCCTTTTTTCCTTCCTTCTTCCTTTCCTCCCTTCCTTTGCTTTTCTTGGCAAAGTAGAATTTTCAAAATCAGAAGTAACACACTCTAGCATACCTCAAAAAAGATCCAAGAGCCCCATTATTATAATAAATAAAGAGACCATATATGTTGTGAGCAAAGTTAGTCAGACAAAGAATGTTTGGGGCATTCAAATTTGAGGAATTGGAAACATGATAATTCTGTGGGAATTATAGGAAAGTATTGGGCTGTGTAGGTGGAAAAAAGTAAGGAAAAGTAAGACAGAAAATAAGTGTTCTGGAGAAAGTTCAAAGACTGGAGTTCTCTTTTTTCAAAACTGTTATTAAATACTAGTATGACTCATTTACTACCATATATTTACCCTGCCTCCTTAATCTTTGTTGAAAGCTGGGTTTCAGAGGGGAAATGTGATGAAATAATAGGTATAGATTATCTTGAAAATATGGACTTAACTTTAAAAGAGGCCACATTTTGGCTAGTTAAATAACGCTAAGAAAAAAGAAAAGTCAGAGATTATCCAGGTATTGGCGAGCTCAAGGATAATCTAGACATGAGTATTAGATTCCTCACCTTTCTTATAAATGTGTTACAAGACAAATGAATACTTTTATTTTCCAAAGTTAATTTCTAAATATGCATTTAAAAATATGGTTCACATTCTAGTGATGTCAATAGTTTTTTCCAATTCCTCAGAAGTTTTTTTGATGTAAAATAAAATTGGAAGGCTAATTTATTTAGTTTAATCTATGTGGATTTGAAGCTGAATAGTATTTGTGGCAGAGAGGGTTTGGGAGATACCGGGTAAAGATACAGTGTATTATTTGTAATGGTCTAGCAAAAGTTTGGGGTTACTTTGACCTAAATCATGATTTAATATAAACTGAAAAAGAATTAAGGAAAAAAATATCTCAGCACACCAAGACTATATCTCACTGTTCTAGCAAATGAAAGAAACAGAAGGTTATAGTATGAATCATGCTCTCTGGGGCAGCAGAGTCACCAATCTTGGAGTCATCTCATATGCCAAAGAAATTCAGGTTTTCAGGACAAGTGACAAGCAAATTGATTAATGACCAAAGCTAAAGAAAATGAAAAAAGTATGATTTGGATTCTTCCCAAGTTTAAAGTACATGGGGGGAAAAACAGGTAAAGATTGGTTTGGATGTTTTTGTCACAATAAATATGCTAGGAAATAATAATGACTACAAATTCAGAGTTAGTATGCATATATCAACAACCCAAATGACAATTTCAAAAGACAAGAATGCTTTTATATTATGATACCTGATAGTTTAGCAAGATTAATTAATTATAACATTTAAAGTTTATTGAGGCCCATAAATTAATAAATCATGTTTTTATTTATTCTATATTCTTTAGTGAAACTCTCACAATTTTTAAGAAGACACCTGCTGTCGGTTTATTTAGGAGAATATTAGGTCCCCAAGCTGTGAAAAGTTTCTTTGCTAGGTTTCTCCTGGTGGCTTTAGTATAGTGTGAACTGAACACGTTGTCTCACTATTATAATATCCCCTGTGGAATGATTGGGAAAAGTCAAAGTTAATATAAGTTCTATTGCTTGGGGAAGTGCGCGAAGCCAGAAGAGAGTTAGGAACAAGTATACATTAAGCATTTATTATGCATACCAGTTAGGGGCTTTAACCAGAAAGATATTGAGCAAAGCTGCAGAGACTCCCACATACTCTTTTTTTTTTTTTTTTTAATTTTTTTTATTAATCAAAAAAAAGAAAAGAAATTAACACAACATTTAGAAATCATTCCATTCTACACATGCACTCAGTAATTCTTAGTATCATCACATAGATGTATGATCATCATTTCTTAGTACATTTGCATCGATTTAGGAAAAGAACTAGCAAAACAGCAGAAAAAGATATAGAATGTTAATATAGAGAAGAGAATTAAAATGATAATACTAATAAAAATATATATATATAAAAAAGAAAAAGAAAAAACAAAAACAAAAGATACAAACACACAAACAAACAAACAAAAACTATATTTCAGGTGCAGCTTCATTCAGTGTTCCAACATAGTTACATTACACTTAATTATTATTGTGCTGTCCATTTTTGAGTTTTTGTATCTAGTCCTGTTGCACAGTCTGTATCCCTTCATCTCCAATTACCCATTATCTTACCCTGTTTCTAACTCCTGCTGGTCTCTGTTACCAATGATATATTCCAAGCTGATTCTCGAATGTCGGTTCACATCAGTGGGACCATACAGTATTTGTCCTTTAGTTTTGGGCTAGACTCACTCAGCATAATGTTCTCTAGGTCCATCCATGTTATTACATGCTTCATAAGTTTAGTCTGTCTTAAAGCTGCATAATACTCCATCATAGGTATACGCCACAGTTTGTTTAGCCACTCGTCTGTTGATGGACATTTTGGCTGTTTCCATCTCTTTGCAATTGTAGATAATGCTGCTATAAACACTGGTGTGCAAATGTCCATCTGTGTCTTTGCCCTTAAGTCCTTTGAGTAGATACCTAGCAGTGGTATTGCTGGGTCGTAATCCATTCTGCCATTCTATGCCTTTTGATTGGGAAATTCAGTCCATTAACTTTTAGTGTTATTACTGTTTGGATAATATTTTCCTCTACCATTTTGGCTTTTGTATTATATATATCATATCTGATTTTCCTTCTTTCTACACTTTACTCCATACCTCTCTCTTCTGTCTTTTCGTATCTGACTCTAGTGCTCCCTTTAGTATTTCTTGCAGAGCTGGTCTCTTGGTCACAAATTCTCTCAGTGACTTTTTGTCTATAAATGTTTTAATTTCTCCCTCATTTTTGAAGGACAATTTTGCTGGATATAGGAGTCTTGGTTGGCAGTTTTTCTCTTTTAGTAATTTAAATATATCATCCCACTGTCTTCTAGCTTCCATGGTTTCTGCTGAGAAATCTACACATAGTCTTATTGGGTTTCCTTTGTATGTGACAGATTGTTTTTCTCTTGCTGCTTTCAAGATCTTCTCTTTCTCTCTGACCTCTGACATTCTAACTAGTAAATGTCTTGGAGAACGCCTATTTGGGTCTATTCTCTTTGGGGTGCGCTGCACTTCTTGGATCTGTAATTTTAGGTCTTTCATAAGAGTTGGGAAATTTTCAGTGATAATTTCTTCCATTAGTTTTTCTCCTCCTTTTCCCTTCTCTTCTCCTTCTGGGACACCCACAACACATATATTTGTGCGTTTCATATTGTCATTCAGTTCCCTGATTCCCTGCTCAAGTTTTTCCATTCTTTTCCCTATAGTTTCTGTTTCTTTTTGGAATTCAGATGTTCCATCCTCCAGTTCACTAATTGTAGCTTCCGTCTCTTTAGATCTACCATTGTAGGTATCCATTGTTTTTTCCATTTTTTCTTCTTTGTCCTTCACTCCCATAAGTTCTGTGATTTGTTTTTTCAGATTTTCTATTTCTTCTTTTTGTTCAGCCCATGTCTTCTTCATGTCCTCCCTCAATTTATTGATTTGGTTTTTGAAGAGTTTTTCCATTTCTGTTCGTATATTCAGCATTAGTTGTCTCAGCTCCTGTATCTCATTTGAACTATTGGTTTGTTCCTTTGACTGGGCCATATCTTCAGTTTTCCGAGCGTCATCCATTATTTTCTGCTGGTGTCTGGGCATTTGATCAGATTTCCCTGGGTGTGGGACCCAGCTGGTTGAAAGGTTTTTCTGTGAAATCTCTGGGCTCTGTTTTTCTTTTCCTGCCCAGTAGGTGGCGCTCATGGCGCTCGTCTGTCTGCGGGGCAGTCTGCCCGGGAAACCGCGCGTGGAGGCGGGGGTTGCTGGCCGCCACGGCTTGGGGAAGTGCCAGTCCAAATTGCCCAGCTGGCCCGAGACGCCAAGCGTGACGGGAGGGCCCCGCTATCCAACATTCCCAGTCAGACCGGGGAGCCACGTGCGTGCAGGGGACCCCAGTCGCCAGCCGCCCCGGCCGGGAAAACGTGCACCCCTCGGGTATCGCACCGCAGCAGATTCTCCCTGCCCGTTCAGCCGTTCCAGAATGGGGTACACTGTCTTTTTGGTCTCTGTCGTGACTCCGGGAGCTGTTTCGTATTGTTTCTGTTTCTTTAGTTGCTTTTCTGGAGGAGGAACTAAGACCCGTGCGTCTTACTAAGCCGCCATCTTCTCCGGAAGTCCCACATACTCTTGATAAGATGATTCTTCCCCTGCCTGCTGCGGTGGCCGTTGTAGCCTATAAAGGAGACTTTCACAGTACTGTCTGCATTCAGCAAGACCGATTCTCTTCAGGATCTCAACGCTGCCATAGTAGGATTTGAGGGACACCTACAGAAAGTGGGAAAATTGCCACTTCCCTCCTCTCCTCTCCATCCTCATCAAAGTTATTTCCACTTTGGGGCTAATCCCTTCATGCCTTTGTTCCTGTTTACCTCAGTCACCAACAAATATTGAAGGCTTTCAGGTCATCCATCATAAGCTGTTTTGTTTTGTACGTTTATAACCAAACCCAATAACCCAACCCTCCTTGATCCTCAAAACCCTTCCACTATCCTTTCTGGTATTCATGGCCTATCATCAGCAAAATCCCTTATATTTTCAATCTCTTTTTTTGACCACTTTCTTCACTTTTTTTATTTGACTAAAGATGGCTCTTGTTCCAGGTTACTACTTCTCTATAGCCCTTTCCTGTGGTAGTTTCATTCTTTTCTCCGTTATCTTATATACCATTTGTCAGGAGATGGATAGAAATTCACCTTTCATGTTTGCTCTGCTTCAGAAGTATTACTATCTCATCCTTCCTCAAAAACTCAGCCGCTTTTAAGAGCGTGTTTTATACTAATTGCTGCCCCTCCTTGTTGAAATTACACACCAGTATCTTGGCACCTGCACCAAATATTTTTTTAAGGTTTTAAAAAATCTCCCTCTCTGATGCCCCGATGAATCCCAGAGTGATTCGATCAGTGAGTGGAAAACTATTTGCAAAGCCCCCTTTGGGGAATGGTGAGAATGGGGAGAAATTCAACTTCCCCAAGTTGAATTCTTGATATTCTCACAAGCCGTCTGGACAACCAAAGCTATAGGCTGAGCCCCCAGTCTTGGGGTTTGTTCATCTGAAACTTAATCCCACAGGGGATAGGTCAAGCCCATTTAAAATTTAGGCCTAAGAGTCACCCCCAAGAGAGCCTCTTTTGTTGCTCAGATGTGGCCTCTCTCTCCAGCCAAGACGACAAGCAATCTCACCACCCTCCCCCTCTCTACGTGGGACATGACTCCCAGGGGTGTGGACCTTCCTGGCAACGTGGGACAGAAATCCTGGAATGAGCTGGGGCTCAGCATCAAGGGATTGAGAAAAGCCCTAGAATGAACTGAGACTTAGCATCAAGGGATTGAGAAAAACTTCTTGACCAAAAGCGGGAAGAGTGAAATGAGACAAAGTGTCAATGGCTAAGAGATTCCAAACAGAGTCGAGAGGTTATCCTGGAGGTTATTCTTATGCATCAAGTAGATATCATCTTATTGTTCAAGATGTAATGGAGAGGCTGGAGGGAACTGCCTGAAAATGTAGAGCTGTGTTCCAGTAGCCAAGTTTCTTGAGGATGATTGGATAATGATATAGCTGTCACAATGTTACTGTGTGATTGTGAAAACCTTGTGTCTGATGCTCCTTTTATCTACCTTGTCAACAAAGGAGTAGAACATATGGAATAAAAATAAATAATAGGGGGAACAAATGCTAAAAGAAATTTAGTTTGAAATGCTAGTGATCAATGAAAGCAAGGGGTAAGGGTTATGGCAGATATAATCTTTTTTTTTTCTTTCCTGTGTTCGTTTTATTTCTTTTTCTATTGTCTTTTTTATTTCTTTTTCTGAATTAATGCAAATGTTCTAAAAAATGATGAATATGCAACTAAGTGATGATATTGTGAATTACTGATTATATATGTTGATGTTTTATTTGGTTTCTTTATTTTTTAATTAATAAATAATTTTTTTTTAAAAATCTCCCCCTCTTGTCTTATTCGTGGGACCTTCCACATAGATTCCACCACTGTTTTCACTTTTCAGGTCCTTCTCTGAAACAACAGCTTTTTCCTTCCCACCTCAACCATCAGACTTTTTATTATTTATAACCGTTGCACCTCCAAAATCTGTTTCAATCATCCTATCCTTCATGTATCCTATCCCACATGTACCCTAGTACCTTAAGTTCACTGACCACAAATACTTTTCATTCTCAATCACCTCTTCAAATTTTTATGTTCCTCATTATTCAGGCTTTAGATGTCACTATTGTGACTGTTAATATAATTACTCACTCACTTGCATGGACCCTCAATTTCCTTGCCTGTCCCCTTTCTTCGTAGTACTCAGAGAGTAAAATCCCATCCATCTCTAGCAGATTTATTTTCTCCAAATGGCCACAACAATGTTTCCTATCCTACATGCTGTTCTAGAACTTTTTGACCTCTCATCAATAAGTGGTAGGTAATTCCCCTGCCCTTGAATCTGGAAGGGTTCCTAAACAATGAAATGAGTCAAAAATGATGCTGTGTGATTTCTGAGCTTAAGCCACAAAGACAAAGTGGTTATGTGGTTGCATCCTTAGTGGTGTGAATACTAGCTTTTAGCCTAAGCTGCCATATAAGAATTCTGACACCCTTAAAGTCAATATGCTATGAGAAACCATGAGTAAGTGCTCCAGTCTAAAGCCACTGCTAGCCATTGGCAAGAACCAGTTAACCGATGTGTGAGAGAGGATGCCTCCAGATGAATCCATCCCCCAGCTCTCAAGTCTTCTCAGCTATATTCCACATCCTGAAGCAGAGGTGAGCCATTTCCACTAAGCCATGTCTGAAATCATGAGCTACAGAATTTATGAGCATAATAAATTCATTGTTTTATACCATGACATTTTAGAATTAAGTGATACACTGTTATTGTAACTGGAATACCAAAAGCTGTTTAAACTAAATTTTTCTGCTATTTCATTATGGTACAGAAACAACTGAATGCAACTGATTAAAACGCACAGTAGAGCTTACTGTTTTCATTTTAAATTGATTATCACAGGATTCAAGTGAACACTGACTGGCAATTATTTACATAAATAATCCTCTCTTCTGCTTTCCTACATGACTGTTCCTTGCTTTGATTACCTGACCTGCTGATTCTTCTTTCTCCTCATTTCGTAAAATAGAACGAACTTTTCCCTGTATGCCCCTAGATCTACTCACCTACTTTGTCCTTATTTTTTATGTCATTTTTCTTATTACAGTGCATGAACTCACAATTCTCTACTTAAGGCAAAATCCCTACTTCTGCCTATTCAAGAACATTTTTTCTGCAATTTTGTCCTCCATAATTATCATTGATTTTTCTTTATTTTCTACTAGAGCATCATCTTCAGCATTTATATGTGTGTATATTTCTAAGCCTTACAGAAAGACTTTTTCCACCATATTCCTTCTAGCTATCACCCTATTTTTCTGCTTCTTTTAATACTAAAACTGTTCTAAAGTGTTGTGTATATTTTTTCTATGTACTCATCCCTCCCATTCTCTTTTAAATTGTCCCAATTGAGTTTTCATTCTTACGATTCCAATGAAACCATTTGTTTCTACTTCATCTAGATATCTATTTTGTGAAATACATGGTAAGTCTCAGATTTTGTCATCATTTCCATCTCAGGAAGTGACACTACTCTTCCTCCAAGTATTCTATTCCTGCCAGACTTCCATTGTTATATGTGATTATTCTCTTTCCAACTCAGGATGTTATTTTGATTCTACTTCAGATGATGTAGATGATATCTTCTGTCATTACCCTAATTGAACACCTAGTTGAACTCTATCATATTAAGCCTGAACCTCTGGTTGAGCCCCCTGTCTTGTATACCATAGTTATTTTCAACACAATAAGCCTAATTTCTGCTTCTGGCTTAACAGTTTTGGACTAGAGTAATCTGAATGGCCTTTCTGATCAGACATAATTTGATCTTGTTTTGATTTGGCTTAAATTGTAAATAAAGGAAATTCCACAGCAAAAAAAAAATCAGACAAATAAACAACAACAAAAACACTAACAGACTCATAAATCACTAAAACTGAATCATTGAAACTGAAATAAGGAGCTGTGAGCAGAAGTAACATCCAAATGCCCAAAGTGGGGCTGCAATATGGGTAAGCAAAGTTTGTGGTGCCATGACAGGAAGTCAGCCTTCACCATTGCCATAGTTGGTAGCTGGGTCAGATACTCCCCTTTGAGCTAAGACCTTCAAAAGAGAATAAGGCGAACAAAGCTTTGTCATGCTTTTTGCTTCTTACAAGAGAAAAGACATGGTGTAACTAAAGGAAAGCTTCCTCAATTTAGACCATTGTAATTCCTGAGTATTATAGTTTATTTGACTTTATAGGAAACAAAACAAAATAAACATACTTATAAGGGAACAAACCACACCAAATAGAAGTCAGAAGAAACAACAAACACTTATTTAAACACTTAATGACTTCAAATGTTGAAATTATCATATAAAACATACAAAGTAGTACATGTAATGTGTTTAAAAAGAAAACTGAAATTCCAAAATAAACAAAAGTAAAGAATATGAAAATGACCACGAAAATTTGAGAAAGGATCAAATAGAACTGAATACAATTTTGAAATTATAAGATCACTGGATGATTTAAAGAAGATATTTGATACAGCTGCAAGGAGAATTGGTGAACTGGAAAAAGTTAGAGAAAGAAAGTGACAAAGACATGAAAGATGTAATTGAATTTAAGAAACTTATTTGATTAAATGAGAAGCTCCAATAAATATCTAATTTATTTTCAGTATGATGCAACAGAAAGAAAGAATAAAAGGGGAGCATTTCTTTAACATATAAAGGAGTAAAAAAAAATTCAGAACTGATTATAAGAGCAAAATGGCAAACAATAAATACCAAAGTTACATCAATATATAATGTTGTAAAACTACATAAATACCTTGGAAAAGATAAGATGTTTAAAATGAGAAAAATGTAGAAAATATCTAGTAAGACTGACAGGCTGACTATATCCCTGTAAAAGAAAAACCAGAAGTTAAGAGATAGTGGAATAATGTTTTAAAAGTGGTCATAAAAAATCCTTATCAGATACTTCCGGAGAAGATGGCGGCTTAGTAAGATGCGGGGATCTTAGTTCCTCCTCCAGAACAGCAACTAAAGAAACAGAAACAATAGGAAACAGCTCCCGGAGCCACGACAGAGACCAAAAAGACAGCGTACCCCATTCTGGAACGGCTGAACAGGCAGGGAGAATCCGCTGCGGTGAGATACCCGAGGGGCGCGCGTTTTCCCGGCCGGGGTGGCTGGT
Source organism: Tamandua tetradactyla (assembly GCF_023851605.1). Classification (NCBI taxonomy): domain Eukaryota; kingdom Metazoa; phylum Chordata; class Mammalia; order Pilosa; family Myrmecophagidae; genus Tamandua; species Tamandua tetradactyla. The sequence goes on along the minus strand of NC_135329.1, from coordinate 43,878,807 downwards.
GACTGGGGTCCCCTCCACGCACGTGGCTCCCCGGTCTGACTGGGAACGTTGGGTAGTGGGGCCCTCCCGCCACGCTTGGTGTCTTGGGCCAGCTGGGCAATTTGGACCGGCACTCCCCCAAGCCGCGGTGGCCGGCGACCCCCCCTCCACGCACGGTTTCCCGGGCTGACTGTGAGATTCGGATTGGCAAGTTAAAGGAGCCACAGCATCTTTTACTGGTGGGACCCGCAGACAGACGAGCGCCATGAGCGCCACCTACTGGGCAGGAAAAGAAAAACAGAGCCCAGAGATTTCACAGAAAAACCTTTCAACCAGCCGGGTCCCACACCCAGGGAAATCTGATCAAATGCCCAGACACCAGCAGAAAATAATGGATGACGCTCGGAAAATTGAAGATATGGCCCAGTCAAAGGAACAAACCAATAGTTCAAATGAGATACAGGAGCTGAGACAACTAATGCTGAATATACGAACAGAAATGGAAAAACTCTTCAAAAACCAAATCAATAAATTGAGGGAGGACATGAAGAAGACATGGGCTGAACAAAAAGAAGAAATAGAAAATCTGAAAAAACAAATCACAGAACTTATGGGAGTGAAGGACAAAGAAGAAAAAATGGAAAAAACAATGGATACCTACAATGGTAGATCTAAAGAGACAGAAGCTACAATTAGTGAACTGGAGGATGGAACATCTGAATTCCAAAAAGAAACAGAAACTATAGGGAAAAGAATGGAAAAACTTGAGCAGGGGATCAGGGAACTGAATGACAATATGAAGCGCACAAATATACGTGTTGTGGGTGTCCCAGAAGGAGAAGAGAAGGGAAATGGAGGAGAAAAACTAATGGAAGAAATTATCACTGAAAATTTCCCAACTCTTATGAAAGACCTAAATTTACAGATCCAAGAAGTGCAGCGCACCCCAAAGAGAATAGACCCAAATAGGCATTCTCCAAGACACTTACTAGTTAGAATGTCAGAGGTCAAAGAGAAAGAGAAGATCTTGAAAGCAGCAAGAGAAAAACAATCTGTCACATACAAAGGAAACCCAATAAGACTATGTGTAGATTTCTCAGCAGAAACCATGGAAGCTAGAAGACAGTGGGATGATATATTTAAATTATTAAAAGAGAAAAACTGCCAACCAAGACTTCTATATCCAGCAAAATTGTCCTTCAAAAATGAGGGAGAAATTAAAACATTTATAGACAAAAAGTCACTGAGAGAATTTGTGACCAAGAGACCAGCTCTGCAAGAAATACTAAAGGGAGCACTAGAGTCAGATACGAAAAGACAGAAGAGAGAGGTATGGAGTAAAGTGTAGAAAGAAGGAAAATCAGATATGATATATATAATACAAAAGCCAAAATGGTAGAGGAAAATATTATCCAAACAGTAATAACACTAAAAGTTAATGGACTGAATTTCCCAATCAAAAGACATAGAATGGCAGAATGGATTACGACCCAGCAATACCACTGCTAGGTATCTACTCAAAGGACTTAAGGGCAAAGACACAGACGGACATTTGCACACCAGTGTTTATAGCAGCATTATCTACAATTGCAAAGAGATGGAAACAGCCAAAATGTCCATCAACAGACGAGTGGCTAAACAAACTGTGGCGTATACCTACGATGGAATATTATGCAGCTTTAAGACAGACTAAACTTATGAAGCATGTAATAACATGGATGGACCTAGAGAACATTATGCTGAGTGAGTCTAGCCCAAAACTAAAGGACAAATACTGTATGGTCCCATTGATGTGAACCGACATTCGAGAATCAGCTTGGAATATATCATTGGTAACAGAGACCAGCAGGAGTTAGAAACAGGGTAAGATAATGGGTAATTGGAGCTGAAGGGATACAGACTGTGAAACAGGACTAGATACAAAAACTTAAAAATGGACAGCACAATAATACCTAAGTGTAATGTAACTATGTTGGAACACTGAATGAAGCTGCACCTGAAATATAGTTTTTGTTTGTTTGTTTGTATCTTTTTTTTTTGTTTTTTTCTTTTTCCTTTTTATATATATATATATTTTTTATTAGTATTATCATTTTAATTCTCTTCTCTATATTAACATTCTATATCTTTTTCTGCTGTTTTGCTAGTTCTTTTCCTAAATCGATGCAAATGTACTAAGAAATGATGATCATACATCTATGTGATGATACTAAGAATTACTGAGTGCACGTGTAGAATGGAATGATTTCTAAATGTTGTGTTAATTTCTTTCTTTTTTTGATTAATAAAAAAAAATTAAAAAAAACTCTTTATCAACCTAGACGTGTGCTCTGAGAAACTATCTTTCAAGAATAAGGATAAATTAGAGATATTTTCAGATGAACATAACAGAGTTTAATACACATAGACTTCTCCTGATAAACTACTAAAGAGCTCTCTTTATATCTTCAATTTCCCAAAATCAGTTTAAAATATGTAAGAAAGTTCTAGGATAAAAGTAGTTGATTGCTTTATGGGTAAATGTAAGCAAACATTACATAAATCATAATGATGTTAATAACAGTAATGTGCATTTAATAGGTGTAAGAACGATAAAAATATTGCAATGTCATGTAATTCAGGAGGAGAACGAACAGAATTTAAGTGTTCTGAAGTCTTTATTCTTTATATTGTTTGATAAGAGTCTAAAGATATTTATTAACTTTAGACTTTAAGTACCCAGTGAAAGAATATGAATGAAATATATAACTACCAATCACACAGAGAGGAAACAAATGAAATAAGAAAAAAAAGCAAGGCAGAAAAGGAGGAAAAAGTCATTTTAGAAAAACAAACACAAAGTGCTTTCATTTTTCCATACCATCATAAACTTGATTCTAAAACCAGCAAAGGTAGCACTAGTCAGAAACTCCATAGCAACTATTATTATCTATTTTTCATGACAGTAACTCTATGAGATAATCTTATCTCCATATTTCAGACAAGAAAGGAGATTCACCACAAAATAAAATGAATTCTACAATCCCCACCAGGAGTATAGGGAAATATTTGGATTGTACTCAAATCTATCTGAATCCTTTCTATTTTGCCACTCTATGGTTATGTTTTCTCAACATTAGTAGAGCTTAAGTAGCAAAGACATAAAATATTAGCTTATACTTAGGAGCAAGGAGAAAGAGGAGAAGTTCTGGATTAAAGAAAATAAAACAAGAACTTCAAGTACTTGTTATTGCCTCCTTATCAAGACCTGTCAAAGAATATGACTCTATCCTCATTTCTTAAAGAAGGGTTTTGTTTAGGAGTCCATAATTATGCCACGTAATATCACTTCTCTATGTACACCTGACTTAAGAAGAAGAAGAAGTAGTTATATAAACAAACCTGGGTCATAGTTCGACTGTAGAGAATTTTAACACAAAGATCTGGTCAAACAATATTAGGTAATGGAAATATAAAGTTATGCCAAACCAGGACCAGAAATTACACCTATGGAAAAACAAATCCCTGTAAGCCAAGTCATTTGGGAAAAATTTCCAAGAGTCTCTCAGAGAGAAATGGTCTGGAACCAGAAGAGGAATTTGCCACACACAAACTGAAGGTGAAAGATCTGCATTCCAAGAGGAAAAAAAAAAGCATACCACTTACTATCTTAGCTTGCAGAACTTCTGTAACAAAGTTCCACAGACTCACTAGTCTGTGTAGCTTACACAACAGGAATTTATTGTGTCCAAGGTTGGAGCCTAATATCAAGATGTCGGCTGGATCCTGTTTTCTCTGAAGTCAATATCATTCTGGTGGTAGCTTGATGATAATCCTTAACTCAATCTCTGCCTCTGTCACATGGCAACTTCCTGCCACCTTTCCAAATTTCTTGGGTTTAATAAATCATATTGGATTAAATCCCACCTAATCTAATTTGGCCTCATCTTAATAGCATCTTCAAAGATCCTAATACAAATTGGTTCCCATTCACAGAACCAGGAGTTAGGACTTCAGCATGTCTTTTTTTAAGGGTATAATTCAATCTGTGACATGACCTAATGATGTTCCAGTTTCCAAGTTACCCAGATATAATTCTTAGATAAGATTCCATGAGTATAGCCATATCCATTCCATTAACATCTCCAGGCTTGTGGGATTCATTCTCTTCCATCCAAAAGATATGTACCTATTATGTGTCATACATTAGAGTGTTTCAGAAAACTGTTATTTTAAGCTTTCCACAACTGTGATGAACAGGCATCCTTAACATACTTCATTATTCTATTTAGGACTCAGTACTTAGATAAGTGGAGAAAGAAAGAGTAAAAAGAATTTATGGTTTAATTTTGAAAATTGATATTCTAAAGAAATAAGGATGTAATTGTAAGTATATTATCTTACAACTATATAGCACTTTTATAATTTAAAATGCACTTTGAAGTTCACTATTCATTCTAACAAACACTTATTGTGTATATCTCCATGCAAGACACTAATTCTTACCATGGCCCTGCCATTTAAATAACATCATTGCCGTATTTTGCAAGATGAAACTGAGGTCTAGAGAGTTAAATTATTTCTCAAGGGTACAGAGTCACTAAGTAGAAGAGCTAAAAGAGCTGGGAGTAGAACATGGGGCTTGGGGTTCTGGGTCCTATGAACTAAATATTTATCATCAATTATATAACTCCCTTATCCCTAATTGATAGGTCAGTTTGAAATGAACATAGTTCCTAAATAGCATTAGACAAGTCTGTTTAGTAGCTGATGAGTTGCACAGAAAAAATGTTATCTTAATAATATAGAAAATTTGTCATTGTCACTGATTTATCGAAATGTTATTGTGCCTGAAACTAGTCTGTGAAAAACTACATAAAGTCTTTTATATAAAGTTTAATGTATGTTAGATTTTGCAAAGGATATTGACCACCTTTACAAAAATTCAAACTTAAAATGAATGAATAAGCAAGAGACCCAAAGCTGAGTCTTGCTAAAATTGGTAGGCCCAAATTAGAGAATAAGTTGAAATAAGCAGTTGGTTTATAAATCAGTTTGGTTGGATGTATATGCATGGCAAAGACTTCTTATGAAATGATGTCTCAGTACAGCAAATTTTTATTTTTATAAATATCAGGGTCGTCCTAAAGCCATTTGGGGGCTTCCAGTTCTAGATAGATATGCTGAACACTTATTTTTCCCTCCTCTATCCAAGTCTCCATTAAAATTACAATTAAAAAATGTAAAGGTGATTGAAAGCAGTGACGTGAAAAGGATGGGGCCATCGTGGACTTGAACACTAACACAAAACAAAAATTGAAGGGGCACAACAATTAGATAAACAGCTAACTTTCCAGTAGCAACAATGGAAGTTAGAAGACAGCGAAATGATACTTTCAAATTACTGAAGAAAAGCTTGTATAAAATCTACTTCAGCAAAAATATCTTTTGAGAAAGGTTTTTTTAATGAAAAAAGTTATAAGGATGGTACATCAAACAGATCCCTACTAGACCAAAATACTTCTGTACAATAAGTAAATAAAAGAGAAAAATTTATGAGAATTAGAAAGGAATTTTTTTAACTGTCCCTAATCAGAAATAATTTCATTATCAACCAAAATTTAAAGTATCTAGGAAAAAATGTACAAGATTTTTATGAAGAAAATTGTAAAGCTTTAAAAGACATAAAGATGACCTAAGTAAATAGATAAAATACTTTATGAATATCACAATTAAAACATTTCCAAATTGAGCTATAGACTCAAGTCAAGACCAATGCAAAACAAAAGAGAGACTTAATAAAAGTGCACAAATTGATGCTAAGTATTAAGTAAATGTAAAGGTCTGAAATGAGCTAAAACAGCCTTAAAGAAAAATAATATTGGGGTATGTGTACTAACAGATATCAAGACTAATTATAAAACTTTAGAAATTACAACAGTGTAGTAATAGTGATGACAAACAAAAGTACCAATGTAATGGAACCTCATACCCAAAAATTGACCCAGAGATGTATGGAAAACTGAAATATGAATAGACTAACATTGCAAGTGTGAAAGGACAACACTTTTGTATAAAGCACTGGGAAAATTAATTATTCATCTGGAGAAATGAATATGAACTTTTACCTCATACCATACCTAAATATTAACTCTAACTGGAGTAAGGGCTTGCATGTGAAAGTTAACACATTTAAACCTTTTAGAGAAAAAAATCAATATCTTTTTTATATTGGTGTAAAGGAGACATTTTCTAAACAATATTAAATATCTATTAACAATAATGGAAAAATTTATAAAGTTGACTACATTGAAATTATGAGTTTCTATTTTTGAAAGATATCTCAAAGCTATTGAAGTGGCATAAACTAGAGAAGAGTGGTAGTACATATAATTAAAAAACAATTCTTGGTCATTGAATATAAATCACTTCTATGAATCCATAAGAGGCATTTCCTGAAAGAGGGCAACTAAAATGTTAATAAACATCAGAAAATATAGACATTGGGAGATATCATCTAATGCTGTTGTCACTGTACATTGGTACAATACTTTGGAAAACTTAACATATCCTTGTAATGTTGAACATAGTCATATCCCTTGATGGAGAAATTCCACTTTTAGTTGTATATCATAGAGAAGCTCTTTAAAAAATACTCATAGTAGCATTGTTCATAATGTCCCCAAATGGAAAAAAAACAATTGCCTGGCAGCATAAAATGGATGAATTCTATTCCGTAAAGTATAATGCTATTTGGTTATATGTTTCAACATTGTTAAATGACAAAAACAAATGTGAGTAAGAAAAATGGAGTCACAGAGGACCTATGCATATGCTTTCATTCACATAAAATTGAAACAAGCAAAATTAAGCACTACGGACTCTAGGGATACATGCATATGTGCTTAAATTATAAAGAAAAGCAAGTAAAAATCAATACAAGATTCAGAATACCACTTATTTCTGGGGACACGGGAAAGGAATGTGATCATGGGAAGTCCCAGGGCAGGGATATTTCAAATGTATTGATAATATTCTACTTCTTAGGCTGCGTGGTAGTCCATGTATATTTATTTGTTATTATTGTTTAAAGTATATATGTGCTTTTTATTTACTTTTTTATAAAATATATTTTAATAGACAGTAAAATGTTGATCATAAAAATAACTTTTATAAATTACAAAGTATAAATGCTTCTAATGTGTGTAGTGTTTCATGATGTGCATTGATGACTTTTTTCTATTATATTCAATAAATATAGTCTTACTAGGTTTAAAAATAGAGAAGAAAGAATGAAGAAAAAATAGAAAAAGTGAGTAAGTCAGCTGGTTTACTGGCTAAGTAGTTTTCTCCAAAACTGAGAAATGAATTTATAGAACAATATTTACCAAAACTTTAAACTGAAGTAACAAAATGATCAACATTCTAGAGTTCTCTGGTCAGGAAAAAGGAAATACTTCAGGTGTTTTCCACAACTGGGAAAACTTTCAAAATTATGTAGGCAGAAATTAAAAGTCTTAAGTGTCAGGACACGCAAAAGATTTGTTATTATTTTATTCATTTCTAAAAATATTTCAACTTTTAAATCACATGGTCATAGTTTTCTCTTAAAAAAAAATGTTTCTATCCTAAATAAGCATATCTCCTACATCACCTCTTAGTACTGACACTTTCCCCAAAGCACTATCAATCAGCCAAGGCCCATCTCATCTGTGTAATATCTCTGCCATCTGTTCTTCCTTTTTATTCTCTGGGTGATTCAAATTCTCTACACTGCTTTTATTCCTCTGACCCCAAACCTTCCTGCCAGATTTATCTTCTTAAAAACTGCTTTGTACATATCTGTCCCAGCTCACAAACTTGCAGCAGCCTTTCCTAGGCACTCATCATTTCTTAACCCTCCTTGATCCCCTTATGGATATCAACCTCTTATTTAAGCCCCAGCATCTCAACCCAGGCTTCCTCCATTCCCAGCTCTCATTGCACATGGCCTCTGGTGGCCACGTTGCCTTTATATTTTATGTAATAATTTTATTATGCATCCCCTTGTGTTAATGTGGTGTACTGAATTAATTGATTTTCTTATATTTTAACCACATTTGCATACCTGGGGTAAATCCCACTTTGTCATGGTTTATAATTATTTTAATGTTTCAGTTTGTTGGTATTTTATGGATGAGTTTTGCATCTATATTCATGAGAGATATTGGTCTGTAATTTTCTTTTCTTGTGGTATCTTTATCTGATTTGGTATGAGGATGATGTTGGCTATATAAAATGAATTAAGGAGTGTTGTCTCCTCTTTAATTCTCTGGAAGAGTTTGAGTAGGATTGATATTAATTCTTGGAGTGTTTGGTGAGATCCTTCTATGAAGCCATTTGGTCCTGTTTTTTTTTTTATTGTAGATTCAATTTCTTAACTAGTTACTGGTTTGTTGAGGTCTTCTGTTTCTTCTAAAGTGAGTGTAGATAGTTTGTATGTTTCTAGGAATTTGTCCATTTCATCTATTTACCTGATTTGTTGGTCTACAGTTGTTTATAATATCCACTTATAGTCCTTTTTACTTATGTGGGATTGGTAGTAATGTCTGCTTTTTGCTTCTGATTTTAGTTATGCATCCTCTCTCTATTTTGAGTAGGCAATCTAGCAAAAGGTTTGTCAATATTACTGATCTTTTCAAAGAATCAACTTTTGGTTTTGTTGATTCTTTTTTTTTTTAATTCTCTTTTTCATTTATCTCCACTCAATTCTTTGTTATTTCTTTCCTTCTCATTGCTTAGGGTTTAGATTATTATTCTTTTCTAGTCTCTCCATTTTTGAGGTTAGGTCTCTGATTTGACATCTTTGTTTGTTAATGCAAGCATTTAGAGTTATACATTTCCCTCTCAACACTGTCTTTGCTGTATCCAATAAGTTTTAGTATGTTTGGTTTTCATTTTCGTTTCCTTCAAGATAGTTCCTAATTTCTCTTGTTATCTCACTTTAATCCATTGATTGTTTCAGAGAGTATTGTTTAATTTTCACATATTTGTTTATTTTCCATTTCTCTCTCTGTTATTGATTTCTAGCTTCATTCCATTTTGGTTGAAGAAGAATACATTCTATGATTTCGGTATCTTTTTTAATTTACTGAGAATTGTTCTGTGTTTTGTAACATGTTCTATCCTGGAAAATTGTTCATGTATACTCTTCCTCTCTTAGGTGAAGTGTTCTATATATGTCTGTTATGTCTAGTTGGTTTACAGTATCATTCACATCTTCTATTTCCTTACTGAACTTCTGCTAGATTTTCTTTTAATGGTGTATTGAAATCTCCTGCAAGTAAGATAGAAAACTTCTATCTCTCCTTTCACATCTGTCAATATTTGCTTCATATATTTTGGGGCTCGGCTGTTAGGTGCATTTATATTTATAATTATTATGTCTTCTTGTCCAATTGGCACCTTTATCAGGATACAATGACCTTCTTTGTCCCTCATGACAGTTTCTGATTTGTCTATTTTATCTATTTAGCTTCCTGGGCTGCTGAATCAAATACCATGCAGTGGGTTGGTTTAAGCAATTAGAATTTATTAGCTTATGGTTTTGAGACTAAGAGCAAGTCCAAATCAAGACATCATCGAGGTTATAAGGTTATGCTTTCTTCCCAAAGACTGGGAATTCTGCATCTGGCTACTGGTGATCCTTGGCCCTGAGCTCATCTGTCATTTGATAATTCACATGGCAGCCTCTCCTGGCCTCTCTGTTATCTTCCAGGTTCCACTGAATTTCTGGTTCTTGCTTCTCCTGGCTTTCTCTCTTCTGAGTTTCATTTTGCCTATAAAGGACTCCAGTGATAGAATTAAGACCTATCCTAGGCCACACTTTAACTGAAGTAACCTTATCAAAAGGCCCTACTTACAATAGATCCACACCTACCTACATGTTGGATTAGGTTTAAGAACATGCTTTCTGGGAAACATACAGCTCAAACCACCAGATGATCTGATATTAGTTTAGCTACCCCAGCTCTCTTTATGTGCTTCTTTGAATGGCATATTTTTTCCATCCTTTCACTTTCAACCTACTTAGGTTTTTTCTTTTTTTATTTTAGTGTCTTATAAGCACCAAATACTTGGGTCATACTTTTTTATCTACTCTTCTAATCTCTGCCTTTTGACTAGATAATATAATCCATTTACTTTTAAAGCAACTACTCACAGTGCAGAACTTCTGCCATTTTGTTACTTAGTCTTTGTAAGACTTATACCTTTATTGGCCCTCAATTCTTCCATTAATGCCTACTTTCATATTTATTTGCTATCTTGTATAGTAACACATTGAGTTTCTTGTGATTTATTTCTGGATATTTTTTCATATATTTTCTTTGTAGTTGCCATTGGGTTAAAATTTAAACATCTTACCTGTATAAAAATCATATTTGATTTGATACCGACTTGACTTCAACAGCATACACATACACTGTTCCTATACCCCTCCATCCCCCTACCTTTCTTTTGTAGTTGTTAAAAATTAAATCTTTGTACATTGTACATCTAAAACCATAAATTTATCTAAAGCCATTACTTTTAATGCATTTGTATTTTAGTACCCATAAGAAGTAAGAAGAGTAGTTACATACCAAAAAATATAATATAATAGTACTGGCATTTATAATTACCTGTATTATTACATTTACCAAAGTTCTTTGTTTTCTTTATACCACTTTCAACCACTGTTTAGTGTCCTTTCCTTTCTGTCTGAATAATTCCCTTTAGCATTCCTTGTAAGGCAGGTCTAGTAGTTATGAATTCCTTCAGCTTTTATCTGGGAATGTTTTAATATCACCATCATTTATTAAAGAAAGTCTCATCAGATATAATATTCTTGGTTAGTGATTATTTTCTCTAAGTTCTTTAAGTATTTCAACCCACTGACTTTTTTCCTCTGTGGTTTCTGATGAGAAATCAGAACTTAATCTAATTATCACTCCCTCATCCATAACACATTGTTTTTCTCCTGTAGCTTTCAGAACTCTCTCCTGGCTCTTTGCATTCAACAGGTTAACCAGTATGTGTTGGGGGAAATTTCTCTACAAGTTTATCCTGTTTGGTGTTCTCTGGTCTTCTTAGATATGCATAATCATATCTTTTGCTAACTTTGGGAATTTTTCTGTCATTATTTCTTTCTTTATTGCCTTCTGCCTTTTTTTTCTTCTTGGATTCCTGTAGTGATACATTAGTACACTTGATGGTGTCCCACAGGTGTCTTAGTCTATTTTCACTTTTTATAATTTTTTTTTTTTTAATTTCTGCTCCTCAGCTTGGCTCTTTCCAGTTGTCTTGTCTTTGAATTCACTGATTCTTACTTCTGCTGTCTGTTGTCTGCTGTTGAAATTCTCTTTGGGAATTTCTCATTTCAGTTATTGTGGTCTTCACCTCCAGTAGTTCTGTTTGTTTCCTTTTAAAAATTATTATCTTGGGCGGTGCGACAGTGGCTCAGTGGCAGAATTCTCGCCTGCCATGCCAGAGACCAGGTTTGCTTCCCCCCCAAAATTATTATCTCTTTATTGAGATTTCATGTTGTTCAAATTGTTTTTCTGATATCCTTTTGTTCTTTCTCTATATTTTCTTTCATCTCCTTGAGCATATTGGAGGTCATTTTTTTGAAGTCTTTATCTGGTATGTCCATTGTCTGACCTTATTCATTGATGTTTTCTGGTTTTTTTAATCCTCTTCCTTTGGATAGGCCATATTTCCTAATTCTTTGTTTCTCTTCTAATCTGTTGCACACTGTACACTTTAATATTTCTAATGTTAACTCCGGGATTTATTCACTGAGATATCTATTTCTTGTATTTCTACTCAGTGAGTGATATGACAGAGATTTTCTTGACTGTCAGGAAGCTAACAAGCCAGCTAACCTAAGCAAAAAAACACCTTTCACAGCCTTTGCAAATTGGTTTTGCATTGGCTGGTGCTCTCCTTTAGAGTTCAGTCTTCCTATCGGGAAGGTCAGCCCAAGACAAAGGCAAAGAGCAGTGCTCCCTATCTTTTCTGATTCTGTGCCTTGTCCTGGGCTTGTGCTTACTGGTAACCTTAGGAGTTTTCCTATTTACAGGAATTTGAATTCCCCTTCTACTCTCCAGAAAGCAGAACTTCTCCCTCTCCTAAAGAAATTAAAGCAGGTAAGCCTTAGTCCTAGACCACCTGAGTCAACTGTTTCTTACTCTGCTTTCCCTGTCTCAAGCTGCTTTCTCCTGGAGGGCAAATTCTGTGAAGGTGGGCATGCCTGAGAAGAGTTTCAGTGTTCCCCAACAAGAACAAGGCCAGCAACCCACAAAGCTAGCACTGGCAGGCTCCAAATTGCCCTGGGGAGGGGATGAGGGACCAAGAAGGGCACCAGGAGCCTTTCTCATGGCTCAACAAAGCTGCACTTTCTTGTCTAGGCACCTAGCCACCAAGTTCAGCTTTTCAACTGTCCACTGAAGCCCTAAAGAAGAATACTATTCTGGTCTCTTCTCCCATCTTTGTGTGGGGTAGGTTGAAACAATGGCCACTCTCATAGCTGGGCACCCAGTGATCTGAATTATCGAATCAAAAGCAGTGTTCAGCATTGTAACCATACACCTCTGGCACTAAGTCTTTATGTCCTGCTTTGGCACCAGTACACACTACCAGTGTTGCCAGATTTCAGTTTCTAGGTTCTTGGCTGTGCAGTGAGTAAAGAATTCAAGAGCACAAGACAGAAAGAGCAAGGAGATAAAAAAATGCATTAAGTAAACATGCAGAGAAGGAGCATGCAGGCACTCTCACAAGAGGACAGAAGGAAGAGGTCATAGGTAATGTGGGGCTGTTTGCTTTTATAGATTAGCTTTACCTATTCCACCTTCCCAGTCCTTGTTTGAGGACTTTTTATTCTACCATCCTTTCTCTCCAGGGTGGTGCCTAGTTTTTGATATTGCATTTGTCTGGGTTGGTTGGCTCTACTTTTCTCCATAGATGACTCACTCAGGTGGGGGGGGGGGCATTTGGCTTCAGATGGGTCAGCTGCAGCAGGGTGTTTTTCCCATAAGTGCGTAGCCCCCGGGGCAAGGTGTGCTGGACATGGACCCTGCTGACCTTGCTTAATCATCCTTATTCAAGGGCTCCTTCATGTTTTTTTTTTCCCTCTCCCCTCTCCCTGTTCTTGTCTAACTCACTAGGGGCCAGGTTTGACTGCCTCACTGCTGCCAGGTGCGAGGTTAGAAGATAGGCAACAGTAGCCACCTGAGAATGCAATTCACTTGTATTTACAATTTACCAGCTTCTTCCTCCTGCTGTTCCTTCAATGCTGCACAGTATTCTTCTGAACTCCAGAGCTCCAAAATAGTTGATTCTGACAGTTTCTGGTTCTGTTGTTGTGGTAGAGGGACTGATCCTGGAGCTTCCCACAATCCTCTGGAATGCCTTTTTGAAAACTCAGTGAGAACATCATCTGGGTGGTAATAACTTGCAGTGCTGGCATAATGTTCTTCAGGAGTCTGTATATGTTCTAAATAAACATCCACTGTATGGTACTTTTTTCCCCATAACCAGGATTCATGGATCTAGGTAATCAAGGAGTTGTCTCTAGTGACACACTAGAAAAATTTATGCATCCTATCCTTGCAAACTTAAGCTCTGCTGGTCTACAGGTCTTAGTTCCAAAAGGAGTAGTGCTTCCACAAGGAGACACAACAATGATTCCTTTGAACTGAAAGTGAAGACTGCCCCCTGGCCATTTTGGGCTCCTCAGGCCTCTGAAACAACAGACAAATAAGGGAATTACTGTACTGGCTGGGGTGATTGATCCTGAAGTTTAGGGGGAACAGGACTGCTACTACAATGGCGGTAAAGAAGAGTTTCCTTGGAATACAGGCAATTTCTTAGAGTGTCTCTTCATACTACCGTGTCTTCTAATTAAAGTCAATGGAAAACTACAAAAACTCAATCCAGGCAGAACTGCTACTGGACCAGAAACTTCAGAAATGAATGTTTGGGCCACCCCACCAGGCAAAAAGCATGATCAACTGACGTGTTGGCTAAAAGTAAAGGGAATATGGAATGGTTAGTGGAAGAAAGTAGTTATAAACACAAGTTATGACAATATGATAAGTTATAGAAACCAAGGACTATAATGTTTTTGAGTATTTATTCCTTGTTTGATAATGAATATATATATACATATATATATATATACATATATATATATATACACATGCAGCAAATATAGTTGTTTACTTCTTCTGATCTTAATAAATTAACCATAGCAGGAGAGACATAGCAGACAGCATAGTTATAATACTTATCTTAGAATATGTGGAGGAGATAGTTTGTGGTTCAGGCATCCAGCCACTATACTAGGAAAATGACCACAGTTCTGTTTGTGCAGACTTCCCTCCCATATTATTAGCTGATTAGCAGTTTATTTCAACTGCACAGACGCCATTTCCTGGGTAACTTGACTCTTTACTTCAATCAAAGATATAATTATAATATTGAAAACATAAACTTCAAAATAAGGTAAAATGAGATTTCTATTAAAGATATAATTTATTAGCTTCTTTTAAAAAGTAAGATGTAAATAAAAACATTTACAAGTTAAATAAGGATTAAACAATGCACTTAGATTGTTAAGCTTCAAAAATGGATCTACTTCATCCGGAGAAAAAATATAAGCTAATAAAAATGAGTCAGCACCTATTCCACTGAGAAAAGTTTAAATAGTTCAATGGAGTATCTAGGGTGGTTTGTTAAGTGGAGGAAAAATTCTCAGTTAGCACATTGTCTGTCAGAGGGAATGTATCATAATGAGCAAGAGATCAGGCTTCTCACTCACTGTTTACCAGAGGACAATACCTTCACCTTTCTGAGCTGTGGTGTCTACCTCTACAAAGTGGAGATAATGATAATAGTGACCTCAGAAGACCAATGTACTATTAAAGAACAGGCAATAGTAAAACATATTATTAATTTGTGTATAAACTACCTAGCATTGTTCCCCACATTCATGGATTCTTAATGCTTGCTTGTTTGTATTGATTGATGCCTTTCTTTGATCTTTGGTCTCTTTGGTGAGGCAACATGTCAACAGACCCTCAGAGAGTTGTGTGCATTTTCCTTTTAAGAAATTAGTTTCTTTTGAGATTATATTTGGCTAACAAGAAAAACCTTATTAAATAATACAAAAAGTAATGTTCCTTCACTCCTTAATATAATTTAATTTATGTAATAAAAGTAGCCCCTCAACTAGAATTATTGTGTTCATTATATTCTCATTTGAAACCAGTTTCATTTAGTAAATTGTTCCCAACTGAAAAAAAAATACCTGATGTAATATCATTGATGGTATGTAATACTCATTGCTTCAGAGAAACTTTATACCTTACAATGAAAACATGCATAGCAAAGAGTTGGCTTCTGATAAATTAATCTTTAATGAAACATGAATCACAATCTGCAAGCTGGTATTTAGGGAAATAAATTATTTTTATTAATATTGCCGGAACACTGCCACATTCTGAGCCTCCCCACAACCCCCTCCAGCATTGTTATTCACTACTTCTATAGAATTCACCCTGAATAGTAATGAGATTCAGCATGTTTTCCTCTCTCCAAAGATTATAACTGTGTCAAGATTAGGGTTGCAATTTTTCTTCTTTGTATCTTCATATTACATGATGCCTAGTGGTTTAGTTTGCTAAAATTGCCAGAATGCAATATACCAGAAATGACTTGGCTTTTATAAAGGGGATTTATTGTTACATGTTTATAGTTCTAAGTCCTTAAAAATGTCCAAACTAAGGTATCCAGAGAAAGATACTTTGATTCTGAAGAAAAGCTGATGTCTGTCACATGGGAAGGCATGTGGCCAGCATCTGCCAGTCCCTGTTCCCAGTTCCATTGTTCCCAGCTTCTGATTCCACTGGTTCCTCTCTAAGCATCTGTGAGCCTTCACTTAGCTTCTCCAGGGCAAAACTCTGGGTTCTGACTTGTTTAGCAACTCTTGGGAAGGTACATAGTGATATCTGCTGGGCTCTGCATTGCCAAATGTCTGTGTCTAGGTGTCTACTCTCTGTCAGCACTCCACGGATCTCCAATTGTCCACATCTATGTTTGCTTTGAAGCAACTCCAAAATATTTCCCCTTTTAAAGGACTCCAGTAAACTAATGAAGACCTACATTGAATGGGCAGAGTCACTTCTCAATCAAAAGGCTACATCCACAATTGGGTATGTCACATATCTACAGAAGTAATCTAATCATAAGGTCACACCCATTGAGTTGAGTGGGTCAGTATTCATGGAAACAATCTTATTAAAGGTTCCAACCTAAATAATAATAGGTCTGTCTCCACAAGATCGGATCAAGATTGAAAGAAAATGGCTTTTCTGGGGTCCATGACAGTTTCAAACTAGCATATTCCAACTCTGGACCCCCAAAATGCATGTTTTTTCCATATACAAAATACATTCATGCCATCACAATATCACGAAAACCTTAAACAATACAAATAACATACAAAGTCAGAAACAGTACAAAGTATCATCAAAACCAGCTAAAGGTGTAGTGTGTTCCAAGGCAAAATTCTCCTCTGGCTCTGGACTTATAAAAATTCACAATAAGTTATCTGCTGCCAATATACAAAGTGGGGACAGTCATAGGATGAATGTTCTCATTTCCATAAGGAGAAACTGGAATGAACACAGGTCAGCATGCCCAAACCGTTCCTAAATCCAGCAGGGAAAACTCCATTAGATTTCAAAGTCTGAAGAGTCACTTACCCTCAGGACTTTATAGAGTGGTCCTCTCTATGTCACACCCTCTCTAAAGGCTTGTGCAGTGGCATTCTTCTCTCCAAACACTGGAATGAGGGCTGAAACATTGGGGGACATTGGGGAGACCATCTTTTTCTTGATCCTACACTCTCCAAGCATTGGGGCAGCACTCAGGCTCTCTGCCATCTCTGGGGCACACATTCACCCCCCACAGAAAAATGGGGCAAAAACAAGGCACTCTCCAACACCCAAGGAATGTGCTTCACCCTCTCTGAGACCCTGGGATACCAAAACACTTCCTGAGCAATGAAGTGGAAGGCCTACCCTTTGCTTCTGGGGCAAACTCACCCTCTCCATGTGTATGGGTAGGTCCACTCTCCTGGCCCCAGATTTCCTGGCTCCAGAATTTAGTTTCCATCATTCTGCCTCTGAAGTCATTTTTCCTTCATTTTGTCCATTTTTGTCCAGACTGGCAGTGGTTCCATTTACATAGATCTTACAACACTCTTGCTGGTTTTCTATACAGGGATCATAACCATCATACAAGAGAACTTTCCACAGATCCCTTCTGGATAACTCCGTCTCCAATCCTGGCTTGTCCTGTAATGGTCGACTGGTTTCATGTTTGCTTAAATTCTCACATGGGGAACTATTTTCTGGGGTCACACTTTCTGGAAGGCCAGAATTTTCCATTCCATCAATTTCTGATTTCTTCATACCCAAAAGTTCAATGCTCAGTTTATCTCTTACTTGTCACATTTTGTTATAAGCTGCAAGGAGAAACCAGGCTGCATTTTGCACATTTAATTTGGAAATCTCTTCTGCTAAATATCCAACTTATCACTCAAATTCTGCCTTCTATCCAACATCAGCACTTAATTTTGCTAAATTCTCTACCACTTTAAAACAAGGATCATCTTCCTTCCAATTTGCAATAACACATTCCTTATTTCTGTCTAAAGCCTTGGAGGTATTTTTAGAGTCCACATTTCTACCAACAATCTATTCAAAGCAATTCAGACCTTCTCTTTCAAGCTTTCCAAAACTCTTCGAGAATCTTCCCCTCATCCATTTAAAAAGCTGTTCCAATATGTTTGGTATTTGCAAACTGCAGTGCCCCACTTCTCTGATACCAAAATCTGTTTTAGTTTGCTAAAGCTGCTAGGATGCAATATACTAGAAAGGGACTGGCTTTTATAAAGGGGATTTATTATATTAGAAGTTTATAGTTCTCAGACCTTAAAAATGTCCTAACTGGGGCATCCAGAGAAAGATACCTTGACTCTGATGAAGGGCTGATGTCTATCACATGGGAAGACACATGGCCAGCATCTACTGGTCTGTGACCACATGACTGGTTACAGAAATGAGGACTGTGATGGTATGAATATTTACTCCCCATTTTGTTACGAGTATGTTTGTATTTTTACAAAGCAAATATCTTACCATATTGCATAAGTTCTATTGTTCATGTTATAATATTTAAGTTATAGGATATTAAGTTTATGAGTGAATGTTACCTAAGGACTTGTACCCTGTTCTGGAGAGATTTAGTGCATTTCTGGTTGTACACAGGTCAATTAGGTAAAACGTATGTCTGCCATTGTGTTCTATTTAGAGAATAAGTATGATTTACGGTGATGTTCTATAGCTGCCAATTGACAAGGGGTGGACTGTGATAGTTAGGTGCGGGAGTCAACCTGTCAACATAACAAGGTGATTGCACCCAGTTGTCTGGTCAGGAAAGCACTGGCCTAACTATTACTGCAAGGATATTTTATGGCTGGCTAATAAACCAGAAGACTGGTTTATTAAATCATCAGTCAGTTGATTGCATCTGTAATTTATTACATCTATGATCAACTGAGGGTGTGTCTTCTGCAGTGAGAGAATCCAGTCAGTTGGATTTAATCTGTCCTCTTGTGCCCTGACTTCTATGCTCTACCCCACACCCTGACAGCCACGACCACAAGCTCCATGCACTCAGAGGCATCTGCACATGTACCAGCCCCAACACATCCACACAGCTTCTCCCCAACTACCTCCCACCATGCCCTACCTCTGTGACCTCTATACTGCACCCTGCTCCTTCACTCCAAGGCCTGCCTTAGCTGCATGTTACCCCCATGGCCCGCATACTGTAACTTCACAATCTTGCAACCCATCCCATGCCCACAGGCACCATTGTAGCATCCCCAACCCGTGCATATATGTGTGCTACAACCCATCACTACACTGTTGTGCCCCACCCCACAACCAGCATCTTGTTCCACACACACCCCACAAATACAAAGCTTTAGACTATTAAAGGAAATCAACTTCCAAAGTAACCTATCAAGATATTTACATGCCACAAAGACAACAGAAGATAACTAATCATATGAAGA
Source organism: Tamandua tetradactyla (assembly GCF_023851605.1). Taxonomy (NCBI): domain Eukaryota; kingdom Metazoa; phylum Chordata; class Mammalia; order Pilosa; family Myrmecophagidae; genus Tamandua; species Tamandua tetradactyla. The sequence continues at coordinate 43,859,684 of NC_135329.1, read as the reverse complement.
TACAGACAGATATAGCCCAGTCTAATGACCAAATTAAAACACTGGAAGAGGCCCAGACTTTTGAACAACTAATCGAAGATGTTCATGTAACACTACTAAATAAAATCAGAGGGGTGGCTAATGACATAAAGGAGATCAACAAGGCACTAGAAGAGCATATAGAGCAATTTGAAATAATAAATAGAAAAATAGCAGATATCACAGAAATGAAAGATGCTGTAGATAAAATAAAAAAATATACCAGAGACATACAACAGCAGATTTGAAGAGGCAGAAGAAAGAATAAGCAAACTAGAGGACAGGACAACTGATTTTGAAAACACAAAGGAGAAATGACAAAAATGATGGAAAAATTTGAATTGGATCCCAGAGAAATGGTGGACAAAACAAAACACACAAATATAAGAATCATCAGTATCCCAGAAGGAAGAGAGAAGAATAAAGAAAGGCCTGGGAAAATTAGTGGAGGATATAATGGGGAAAAACTTTCCAACCTTTATAAAAAGCATGAATATGCAAATCAAAGAAGCCCAATGAACTCCAAATAGGCCATCCCCAAGACACATACTAATCAGTCTGTCAAATATTGAAGAGATGTAGAAAATCTTGAAAGTGGCAGGAGAGAAACAATCTACTATGTACAAGGGATACCATTTGAGTCTAGACTACTCACCTCGTGCTATGGAGGTGAGAAGGTAGTGGTATGATATATTTAAGATCCTGAAAGAAAAAGACTTCCAGCCAAGAATTATGTGCCCACCCAAATTGTCCTTCAAAACTGAGGGAGAGATTAAAATTTTTCACAGACAAACAAATACTGAGAGAATATGTCAACAAGAGACTAGCCCTACAAGAAATATTGGAGGGACCTCTACCAGCTGAAAACAAAAGACAGGAGAGAGAGGTCTGGAGGAGGGCAAAGAATTGAAGAATATCAGTAAGAGTAACTTAAAAGATAAAGAGAGAAAAAGGGAAAAGAATATATAGACCTGACAAATAAAATCCAAAGGATAAGAGGTGAATTCAAGAAATGCCTTTACAGTAATAACTTTGAATGTTAATGGACTAAACTTACCAATTAAAAGATACAGATTGGCAGAATGGATTAAGAAATATAATCTGGCTATATGCTACTTACAAGAGACTCATCTTAGACACAAGGATACAAATAGATGGAAAGTGAAAGGATGGAAAAAGATATTTCCTGCAAGCTATAACCAAAAGAAAACAGGAGTAGTTATATTAATATCAGACAAAATAGACTTTAAATTTAAAGACATTATAAGAGACAAAAAAGGACACTATATATTAGTAAAAGTGACAATTAACAAAGACAGAATAACAATCATAAATTTCTATACTCTCAGTCAAGGAGAGCCAAAGGACAGGAGACGGACATTGGCAAAACTGAAGGGAACTATAGATGTTTCAACAATAATAGTAGTAGACTTCAGTACATCACTCTCCTCTATAGACAGAACAACCAGAGAGAGAATTAACAAGGAAACAGAGAACTTAAACAACTTGCTAAATGAATTAGACCTAACAGACATATAAAGGTCATTACTCCCCAAAACACCATGATGTACATTCTTCTCTTGTGCACATGGAACATTCTCCAGGGTAGATCATATACTGAGGCACAAAACAGGTCTTTATAAATTTAAAAACACTGAAATTTTTCAAAGCACTTTCTCTGATCACAATGGAATAAGGCTGGAAATCAATACCACCAAAGAACGAGAATTTTCACAGATATATGTAGATTAAATAACAACTCTTAAACAGTGAGTGGGTCAAAGAAGAAATCGCTAGAGAAATCAGTACCTATCTGGAGATGAATGAAAATGAGAGTACAACATATCAGAACTTATGGGATGTGGCAAAGGAAATTTATTACCCTAAATGCCTACATTAAAAAACAAGAAAGAGCAAAAATCGAGGACTTAGCTGCCTATCAGGAGGAACTTGAGAAAGAACAGCAAACTAACCCCAAAGCAGATAGAAGAAGAAAAATAACAAAGACTAAAGCTGAGTTAAATTAATGGGAGAACAAAAGAACAATAGAAAGAGTCAATAAAATCAAAAGTTGGTTCTTCAAATAAATAAAATCGAAATGAGAAGAGGTCATTATCACAGATGCTGAAGGAATAAAAAAATCATAAGCAGGAACTATGAACAACTACACACCAACAAACAAGAGAACTTAGATGAAATGGAAAAATTCATGGAAACACATGAACAAGCTACACTGACACAAAAAGAAATAGAAGGTCTCTACAAACCAATCACAACTAAAGGTCAGTTAGTCATCAAAAATCTTCCTACAAAGAAAATACCAGGGCCATATGGCTACACAGGGGAATTTTCTCAAAAGAACTAACACCAATCCTGCTCAAACTTTTCCAAAAACTTGAGGAAAATGGAGCACTAACTCATTTTATGAAGCTAACATTACTTTAGTACCAAAACTGGGCAAAGATGCTACAAAAAAGGAAAACTGTAGACTAATCTCTCTAATGAACAAAGACGTAAAAATTCTCAACAAAATTTTAGCAAATTGAATCCAACAGCACATTAAAAGAATTATATACCATGACCAAGTGGGGTTTTTACTGGGAATGCAAGGATGGTTCAACACAAGAAAATCAGTTAATGCAAAACAGTGCATTCACAAATCAAAAGGGAAAAATCATATTATCATCTCAATTGATACTGAAAAAGACATCCTTTTCCAATAAAAATACTTCAAAAGATAGGAATCAAAGGTAAATTCTGCAATATGATAAAGGACATATCTTAATAAAATTATAGCGAGCACCATACTCAATAGTGAGAGACTGAAAACTTTCCCTCTAATATCAGGAATGAGGCAAGGATGCCCTCTGTAACCACTATTATTCAATATTGTACTAGAAGTTCTAGCTAGAGCAATTAGGCAGAAAAAAGAAATAAAAGGCTTCCAAATTGGAAAGGAAAAAGTAAAACTTCCCTTATTTGCAGATGATATGATACTATACTTGGAAAACCCTGAGAAATCTACAAAAAGTCACTTGAGCTAAAAACTCAGTAAAGTGGCAGGTTATAAAATTAATATGCAAAAATCAGTAAGGTTTCTATACAAAGCAATGACCTAACCAAGAAGACCAATAAGGAAAAACAATTCCATTCAAAATAGCGCCTAAAAGAATTGAGTACCTAGAAATGAACTTAACTACAGATGTAAAGGACTTGTACACAGAGAACTATATAACACTGCTGAAAGAAATCAGAGAAGATCTAAATTGGTGGGAAGACATTCCCTGCTCAAGGATAGGAAGGTTCAATGTAGTTTAAATATCAATTCTACCCAAATTGATCTACAGATTCAATGCAGTACTAATCAAAATTCCAACAATCTACTTTGAAGACTTGGAAAAGTTAGTTACCTAATTTGTCTGGAAGGGAATGAGACCCTGAATAGCTAAAAGCATCCTAAAAAGAAGAATGAAATGGGAGGCTTAACACTGCCTGATTTTAAAACTTATTATAAAGCCACAGTGGCCAAAACAGCATAGTACTGACACAAAGGTAGCAGTATTTACCAATGGAATTGTATCGAGAGTGCAGAAATAGACCATCAAATTTATGGTAAACTGATCTTTGACAAGGCCCCCAAATTCACTGAGCTGGGACAAAATAGTCTTTTCAATAAATGGGCATGGAGGAACCGGATATCAATAGCAAGAACAATAAAAGAGGACCCTTCCTTATACACTATACAAAAATTAACTCAAATTGGGTCAAACACCTAAATATAAGGACTGGTACCATAAAGCTCCTAGAAGAAAATGTAGGGCAACATCTTCAAGACCTAATAATAGGAGGTAGCTTTCTAAACTGTACACACAAAGCATAAGCAATAAGAGAAAAGAAATAGATAAATGAGAACTCCTCCAAATCAAATGCTTTTGTGCCTTACAAGACTTTGCCAAAAAGGTGAAGAGGCAGCTAACTCAATGGGAGAAAATATTTTGAAGTCACATATTGGATAAAGGTTTGATACCCTGTACACATAAAGGAATCATACAACTCTCAACAACAAAAGAACAAACAACCCGATTATAAAATGGGCTAAAGATATATTCTGAAGAGCTAATACAGATGGTATAAAGCACATAAAGAGATGCTCATTATCATTAGCTATAGGGGAAATGCAGAACAAGGTTACAAATGAGATACTACCTCACACCTATAAGAATGGCTGCTATTAAACAAACAAGAAATTACAAATGTTGGAGAGAATGTGGAGAAATTGGGACACTTATGCACTGCTGGTGGGAATCTATAATTGTATAGAGCTATGGAAGACTGTCTGGCAATTCATCAGAAAACTAAATATTGAGTTACCCTGTGACTTGGCAATATAGCTACTCAAATATATACCCAAAAGAGCTGAAAGCAGTGACACAAACAGAGATTTGCATATTGATGTTCATAGCAGCATTATTCACAATCGCCAAAAGATGGAAACAATCCAAGTGACTATCAACAGATGAGTGGATTAACAAAATGTGGTTGTTTTAGTTTGCTAAGGCTGCCAGAATGCAACACACCAGAGATGGATTGGCTTTTAATAAAAGGGGATTTATGTAGTTAAAAACATATAGTTCTTCAGAGGAAAGGCAGCTAACTTTCATCTGAGGTTCCCCCTCACACAGGAAGGCACAGGGTAATCTCTACTGGCCTACTTTCCCAGGTTTCTGAGTTCCAACAGCTTTCCCCAGGATGATTCCTTTCTGCATTGCCCTCTCCCCCTACATGGGACATGGCATCCAGTGGTGAAAGTCTCTCTGGCATGGTGAGAAATGACTCCCAGGTTTGAGCCTGGCGCTGGTACCGTGGGATCAACAATGCCATCCTGATCAAAAGAGCGAAAAGAAGTGAAACACATAAGGTATCAGTGGCTGAGAGTTCAAATACAGTCAAGAGGCTACTCTGGAGGTTACTCTTATGCAAGCTTTGGTTAGCCATTGCTACCTCCCATAACTTGCCAAACCCCAACCAAAACCATTCCTGCCAGTCCTAAAGAATACCTAAGGCATTATGTAAGATTCTACAGAGGTTCCATTTTCACTAACTTCCCAGAAACCTACAACCTCCAGGTGGGTCCCTGGGATAAGTCTTGAAATGCAGAGCGGCCAGCCTCTCCAGAACATCAGCTAGTTCCATCCCCCATCTTATATTATTGACAGCTCCTTCCAACATGAAAAAGTTGGACTGGGCATGATTCAAATGGGCCTCAAGAGTGGGAGAAATATCAAAGGTGATTGTGGAGTTATACAGAGAAGGTAGGATTTAACAATGTGAATGAGTGATGATCAGTATATTGATATTTCTTTTAGTCTCCAGTATGTTAGAGCAGCTAGAAGTAAAAACCTAAAATTATGAACTGTAACCCACACTGAACTCTGAAATCTGTTCTACAACTACTTGTGATATATTTTGAATTTTATTGTTTTTTGTATATATGTCATTTCTCACAAAAAAGAAAAAAAGAGAAGGAGGACTATGACAGAGAAGATAGGATTTAACAAATGAGTATGACTGCTGAACATTATATTGATATTTCTTTTGGTCTCCAGTGTCTTGGAGCAGCTAGAAGCAAAAGCATAAAATCATGGCATACCCATGCCAAACCTTCAAATCTGTTCTATAACTAGTAGTTAAAACGTACTTGGAAACTTATTGCTTTTAAGTATGTATTTTATATTTCATAATAAAAAAGTTAAAAAACCAATAAGGTATTTGTTCTAGTTTGCTGGCAGCCAGAATGTATACCAGAAACAGCAGTATTTAAAAGGAAGAATTTATTTAGTTGCAAGTTTACAGTTCTAAGGCTGTGAAAATGTCTCAATTAAGGCAAGTCTATAAAAGTGTCCAAATTAAGGCATCTAGGGGATACCTTGGTTTAAGGAGAGTGAAGAAGTTCAGGGTTTCTCTCTCAACTGGTAAGGCACATGGTAAACATGGCGATATCTGCTAGTTTTCTCTCCAGGCTTCGTGAAGCTCCCCTGGGGTCTTCTTCTCCCAAAGTCTCTGGCTGCGTGGGCTATCATTGTTTTGTGGCTCTGCCATGGTCTATTGCTCCCTCCAAAGTGCTTCCTCTTTTAAAGGACTCCTGTAAACTAATCTAGACTCACCTGGAAAGGGGAGAGTCACATCTCCCTCTAATCAAAGTTAATACCCACAATTAGGTGAGTCACATCTCCGTGGAGATCATCTAATCAAGTTTCCAACCTATAGTATTGAATAGGGATTAAAAGAAACATCTGCCTCCATGATATGGATTAAGATTAAAACATGTATTTTCTAGCAAACATAATCCTTTCAAATCAGCACAGTATTATTGTCATCCTTATATTACCTTTAATTTTTTTTTCTCATTCAGAGAAACCCAACTAATAGAGAGGTAAATTGTTAGAAATCTCATAGCTAGTAATGGGAGAGTGCATCTTTAGCTGATGCTGAGTACATCCTTTTATACACCTGCCTTATTCATTTTCAATAAATTGTATTGCTTAATGGTTACTAATTCAGACCAGGAAATATATGGATTTGAATATACATATTTTTAGAGATCCTCACTGAACACTGTTTTAGTCAGTGTTCTCTAGAGAAATAGAACCAACAGAAGATATTTATAAATATGAGATTTATAAAGGTGCCTCACGCAACTGTAGGAATGCAAGAGTCCAAAACTCATAGGGTAGGCTGTGAAGCTGGCAACTCAATGAAGGGTCTCAATGAATGCTGCAGAAGAGGCTTGCTGGCTGAAGTAGAGAGGAAAATTCTCTCTTCTCCTTTAAGTCTCTAACTGATTGGTTTACCTCATTTGCAAAAGTTATGCCCTTAGTTGATCATAGATATAATCAGCCACAGCTGCAATCAACTGACTAATGATTTAATAAACCAATCTTCTGATTTATCAACCAGCCAAAAATATCCCTGCAGCAACAGGCCACTGCTTGCCTGATCAGACAATTGGGCACATTACCTGGCCAAGTTGACACCAGAACCTAACCATCACAAATATCATGTAGTAAACCATCGTTCAAATATTTTACATATGGGAATGTGTGGGGTAGCTGGTGGCTGGTTAGCTGATAGCTGGGGGTAAGTGGCCATACTGAGTCAGTCACACAGACACAGAGCACACAGCACACGACTCAGGAGACAACCCTCAGGGAAGAATGGAAGGCTCTGCTTTATTCAGGACGTGCACAGGCTTATATAGGCTGGGAAGCATGCAGGGACACGTGTCGGGCTGGGATTGGTCACCGTTGTTGCTAGGGTGGAGGACAGATTTCAGGTCAGCCATTTCGTGTTGCCTTGCATCGGCCACGGCAGCCATGTTAGCAATATTTTATGGCTTCTCCAACAGGAATGCAAATTTCGTAAATTCTGTAACTATTGCCCTTTACCCACTTACACAACCACTCATACATGTTACAATAAATGAAGTCGTATAATATATACTTATTTCGAGCTATTTTACCTGAATTTCAAACTTGTTTAAAATTTTGCAATATACTTTCTCTCAATCCTGACTAGAAAATGAACATATCTAAAAATTCAGCTTTAAGTATTAGAAAAGAGAAATAGTAAGGACTTGTCTATCAGTAGGGGTAATAGAAACTAAATAAAGCTTAGATTCTTGAAGTTTTTCTAGGAGGGGACAATAGTAGTCATTCTTGAGCCAGTGTTATTATCCACATGGCCACCTGAGCCATAAAAATAATCACCTGTTAACAAAGCAAGTTGTTAAATCTCTTCTAATATATAAGTTCTATTTTGATTATAACCATTTTCTAGAATTTTGCTAGGAAAATTATGGGAAATAATTTAAGTTTTAGTACATGCATTAGTTTTTTATTGCTGCAAAACAAATTACTACAAATGTAACAGCTTAAAACCATACCTACTTATTATGGTGTGCTTTCTGTTGATCAGAAGCCGGCATACAATGCAGTTTGGTTTCTCTTCTCGGTGGCTCACAAGGCTAAAATCAATGTATTAGCCAGGCTGTGTTCCCTTCTGCAGCTTAGGGTCCTCTTCCAAGCTCATTCAGGTCAGGTTGTAGACAGATTTCAGTTTCTTGTCTTTGAAAGACTGAAACTCTCAATTTCTAGAAGCTGCCTATTGTTCATTGCCATGTGTCCTTCTCCACACCAAACAGTTGGCTTCTTAGAGGCTAACATGATGGCATCTGTTGTTAGTTAGTTCTTTTAAAGTTCACCTGTTAAGGTCAGTTAAATCCAGTATTTCCTTTTTGACAAACGCAAAGTTAACTGATTAGGGACTTAATTAAATATGTAAAATCCCTTTTTCCATATAATATAACATGATTATGTGTGTGCCACCCCATCCAATTCATAGGTCCAGCCCACACTCAAGTGGAGGGCTTTTTGGGATATGTACACCAGGGGGCATAAAACTTGGGGACTGTAGTGGATTGGGTAGTGTCTCCCCCAAAATCATATCCTCCCAGAACCTCAGAATGACACCTTATTTGGAATTAGGGTCTTTGCAGATTGTAATTAGTTATGTAAAGATAAGGTCATAGTGGATTAGGGTGAGTCCTAAATTCAAAGACTGCTTGCCTTGTAAGAAGAGAAAAGGGCGTACTGACACAGGGAAGACAAGAATGTAAAATATGAAGGCAGAGATTGGAGTAATGCTGCCAAAAGTTAAGGAACACCTGGGACTACCAGAAGCTGAAAGAGGCAAGAAAATATCCTCCCTAAGGGCCTTTAGCAGGACCAAGGCCCTGCTGACGCCTTGGTTTTGGTCTTCCAGCCTTCAGAACTGTCAGAGAACACATTTTTGTTGTATTAAGCCACCCAGTTGATGGTACTTTGTACTGAAACTGGGGCCATCTTAAAATTCTGCCAACCACAGACCCCACCTGATCTTTTTGTAAGACTTGGTTAAAATCGAAATCATAAGTAGCTCTGCATCTGCCTTTCTTTTCAGGCAAATTTTCCTTGAAAATATTTCTGAGTGTTAGAAATACTGTAATTTAGTTTAGAATTCTTAGTACATTTCTGCCAAAACTAGCTTTTAATAACGATTTCCACTTAGAAGTCAAATATGTCATAGTTTACAGTAGAAAAATTATGCCTTTTAGATAACAGCTCTATATCAGAACCATTTGTTTTCTTTTAATTTCTAACTATAGGAAACTTGTGTTTAGATGATGTGTCTGCATATCTCTAATCTCATATCAAGTGAATGAGAAAAAAATAATTCTACAGTTTCAGAATTGAGAGCAGGAAATCATAACTGGGTAATCAATATCATTTTTAGCAAAGTTAAAGAAGGAAATAAACATTTGTCCAGTATCTTGTACATTTTCCAGATACTTCCACAAAGATGACCTAAATTAGTAAATATATTGTATACTTTTTTACAGGTGAAGAAATGATGCTCACAGAGGCCTATCCCCTTACACAAGGTCATGCTGCCAATAAGTGGAAGAACCAGAATTTGAAGTTAGTAGCTACCGGACCCAAATGATTTTCTAATGACTTTATGCAACCTTCTCTGTAAGTGAAAGTTGGCAGGAAGCACATATGGTGAGAAGTCTCAAAATGTCTTTTTGTGCCCATAAAAATACAAAAACTCTGTTTGGGACCTAAGCTGACTGAGGCAAACATTAAGGACAAGGTTAACCCCAAAGAAGAAGAAGATTAGGGTGAGAAATCACAGATTTCCTGTACCCCAGAAAATGAAATATATGAAGTAGATAAAATTCAGTTCATGAGAACCTGAAATATCACAACAAAAGGGCTCTAGATTGCTTTTTCAGGCTTGATTTGCATATAATTTAATTTTTGATGTACAAAGCTTCATGGCAAGCTGATGGTGGTCTCAATAAAGAATTTCTTCCTATATAGAAACTGGCAAAACTCAAGGAAATAACACAAAAAATAATTTCAAGAGTACTTTATCCAACCTAAGTAAAAGGATTTGGTCATGGTAATGACTGAATATAGTCTAAGATATACAACTAGAAAAGTCCTGGAAAAGAAACAATGTTGTTATTTATTAGAAAATGGACTAATGGTTTTATTTGTTATTATGGAAAGCACTAGCCTCATTTCTTGCTAGTCAGAAATGTCACACTTTTTTGTTCTTATCTCAGCATCCTGCCTGGGTCATGAGTAGAACATGCTCATGTTGATGCATTTTTATGTTGAATGATGCTATATCACAAAGAATTGTGTGGGCACTGCCTCAGAGTTAGGCCATTGTTTTAAAGGTAGAAAAGACTTTCACTTTCTTTGTGACCAGGCCAACCCATGTGTGCTGGTTTGAAAAGATTACATACCCTAGAAAGGCCAAGGCCATGTTTTAATCCTGGGCCATTTTGTGGAAGAAGCTATTTCTTTTAATCCTTATTCAGTATTGTAGGTTGGAAACTTGATTGGATTGTCACCATGGAGATGTGACTCACCCAATTGTGGATATTAACCTTTGGTTAGAGGGAGATGTGACTTCACTTATTCCAGGTGGGTCTTGATTTGTTTGCTGGAATCCTTTGAAAGAGGAAACATTTCTGAGTGAGTCCATTTTTAGAGCCAAGAGAATCACGAGAACCCATGCAGCCAGAGATCTTTGGTGATGAAGAGGGAGAATGCCCCTGGGGGAACTTCATAAAACAAGAAGCCTTGTGAGAAGGCTAGCAGGTGTCATGATGTTTACCATGTGCCTTTCCAGTTGAGAGAGAAACCCTGGACTTCATTGGCCTTTCCTGAGTGAAAATAACCTCTTATTGTGCCTTAATTTGTGTATTTTCATAGATTTGCTTTAATTGGGACATTTTCATGGTCTCAGAACAGTAAATTTGCAACTTAATAAATTCCCGCTTTTTAGGGGTTCTGTTTTTGGTATGTTGTATTCTAGTAGCTAGTAAAAACAGAACACCATGTCCCTGTTCTACGGTATTAGTTTCCTCCTTCATAAAATGAGATGGTTGACCCAGATAATCCTTGAGATTCTATCATTTTATGAATCTTTTTCTTTATCTCCAACAAATACTTAGTCAGTATCTTTTAATGTTATTTCCTTTCTTTTTTTTTTTTTCTTTTTTGCTCTTCATTATTTTTTTTTTATTAATTAAAAAAAGAATTAACAAAACAATTAGAAATCATTCCAATCTACATGTACAATCAGCAATTCTCAATAACATCACATAGTTGCATATTCATCATTTCTTAGTACATTTGCATCGATTCAGAAAAAGAAACAAAAAGACAACAGAATAAGAATTAAAACAATAATAGAAAGAAAAAAAACAAAAACAAAACAAAACAAAAAACAAAAACAAAAACAAAAAACCTATACCTCACATGCAGCTTCATTCAGTGTTTTAACATAATTGCATTACAATTGGGTAGTATTGTGCTGTCCATTTCTGAGTTTTTATATCCAGTCCCGTTGTACAGTCTGTATCCCTTCATCTCCAATTATCCCTTCTCTTTTTTTTTGGTTTTTTTAATTAACGGAAAAAAAGAAATTAACCCAACATTTAGAGATCATACCATTCTACACATGCAATCATTAATTCTTAACATCATCACATAGATGCATGATCATCATTTCTTAGTACATTTGCATTGGTTTAGAAGAACTAGCAACATAACCGAAAAAGATATAGAATGTTAATATAGAGAAAAAAATAAAAGTAATAATAGTAAAATCAAAACAAAACAACACAAAACAAAACAAAAACCTATAGCTCAGATGCAGCTTCATTCAGTGTTTTAACATGATTACTTTACAATTAGGTATTATTGTGCTGTCCATTTTTGAGTTTTTGTATCTAGTCCTGTGTTATTTCCTTTCTTCACCTGTTTTGTTATTGGTGTGCATGAAATTCCTTTCCTTGTATGGCAAACAACTTGTATGGCATGAAGCCAGGACTCTAACCCAAGAATGTCTGTTTCTAAAACCTGGGTTTCAGCCATATTTCAATCGTACCTCTCACATGGCACTTATTGACAGCAGCATAAACTGCAAAGCCTTTCCTTCTACATGGAGAAACAAATCTCAAAATTCAAATAATCAAATTAAACAAGTTATTACACCAGAATAAAATATTGGAAATTCCACTTTGTAACCACTGCATTTTGCTGTTTTCAATCTGCTAGGATATAAGTTCATGAGGGAAGAGACCTTGAGTGTCTCTGACCTGCATGCCAACCTGTGTTAGATGTTCAAAATAAGTTTTTTTTAAAAAAAAATTGAATCACCTTTTTGAATTATTTAGTTCAACACTTTAATTTTCTATAAATACTAAACATTGGATCCTTTACTGGGAGCAGGTTTTGAAGGCAGTAGGGATGAGAGAGCACCTAAGAAAGGTGGTGAATCTAAGATAGGGAATGTCATAATGTGAGCAGTTACAAACTTCTTCAATACTGGAATCTCTTTTTGCATGCTATACTCATACTATTTCTTTGATAAAGATGAAGCAATTGGATGGGGTGAAAGTCACTGAAAAGTTAATTTCCACTAAAGTTATAAAGTAAAAAATATAAATCTGGTATTAAATTTGGAATCTCCAAACTCATCTTTTCATTTTACTTACCATTCTGTGTGGCGAAGTGCAGGAATTGTATCACAGTCTTCTGAAAAGCAATCATCTGTGCAATCCTTTACTTAAAAAGAAAAACAGACCTATAAGTTTAGTTTGTCAAGTCCTTTTAAAAACAGATGCATGTTAAGTAGCCTGAACATACTGTCATATGGTATTAATTTAGATTATTACAGCTATATAATTGACCTTTACTTTATCAACAATCAGTCTGACAACACCCCACGCCCCCTGAGTTGCTAAAATATTTTAGAATCCATTCCAGAAAATCACTTTTCCAGATTTCTGAGTACCAACTGCTATTGATTTTATTGCATTCAACCGAGTAAACAGAATATTTTGAATACTTAATAAGATTCCCATTATTTAGTATCACACAAACCAGATAATGGAGGCTACAGCAAAAGCGATTCAATAATAAGCAGTGTTAGCAAATTGCCTTTCAGTACCATCTCGACAGATGGTTCCTTAGAAGGCATATATATTCCTTAGAGTTCATCTTCCTGGATTTCTGTCATCAATCATAAATATAGCCATTTGTTTATGCTGCTGTCATTAAGTGCCATGTGAGAGGTACGATTGAAATATGGCTGAAACCCAGGCTTTAGAAACAGACATTCTTGGGTTAGAGTCCTGGCTTCATGCCATACAAGTTGTTTGCCTTTAGGCAAGTCTTGTAAATTTTCTAAGCCATTTCTTCATCGGTAATATAGGGATAGTAATAAAAGTTACTATCTTCTACGGTTACAGTGAGGATTAATGAGAAAATGCATTGCAAACATTTAGCACAGTGCTTGGCACATATAAATATTTTAAAACATTAAGTATCATTACTGCTGTTATTACTAATATTAATAACTATAATTGCTAAAATGGAATTTGTAGGTCTAAATAAGAAGGCTTTTCATTGTACAAAGCTTTACCAACTTTTAAATGCATTATGCCATTTGATCCACAGTTTTGTGATGTGGTCAGGGAAAATATCTGTTGCCTCTTACATATCAATGAAAAAACTGACACCGGAAGAATGAGAATTTTTGTAAAGATGCAGGGAGATTAGGTTGGTGGCAGAGATGAGAAAGCATAATGCAGAGAGTTTCGGTGGCTGTATTACCTCTTTTTAAGTATAGACCTGGTCAGAAGACCCTTGGAATCAAGGAGATTGTTCCAAACAAGTAGGCATATCCTTTTTATCCACTTTGACAATGGACATTTGTCAGACCAAATTGAACATAGCAAAATATGAACTTAAGGCTTATTCTATTTTCCAAATGTTCTCCTCTCTCCATGCTTTGAATGTTTAAAATTATGGTACAAATTCTACGCAGTTGCTCAAATCAAAACCTGGAATCATTCTTAACAATTCCCACACATTTTTTCTTCCAGAACTAATTAATCTCTAAATCTTAGGAGTCTGTTAAGGCATCCGCTTTTCTTCCTCCCTTCCTCTACTACCATCATCTCGTACCTGGATCAGAGTGCAACATGGCCTCTCTAATCTATTTTCCACTCTGAAAGAGATCTTTAGAAAAGTACACATATGACAATGTCACTGCTTGTTCATACTTTGAATTATAGGTACTAATAAGGACTAATTAAGATGGTCTGATGGTCCAGCACATTCTAGCCCCGGCCCATCTCCCTGATCACGCATCACACTGCTCCCCCCACCCATCCCCACCTTGCTCTTTATAAAATAGTCTTGTTCGACTTCTTTTAATTAGTTGAATGGAGGCAGTCCTTCACATGTCTTTGCTAATGCTACTCCCTGTCTTAGAACACTTTCCTTTCTCTTCCTACACCTTAATCTTTAGTTTTCTGGTGAGTACAACCTCTGAACAGCTTTCCTTGCCCCTTCCATTCATTGTACCCTACCCGTTATCTTTCTTTTTTGTTTTTTACATGGGCAGGCACTGGGAATCGAACCCGGTCCTCTGGCATGGCAGGTGAGCATTCTTGCCTGCTGAGCCACCGTGGCCCCCGTTATCTTTCTTGATCTCTGTCCTTCTAGCAAACTGACAGGGATGCTGTGTCCTCCTCTTTACTGCTGTACACCCGGTAGTCAGTTCTAGGCCCCCCAAATATATTCTTAAGTGAATAAATGAATGAACATCTAGCTGTTAGAGTGAGTGTAGACTGGGAAGCACGGAGGCAAGTTGAAGGAAATTGAGAAATCTATGGAAACAAACTTTTATATTTCACTTTACCATTTATAAAACAAAAAGTTAAAATATTAGATCATGACAAGAATTGAAACACTCTATTTCATTGCTCCAGACAGACTGGAATTGTCTATTCTACAAATTCTCAGTTCTAACAAATTTTAAATGAATCAAATACTCTGGGCATTGATGACTGCTTTAGTCTAAGCTTCCTCATATCCATTCTCAACATGGTTGCAAAAGCATTTGTTCTGAAGTCAGGGCCATTACATGCACATATATACACTGTATGTTTGAATTTTTAAAATATCTCCTTCCCCTGAAGTGATGCAGCTCGAAGGCTTGGTAAGCAGAGGAAGTGGTCTGCATTTTATTCCTGCTGGCAATCTCCTATCCTGACACCTTTGTGGTAGCCTTCTAAAGCGCATACCTGGCTATGACATTACCTTGAAGAAAAGTTCCATGGCTCTTGGAATGCTTAACCTCCTTTGTATGGCTTCTATCACTTCCCCCTCCCTTCCTGGATCATCTCAGGCAATTCCTCCCTTTTCACTATTTACTCCAAGTTTGCTGACTTTTTTAGTATACTAATTACCCACTTGTTCTTGCTTTTGACTTAAAAAAAATTTTTTGTCCTTTGATTACAATAAAATTTCATTCATTCTTAACACAATTATTTCTCACACATCCTCAGACTATACCTCACATGATCTTTCATGATTCCAGATCCCACTATTCATACCCTCCTGGAATGCCTGGACCTAGTGACTTCCTTCTAAAGAATAGAATACAGCAAAAGTAATGGGATGTCATTTCCATGATTTCATTACAAAAAACTGCCATTTCTGTCTTGCTGGATTCTATAGCCTTCTTGGCTTTCATGAAGCAAGTTGCCTTGTTAGAGAAGCCCATGCACAAGGAGCTGGGGGTTGTCTGTAAGCCGCTGCCCACTGGGAACTGAATCCTGCCAAACACCACATGAATTGGAAGCAGATCCTTCTTCAGTCTAACCTTGAAGTGATTACTGCCCTATCTGATGTCATGACTGTAGCCTGAAGCCTTATGTTAAAGGAGCTGTGTGTATGGATTCTTCACCCACAGAAAGTGTGATATAATAAATGCTGTTGTTTAAAGTCATTAAATTTCAGGGCAGTGTATTATGAATAAATACAGAACTAATATGCTGCCCTAAAGAGATTTGTCACTGCACCTTGTGAAAACAAAAACATATCAATGATTAAGCTACATGGTCACTGTTGGTATACCTGTCTATATCCCTTAACTGTACACTCACCAATGGCTGGGGATGTGCTGAAGACATAGGCTCAATGCCTACTATACATTCCAATGCCCAGTTATTATGTATTGTATTATTATGTGTAATGGCTGGATGACTAATGTGATTAAGACCAAATTTCATTGATTTTTGCCATTAATTTTTGTTGTGCGGTCTTCACTCTCTAGAAATAGCCAAAAGTTTACCAACTGTGGCCCATCTTATTTTTTAAAAGGTTTGAAAGAACCTAATTCATTAAGACATACTTATTCATCATACTGCAATTGGGCATTTGTCTGGCAACTTTATGAAAATTACATTCTCAAAAGTCACCAATGACCTCCTAATTGCAAATTCATTTGTCTTTTCTTTTTTATTATTTTAACCCTATCCTTGGAACTCCATTCTCTGAGCATTCTTGTTTTCATTTCATTTTTCCCATTTACCCTTACTAAAGTGACATTTTCCTCCTTTAAATTATTTTAAACAATCTTTTTATTTACTGTGCTTGTCAGAAGAGGCTTAGTTATTCCATAATAACAAACAGCATCCAAATCTCAGTGGCTTAAACAACAAAATGTCATTTTTGCTCCTGGTGCATGTACATTGCAGGTCACCAAGGAACTTTCTTCTGCATCATCACCATCCTCATTCCCTGTCCCAGATGAATGTAGCAGCCACTTATCTGGAACATTAGCTCTGGAGATCCAGCAAGAAAATAGTGTTCTGGTGGGTCTCACCTCAGACCACTCATGTAGTGCCCCAGAAAAAACACATGCCACCCCATTCATGACTTATTGGCTAGCAGTCACCAAGCACCCCACCCAACCACAAGGGAGCCAGAGAGTGCAGTACTACCATGTGTTTTAAAAGAGAGAGAACTAGAAATATTTTGTAAATAGCAGTAATAGCATCATAGCTAATATCAGTCATTTGGCCCTCATCATTCAGTGTTTTGCATGTGGTAGCCTGATACAGTTAAAAGAGAATGTGTTTTGGATTTGACAACCTAATTCCATATCTTGACTCTGCCTTTTCCTTTTTGAATTTTAGTAATAAAATACTTAGCCTCTCTGAGTCTTAGTTTCTTCTTGAAAAAGAATGGCTGATACCTACCCCTTAAAATGTGGCTATAAAACTTAGGTACAACACATGTAAAACATACATTTTATTTAGAATCTGTCATATGGGCATTAATTAAAAAAATGGTGGCACATGTAACTAACTGTAAGTTTAACCATCTCTTAAATAACTGTATATTATATGGATAACCAGATAATAATTTCCATGAAGGTAGGAACCAGATCACAAAACAACATGAAACACCAAAAATATATTGTTAGTTACATTTAGATCCATGGTTTTTGTCATGACTTTTTGCCCCCCCCCCATGGCGCCCAGAAAAGGATGCAGTAAATATTTATTAGAGAATTAAAGATTTCTCTGATGGATAGTTCTATAGAAGTATGAAGTCTATAAGGTAATAATATATCAAGAAATAAAAGCTTTGGACTGAACTATAAATTCAAAAGAATATTCTAAGAAACTTAGTGGCATGAGTTGAACAATAATTTTCTTCCTATCAAGACAGATGTGCTTGGCAGAAAGCCCATATTTCAGGAATACAAAATGACAGTGGTATTGATTGCCATAACAATTGTGTGGTTTTTGAAAGCTCAAGATTGAACTTAAAGGTATGTGTTACTTCAATTGTCTGCAGGTGTGTTGTATTTAATTCATTAAAGATGCATTTTCGAGTCATTTTGAAAATATTACCTCATTGATGTGGGCAAAAGGTTGCCAGGAAGTATGAACTGCACAGGCATAAACCTACTTGATCAGTAAAACTTATAACATCATCTTTGTGGTCTCTAGAGGTTTTTCCCCTGAGACTTGAATGGATTGGAATTTTTGAGTAAGAACATCTATTAGCTCATCTTTGACTACCTATTTTGCTGAAATACCTTTGCTCCCTGGTCAGCTCAGATTATCTTCTCTCTCTCTCTTTTTGTTTTTCTTTCGTTTATGCCAGATCTATACTAGAAAATAATAACAATTCTAGCTAGCAAATTTATACGTATAAATACATAGGTATTTTATTCTACTGAACTATATTTTTTCATAAAGAGAAAAAAAGTCTAAATGCTTAAATCTGAATTATGTTTTGGTATTTATGAGGGAGAAATTTGGCAGACAACTTGGAGAATTTCACTTTTTTCAAACTCAACTCTTTTATGAAAATAATGTCGGCATAAAGAAATTCCTTAGGAGGCTATTGCTCTGTTTAAAACAGAGCAATTGTTCTTAAAAATTAGAATACCATCACTGTGGACATTTTGGATAAGATTACCTCCCCAAATTTACAGGCTATAATTCAAATTTGTTTAGTAAATAGAGATTTCTTAACTTAAAAAAAATTCTAAATAAAGTAAAAATATTATTTGGAATTTTTCTCACCTTTAATTGTTGGTAATCATTCACATTATAGTATGATATGCTTTGCATTAATGACCTTAGACAATTTCTGAAACTTCTTAAGCACAATTTTCCTTATTTATAAAGTTAATAAGACTCTTCAATCCACTTTACTTGATCGTAATGAATATCTGATAGGATGGTTGTGCCGGCTTGAAAGTATTATGTACCCTAGAAGGGCCATGGTTTAATCATGATCCATTCTTATGGGAGCAGCCGTTTCTTTTAATCATGATTCAACAATGTAGGTTGGAATCTTTTGATTAGATCATCTCCATGGACACACCCAAGTGTGGGTATTAACTTTTGATTAGATGGAGATGTGACTCCGCCCATTCCAGCGGGATCTTGATGAGTTTACTGGAATCTTTTAAAAGAGGAAACATACTGGACAGAGCCAGAAATGACAGAAACAACAGAACTGACAGAGAGAGGGTCAATAGAAACTTCAGAGCTGACAGAAAGCACAGAGACACAGATGTTTGGAGATGCTTGGAACCCAGCAGGTGTTGTCTTGTACCTTCCTATGAGATGTTAAGCAAGCCAGAACCTGGAGACAGCCAATGGAAGCCAGGAGATGAAAGCCAGCCCTGGAGAAGTTAAGTGAAGAACACCCAAAGGAACAGAGGCTGAAAGCAACAGAGCCCAGGAGCAAGGGACCAGCAGATGCCAGCCACAGGACTACCCAGCTGACAGAGATGTTCCTGACCCATAGACCTTTCTTGAATGAAGGTAACCTCTTGTGGGTACCTTGATTTGGACATTTTCACTTTCTTAGAACTGTAAACTTGTAACTTATTAAATTCCCCTTTATAAGAGCCACTCCAGTTCTGGTATATCGCATTCCAGCAGCTTGCAAACTAACATGATGGTTTATATATGTATTAGCCAGTAGGATTAGTGTTCTAGGTGCTGTTACAAACCAAGGCAAACTTTTACTCCCTAAACACAATAAAAGTTTATTTTTTTCTCCAGTGTGGATTGACAACAGGACTCTGCTCCTGTGCTTCTTTTGAGTATCTCAACTATCTTCTAGGGATCTTCTCCATGTAACCGGTAGGTGTGGAAAGAGAGAGAGCACCAGGGATCTTTGGAAAGTTTTAGAGCACAGGCCTAGAAGTGCTGTATATCAATTATCCCTGCCTTTCATTGGTCAGAACTAGTAAATTTATGCAAGGAGCTAGGAAATACAGTCAGTAAGTATTGCAATGACACAAAGAAGTAGTGAGCACTGCTAATCACTGTCCAAATGTGACACTACAATTCACTGTAAAAATGTACATTATTTTAAATACTTATAGTAAAATAGCACATATGCACCATATGTGCAGATCTTGTAAACTGAACAACTTTTTTTTCTTGGAAAAATCACTATTTGTAAAAAGACATATGATCTTCAAAAGAGTCCCAATTGTAATTATCTTTAAAACTGCAAGCAACCTGTTGTAATATATATTTAATTTGCTTGAATTCATTTATCTTTTATACACTCAACATTTGTTCATTCATTAACTCCACAGTTACGTAATTCCTTCAGGCAGTACTATATGCAGAAACTGGACCAGACACCAGAAAGAAAGTAGGCCTTGTTGCTATCCTCAATGACTTAATTATTTGAGTTTGCATTCTAATTGAGAGAAAGACAAGAAAAGTGACCAAAGTTATATTTTCTAGGATAAAAAGAGAACTAGTATGTGAGAAAATAAAGACTCTTATGGGTAAAAAATAAAAAAGCACAGCGAATTGTCTTACCAGTTTCGTTATTGAAACTGCAGTGATTCCTATCTGCACGTTTTCCATATCTAAAATAACACAAATGTCAATCCTGCTTTGATTACGGACAAGAGAAACAAAGGATAGTAACCCAAATACTCTCAAAATGCAATCCAATCTCTCCACTGACTTCACAAGAAGGCATAGCTGGGTATTGACATGGAAATTGTTCTCCTTCCCATATCTCTAAAACCAGGTTTGGAAATGACAGCTCTAATCTCACTTTTTATACTTTTATACAAACTACACATAAAAACAAACTCCAACCTAACACTATAATAGAAGATGACAGGCAGAGCTGTAATTTATCCCTAATTAGGCTATACAAAATCAAAGTTAATCAACACCCTTCTAATTTTGCTATAAGACATATCCCAAGGCAGTGGACACTTGAGCATAATTATGCTGTTAAATGAAATCAACCCCAAAGTGTATCAATTGCAAGGTTTTTGGCCTGTGTAATATGAACCTGCTTCCCAGGTATTGTCAGTGGGCATAGGTGGCGGAGCTGAAATCAGAGGTGAAAAGGGGTAAATGTGAGAGCAGTGGGGAGCAAATTCAGTTTAGTAATTCAGACCTGAAGCTCCAGTCAATACACAGAGCTACTCTCCAGCTGCAGTAAATTTTTCTTCTATGAACTTGTACCTTTTAGGCTGTGCTTCATATTTATTGGTATTTGACACTCCTTTACCTTTTTCCTGCTCTCTTCTAAGCACTCCCCCAATCATCTTTCAAT
Organism: Tamandua tetradactyla; assembly: GCF_023851605.1. Taxonomy (NCBI): domain Eukaryota; kingdom Metazoa; phylum Chordata; class Mammalia; order Pilosa; family Myrmecophagidae; genus Tamandua; species Tamandua tetradactyla. The sequence goes on along the minus strand of NC_135329.1, from coordinate 43,838,622 downwards.
CCTAAATTCCAAAACTTTCAAGCCCAAGGCAGCATTCATTTAGTTTGTTTTCACCTTGGTAAAAAAAATGGGGGTGCAGTAGTGACTTGAAAACCTTCATAACTAGGCTAATTAGAATAACTACCTCACATTTTCTTAAGACTTACTCTGTTCTAATGATTCTTATTCCTTAAAAATCTTTAATAATGCCTTGTTTTAAAGCATACTTTATGTGTCCCAAATCTCTACCACAAGTTTGTGTAAATGCAAGGTCTGGTGGGGTGGGGTGGGTTGGATTAATTTAATCTCGAAAAAGGAATAAAAAAGTTAAGTTTTTTCAGGTGAGTCTAGTGACAAAAATATGGAATTGTTTGATTGTTAAGGTATAGGAAAGAAGAGAAGTTCCAGTATTCAGAGGTTTTGCTCTGGATTACAATTACCTGTCCAAACACTGCCTGTTGGAGGGACATCCATCGGGAACTTACCTTCATGAAGCGTGGCATTATTATTATAGGATTACAGCAGATTTTCTGAGTATGAATGAATCACTCTTGGAATCAGTTGTGACTCATCTGAAGGAACCTGATGTAAGCCAACAATCCCAGGAAATTAATCCTGGGCACATCTGGGAATTTGAATTAAAGAACTTTCCTCAGGTTTCCTGCTGTCTGAGGGAAATCTAAGTAAATGGGAGTAATAGGCAACCAAGTAATCTGTCCAAAATTGCATGGACTGCTTTTGTCTCAGGGCAGGTTAAAAGAGCAGGGTAATTACTGAATATATGCAAGCTTTCCACTTGGAGAATTTGGAAATTAGAGTGCATGGACTGTCCACAGGAATGGCTTTGTGGTTTGGTTCCTGCCAAATGGCCCAAAGGATCTTTATGTGAATTCTCTAGCTCTGCTTGTCCAGGACTGAAATGGGATTCCTCCGGTAGGCTGAGATCTTTCCCTTTATTCCCTCTCTCAAGAACATTTTTGTATCTCTTCAGGATTAAGCTTTTTAAAATTGAACCATTTGGTATTCAAGGGTTAACAGATACTAATTACCTAATTGAAATGTTTCTCAAACTAGCAGAGTGTGCCTTTCCTCAAAACTCACGAAGCTGAAGTTGCAGGCCTCATTTGCATGGTTCTTTTACAATGCCCATATATGATTTTGATTTGCAACTTTATTGTAGTTTCCTCAGAGATAACACACAATTTCTATGTGTCCAGTCCAATTAAATATGGAAAGTGGGGTCCAAGTATTGCAGAAGTCAAGATCCAGAATAATAGATATATGTTTTTTAAACTTCATGATTTCATTTTCATGGTATTCTCTTTCTTTTCCGGTTTTAAAGGCTTATCTTGTACAGTGATAATTCATGGGTGATAGAATTCATGATGCCAGTTTTTTGTCTTCTAGGCCAGTAATTTTCAAACTGGGGTCAACAGACGTAATTTGGCTAAACTGAGATAAGTGTTCTACTTTTAAAGGGGTCTATATATTTCTGAAGGCTGCCTCCTTGCTTTAGTTTCTACTGCCCTATGGGCATGAATGAGCTTACTGAGGTTTGTCTGTCCAAACTCTGTGGCTGTGCTGGGATCCAAAACCTGTGTTCTAGCTTCATCTCCATCAGGCACTAAGTGCTCAGCTCACTTAACATTCTCATCTAAAAATGTAACAATCATGCCTGCTTTTCTTAACCCACAATCTCTACTTCATAAATAAATAAAATAATAAATGTGAACATATGGTGATACTTTAATAATAGTGTCTTAAGTTATTATTTGCCACTTAAAATATTTTCTGTGATCTTTCTTATATATCTCAAGAAAATGAGGTTTCATTTGAGGTTGGACCCTTCCTCTGTTAATGATAGGTAGGGGCACACTTTGAAAGAGTTGAAGAAACCAGATTCCTCCAAAATGAGCATGTTTTGAAGTGAGGCAGGTACAGAGAATATGGGCAGAATTAGCACAGAGTGAAATAGCCTTCGCTTCTAAATCCTCTTGCTGTGTACATTTGCAGCTATTTAAACATTTTAGTGTCTAAGGAGGTATCACAGAGTTAAATTGGGGCCATCTGGTTGTATTCCTGGAAAGATGATAAACCAGAGATTTTTAAGTTTATCAAGTGTGGGGCCAGTGAATCGTAAATGAAATGGTAGATTCTAGAATCACCCCCTATGAATTCTGATTGCCAACTTGATACAACATCTTGAAATTTCTCATGTTAGAAATAATTGAGGGAAAATCCTGTATGAATTATGGAGTCTTTTTTTAAAAATACCGGCTTTTGCTTTGAAATAGCAAATGGTAACTCTAACAGCCCAGAGTGTATTCCTAAGGACCTGTGGGGATGTGTTAATTAGGAGGTAAATGCCATTTCTCCTACACCTCCCAAATGAAAACGTTCCTACATTCTTTCAAACTCAGGCAAAGTTCCAGACTTCTCCCAAAGGGATCTCTCCAACACTTTCCAGTTAGATTTATTTTTTTCTTTTCCTCATATTCCTAATAAGCTGCTCTTAAATTTCTATATAGTACTTACCACAGATTGCCACTGTTGCTTTGGTGTATGTATATCTGTCTCTCCATGTGAGTTATATATTCATAGAGAATGAAGAAAGCTGTCTCTTTCATCTCTATATTTTCTACAACACCTGCCATAATACTCAGCAGGAATTAGGTGGTTCATGCAAATTTATTGAATTAACTAACTTTGTAAGTAGCAACAATCTTTTGTATGCATGCAGCTTTTTTGGGTTCTTGAGGTTTAATTATTCTTCTGACTTTTTCCTGCTTCCACCCAAATGTTGGATGAAATCCTCTCTGATGCATCCCACACAATAGTGTAATCTCATCATATTTGAATGGCATTTTTATGCTTTCTTAAGTGTAAACCCATAAAGGTAAGGGTCACGTCGGTTTTGTCCTTGTTCACCCTCCAATATTAGCATGGTTCCAGGCACTGTGAAATTGAGCTTTATTGAATGAATAAATTCATGGCCAATGTAGTGTGTGGTGTGTGTGCGTATGTAAAATTTTCTTTGGATAAAATTTAGAAGCAGCACTTTAACCTACAAATCTCTAACATATGCACAGAATCAACCACAGAAATATAACCTATTAAGATAAAATATAGCACGCATAAAAATTTTGTTTTAAAAGCTGATTGATGAGCTCAAGCTCTTTGATCTAATATGCAGTCTTTAGATTTTTCAGGGACATTTCCTAGGTGCTAAGAAAAAAATCATATTCTAAAAGTTGATTGTACATTCTGTCTAAATTAGACACCTGTTACTAAGTAGTTCTACAGCATTTGGCAATATTAATGTTCAGCTACATTTTCTTTGTCCAAATTAACTGAATCACACATCCTGTGAGGTCTCTTTGTGGCATACTGGATACATTTGTTGTGACTGTACAGGGCTACCAGAGACTCTAAATGTAAATTATTAGAATTTAAGAAGCTTGTCTGAAAACATCCTTGAACTGCCTGGGTTGATTCCTAGGATGAAATTTAAGGATCAGTTAAACATCTTTATTTTCATCTATTGTAGGCATTTAAAATGAAGAACTGATTATTCCTTCATGAATAAATGGTTAGAATGACTATGCCTAGTCATTTAATTTGTGTTTTTCTCAACGGTTGCCATATTTTTGCAAGCAAAATACTGAAAGATTGAATTCCCCTTTTCTCCCCCTCTAATCTCACTTAGTGTTCAACATCAGTTAAGATACTGTTCTAGTTTGCTAGCTGCTGGAATGCAATATAACCTGAAATAGAATGGCTTTTAAAAGAGGGAATTTAATAAGTTGCAAGTTTACAGTTTTAGAGCTCTGAAAATGTCCAAAGAAAAGCAAGGCTTTAGAAATATCCAATCCAAGGCATACAGTAAAAGATACCTTGGTTCAGGAAGGCTGATGAAGTTCAGGGTTCTCTCTCAACCGGAAAGGCACACGCGAACATGGTGAAGTCTGTTAGCTTTCTCTCCCATGTTGAAGTCTGTTAGCTTTCTCTCCAGGCTTCTTGTTTCATGAAGCTTCCCCAGGGGCATTTTCCTTATTCATTTCCAAAGGTCCCTGGTTGCATTGGCTCTGTAGCTCTTTCTAAAACGGTTCCCACTTAACAGGCTCCAGTAAGCAACTCCACCTTAAATGGGTGGAGACACACCTCCATGGAAACCATCTAATCAAAAGTTGCCACCCACAATTGGATGGGTCGCAGCTCAAGGATAATTTAAAAACTCCCACCCAGCAATACTGAATGAGGATTAAAGAACATGACTTTTCTGGAGTCCACCACCGACTGAAATTGGCACAGATATCTACCAGTTATAATGGTGATTATTAGAGCTTCTGAATCTAGATATATAATTTACCACAATATATTAGTAAGTTTTAAATTTTGATTCACTATAGGGAAAGAACATACCTGAAAGTGATCTTAATCACAATTTATATCAAAGAGGAATGTGAGGTAGTGCAAAGAATATTGGAGTATTTGTTACCAAGTCAAGATGGTGTAAATTTGGGCAAATTGTTAAAACTGTAAGGCCCTCTGTTTCTTCTGCAGATGTTAAATCATGAGATCAACAATCTTCTGCAATTTTTTTAATCTAAAAAAATAACCAGCTTAATATTATTCAGTCTAACATAGTGGACCCTAAAATGATAAGAATCAAAAGAGGATTTTTTTAAATAGATAAGACAATAATAGGGAAAGGTCAGGAGAAGGGATCAAAACTGGTTGGGGTTTTGTTCAGGGTCAACTTAACCTTCCGTTCCTTTACTAGTTAAAATTCATTCATTTTGCATGTTTTCATTAATCCAAGATCCCAGAACTGCCAGGCAGAGTGAAATAACTAGGACTTCCTCACTAAGTTGATGTCAACCTGTACTTGTTTATTTAGGGCCAAAGTAGGATATTTTTAAACTTAAGATGAGGTATTCTTAATTTTGTGGGACAGTTTTTCTTCAATTTATATATACATAGCATGCATGTATATATTTATATATCCATATATATTATACACATTTATTTTATATATATATTTATATATCCATATATATTTGTTTTATATTTAACAAAACTGTATAATAAAAAATCAACTGATTAACATTAGAATCAGATTTGCTTAATAGCTACATACCCAATATAAGAAAACATCATTGAATTCTTATTGACAATGTTGAACTATGCCTGAGCTCTCTGCTCCTGGAAAACAAGGATCTTTAAGAAACAGTGCCTCCCCCCCACACACACACATGCCCTTTTGTGAACTAAGGCTGTGAAGAACACTCTTCCCTATATGGCTTAGCTAAGACTCACAGGTGACCCCCCCCCTTGTTTATCTATGAGAAGGCCAGGCACAGATCCTCAACATTCCCATTCTTATTCTCATAAATGATTAGCTGACTTCTCCACTGACTAGTCTGGACAAAATTCCGACTAACTTGACATGACCAAATCTTAGACAGGCTTCTCTTCTTCCCCTAGGCCCCTTAATTTTGGTTCACCCTTGAATACTAGAATGAGGAGCAATTCGTCCTTAACTATCCCTCCCCAAAAACAGCTGACCTCAAGGAAAAACATTCCCTGATCAACTTCCCTTAGCACAAAAGCCACCTACTCATCCCAAATCATTACTCGAAATTCTTTCTAAACTTGCTTATTGTTCCCTAAAAAAGAAAAGTCATTTTCTACCTGACTTTTGAGATGCTTGCAGATCTCGTAGTTGGAGCTTTCTCTCTATTCCAATAGATCCCCTCTCCTTATTATAATCATTTAAAATAAAGTCTCACCTTATCTATGTCTGGATATGTTTTATTTGACACCATAATAACTACATGGCTGTATTTATCTTCCAGAATAAAGGTAAGAAGCAATCAAGAAAATGTATTTGACCACACTTTATAAATTGGGTGTATAGCATATCTTTTAGAGTTTTTCCCCATTTTATAGGGAATAACTTTGGCTTCAAACCTTGTTATTCTTTTTCTGAAATGAGTTATGCAGAATCAAAGCAGCACATGGTATTGGAGATTTTTCTTTTTTACAGATTATTCTCAACTGTTCTTAAGTCTGCAATTCTTGAAACACATTGTGTCTCCCAAACTGCTTGAGAAGGATGATAATTGTGCAAAATTTTGCCAATACCATGGAACTTAACAAGTATTCTAGGCCAGTGTTTTGATTCTGACAGGAGCACAGAGAGATGAGTCACAGAAATGCATGGATACCTTCACTACTTCAAGTTGAAAGGATTTGGAATTTTAACCCTGAAGTTAACAAAGTCACATTTGAAATGGCAGTCACTGATGAGTTCTATAGATTGATCTTTTCCAATGTAGAATACTATGTCCTTCTAATTACCTTATGTTTATTTTTCCTTCATGCATTAAGGGTTGCCCCATATTTCCTACATTTTCAATATGTTGATTAACTTTTAGTTTATTCTATATAGCTTCCTCCCCTTTTGGTGACTTCAGATTTTTCTTCACTTGTCTCTTCAAACTAAGGAACCTCAATCTTTGGTCAGCGTCCCTATCCTGCTTCTTTTTCTTTATTCTAGCTGTCTATTTCACTGTTTAATATCTACAATGAAGTTTACGGTTATGGATGATTCATCACTAAGGGAAGAGCTGAACCATTATAGCAGGAGCCAGCCAAGATCGAACTGGGGAGAAAATTTAGTTGAGAATGCTACTCAGTTTGCGGAGAGACAGTTTAAGGTGAAGACAGCCAAAGGCATCTTCCAAATGGCACTGCAAGACTCAAACTCCAGGAACCATCTTTCAGGAAAATAAAAGATCAGAGCAGGCAGTATTTGAAGAAAATGTTCAGCAAATGAAAGCAGTGTGCAGATAGAGGCATCTTAAGAAGGTGCGATTTATCTTTTGACTCCTGATTAGGTCCATGAAAACAAGCGCCTTTTACATCAAACCAAGTTTTAAAATGCCAAGTTCTCATACAAATAAGAGATTTTCTGAGATAAGGCAAATATGTACAGACAAACTAGGAAAGTCATAGAGATAGGAAAACATCTGTCAACACAGATGCTGAATAGGAAAAAAGCTAGAGACTAAACTAATGATATTCACACTGATAGGTCAGATGAATCTTAATATGTTTATGTTGATTTTGAGAGGCTATTTATGATATAGTCTCTGAAAATTGAAAAGTTGTCATTTTAATACATGTATTAATTCTTCCCAGAATATTTTTAAAGGACTTCACTACAGTTCTCCTTAATCCTGGGTTTATTCCAACCACACATATATCTATTTTCTGGTGACCCAGGCTTGAAACCTTGTTTGACTTCTCTCTTTATTCTCTTTATAGATATTTTACTTACTATTGAATTGCATCAATTCTTCTAAAAACACTCTCACCCTACTCCATCTTTACTAGTATTCCTGCAACCACAGTCCTTACCTTGCCAATTCATAACTGTGTCCTTATAGCCAAGTCTAGTCACTACTGTGCACTTCCACTTCTTGAAACATAGCTAATCATCAACGCGTCTTTTCTTTGTCCACAGGATCAAAACCACAGGCGTCCCCAAATCTGCAATACTCAGACTTGCCATTACTCCTTGGGATCAATATTCCATACAGGATATTCTATCTGCTTTCAATACCTGTCTTGGTATTTCTTATCGTTAAATATTTGGTCATAGACTTTCCTCCAAGCGATATATATTTCCATTTGCACACACCTAAAATGAGCTTACACTTCAAGGCTCTGTTCATCCCTGCTTACTACTGCAAAAGTCTCTGAACCGTGGGAGCCAACATGATCTCTCATTTAAAGAAAGTAGGGTTTGCTTCGAATATGTCTCATTTAGCAAATAAACATAGGCTGGTTTACATTGACGTCTAATGTATGGATAGAACTTCCAAGAGAATATAAGTTCTTAGAAGATAAGGAAAGCTTTTATACTTTGGGTAGTCCAACTGTTTTTATATAGTAATAATATATGCTGAGTAATCAGTAAAAGCTATTTGATCTAATCAAAACCTGGTGATACTTTCAATCCTATAGAGTAGCAGTTTCCTCACAAAATGCTTAAACTTGCAGAGACCTTAGGAATAATTTAGTACCGTCTCCGTAGAATGGAGATGTTGGCTAACTAGTGGCTTATGTTTACTAAAAGTGGTCCAGAGGGGTTATGATTACTAAAAGATTGTGACTGGTGTAGATCAGGAGGTCAGAGCCCAAGATTTTGATGCTTGATCCAGCGTGGGCCTCAGACAAGCATAACTGACTTTACCTTTGCCATGAAAAATGGAGAATTCTGGGCCCCATCCCAGGTCTACCGGTTCAGAATCAACATTTTAACAACATACCCAGGTAACTTGTATTCATATTAAAGTTTGAGAATATCTGTTTTCCTATACTTCCTCATTTTCCAAGCCCTCCTTCAATCTCATTATTTTCACTCCTAGGGGAATGGCCAGGTTTCTGCTGTTCGCCAGCTTGTAAATCAAGAGCTAGGGGGAAATGGGGGAACCTGACACTTAAATATATATGTATATAAGGGGCCATTTGGGACAAATATTGCCTCATCCTGTTTCTGAATAAACAAATCGGTGTGCTTTTCAATAAACTAGGGTTTAGTCTCTGTCATAATTTCTTAGGAAAAAAACCAATCAGTTACAATTTACTTTGAATATACTTCTGTATTTTTCAGACTCTTCATTTTAAGAAGGCAGAGTATTCATAAAAATACCAGCCTCGACTCTAACACATTGGTAATATTAACAATAAAAAAACAACCACCATGAAGTTGAAAAAATTGAAAACTAATTCTAGCTATCAAGGAAATTATAATTTTATTTGTAAATTAAATATGCTTAAATGATAAATATTTTGTGTAATCTGTGCAGGCTCAATAAATGGCAGACATCACCATTATATTTTTCATGTTCTTTAATTTTATGAAGCAAAATATATCCACCACCAGCTAAAATTATTATTTTCAATAGAAAAGATACTATTTAATAATAAGACTATAATCTCTCTTGATTTATAAAAGAATAAAAAATCACAAAGCATAAAGGAATTTTAATCATTACAAAGTAACTGAATATATAAATGTAAAAAGTTACGACTTTTTTTTCATTTAGGCCAAGTGCAATAGCTTATCTCATGTGTGCATGATAGATATTTAAGATAACAGGTTTAAAATATTAATAATAAAGACATAGTCATACTTACAAATTTTAATGGCTTAAGGTACATTTTGTTAAAATATGTAATCTCACTACTTTGTAATTATTATAAATAATGAGGTGTATAGTAGGGACATTTGTCCTTAATATAATAAATGTTAGCTAAAGGGTAAACATTTCATCTTTTCTTCCCACCTCATATATTACACAAGAATAGACCCATTCAAGAAAGGATAATAGTAAAAAAATCAAGAAGAGAAGGGAGTTAGTTGATTACAACCCCATATGTATGAACTCAATGTGCTTTTCATTATTCCTTAATTAAGAATGATGTAAACTTCACACCCATGTTTGCCAGAAAATGGATTCATTCACATAACACTAAGATTTGAGACAAAAGGCAAATAGTTCCATATATAATTCAGTAGGTTCTAAAAATGTTAGTGGAAACAAATTTAAAAGACTTGGAACACATATGCAATATGAGCCTGAAGTATGCTGCATACAATTGCATTGAATTAAAACGAGTGAAATGAATTACAATATACTGTAGAAGTCAGTGTGAAATGTAATAAGGAAGACAATTTTAGCAGAATACAAATCTCTAAATCAACTTTAGGAGCTTATTAAGAGACAATTAGGGCTATACAATGGAATCAGAACCAAACCTCTTTGCTCATTGCTTTGGAGTTCCTGCCTTCCTTTTCTTTTCCTCCTTTACCTTCTCTTCTCCGTTTCTCTCTTCTATCCCTTCTCTTCTCTCTCTCCCTAGCTCCTTCTAAAATGAATTTCAATTAACCTACAAAGGCATAGAAATAATCAATTAAACAAGGACAAAATTCCTTGGGCAATGTAATAAATGAAGTGAGTAGAAGATTTGAAAGAAATGAAGAACTATATACACACATATATGTGTGTATATAAGTACATAAATATACATACACGCATATCTTGTCAATCACTTATCCCTGTAAGTAGGCCAACCTGAAATCCTCACCCCGATGTCTGCGCTGGGCTCTCAGGCCAGATCACACAGATTCTTCCATATCCCTGTCCTGTAGTTTCTCAATAGTGTTCATCACTTGCTTCAATCTCACAGTCGTTTATATTAGTCAGGGTTCTCTAGGGGAATAGAACCAAAAGGATATATAAAAATACATTATGAGATTTTTATAAGAATTGTCTCGCAACCCTGGGGACGAACAAGTCCAAATTCTGTAGGGCAGGCTGCAAGCTGGGAACTCTGATAAAAGTTTTTGATGAATTCCCCAGGAGAAGCTGGCTGGCTGAAGTAGGGATGGGAATTCTCTCTTCTGACTGCTGAAATCACCACTTCTCCTTTCAAAGCCTTCAACAGATTGGATGAGACTACTCTCATTGTTAAAGGCAGTTTCCTCAGATGTAATCAACCACAGACACCATCAACTTACTGATGATTTACGTCCATGAAATATCCTCACGATTAGGCCAGTGTTTGCTTCACCAAGTAACTGGACCCAATAAGCTGGCCAAGTTGACAGGTGAACTTAACTATCACAGAGTTGTAAGCACCAAAAGCTCAGAAACCATGCCCCATTCATGACTCCAACTTTCCGCCAAACAGTGCTTTGAAGATAGTAGATACCTGAATTAGCATACTTCTATTCTGATGATATTATCCTGGAGCTACTACTCTTCTGTATCTGTTGATCCTATTAGCAAGTGCCTTTTTAAGATGATATTATTCAACTCACTAATTTAAAGAGTAAGAAAATTGAACCTGGAAGGGTCATGTGGTCAGTTGGGGGAGAACCAGGATTGCACAGGGTCTCTGGTCACTCAACTCTAATGCCTCTGGAGAGTGCTCATCAAATGCTTGTGGAATTTAATTCATCACAGTGTGCACTGAAGTAGCAGATTCCTGGGTATTTATATTAAGGATATAATATCTTGTTGCTACAGGAAACATGGTAATGCAAAAAGTAAAGAATAAATGTAAAGGGGGATAATGGATGGATGTGAGAGAAATTGAAGATCCACTAAGTATTTGAGATTATAAATGTAAAAGGGTGGGTATGACTTGAGAACAGGGTGCTGATTTTATGGTGAAATATCTTTATTGGCTCATTCAAGTATGATATGAAAATTTGAAATGTTAGCTGATTTTTCACTAATACTTAATATAATTAAATAAATATATCACATGGGTAAATCACATAGGTCATTTTTAAAGTTATCTTATCAGAGTAGAATGATCATCTCAATTTTGCATATAGAAAGAAAATAGTCAAACAGTTAAATGATTTATTCAGAGTCACAAATTTATATCAGAATTTTAATTAAGGCCCTCCCTGACTCCAAAGACTGAGTTTTTAACAAGGTACATTTAGTCCTTAATAGTATATCTCCAAAGAGCAACAGGAAAGAGTGGCAGTAGAAGAAACTGAAATCACATATTTAGACATTAACATCTTTCTAGAGAAAAACTTTAAAGATTAGTGAGAAAGCTGAGCATTCTTTTTAGATAATGGAAAAATATATAGTAGTATGAAATTCACTAAAGATGAAAATACAAATGCTCTGTAAATGAGATCTAATTTTAACATGGCAAAAAGATAATCTATTTACAGAAGAATGACTTAAAGACATTATGGTTTTCTTTACAAACATACGTAAGAACAGGAATTGTTCACTTTTTAAAAACTCTACATATTTATCCTCAGCATTTCAACCCTCCACTATTATTATAATTCACTGAATTGCCTGCTTCAAATGCAGTTTTTTTTTTCTCTTTCCCCATTTGACTTTAAATAAAATTCCATCATGTCTTCATCTGTGGCCCTGACTCTCCTGGAAAGTCTCAGGGCACAAGTCATGGAAGTGCAAGTTTTTCACCTGCCATTAAAAATAAAACCAAGAACTGGAGATACCTTCCCTGCACCCTGTCTCACCCCAAATTTCCTTCTCTGTCCCATTCAGTCATCACTGGCCATTCAGTGGCCATTCTCTGTCCAGTTCACGCATCGCTGTCTGACAGTGTTTCGTACTGTGCTGAGAGCAGTGGGGCAGATTCATGCTCCCAGATTCTGCTCTGCTGGTGAGTAGCTGCTTGGTTTGCAGAAGAGGGAGCACTTGCAATTGATGTTAGTGGCCGACTGCTGAGCAACCGCATAGTCAAAAGGTTATAAGGAAACCAAGTTAAGCCTGTGGATGAGGGCTTGTCCTGCCAATCCTATCCCAGCATCTGCCTGTGATAATCCCCTTCTGAATGTACAGAGGAGGCTGAAGATCCTTCTGTTCCTAAATACTTTGCTCATGCTCAGGGATAAGAGATTTAGATTTACTACTGTTTGATTTGCTGATCAGCTTTGGTTTGCAAATTCTTCCTCCGGAAGTGGGTAAGGAGTCCCCTCCATTCAGGTGTGTCTCCCCACTGGACACAATGGAGGTGGGTCCCAGGCAGCATTCCCATGGGCTGGATCATGACAACTCCGAGCTCCTCAGCTTTGTTGTCAAAGCTTCCCATGCGAACCTTCCTGTTAATGCCTTCTAGAGAACAATTACTGGCAGGGTCAGTAAAAGAATGAACTCTGGCACTAACTGAGCCTGAGGTAGTGACTGCTGGCAAATTAAAGATCTCAGTTCCAGGCTGAAGAGCTGGAAAGCCTATTTCTTAACCATGGGTGAAGTGTTTTCAGACTTGATGAGGAAGGAAGGCAAGTAGCTCGTACTCACTGTGAGCGGGAATCATTCCTCTGTTCCACGGTCTTTGCTCCTTTCTGGGACAGCAGCAGCATGCTGTCCAGCTTATGCACAACTGGAACCTGGAACCTAGGGCAGAGAGGAAGGACTCATAGGTTCTGAAGAGACATGGCTCCTGTCTGGGTTTTTCCGGGCCTTCCCCCTGGATTTATCCACAAGGGTTTCAGGGGAGACCCTTGGACCTGGTCTCCCATGGTGCACAGTCAGAAACTGGGATTCCACGCTGCAGCAAGCAGAAGTTTTTGCCTTCACAGGTGTGGACACTAAAGCAGATGATGGGTTTTGGAATGTAGAAGTAGGGGGCTGCTGGGGAGGCTAGGAAGAGACTTCATTTCTAGCAAAGCCTTTTGTGATAATTTGACAGATGTGATTGGCAAGTGTGAGCAGTTGATGGGTCCTGGGCCCTTGGTCCATTCCCTCTGCCTGGGAAGGGGAGGGGGGTGGCTCCTGCTGTAGCCGACAGTGATATAAGGGTCCTTCATACTGCCTGGGGGCAGGGTCATTTTCTGTTTGATTTGTCTTAACCTCAGGCTGATAGGACTGTAGCTTTTCCTGGGGTGGTATAGGTGAATTGGCAAGATTTATCACCTGAATAGCATTGTTAGATATTTCATACCGGTGAGAAGATAAGCTGCTAAAAGAGTCCGAACTTTGCAATCCAGTTCCCTCACATCCTTTTGGAGGCAGTTTGCCCTGTGATGATCACATCTATGACATTAGCTGCCATAATGGACTTCCCTCAAGTCCTTAGCCCTTCTTCATAGCTGCATTTTGGAGATATCTTTATCTTTTCCCAGTCTCAGAATAAACTACTGAAGAATGGGGCTGGGCTTGCCACCTGGAAAGGCTGAAGAGGTGTACAGACAATGAACAGACCTCTCTTCTCTGCCTCCAGGCTTTTCTGCTCTAGCTTCGGCTGCTCACTAACTGCCCCTGACTTGCCTCTCAAATTGTCTTCTACCCTAGCAACTTCATGCTTACACTCTTTCAATTTGGAAACATTGATGGCAGGGTGGAGGTGGGGGGCTCAGAAGCTGCATCATCCATAAGAGCAGCCAAGGCATTGGCAGCAGTGTTGTAGTGGGAAGTGGGCAGGCCTTGGCTGATCAACGGACACCCCCAACCCCCCCCCCCCCCCCCAGCAAGGAGTGGCATGATCTGTAGCTGAACAGTTGGATCCAAAGGTGTGATGGCACTGGTTCTATTAGTCCCCTGGAAAACACTGGGTCTCTGTAGCAAGATGGTCTCCTGAGTCCTATCCAAAGAGGAAGGGAATGAATATACTTATGACTACCAGATCTGACGGCCTGTTCTGAGTCTGGTGGAAGGCAGAAGTTGGAGGAAACCGCAGCAATTTGCTCGCATTCTCGCTCCTCCTCCCTTTCAGCACTTGCAGCTGCAGCAAGAAGTGTTGGGTGTCCTGGGGACATGGAAGCAGAGTTCTATGGCCCGGTGTGTGTATGTTTGTGTGTATAGAGGGGGGGATGGGGCAGGGAAGCAATCTGAGTACCAGAAATATAAGCAATTTGTCCATGGGAGGCGTGTTCTCCCCACCTGGATGAGGAACTAAAATTGCTGGAGGCCTATTAGTCAGGTCAATGATTTCTCTCGTTGCTGTATATGGGAATCCCTTTTGCTGTTCTCTAGGGGAGAGTCCTCTGGCTACATCTGGGCACAAGTTAACTTGCATCTATTATGAAGTAATATAATTATTAAGGATTGTCTGTCTCCTGTTCTCCATTGCATAAAGCTGATGCTGACTTGGTAGCCTGGAGTTGATGAAAGCTGTTTCTGACGCAGGTAGGCAGCCACAGGATCCAGAACCCTGTAAAACAGCATGGCTGGGTCTCAGTATGTTAGGAAATAACTTCAATAAATCTCTCCTGCAGTGCTAGCCCTGTGATGGGGCTCAAAAGGGCTGTGGCTCACCACAGGGTTCCACCCCAGGGACTGGGGACATCATAGGAATACTTTCCTTCTTGAGTGGGGGTCAGAGTTGATTTTTGCTCATGAGTGGTGGACTTGCTGAAAGAAATTGTAACATCAGAACTTTAAACATCATGGGTGAGCCTCTGGACATGGTGTTCTGATAACTCATGGGTGTTTGTCAGGCACTGGGGTCCTGATAATGCCTTGGGCTGACCTGGGATTTCGGAGCTTTGTATAATGCAGCCCTAAGGACAGAGGGGCAGAGCTCACCACCAACATGTGCAAAGGATGCAACAGCTCGCCTGTCTTCATGTCCTTATACTAGCCCCATTGAACTGCTTTTATGTTCTCTAGCAGTTTTCAGTGGCAGCATTCCACAAAGTAGTTTGCTAGGCCCCATGATTAGGGATTTGACATTGTGTTTGATGGAAGATTGACCTGAGTTGCTGTCAAACTTTATTGGTGTACCCTGGGAGATGGAGCCCTCAATTATAAGCCTTGTGTGCTGGACCATGTCTGGAGTTATCCAGCTTTCCTGAGTTAAAACATCTTGCCCCTGGAATCTCATGAATGGAGCAGCCCATATCTTTAATGGTAATACAGTTTTCCTTTGGTAAAGGTATTTCATATGCTTGGGTGGAGGTACTCTTCCATTTGATTTGTTTAGGGTATTTAAGGCCATCCTTGAAATTTTCAGTTGTTATTCTGGAAGTGCCTAGCATTATGGTAGTAAGCAACACAGTCCTTTCTTTGAGGTTAGAATGAGAGCTTCCCCGAGTAGTGCTCAGTTTTATCAGTCCTTCCAAAAGTGCTGACACAGGAGACTCCCTCATGGACATACCTTGCTTTATTTTTCCTTCTACTGACTTGTAGATTTTTTTAAATTGATTTCATGAGCTGTTCTTGGATCTCTAGGCCCCTTTTGGGCATTCTTAATATTATTTTATGATAATATATGTCCTCTTTTGCCTTCATTGATGACATAGTCTTTGGATGTAGCTTCCTCTCTGCCTTTCTCAGGACTGTTTTCTTCAATAGATTCTGGAGATGGTTCCTTCATTAGAGCCTCCACTGGTAGGTCCACCTGGAACAGGGCCGGGGTTCCCTGAGTAATCAAGCCCCCGAGGGATGGGGTGCTTCCACTGAGATCTTGCTGATGGGACTGCACCAAGTAATACTTCCTTCTTGGATGTGTAAGAATAAAATTAAGTTTGGCTTTCACACAAAACGACATAGAGTGGGGAAAACAAAACTAAGTAAACAAAGGGCTGCAAAATCAGCTAAGGCCAATCATGTGGACAGAGGAAGGAGAGGGTTTCTGATATAAGCCCAGAATTGGCATCAAATCCTTACCAAATAAAAACAAATCTAAAGAAGTAACGACCAGGATCACTGGGATATAACCATAATCAAAAGTGGGAACTGTCTGTTAGACTGCTGGGATAGACCATAACCTCTGGAATAAGAAATAAATGCTAGTGCTTTTTGCTGCTTGATGCACCAGCCACCACATTCTGGTTGCGTGCCCATTCTTTTTTTTTTTTTTTTAATTTTTTAAGTTAATTTTTAAATTTTTTTTTAAAAAAATGACAAGAAACACAAACATTCTTAACAGATGATCATTCCGTTCTACATATATAATCAGTAATTCACAATATCATCACATAGTTGCATGTTCATCATCATCATCATTTCTTAGAACATTTGCGTGCCCATTCTTGCAAGGTTGTTAATAAATTCTTTTCTTCTCCATGTGAGCATTTATTCTCTTTCAAGAATCAGGTTCTTCCCAACAATTTTGGGGGCTCATCTGGAGTCTGAGGCTTCAGAGGAGGACCCCAAGGAGGACAAAAGGAAGGCACAGCTCACTGATTGAGTGGTCTCAGACTCTGCCATTGAGGGCCCACTTCTGACAGCCAGAAGGACCTGAGACTGCATGCTTGGATCTGCCGATTGTGAATGAGTAAAGGGGGAAGGGAAAATCTGCCTCACAGTAACTGGGCAACTCTGTGTACAGACTAAGGTAAGAAAAAGGACTATTAGGTCTTGCCTTGGTGGTCAGGAAAAATGGAGTTAAGTGCAGAGTTCCAATCCACAAGTTCCCTTGTCCCATTAGGGAAGGGGCCAGAAACGGACAAAGCAAAATGATATTAAGAGAAAGGAACCCAGACAAAACTCAGAATGGGTAACAGAAGCAATTGAATTCCTCTGTGGTGGCTGGAGTACCAAAGAGTCTCCCAGGAACATTTCTCTGGATAGTCCATTAAAGAGAATGTTAAAAAATTGGACTGTTAGTTATCAGACCAAGGGGAAGGACAAAAAGAAAATAATTAAGCATTGTTGTTACATTTGAATAAAACAAAGCATTGTGCTGCACAGTGTATTCTGGTCAAAATATGAGGCAGATGAAGATTGGTTCTGTGCTGACTTCATACTTTATGTTAATGGAAGGAAACCCTTCTCCAAAGAGGAGTCTGATTATGTTATGTGTTAGCTTAAAGAAGGGGGTACCACTCTTCATTCCATAAAAGTTAAAGCTCCAGACCCAGAGACTGAACCTTTAGAAATTACAGCCTGGAATCCTTTGTTGAGCCTTCATCTGCCCTATGCTTCCCTCTGCCCCACTGGGGAACTGGAGGACCAATTGGGGCCAACTGCTCCACCTGTTACAACCCACTAACAATCGAGGAAGGAGTTGGAACAGTTTGAGAAAAATATACCAAATTTTCCATTTCTGGGAGCTCCTGGGGAAAGAAGATTGAGAGAACATAGGCTAAATCTCTCTACCCTCTAAGAAAACCACCTATTGAGCCAGGAGAAATTGGCAATGTAAATGCCCATTCATAAGTACAGAAGTAAGGAATTTCAAGAAGGAGATGAAATCATTAATGGATGAGCCAGTGGGGTTAGCTGAACAGCTGGATCAATTTTTAGGCCCCAGTTTATATATCTGGTCCGAACTTGCATCCATCCTGAATATTCTCTTTATGGTACAGGAAAGGGGCATGGTGAGAGGGGCGGTTATGAAAGAAGGAGAAAGATAGCACCTGTCTGGACAAGTGGTAATGTCAGCAGAGCAAAAATTCCCCAGGATAGACCTTAATTGGGATAATAATGATAAGGAAGTCAGAGTACAAATGAAAGATCTTAAAGATCTTATTACACAAGGGATAAAATTGGCTTGCCCAAACATCAGAACCTAAATGGGGTCTTTGAGGTGACTCAAAAAAAAGATGAGACTCCTTCTGTTTACCTGCAAAAGTGGGAGGACCAGGTGAGAAAATACTCAGGAATGGTATTTTAAAATATTCAGCTGAGAAAATACTCAGGACTATCAGAAACCTTGATAGTCCTGAGGTCCAAGGAATGTAAAGTTCAGTTATTTAAAGGGATCTTGGCCTGACATTCAGAAAAAGATCCAGAAAACAGATGGGTGGATGGATAAACCATTAGACAAGTTATTGAGAAAGTTTCAGAAGTGTTTGTGAGATGGGAAGAGGAAAAGCAGAAGCAAAAGGCAAAAATCATGATGAGCACAGTAGACCACATGGTCAAGAAGAGATTAGAGACAAAGCAGAAAGGAGACAGGCAGAGGCGAGATGGAGAAACAGTCTAGTCCAAATGGGATCAAGAAGTGAAGACGGTACAGGACTCCACAAGGTGTTATCACTGTGAAAAAAACCTAACCATTTCAAAAAGGAGTGCCCAAGTTTAAAGAAAGAAGGTCACATAATACTTCTAATACATTTTGAAGACTAGAACAGAAATAGACTCCTAATCTCAAAAGCCCACCAGGGAGCCTTTAGTAAATCTGAAAGTGGGCCCATATCAAGAAACAAATTTTTTGATAAACATCAGGGTAGCTCAATGTGAACCATATCCCAAAGGGAATTGAATTCTTCAATAGCTGTCTCACAGTTTCAGGGGTAAAAGGGGATTAATTAACAGCATAGAAAAAATTGGTCCATGGGGAATTAATAAAACAATTACTAACCCATCTATTCTTACCAAGGGAAATAATGGTGGTGCTTGTAAACAGGCACCAAAAGGCCATACCCTTGAAGCGAAGGGCAACAGGTTAGCAGATGAAAAATGTGAAGAGATTTCCCTTTGTTCCGAGTCAAGGTTAATGGTCTTAGTACCTTCCATTCCCAGGGAATCTGAGGACCCTATGTTCTCTAAGAAAGAAGTAAAGGAGCTGAAACAATTAGGAACAAGTGTAAATGATTAAGGGAGATGAGTCCTCCCGAATGGCAGAGAGATGTTAAACAAATAATGAAGGAAATACTAGCAACCTTACATCAGGGAAGTCACCAGTGGGGAGGGGTGGTTACAGGCCATGTGTGATCTGGTTCTTAAACATTTTGGGTGTGTAGGCCCCTATACCTTAGCTAAATAAATATGTAAACAAGGGATAATTTGCCAAAAAGTCAGTAAAAAGGTTCTAAGGAAATGGGTGCAAGGGGGAAGGGAACCAGGCCTCAGACCATTTCAGAGCGTTCAAGTTGATTACACCAAAATGCTTCCAAAAGGATGGCTAAAATATATTCTGGTTCTTGTAGACCATCTAACAGGGTGGGTGGAAGCATATCCTCTAGCCTTGGCTACAGCATTGGGAACTTCCAAAATTAACCTTGAACAAACTGTTTCCCGTTATGGGTTAGTAGAAAATAACAATTTAGACAATAATAGTCACTTTACCTCCCATGTGCTGCAGGATGTCATGCAAAGCTTAAGTATTGCATGGGAGTTTCACACACCCTGGCATCCGCTGTCCTCAGGGAAGGTGAAAAGAATGAATCAGGCCTTAAAGAAACATCTTTCTAAACCGGTCTTAAAAACCAAGTTACCTTGGACCATATGTCTACCCATAGCTCTGCTAAAAATTAGAACTGCCCCTAAAAAAAGTTAAGGATCTCCCCCTATGAAATGCTGTATAGCTTGCCTTTTCCCAGGAAAACTAAAAATCTCCCTCCCTTAGATTCAAAGGACCTCTTCCGTAAGGATTATATACTGGCTTTGTCTTCTACTCTGTCATCCCTCAGGCACCATAGTTTACTGGCCCAGCCCCACTTCTTGAATTTTCTGTCCATCACTACCAACCTGGCAACTGGGTTCCCATCAAATCATGAAAAGAGACCAAACTCCAACCAGCCTAGGAAGGACCTTATCAAGTTCTGTTGACAACTGAAGCAGCAGGATGGGTGGCAAAAAACAACAACAACAACAACAAAAAACGGCTAGACTCACTACACTCAAATAAAAGTGCCAGTATCTGAGCCAGATGATAAGTACACAACACAGTCTGATTCCTGGGAAATAACTCCAACTTTGGATCCTTAAAAGATTACTTTAAAAAGACAGTATTTGGGAGGTAAAGTGGGGGAGGGGGTTGGATTCAGAATTTGGATTCTGTATTCTAATCTAAAATAGCTAATAGTGACTCTGGTCAAAGAGTTATACCCAAAGAAGGCAGACGAGGGGTTTGAAGATCAATTAAAAGATGATAATAATTATACTAACTATGATGTTCCAAATTTAGGATGCAATGAGCCCCATTATATTGGTGATGAATATAACCAAATGTTTAGAGTCCCAAACTGTACAGTTTGATGCCTGCTGATTAATAGACTGTGGAAATTTAATAAATCACTGGTAATTAAGGGGGGAAAACAAATACCTGTGCCCAAAACCAGTAGGAGAAGGTTACAGTCAATCCCTCCCTTGCAACAATCCCCTCCCTTGGTGGGAAGTAGGATGGACTACCCAGTTTCAGAGATGAACTGCAGATATGAAATCGAGATGGTAACCATTAAAAGATAAAATAACCTGTTATAAAGGAAATACCCCACCAGATTGTGCGGGTCTTCAATGTCACCCAGTGATCACAACCATCAAAAAAAGCAGGCAAATATAAGGCAGGGAGCAAGTACCAATATCATGCAGTTAATAAAATATGAGGAATGAGGGCAGACGTCACTAATAAAAATCCTCTGGGAAAATTCTATTTACGGGTCCTCTCCCCTACATTGAACACTTCCTCAACAACATCCCTTCCAGCTAGCTCTTCAGGAGAACCCAAGGAGACCCAACCAAGGGCTAGTTTCCCAGTTCAAAATGACTCCACAGTTGTCAGGATAGTCAAGGCAGAATATTTAAAACAAACCACAGAGATAGAGACAGGGCATGGAGATACAAATGCCTGAGTGGAATGGATTAAATATACAGTCCAGAGTCTAAACAAAAGCAACTGTTATGATTGTGCAATGGGCTCTTATTATGCCCCTTCCATTAGATATGGAGAAACATGAAGAGGAGTTCAAATCTATAGTACTCCTTTTTCAAAATACTACTCCTGGTGAAAACTGTAATATGCTTTCCCCTCTTTTCTCTTCAATCAAAAGCAGAAAAGTCAAGGCCTTACAAGCTTTCCTCCTCAATCCAGGAAACCACTCTGCCTATCTCTTTAGACAGGGAGATGGGCTCCAGGTTCTTGGAACCATGGTCTTGTATACCCAAACATCGTCTGTAACTGAAGATAAACACAGGCAATTTCTCCAGTTTAACCAAACTCTAAGCAGACCTTTGATGGTACTGTGGAAAAGGTATCCTCTGACCAACATTACCTAAGAAGTAGAAGGGAACCTATCCTCTAGCCAATTGGCCATATGATTCACCCTGGCATTTGAAAAGGAAGAGGAAGTTCTAATTGAAGGGGGAAAAAAACAAGCTTACTTGGTTCCTTTGACAATCGAATTTATTTAGGTGCCACAGGGAATCCTGGATGAGCTTAAAGTTAGGTATCAAGCAGCTGATGTACATTATAATCAGCAAAGATTTATCAATTACACCAAGGATGCAGTTAAGAGAAGAGCAAAACAGTTGGGTGCTACTAGCCAAATGACATAAGAAAACAGGATAGCCCTAAATATAATGCTAGCTGAAAAGGGAGGGATTTGTGTTATGATTGGAGTTAATTATTGTACATTCCTCCCCAATTATACAGCCCCAGAAGGAACTATCACCAAATTTTTGCAAGGTTTAATGGCCTTATCTGAAGAATTGGTGGAAAATTCAGGCATTGCTAACCCCCTCATGGAATGGTTAGAAAGTTGGTTCAGAAAATGGAAAGAGGTGGCACTGCCCATTTTAATTTCATTAATCATTATAGTTGGAATGCTAACAATGATCAGATAGGCATCATCCCATGCACCCGAGAGCTAACTCAAAAACTTATTAAAACTGCCCTAACCAAGCAAATGGCTGTTCAGTACAGACAAAACAATTTATAGCTCCTTAAAAAAGAAAATCCCTATGATTAAAAATGTAAAAAAAGCCCTAACCAAGTTTAAAAAAAGAACTAAAATGTGAAAGCTAAAAAGATTCAAAAGAAAGAAGGAGGGATTTGTAAGGATAAAATTAAGTTTAGCTTCCACATAAAATGACGCAGAGAGGGGAAACGACACTAACTAAACTAAAGGCTGCCAAATCAGCTCATGCCAGCCATGCAGATAGGGGAAGGAGAGGGCCTCTGACATAAGCTCAGAATTGGCGTCAAATCCTTATCTAAATAAAACCAACTCTAAACAAGTAATGAACAGGATCACTGGGATATAAAACATAGTCAGAAGTGGGAACTGTTGGTTATTTAGACTGTTCTGATAGGCTGTAATCTCTGGAGTATCCAATCAGTAGAGAAAGAGGGGAGGGACCTGCATGTTAGGCTTAGGGAATAAATGTGAATACTTTCTGTTGCAGAAATGTTCAGCGATCACATTTTGGTTGCATACCTATTCATGCAAGGTCCTTAATAAATTCTTTTTTCTCCACAATTGGGTAAGTGTTTATGCTCTGTCAAGTATGGTTATCTTTCCAACAGATGCCTCTTATGGTACCTCAGATCACACCTTCATGCTAAGCCATTACTAATAAACCCTCAGGCTGCAAGTTGTGGCTTTGGGGAGAAAATTCTTCCTCCATGTTGTAGGCATGATGACTGACTTGGTGGACTCTTGCTGCCAGGGTAGTCAGAGAGAGAAAACCCCACAGGGAGTGTAGTGGTTTCTTGAGTGTAGGAAGCCTGACTGAGAACTCAAGTAAGTGCCAGGTGTTCCCTATGAGATGGAGCCTCCTTTTATGAAAGATGGCTTTTCTGAAGCCACTGTGGTTTGGATGATGGAGTGATGGAGGAAGTGGATTGGTTGATTGAGTTGTCAGAAGCTGAACCCCTTCAGGGTGATTAGTTATCACTTGCTGTGGAGTAAGCTGGAGGCCTTCCCACTCCCTGTGTGGACCCATGAAGGGACCATGGGGACTCAGAAGTCCTACAATACAGGTCTGCCTGTTCTTGCCTCTTCTGCTGTTCTTTCCAGACTGTGGATTCATGCATCACCTTAATGTGTCACTGGTAGAGCACGTAGATGCTCACTGGGATGCCAATGCACATGCTACACAGGGTGCAGGGGATCATAGCAGCTTGATGCTGAAGGTACTACAAGTCCAGTGGATTTATTTCATTAGGGACAAGACCAATACAGACCCAGGAGGGTTCAGCAATGAAGGCTTTGGGTTCATAGAAAACATTCTCTGATTCTCGGGCTACCAATCCACTGCACAGTCAGCACTGTATGTGGCAGTATAATCATATGACTGGGGTTCGGGCTTTTGGGCATTCGTTTAGAGTCACAACCAAATCTTCATCTCTAGGCTCCATCTTCTCACTGACTCTCTCTAAGTTTCCTTCTTTGATTTCAACTTTTGCTGTGCTATTTTCTGGTACCTTCACTTCAGCATCTGTAGAGTCTGGATTGGGGGTTGCTGGGAGACCAGGATTAGAGCTTGCTTTGGTTCTGAGCTCAGGATGGTCTACCTCCAGTGACTCTGCTGTTTCAATCTGGGTGCTGTCAGTTTGTGGTCTCTGCATTGTCACTTTCAGCTGGCTTGGTACTTGGGATTGCTGAGCCAGGAGATGTGCTGGGGGCAGTTTCAGAGGTGGACTCAAGCTCAACCATGGGTTCAGTGTTTCCTTGAGAAGTATCATTTTCAGGGCTGCCTTCACTGAGTTTGACAGCTTCAGCTGGTGAAGGAAAAGAGACTTTCTGTATCAAAACTATTTTCAGCATCTTTACTGTCCTCTGGATTTTCTTCTTCATTGGAGCTTTCAATATCTTCATCCTCTTGAGCTGAAACAGTAGATGCTACATTTTCACACTGGGACATGTCTCATTCATGAGGCTTTCATGAAGTTTTGTGTTTATGCTGTTGGAGGAGGTCGTCAAGAATGTGCCACCTTTACAGTTAAAGTAGAACTTTTTTTTTTTTTTAAGACCGCTGCAGCTCCCTGAGGGTCGGCAACCAGCACCAACACCCGCCAAGCCACGACAAACTAAAGTAGAACTTTTACACTTAGTTTCACTTTTAGATCCCAACATTTTGGCAATTACTGCCCAGTTATGACCATGTTCTATTAGACTTTTTTAAGCAACTCCCATTTCTTCTTCTGTCCATAGAGAGGTCTCCACAGGCACTGTGGGAACAGATTTCAGTGGTGGGGGCAGGGGAGTTGACATCTATTCCATAGTGGCCACAGCTGAAGGACTGGCAGCCCTGGCCTCCTTGGTCATTTATCTGGTGATGCAGCTCTGGTGGTGATCCTGGGGTGTAGCCTACTCTCTCTCCTCAGTTTATTCTGCTGCACCATCCCTCTTGTCCTTTCCCTTAGTATTTTCTTTATAGTCCTCCTTCTCATCTTTTTCTCCTCCATCTTTCTTCCTCTTCTTTTTTTCCTGCTGTATTGCTTTCTTTTTCTTCTGTTTTCCCTTCTTGTGAGAGTTGGAAAATTTGCTGGTTTCTTCTTCATGTTCCACAATTTTGTTTTACTAGGGCTTTATAATTTTCATTTTTCTTGGTTAAGTAGTGATATAAGTCACATTCTTCCTTTCCAAATTGTCTGAAAGTTTTTGGATGCTGGATAAACTTCTTTCTAAAGATCTCTTTCTTGTGGTCTGTCCAAACATTCATAAACTACCTGTCTTCATAGACCATTATGGGGTTTCCATAAACCCATTCATGTTAGTGAACTCGACCCATTTTTGCACTGCATCAAGCATCATAGGTACAATCACAGAAAACTGCTGCATTTGTTTCTCATTATTCTGCTCAGAAAACCCATCAATAATTTCAAATATCTCATGATCACTCCTAGCAATGATGACTGAAAATCTAGCCCCCCTCTGCCCAACTCACTGAAATCTTTCTTGCTATTCTCATTACTTTTTAATTTCTGGAAACCACTTTCCATGATACTCCCTTGTTTAGCTTTCTTTAGCTTTCCTTCAAGTATTATTTTCTATTATGTCTACCTTTTTATCCCAGGCCTCCAAGAGTTGATCATAACATTGGCAGATTTTTTGTTCCCTTTATTTTCTTGCATGATTTCTTCTTTTAAAAACTAAGATAAGGAGGCAGGGCAAGATGGTGGCAAGGGAGGTGTAGAATTTAGTTAGTCCTCCAGAGAAGGTAGTAAATAGCAAGAAACTGTATGAAACAACTTCTGGGGGAACCATCAGTGACCAAAAACACAGCTTACACCAGTCTTGAAGGGGTGGAATGGCTGAGATCTCACACAGAATTGCAAGTCACACAAGCCATGGAGGCCAACACCCTTTCTTCATAGGCACAGCAAGCCATTTTTCCCTGAGGGGAAATGATACAGACTTTACTAGTATCAAGGGCTTAGCTTAACCAAGCTCCAATTTCAGAGTTAATTAACAAATTCTGACTACTGAAAACAGGCCCTAAGCACATGTAAACCTGAAATAAGCACAAAAGAACCAGGAGTTTTCACCCCAGCAGAAAGGGAGCAGAGCTGATGGGGAAAAACAAAACAAAAACTAAAACAGACAAACAACAACAACAAAAAGAGACATTTTGAGTTGAACAGCACAAAATACTGGAAAAGGGCTGGACCCCAAGGAAAAGGGCACATAAAGCTTGGGGATGCATACAGCCAGATACCAACTTAAGCTTTTGATTGACAGACCCAGGGAATGGGGGTCCAGTTCTGAAAAGGTTTTTTCCTTTTTAATTTGTTTGTTTGTTTGTTTTGCCTCTTAACAGCTCATTAGATAGAACTGCAAGCACTTTAAGACTCCAGCACTGTCCCAGACAAGGGCAGAACTAAAGCATGTTTAAGAGACAAAGTGAGAGAGATTAATTCCTTATAGGATGTATCTTTCCCCAAAAGAGGAGGGTGGGGACCACCTCAAGTGGGGGCCTTTCTTCAGGGAATTCTGGCCCAGAGCCTGGAAGACTGTAGCAATCAAACCCATCCTATCTCACCTCTGTCTCAACCACAGACCCAGCATGGAGAGTCTACTAAAATTAAAGGTACCACATCACTTTATACTGGTGGGAAGTGTAGGCATATAAGTGCCACATGCTGGACAGGATAAGAAAAGCATAGTCTAGAGGCTTCATAGTAAAGTCTGACAATCTGCTGGGTCTCACCTTCAGGGAAAACTGATGCTGGCTACTCTTTCCTCCTGAGTCTGGTTGGGAAAATTTGACTGGAATCTATAATATCTGAGGAGACCCACCTCAAAAAAAAAAGACTCCATATAAGCAGGGCAAGAAACAGAAAAATTCTGATCAGTTAAACAGAACTTATGCTAGAGGACTAGAATAAGTTGAACTGAATGTCCAAGAACATATAGAGAACAAAGCCATCCAGCAAGAAAATCCTAGGCAAAAGAGTGAAAGCAACCTGTAAAATAAACTAATTAAGGAAATCAAATGCCTAGATATCAGCAGAAATTAGCAAGTTATACTAGGAAAATCGAAGATATGGCCCAGTCAAAGGAACAAACCAACACTTCAAATGAAATACAGGGGTTGAAATGACTAATTCAGGATGTTCAAATGGACATGGAAAATCTCATCAAAAATCAAATCAATGAGTTGGGGGTGGATACAAGAAGACATTAAGAATTGAAAAAACAAATTGCAGAATTTATGGGAATGAAAGGCACAATAAAAGAAATGAAAAAACAATAAAAACCTACAATGATAGATTTGAAGAGTCAGAAGAAAGGATTGTGAACTAGAATCCTGGACATCTGAAATCTGACACACAAAAGAAAATATAGGGAAAAGAATGGAAAAATATGAGCAGTATCTCAGGAAATTGAATGACAACATTAAGCACACAAATATATGTGCTGTGGGTATTCCAGAAGAAGAGAAAAGAAAAGGAGCAGAAAGATTAATGGAGGAAATAATCACTGAAAATTTCCCATCTGTTATGAAAGACAAAATTACAGATCCAAGAAGTGCAGCATACCCCAAACAGAATAAATTCAAATAGACATACTCCAAAATGCTTAATAATCTGATTGTCAAGTGTCAAAGACAGAGAATTTTAAAGGCAGCAAGAGAAGATCAATCCATCATGTACAAAGGAAGCTCAATAAGGCTGTGTGCATTTCTCAGCAGAAACCATGGAGGCAAGTAGGCAGTGGTATGATATGTTCAAGATTCTGAAAGAGAACTGCCAATCAAGAATTCTATACACAGCAAAACTGTCTTTGAAAAATCGGAGGTATATTAAAATATTTTCAGACAAACAATCATCAAGAGAATTTGTGACTAAGAGACCAGTTCTGCAAGAAATACTAAAGGGAACTCTGCAAGCAGAAAATGCAGGAGAGAAAGGTCTGTCCATTATTCCTGTAAACACAGTACTTTATTCTACCATATTGTCTTTGTATTTTTTATGTAAAATCCAAAAATGTTTTATATAAAATCCAAAAGACAATATGGTAGAATAAAGTACTGTGTTTTTATATAAAATCCAAAAGACATTATGGTAGAATAAAGTACTGTGTTTTTATATAAAATCCAAAAGACAATATGGTAGAATAAAGTACTGTGTTTACAGGAATAATGTTAAGTATTAGTGGATTAAACTCCCTCATTAAAGAACATAGACAGGCAGAAAAGATTGGGAAAAAAACAACAACAACAACAAGATCTATCTATTTGCTGTCTATAGCAGACTCACTTTAGAACCAAGGAAAAAGTAGGTTGAAAGTGAAAAGTTGGGAAAAGATATTCCATGCAAATAACAACCAGAAAAGACATGGGTACCTGTACTAATATCTGACAAAGTAGACTTCAAATGTAAAACAGTTAAAAGAGACAAAGAAGGACACTATATGTTAATAAAAGGAACAATTCAAGAAGACGTAACAGTCATAAATATTTATGCACCAACAGTCATAAATATTTATGCACCAAGCCAGAGTGCTCCAAAATACATGAGGCACTGGGTTCAATTCCCAGAGCCTGCCCATGCAAAAAAAAAAAAAAAAAAAAAAAGAACAGAGAAACAAGTGCTAGAGAAAATGCAAAGAGATGTATCTATTCACTTTTGTAGAGAAGTTTAGAGATGCAGCCCCTCTGAAGGGTAGTATGGTGGTTCCACAGGAGGCAAGGGGTAGGGTTGCCATATGATCCTGCAACCTCATTGCTCAGTATATACCTGGAGGAACTGAGAGTGGGGACATGAATGGACATTTGTGCACAGGTGTTTGTGGTGGCAGCATTCATGATCCACAATGAACAGATATGGCCTAAAGATACAACGGCTGAGGCAAGGAAGTGGGAACTGTGGTGTATATATACAATGGACTACTGAGAGGCCACAAGAAGAAATGAAGCTGTGAGGTATGTAACCGGGTGAATGCAATTTAAAGACTGTATGTTCAATGAAATGGCAGAAACAAAAAGACAAATATTATCATGCCTCACTCATATGGACTAACCATAATGTACAGACTCGGTGAATTGAAGTAGAGAACATGGCTTATCAGGTTGGGGCCTATCGTAAAGGGTCCTAGATTGTAAGCTTTTACAGCAGTTACATATATTCAGAAGGTGTAACTATTATTCCTAAATTCTGAGATACTGACTGTTTTGTATATAATGTGGTTCTTCCCAGAACTTTGGGTATTTATGTGACACCCGAGACTCAGAGTTAGAGCTCTGAAGCTATGAAAGTCAGCATTACCCCATATAGGAACTGTTTAGAAAGTGAAAAAAGTGATCAAACTTGGACTAGAGATATGAATAAAGATGATCTGGATAGGACTAAAGTAAATCCTATCCAAAGGATGATGTGTTCCATATTTAAAAACTTCAACTTCTATGTGGGACCAAAGGGAGAGATGTTTATTTGGTGCAAAATATACATTTTAGATAGTGCATTGCCGTATTTATCTTGTGTTCTAGTTTGCTAGCTGCCAGAATGCAACATACCAGAGACGGATTGGCTTTTAATAAAAGGGGATTTATTTTGTTAGTTCTTCAGAGGAAAGGCAGCTAACTTTCCACTGAGGTTCTTTCTTATGTGGAAGGCACAGGATGGTCTCTGCTGGTCTTCTCTCCAGGCCCCTGGGTTCCAACAACTTTCCCTGGGGTAACTTCTTTCTGCATCTCCAAAGGCCTGGGCTGAGCTGCAAGTGCTGAGATGAGGAATGCCGAGCTGCTTAGGCTGTGCTACCTTGTGCTCTCTCATTTAAGCACCAGCCAATTAAGTTAACCATCACTCATTGCAGCAGACACGCCTCCTAGCTGACTGCAGATGTAATTAGCAACAGATGAGGTTCATGTACCATTGGTTTATGCCCGCAGCAACAAGACTAGGTATGCTCACCTGGCCAAGTTGACAACTGAATCTAACTAACACATCTTGTATGGTCAGTTTAGTTGGACACTATAAGTACATGGAATCTTGAATAGGGTATGAGATCTTGTTGGTTTGTCCAGGTTTGGTGTGATGCCCCAATACATCCCAGAGTAATTTGGGTAGTGAATAAAAAGTATTTTTATTTGGGAACTGTGGAGAAAGGTGGAAATATTTAACTTCCCCATTTGGGGAATTCCTGATATTGTCACAAGCAGTGGGACAACAAAATCAATAGGATGAACCCTCAATCTTGGGGTTCACCCCTATGAAACATATTCCTGCAAAGGAAAAGCTAAGCCTACTTATAATTATGCCCAAGGGTTACCCCCAGGAACCTCTTTTGTTTCTCAGATGTGGTCTCTCTCACCAAGCCAACTTGTCAGGTGAACTCACTGCCCTACCCCCAAAGTGGGACATGGCTCCCAGGGGTGTGTGTAAATCTCCCAGGCAATGTGGACAGAACTCCTTGGATGGGCTGGGACATGGCATCATGCGATTGAGAAAGCCTTCTCGAACAAAAGAGGGGAGAGAGAAATAAGACAAAATAAAGTTTCATTGGCTGAGAGATTTCAAACAGAGTTGAGAGGTTATCCTGGAGGTTATTCTTATGTATTATATAGTTATCTCTTTTCAGTTTATGGTGTATAGGAGTGGCTGGAGAGCTGAGACTGTTGAGCTTTGTTCCAGTAAGCCTTGATTCTTGACTACAATTGTATAACAATATTGCTTTTACAATATGACAGTGTGATTGTGAAAACTTTGTTGTCTGATGCTCCTTTGATCCAGGGCATGGACAGATGAGTAAAACATCAGGATAAAAATAAATAAATAATCGGGGAGGTAAAGTGTAAAAAAGTGGGTAGATTGAAATACCAGCAGTTGAGCTGGCAACAGTGGCTCAGTGGTAGAGTTCTCACTTGCCATGCTAGAGACCCAGGCTCAGTTCCCAGTGCCTGCCCATGTTAAAAAAAAAAAAAAGCAAAAATAAATAAGGAAATACTAGTGGTCAGTGTGAAGGAGGGGTTAGAGGTATGGGATGTATGAGTATTTCCTTTTTTCTTTTTTATTTTTTTTTCTAGAGTGATGCAAATATTCTAAAAATGATCATGGAGATGAATACACAACTATGTGATGCTATTGTGAGCTACTGAATTGTACTCCATGTACGGAATGTATGTGTGTGAAGATTTCTCAATAAAAATATTAAAAAATAAAATAAAATGAATTTTTTCTCATCACCTGGTTTTTCAACATGCACTGTCATGGTTAGGTTCATGTGACAACTTGGCCAGGTGGTGATATGCATTTGTCTGGTTGGACAAGTATTGGCCTGTCTGTTGCTATGAGGACATTTTATAGAATTAAATCATAATCACATCGGCTGCATCCACAGCTGATTCCATTTGTAATCAACCAAGGGGAGTGTCTTCTGCAATGAGTGATGCTTAATCTAATCACTGGAAGCCTTTTAAGGAGATTCAGAAGAGACAGGCTCTATTCCTTTTAGGCTGGCGAGCCTCTCCTATGGAGTTTGTCCAGACCCTCCACCAGAGTCGTCAGTTTCACAGCCTGCCCTACAGATTTTGGACTATATGTTCCCACGGTTACGTGAGACACTTTTATAAATTTTATATCTACAGATATTTCCTGCTCACTCTGTTTCTCTAGAGAACCCTGACTAATACATGCACCTTGCAGGTACTCCAGTCTTTATGTTTTCATGGTACACCTTTGTATCTGAAGGCTGGTTTTAGGATTGGCTGTTCAACTTTTGTGCCATGACCTTCAAAAATTTTCTGGGCTTCCTCTGCTTTATTCTGATTCTCATCTTAAATTACTTAGACAATACTGCAATGTTTCTACTCTGCTAGAGGAAGGGATACTGGCTTCTCAGGCTCAGGAGGTTTTGCTGCTTATTCAAGATGTTGTTGTTGTTTCAATTTAAGAATCTGTTCTACTTTTGCAATTTCTTGATTTACAAGATCCATACTTTGTGTTAATTCTTCCTTTGAAAGTTTTGAAAGTGAAGAATTTTGATCATCACCACATGCTTACCCAGAGATTGGAGAGGATGGAGCTTCATGTTTGCCTCTTAATGCTGGATTCTTCTTAGCATCTGCAGAAGCCTTCAGGCCCTCGGGCAGCGTGCGCACTAAAGGCAAGACGGCAGCACTGACACGCTGAAAGTGAGAACCAGAAACTTGCTCCAGGCGAGGCTGCTTCCAGCGTAGCATGTCATGTCCACCGGGGACGGCCTGGGTGGAATCGTTCATATCCAGTCCTCCTTTTTGAGGCCTGTAAGAATGTGGGTGAAATTCTGAAAGCAAAGAAGGTTGCCTGTGCAGTTGCTGTAAGAGTCGTGATGCCTGGCTGACTTCAAGAGGAGAAGAACGATAATCAGGGACTGCCAGTTCCTGCCGGTGCTGCGTGCTGGGAAAGGTGCACTGCACGGAATGGAGAGGGTCACGACTTTGCTCTGTGCTGAATGCTCCTTGTTTGGGAGCATAACCTGAACTTGGCATCACTAGTAAAGAAGTCTTCTCTGGGCTGAGAGATCTAGTCCAATAAACAATCAGGTTTCTCGGAAACTATCTTTCCCCGGGACCTGGAGGGGGCGATGTCCCTCTGTGGCGGAGTTGGGCTGGCGCTGCTGCCATAGCGCACGCAGGTGGAGGTACCCACTGAAATATAACTTTTTATATATTAGATTGATAAAGATTAAAAAATGCTAATAGCCAATCTTGCTAATGATGTATAAACTACCCAATGTAATTGATAAAACCTTTCTGGAAAACAGTTTGGCAATATTTGTAAACATTTTAATTGTGAATACTCGACCTAGCAATTTCACTTCTAAGAAATTGAATGAACGCTGGTGGATCCTGACAGGTCTGATCTCTTTTATCCTTCCCATGAGCCCATTTTCCAATTTCTGTATTATTTTGCTTATAATAGCCACACTTGTTCTTTCCTTTGGAGGACTAAGCAAGGACTCCTGGAACCCCACAGAAAGCTAGAAGAGCAGAGGAGTTTATCCCCCCCAGGAGTCTTAAGCCAATGGCTGAGTGGTACAGGAATACAGAAGCCTAGCCTCTTTACCTCTTCCAGAGCACCCTTGAAGGACTAGGCTCAAGACGTCTTGCTTGGCGTGGCACACTGGCTTGGCTTTTCCTTTCTTCTTTCTCCTACAGCAGTCCTTCAGTTCTGCTGAAGTCACTCACTTCCTTAGAGATATATACACATGTGGGCTCTATTCTGTGGCCTCTGACCTAAGGCAGACACATATGCCAAGATGAATGCACAAGGACATTTATGAGAGTGTTATTAGAGTAATCTAAAATTTATGAGCACAGGATTAGTTAAATAAACCAATTATTTCCATGTTATATATGTAGTTTTCTTATAATTTTTTATTAATTAAAAAAATTACAAGAAATGCAAACATCCTTAATATATGCTCATTCCGCTTTACATATATAATCAGTAATTCACAATATCATCACATAGTTGCATATTCATCATTATGATCATTTCTTAGAATGTTTGCATCAATTCAGAAAAAGAAATTAAAAGACAACAGAAAAATAAAACAAAAACAGAAAAAGAAAAAAAGAATTTTACGTACCATACCCCTTACCCCTCCCTTTCATTGATCACTAGCATTTCAAACTGAATTTATTTTAACATTTGTTCCCCCTATTATTTGTTTTTATTCCGTATGTTCTACTCATCTGTTGACAAGGTAGATAAAAGGAGCATCAGACACAAGGTTTTCACAATCACACAGTAGCATTGTAAATGAAAGACATACCACTACACAATCACCTTCAAGAAACATGGCCACTGGAACACAGCTCTACATTTTCAGGCAGTTCCCTCCAGCCTCTCCACTACATCTTGAACAACAAGGTGATATCTACTTAATGCATAAGAATAACCTCCAGGATAACCTCTCAACTCTGTTTGGAATCTCTCAGCCATTGACACTTTGTCTCATTTCACTTTCCCCCCTTTTGGTCGAGAAGGTTTTCTCAATCCCTCTATGCTGGGTCTCAGCTCATTCAGGAGTTTTTCTCAATTCCTTGATGCTGAGTCTCAGCTCATTCTAGGTTTTCTGTCCCATACTGCCAGGAAGGTGCACACCCCTAGGAGTCATGTCCCACGTAGACAGGGGGAGAGTGGTTAGTATGCTTGTTTTATTGGCTGGAGACAGAGGCCACATCTGAGCAACAAAAGAGGTTCTCTTGGGGGTGACCCTTGGGCCTAATTTTAAGTAGCTTGACCTATCTTTTGTGGGGTTAAGTTTCATGTGAACAAACCCCAAGACTGGGGGCTCAGCCTATAGCTTTGGTTGTCTGCACTGCTTGTGAGAATATCAATAATTCAACTTGGGGAGGTTGAATTTTCCCCCGTTCTCACCATTCCCCGAAGGGGACTTTGCAAATACTTTTCCACTCACTGATCAAATCACTCTGGGATTCATCGGGGCATCACTCTGGACAAACCAATAAAATCTAATGTCCTACTCAAGGTTCCATGTACTTATGTTGTTCAGTCAACTATCTACATAAGTTATATTAGGAGATGCACTAGTCAAAATATAAATTTTGTACCAAATAGACATTTTTTTATTTAGTCTCACACATAAGTTGAAATTTTAAAATATTAATTACCCTGTGTTTTCAGCACCCTGCAGTAATGACATTCCTTTGTTCTTCCTCTTGCAAAAACATTTTAAAATTTATACATTTAGTCATTATCATTATACACACTAGGCATTCCTAGATTATACCATCTCAATCTTTATCATCTATCTTTCTTTATGATTTCATTTATGCCCCTAGCCCTCCTCCCTCTATCATTCTCACGTTCAGCTTCATTCAGTGTCTTAACATATTACATGTATTACAGTTATTCAGTGTCTTAACATGTATTACAGTTAGGTAGTGTTGTGCTGTCCATTTCTGAGTTTTTATATTCAGTCCTGTTTCACAGTCTGTATCCCTTCAGCTCCAGTTACCCAATATCTTACCCTAATTCTATGTCCTGATGGTCTCTGTTACCAACGAAATATTCCCAGTTTATTCACTAATGTCACTTCATATCAGTGAGACCATACAGTATTTGTCCTTTTGTTTCTGGCTAATCACACTCAGCATAATGTCCTTAAGGTCCATCCATGTTGTTACATACTTCATAACTTTATTCTGTCTTACAGCTGCATAATATTCCATTTTATGTATATGCCACAGTTTGTTTAGCCACCCATCCATTGATGGACATTTTGGCTGTTTCTATCTCTTGGTAATCGTAAATAATGCTGCTATAAACATTGGTGTGTAAATGTCCGTTTGTGTCCTTGCTCTCATATCCTTTGAGTAGAGACAGCATATAGATGGGTCTTGTTTTTTAATCTATTCTGCCAGTCTATGTCTTTTAATTGAGGAGTTTAATCCATTAACATTTAGTGTTAATATTGCATAGGTAGTACTTTCTTCTACCATTTTGCCTTTTGGATTTTATCTGTCATATCTAATTTTCCTTCTTTTTACCTTTACTCATGGTCTTCCTTTCTACACTCTTCTCCACATCTCTCTCTTCTGTCTTCGTATCTGTCTCTAGTGCTCCCTTTAGTATTTCTTGCAGAGCTGGTCTCTTGGTCACAAATTCTCTCAGTGATTTTTTTGCTTGAAAATGTTTTAATTTCCCCCTCATTTTTGAAGGACAATTTTACTGGATATAGAATTATTGGTTGGCAGTTTTTCTCTTCTAATAATTTAAATATATCATCCCACTGTCTTCTTGCCTCCATGGTTTCTGCTGAGAAATCTACGCATAGTCTTATTGGGCTCCCCTTGTATGTGATGGATTGCTTTTCTCTTGCTGCTTTCAAGATTCTCTGTTTCTCTTTGACCTCTGACATTGTGATTAGTAAGTATCTTGGAGTACGTCTATTTGGATCTATTCTCTTTGGGGTACGCTGCACTTCTTGGATCTGTAATTTTAAGTCTTTCATAACAGTTGGGAAATTTTCAGTGATAATTTCCTCCATTAGTTTTTCTTCTCCTTTTCCCTACTCTTCTCCTTCTGGGACACCCACAACACATACATTCATGCACCTCATATTGTCTTTCAGTTCCCTGAGTTCCTGCTCATATTTTTCCATTTTTTCCCTATATTTTCTTTTTCTTGCCAGATTTCAGATGTTCCATCCTCCAGTTCAGAAATCCTATGTTCTGTCTCTCGAAATCTACCATTGTAGGTTTCCATTGTTTTTTTCATCTCTTCTACCGTGCCTTTCATTCCCATAAGTTCTGTGATTTGTTTTTTCAGATTTTCAATTTCTTTTTTTGTTCATTCCTTGCCTTCTTTATATCTTTCCTCAATTCATTGATTTTGTTTTTGATAAGGTTTTCCATGTCTGTTTGTATATTCTGAATTAAATGTTTCAGCTCCTGTATCTCATTTGAATTGTTGGTTTGTTCCTTTGACTGGGCCATATCTTCAATTTTCCTAGTGTGATTTATTATTTTTTGCTGGCATCTAGGCATTTAATTACCTTAATTAGTTTATTCTGGAGATTGCTTGCACTTCTTTTACCTAGGGTTTTCTTTCTGGATGAATTTGTTGTCTATTTGTTCTTTGACATTTAATTCAGCTTTATATGGACCTCTAACTTAAGTTTTGTTTAACAGAGGAGAATTTTTCAGTTTTTGTTTTCTTGTTTCTTGCCCTGCTTGTATGGTGCTTTTTCCCCCCATACTTAGGAGGGTCTACTTAGGTATTATAGACTGCAGCCAGATTTATAGTATTAAAGTACATATACTGGAATAGTAGAGAGGACAAAAATTAATAAATTTAACATCTGGAGAAGTTAGACACAGAGCATGTACTAGGTTGAATAGTGTCCTTCCAAAATTCATGTATACCCAGAGTCTCAGAATGTGTCCTACTTGAAACTAGGATTTTTGCAAGGGTAATTAATTAAGATGTGTTCATACTGGTTTAGAGTGGGTCCAATATCCAATGATTGATGGCATGATAACAAGAGAGGACACAGAGAGGGGATGCCAGGAAGAAGGCTATGTGAAGGCAGAGGCAGGGATTGGAATGATGTCTATAAGCTAAGGAATGCCAAGGATTTCTGGCGACAACAAGAAGATTGGAGAGAGGCAAAGAACAGCTTTTATCTCAGAGCCTCCAGAAAGAACCAGCTCTGGCCCCCAGAACATTTTTCTTGCTTTAAGTCACTATTTGTGGTTATTTATTATTGTAGCCTTAGGAAACTAATACAGAATAACAAAATAAACCCAAAGAAGCAAAGGATAGTGAAGCTAAGATAGGAAACCTAAAGACAAGAGACAGTTCTTTGAAATACTAGTAAGATTAATCAATTTCTACATAACTAGGTCACGAAAAAATAATTCCATATGAAGAACAGAACCTGCAGATTAAATCAATTAATAATAAAAAGATATTATTAACAAATTATTGTAATGTATTAGGTTCTTAGAAAAATATAACTTGCTAAAATTGATTTAACTGAAATTCCTCATAGCCATTTAAATAGAACTAATAGCCAATTCTCCCCACAAAAATAGCACTTTAGGACTTGATTACCAGATAGTAATTATTTTTGTCCACTTCTAAATTTAAGAGCTGCTGCTTCTTTTAATATGAAATAATTTTACTATGTTTTATTTGATAAGCTATATGAATTACACTACAATATTGTGTGAAAAATAAAAGTTAGTTATACATTTATTTTAGTAAAAGCTGGCATGAGTCAGCTTTTGTATATGGTAAATACTCAGGATAAACAGGAAAGCTTTCAGAAGAAATTAAAATGGACCAGTTTCAGTAGAATCTGAATACTCCGTCTAAATCAATGAATCAAATACTATCATTCACAGCCATTTTCTCTGATTATTTTAGACAAAGAAAAACTCTAAAGCTTTATTAAATATACTAGAAAATTACTATGGAATTTCTGTTGAACATATATTAGTTGAAGTGTATTAGTTCTGGAGACATTCGAAAGCATCTAGAATTGGACCTGAAGAAACAGCAAAATAGATTTTATTTTGATTTCTGGGATTTATTTTGAAAATGGGTATTTATGAATCTTGACTAAAATTATTTAACGCTTAACGCCTTTCTTAGGTATTACTGTATCTGTCTCTTCATGTAAAAAAAAGTTAAAAAAGTAAAAATACTCAGATATTTTTCCATCACTGAGGGAAGAGAGACTGAAAAATTTGGGCTATACCCTCTGGTGAAAGTGAATGTGGAAAGAAAAATCATTGAAAAAATTGCAGATGCCATTGAACAATCTGCAAAGTTTAGCAACAAAAATAGAAACTTTAATTTAGCTATTTTCTGTTTTGTCTGCTATAATTGTGAGACTGATATATAATATACATTTTAACATGTTTCAATGAATGTTAATGTAATTAAAAGGATGAACATATTACATTTTCTTCTTTTTTACCATTTGTTTTCCATTTTCAGTTTATTGGCAAAATTACACAATCTACGTTCAATGAAAGAAAAAATTGCACTGGCTACATTCCTTTTTTCACTAAAATTATTTGTTTTATTTCCTGTGTCAACTAAGAAATTATAGACTGAGCTGCAAGGCAGCAAAAGCATTTATTTGGGATCTTAAAATTGCAATTCATGGAACACAGATTTAGGTAGCATCTCACACTGTGTCGTTCTTGGGGCTTCCAAGCAAAGAGCTTTTAGAGAGAAAGATTACATAAGTTGTTTGTACAGAATTGCGATGGTTGCATATTTGGGCTTTCCAAATGCCCTTCAAGTTAGTTTACTAACTTCTTTATCTTGTGATTGGTTCAGGGAGGCCAGATGTCCTCAGAAATATTGTCACTTTCGGTTTTGTATATACCTTGGCAGTTTGTGATATCTGGCTGAGCCATGCATTTAGAGTAACTTCCTGAATGGCCTCCCAATTCCATTTTAAATCTCTTATCTGTAGTCACTCCATTTTGTTTTATCTTCTCTTTTCTCATCTAATTATTATGTGAAATAAATTTTTAGTGTAGAGAAGTTAAAAATTAATTGTGTTTGGGATAAGATAAATAAGGTCTGCCACCGGTGCAGGGGCTTTAAAATATTTTTATATCATTTTGCAAGTCAGAATTAGTTCATAAAAACATTTTTTATAGCATAGATGAAAGGTAGTTAACTTTTAGGAAAGTTCTTGGTAAATGGAGCAGAGAAATGAGATAGTAGCTATATAGTAAGATGGATAGATAGATAGATAGATAGATAGACAGATGAAAGATAAAATAGTCTAGTTCCTAGAGTTTTAAAGTCAGTCACAAATTAAAGCATTAACAATTATTCACTGAAATTTTAAAATAATATTATTTTAATGTGCAAGAAAATTGGCAAATACTTCTTTAAAAAACCACCATATTTAACGTCATATTTCACTTCTTCCTGAAAAATCTTGTTAGGAAATGTGGCATAAGTTGTGGTATACTCCTACAGTAAACTATATTGCAGTAATTTGAAAAAATAAACAAATGGTTTATTTTCTTACATGTGAAAATGTCCATACTCTACAAATTCCAAAAACTTGGAAGTTGTGTGATTTTTGTAAACTTGGGAGACTTAAATTATTTTAAATTTCACACTGTGTTAGTTTGAAAGCTGCCAGAATGCAATATACTGGAAATGGAATGGCTTTTATAAAGGGAAATTAAACAAGGTACAAGTTTACAGTTCTAAGGAAGTGAAAGTGTACAAATGAAGGCACCAATAAGAGATTACCTTCACTCAAGAAAGGCCAATGGGTCAGGAACACCTCTGTCAGCTGGGTAGTCATGTGGCTGACATCAGACCTTCCCTTGCTCCTGAGCTCCATTGCTTTCAGCCTCTGTTCCTTTGGGTGTTCCTCACTTTACTTCTCCAGGGCTAGCTTTCATCTCTTGGCTTCCATTGGCTCTCTCCAGGTTCAGTCTTCCTTACCATCTTATGGCAATGTCTGCTGGACTCCAAGTATCTCCAAACATCCGTGTCTCTGATCTCCACATGTCCGCATCTTTGTCAGCTCTGCTGTGAAGTTCATGTCAGCGCTGAGACTTCTGTAGTTTCTGACTCTTTCCAAATGTTTCCTCTTTTAAAGGAGTCCAGTAAACTAATCAAGGACCACCTGGAATGTGTGGAGTCACATCTCCATCTAATCAGAAGATCACATCCACAATTGGGTTTGTCGCTTCTTCATAGAAATGATCTAATAGAAAGTTTCCAACCCACGAGTAGTGAGTCAAGATTTTAAAAAGTGGTTCCCTCCACAAGATTGGGTCAGGATTAAAACATGACTTTTCTGCGGTCCATAATACTTTCAAACCGGCAAATATAAATAAATTAAAACCTTAAAAATATATTTCTATCTTACCATTTCAAATGTGCTTAATTTGTATTACATATATTATAATTACACTGTGATTTCAAAATTCTGATGAGTCATCTATTCTTATGTTCCTGCTAATTTGGAATGCTTGATAGCTTATTCTAGTGATATGACTTACAAAAATATCCCCAAGAGAGGAGCTGTGACTTTGTTCTGAAGTCTTGTGTTCAATATTTTGTGCATGTTTAATATGCTAATAAAACCTTACTTTTTGAGGTATGAACTTCAATGAGTCACCATTCTTCAAGTTCCTGTTAATTTTGAATTCTGTTGTCACTAACTAACTGTAACTTCAGAATCAGGCTCTCGGTTGGATCCTCTAGGTGCTGGGTGCTTTTTAAGAGTTGCAAAACAGTGGATTTTACACCACTCCATTGTTTTCCTCTGCTTGTGACTTTTTGACAGGACTCTATGGTTGCACCCTCTCAGGAACTCATCCAAAAGCCCCCAGGGCTTCTCTGACTTCATCTATTTCTCATTACTCAACTATTCAGTGATAGCATTCATAGCCTTGAAGTCCCAGCAAGCCTGTTCAAATCAGGTATATTATTCTTTCTAAAAGGAACAAAAGTATGCTGCCAAATATAATCATGGCCTTATTCCCTCTTGCACAACACTGCAAAAATACAGGGAACCTTTTTGCCACAGAGGAAGCACAAAGCAAGGTTTAATAACTTGTTTGACATATAGTAATTGGACTTTAAATGGCACTATTTATTCGTCTTTTCAATTGTTCCTTTATTCAGCAAACAGTTTCTGAATATCTACGAATATCTACTGCAAGGAAGGAATTTTGAAAGATAGTTATATGAAAAAAATCTATTGCATGTTTAATTGGATTGGTCAGAACTTCCAGAATCACACTTTTAAAATAATTATGATTGTATGAGTCACTTTCTTGCTTATTATCGTTAATGGGATTGCCTATTAAATATGATTTCTATAGCTGGTTTAAAGCAGGCTCTTTTTAATTTAATTTAATTTAAATTAACTTAAACATTTTCATTACAGAAATTATGGGTTTATGGACCAATCATGTTTAAGACACAGGATTCCCATATACCACCTCACTACCAACACCTTGCATTGGTGTGGAACATGTGTTACAATTGATGATAGCACCCCTATTTTGTAATTGTCCTAATTTTTTAAACAGTAGGTATCTTTGTAATTTTTTAACAATAGTTACCTCTAATAATTTATGAAAAATTCTTAAAATAGTATTATTAACTATTGCCTATTGTTTACATTCAGTATATTTTTCCATATACCACCCTATTATTAGCACCTTGTATTAATGAAGTACATTTGTTACAATTCATGAAAGAACATTCTTGTGCTGTGAACTATAGTTCATCAATTGCAATAGGTTTCACTAAGTTATGCAGTCCTGTGCTTCACCTTTTAATTTTTATTCTAATATATGTAACCTAAAATTTCCCCTTTTAACCACATTCACTTATATAATACAATGTTGTTAATTACACTCACAATAATGTGCTACCATCACCACTATCTATTTCCAAACTTTTTCAATCAATCTAAAGAAAATTATGTACAAATCAATCATCAAATCCCCATTCTCTAATCCTAAACTATTCTCTGGTAGCTTACATTCTAGATTCTCAGCCCATGAGTTTGCTTATAATAATTTGTTCTGCAGGTAAGATCACCCACCGTTTATCCTTTTGTGTCTGGATTATTTCAGCAGAGTGTCTTAAAGATTCCTCAGGACTTCATTCCTTTTTATAGCCAAACAATATTTCCTCATATGCCTATACCACATTTTGTTTATCCATTCATCTGTTAATGGAC
This sequence comes from Tamandua tetradactyla, assembly GCF_023851605.1. Classification (NCBI taxonomy): domain Eukaryota; kingdom Metazoa; phylum Chordata; class Mammalia; order Pilosa; family Myrmecophagidae; genus Tamandua; species Tamandua tetradactyla. Next base: position 43,796,807 of record NC_135329.1, on the reverse strand, counting down.
ACAGGTTGCTTCCATCTTTTAGCAACTATAAGTAATGCTGCTGTGAACATTGGTGTAAAAATATTTGTTCCAGTTTCTGTGTTCATTTCTTCTGGGTATATATCTAGTAGTGATTGCCTGGTCATATGGCAATTTTATACTGATCAGATCATATGGTAATATGGAAGGTAGCTTCCTGAGGAATTGGCAAACTGTCTTCCACAGTGGCTGCACCATGTTACATTGCAAACAGTAATCAAAAAGTGTTCCTATTTCTCTACATCATTTCTAACACTTAGAGTTTTCTGTTTTCTAGATAGTGGCCTTTCTAGTAGGTGTGAAAAGATATTTCTGTATGATTTTGATTTGTATTTCCCTCAGTGATGCATTCATGTGCATTTTAGCCATTTGTGCATCTTTGTAGAAATGTCTATTCATGTCTTTGGCCCAAATTCTTTGTCTTTTTTATGATTTGTAGAATTTCATTATATATTCTGGATTAAACCCTTATCAGATATATGGTTCCCAAATATTTTCTCCCATTGAGTACATTGTATTTTCACTTTTGAACAAAGTCCTTTGAGGCACAAAAGTTTTTAATTTCAAAGAGGTCCCATTTATCTTTTTTTTTCATCATTGTTTGTACTTTGGGTGTAAATTCCAAGAAACCATTACCTAATGTAAGATCCTGAAGATGCTATTCTATTTTTCCTTCTAGGAGTTTCATTGTCCTGGTTTTTATATGTGGGTCTTTGATTCATTTTGAGTTAATTTTTGCATATGATGTAAGATAGGGGTCTTCTTTCATTTTTTCACATATGGATATCCAATCCCAGCAAGATTTGTTGAAAAAATGATACTTTCCCAATTGAGTGGACATGGCAGCCTTGTCAAATGTCAGTTGGCCATAGATGTGAGGGTCTATTTCTGAATTCTCAATTCAATTCCATTGGTTAATATGTCTACGCTTGTGCCAATACCATGCTGCATTGACTGTAGCTTTGTAATATGCTTTAAAATCAGGAAGTGCATGTCTTCTAAGTTCGTTAGCCTTTTTAAAGATGTTTTGGCTACTTGGAACGCACCCTTCCAAATAAATTTGATAATTGGCTTTACTGTTTCTGCAAAGAAGGCTGTGGGAGTTTTGATTGAGATTGCATTGAATCTGTAAATTATTTGGGGTAGAATTGACATCTTACCTTTATTTAGTCTGTTGGTCCATGAACACAGAATGTCTTTCCACTAATTTAAGGCTTCTTTGATTTCTTTTAGCAATACTTTGTAGTTTTCTGTGTACAAGTCCTTTAAATTCTTGATTAAATTTATTCCTAGATATTTGATTCTTTTAGTTACTATTATAAATGGAATTTTTTCTTGATTTCCTCCACAGATTGCTCATTACTGGTGTACAGAAACACTACTGATATTTTGTGTGTTAATCTTATACTCTACCACTTTGCTGAATTTGTTTATTAGCTCCAATAGCTTTGTTGTAGGTTTTTCAGGAGTTTCTATATATATATATATATAGGATCATGTTATCTGCAAATAGTAAAGATTTTACGTTTTCCTTCCAGTTTGGATGGCTTTGTTGTTTTTATTTTTTTCTTTGTCAAACTGTTCTGGCTAGACCTTCTAGTACAGTTTTGAATAACAGTGGTGACAGTGGGCATCTATTCTGATTTGAATCTGTTATGTACCCCATAAAAGTCATGTTCTCTTAATCCATTCCTGTGGGAGCAAACCTATTGTGAGTGGACTTCTGATTAGATTGTTTCCATGGAGATGTGACCCTTCCCATTCAAGGTGAATCTTAATCCATTTGTTGGAATCATTTATGAGAAGATAAAAGGCAATGACATTCTGGAGAGAGCTCAGAGAATAAAAATGCTCCAGTTGAAGCAAGAAGGACCTACCAGAGCTGAGAGTGTCTTTTTGTAACAAAATCCAGGAATGAAGGACCAGTAAATGTTGCCATGTGCCTTCTCATGTGACAAAGGAACCCCAGATGCCAGTAGCCTTTCCTCAGAGAAGGGATCTCCCACTTGATGCCTGAATTTGGACATTTATATGGCCTGAGAACTGTGAATTTGTAACCTAATAAATCATTTTTATAAAAGCCAATCCATTTCTGTATATTGCATTCTGGCAGCTTTACAAACTGAAACAGCATCCTTGTCTTCTTCCAGATCTTAGAGGAAAAGCTCTCAGACTTTCACTATGCTGTATGATGTTAGCTGTGGATCTTTCATATATGCCCTTTAGCATGTGAAAAAGTTCCCTTTTATTCCTATTTTTCTAAGTATTTTTATCAAGGAAGGAACTGGCTTTTGTCAGATGTCTTTTTTATGTCAACCAAGATAATCATATCTCTCTTCATTGTTAATGTGATGCATTACATTCATTGATTTTCTTATGTTAAATCACCCTTGCATAGCTGGGATAAAACCTATTTGATCATGTTGTGTAATTCTTTTAATGTGCCATTGGATTTGATTTATAAGTATTTGTTGAGGATTTTTGCATCTGTATTTATAAGAGAATTTAGTCTGTAACTTCCTTTCCTTATAGTATCTTTTTCTGATGTTGTTATTAGGGTGATGTTGGCCTCATAGAATGAATTAAATAGTGTTCCTCCTCTTCAATTTTTTGGAAGCATTTGAGGATTGGTATTAATGTTTTTTGGAATGATTGGCAGAATTCACCTGTGAAGATGTCTGGTCCTGGGCTTTTCTTTGATGGGAGGTTTTTCATGACTGCTTTAATCATTTTACTTGTAATTGGTCTGTTGTGATCTTCTATGTCTTCTAGAGTCAATATAGGTTGTTCATGTGTTTCTAGAATTTATGCATTTTATCTAGGTTATCGAATTAGTTGGCATACCATTGCCCTAGTATCTCTTTTTTTTTTTTTCATTATATTGATATTCTTTTTTTTTTTATTCATTAAAAAAAGAATTAACAAAACAATTAGAAATCATTTCAATCTACATGTACAATCAGTAATTCTTAATAACATCACATAGTTGCATATTCATCATTTCTTAGTACATTTGCATCGATTTAGAAAAAGAAATAAAAAGACAACAGAATAAGAATTAAAACAATAATAGAAAGAAAAAAAAACAAAAAAAAACAAAAACAAAAAACCTATACCTCACATGCAGCTTCATTCAGTGTTTTAACATAATTGCATTACAATTGGGTAGTATTGTGCTGTCCATTTCTGAGTTTTTATATCCAGTCCCGTTGTACAGTCTGTATCCCTTCATCTCCAATTATCCCTTCTCTTTTTTTTTTTTTTTAATTAACGGAAAAAAAGAAATTAACCCAACATTTAGAGATCATACCATTCTACACATGCAATCATTAATTCTTAACATCATCACATAGCTGCATGATCATCATTTCTTAGTACGTTTGCATTGGTTTAGAAGAACTAGCAACATAACCGAAAAAGATATAGAATGTTAATATAGAGAAAAAAATAAAAGTAATAATAGTAAAATCAAAACAAAACAACACAAAACAAAACAAAAACCTATAGCTCAGATGCAGCTTCATTCAGTGTTTTAACATGATTACTTTACAATTAGGTATTATTGTGCTGTCCATTTTTGAGTTTTTGTATCTAGTCCTGTTGCACAGTCTGTATCCCTTCAGCTTCAATTACCCATTGTCTTACCCTGTTTCTAACTCCTGCTGAACTCTGTTACCAATGACATATTTCAAGTTTATTCTCGAATGTCCGTTCACATCAGTGGGACCATACAGTATTTGTCCTTTAGTTTTTGGCTGGATTCACTCAGCATAATATTCTCTAGGTCCATCCATGTTATTACATGGTTCATAAGTTTATCTTGTCTTAAAGCTGCATAATATTCCATTGTATGTATATACCACAGTTTGTTTAGCCACTCTTCTGTTGATGGAGATTTTGGCTGTTTCCATCTCTTTGGAATTATAAATAATGCTGCTATAAACATTGGTGTGCAAATGTCTGTTTGTGTCTTTGCCCTTAAGTCCTTTGAGTAGATACCTAGCAATGGTATTGCTGGGTCGTATGGCAATTCTATATTCAGCTTTTTGAGGAACCGCCAAACTGCCTTCCACAGTGGTTGCACCCTTTGACATTCCCACCAACAGTGGATAAGTGTGCCTCTTTCTCCGCATCCTCTCCAGCACTTGTCATTTTCTGTTTTGTTGATAATGGCCATTCTGGTGGGTGTGAGATGATATCTCATTGTGGTTTTGATTTGCATTTCTCTAATGGCCAGGGACATTGAGCATCTCTTCATGTGCCTCTTGGCCATCCGTATTTCCTCTTCTGAGAGGTGTCTGTTCAAGTCTTTTTCCCATTTTGTAATTGGGTTGGCTGTCTTTTTGTTGTTGAGATGAACAATCTCTTTATAAATTCTGGATACTAGACCTTTATCTGATATATCATTTCCAAATATTGTCTCCCATTGTGAAGGCTGTCTTTCTACTTTCTTGATGAAGTTCTTTGATGCACAAAAGTGTTTAATTTTGAGGAGTTCCCATTTATTTATTTCCTTCTTCAGTGCTCTTGCTTTAGGTTTAAGGTCCATAAAACCGCCTCCAGTTGTAAGATCCATAAGATATCTCCCTTCATTTTCCTCTAACTGTTTTATGGTCTTAGACCTAATGTTTAGATCTTTGATCCATTTTGAGTTAACTTTTGTATAGGGTGTGAGAGATGGGTCTTCTTTCATTCTTTTGCATATGGATATCCAGTTCTCTAGGCACCATTTATTGAAGAGACTGCTCTGTCCCAGGTGAGTTGGCTTGACTGCCTTATCAAAGATCAAATGTCCATAGATGAGAGGGTCTATATCTGAGCACTCTATTCGATTCCATTGGTCGATATATCTATCTTTATGCCAATACCATGCTGTTTTGACCACTGTGGCTTCATAATATGCCTTAAAGTCAGGCAGCGCGAGACCTCCAGCTTCGTTTTTTTTCCTCAAGATGTTTTTAGCAATTCGGGGCACCCTGCCCTTCCAGATAAATTTGCTTATTGGTTTTTCTATTTCTGAAAAATAAGTTGTTGGGATTTTGATTGGTATTGCATTGAATCTGTAAATCAATTTAGGTAGGATTGACATCTTAACTATATTTAGTCTTCCAATCCATGAACACGGTATGCCCTTCCATCTATTTAGGTCTTCTGTGATTTCTTTTAGCAGCTTTTTGTAGTTTTCTTTATATAGGTTTTTTGTCTCTTTAGTTAAATTTATTCCTAGGTATTTTATTCTTTTAGTTGCAATTGTGAATGGGATTCGTTTCTTGATTTCCCCCTCAGCTTGTTCCTTACTAGTGTATAGAAATGCTACAGATTTTTGAATGTTGATCTTGTAACCTGCTACTTTGCTGTACTCATTTATTAGCTCTAGTAGTTTTGTTGTGGATTTTTCCGGGTTTTCAACATATAGTATCATATCGTCTGCAAACAGTGATAGTTTTACTTCTTCCTTTCCAATTTTGATGCCTTGTATTTCTTTTTCTTGTCTAATTGCTCTGGCTAGAACCTCCAACACAATGTTGAATAATAGTGGTGATAGTGGACATCCTTGTCTTGTTCCTGATCTTAGGGGGAAAGTTTTCAATTTTTCCCCATTGAGGATGATATTAGCTGTGGGTTTTTCATATATTCCCTCTATCATTTTAAGGAAGTTCCCTTGTATTCCTATCTTTTGAAGTGTTTTCAACAGGAAAGGATGTTGAATCTTGTCGAATGCCTTCTCTGCATCAATTGAGATGATCATGTGATTTTTCTGCTTTGATTTGTTGATATGGTGTATTACATTAATTGATTTTCTTATGTTGAACCATCCTTGCATACCTGGGATGAATCCTACTTGGTCATGATGTATAATTCTTTTAATGTGCTGTTGGATACGATTTGCTAGAATTTTATTGAGGATTTTTGCATCTGTATTCATTAGAGAGATTGGTCTGTAGTTTTCTTTTTTTGTAATATCTTTGCCTGGTTTTGGTATGAGGGTGATGTTGGCTTCATAGAATGAATTAGGTAGTTTTCCCTCCACTTCGATTTTTTTGAAGAGTTTGAAGAGAATTGGTACTAATTCTTTCTGGAACGTTTGGTAGAATTCACATGTGAAGCCGTCTGGTCCTGGACTTTTCTTTTTAGGAAGCTTTTGAATGACTAATTCAATTTCTTTACTTGTGATTGGTTTGTTGAGGTCATCTATGTCTTCTTGAGTCAAAGTTGGTTGTTCATGTCTTTCCAGGAACCCGTCCATTTCCTCTAAATTGTTGTATTTATTAGCGTAAAGTTGTTCATAGTATCCTGTTATTACCTCCTTTATTTCTGTGAGGTCAGTAGTTATGTCTCCTCTTCCATTTCTGATCTTGTTTATTTGCATCCTCTCTCTTCTTCTTTTTGTCAATCTTGCTAAGGGCCCATCAATCTTATTGATTTTCTCATAGAACCAACTTCTGGCCTTATTGATTTTCTCGATTGTTTTCATGTTTTCAATTTCATTTATTTGTGCTCTAATCTTTGTTATTTCTTTCCTTTTGCTTGTTTTGGGGTTAGCTTGCTGTTCTTTCTCCAGTTCTTCCAAATGGATAGTTAATTCCTGAATTTTTGCCTTTTCTTCTTTTCTGATATAGGCATTTAGAGCAATAAATTTCCCTCTTAGCACTGCCTTTGCTGCGTCCCATAAGTTTTGATATGTTGTGTTTTCATTTTCATTCGCCTCGAGGTATTTGCTAATTTCTCTTGCAATTTCTTCTTTGACCCAGTCGTTGTTTAGGAGTGTGTTGTTGAGCCTCCACGTATTTGTGAATTTTCTGGCACTCTGCCTATTATTGATTTCCAACATCATTCCTTTATGGTCCGAGAAAGTGTTGTGTAAGATTTCAATCTTTTTAAATTTGTTAAGACTTGCTTTGTGACCCAGCATATGGTCTATCTTTGAGAATGATCCATGAGCACTTGAGAAAAAGGTGTATCCTGCTGTTGTGGGATGTAATGTCCTATAAATGTCTATTAAGTCTAGTTCATTTATAGTAATATTCAGATTCTCTATTTCTTTGTTGATCCTCTGTCTAGATGTTCTGTCCCTTGATGAGAGTGGTGAGTTGAAGTCTCCAACTATTATGGTATATGAGTCTATTTCCCTTTTCAGTGTTTGCAGTATATTCCTCACGTATTTTGGGGCATTCTGATTCGGTGCGTAAATATTTATGATTGTTATGTCTTCTTGTTTAATTGTTCCTTTTATTAGTATATAGTGTCCTTCTTTGTCTCTTTTAACTGTTTTACATTTGAAGTCTAATTTGTTGGATATTAGTATAGCCACTCCTGCTCTTTTCTGGTTGTTATTTGCATGAAATATCTTTTCCCAACCTTTCACTTTCAACCTATGTTTATCTTTGGGTCTAAGATGTGTTTCCTGTAGACAGCATATAGAAGGATCCTGTTTTTTAATCCATTCTGCCAATCTATGTCTTTTGATTGGGGAATTCAGTCCATTGACATTTAGTGTTATTACTGTTTGGATAATATTTTCCTCTAACATTTTGCCTTTTGTATTATATATATCATATCTGATTTTCCTTCTTTCTACACTCTTTTCCATATCTCTCTCTTCTGTCTTTTTGTATCTGACTCTAGTGCTCCCTTTAGTATTTCTTGCAGAGCTGGTCTCTTGGTCACAAATTCTTTCAGTGACTTTTTGTCTGAGAATGTTTTAATTTCTCCCTCATTTTTTTTTTTTTTAAGAGAGAGGGAGGAAGGGAAGGAAAGACAGAGAGAAGGAAGGAAGGATGGAAGGAAGGAAGGGAAACATCTTTAAACATTTTCTTGTTTTATTGTATTTTGTTTGCCTGTTTGTTTTTTACATGGGCTGGGGCCGGGAATCGAACCGAGGTCCTCCGGCATGGCAGGCAAGCACTTTGCCCGCTGAGCCACCGCGGCCCGCCCTCTCCCTCATTTTTGAAGGATAATTTTGCTGGATATAGGAGTCTTGGTTGGCAGTTTTTCTCTTTTAGTATTTTAAATATATCATCCCACTGTCTTCTAGCTTCCATGGTTTCTGCTGAGAAATCTACACAAAGTCTTATTGGGTTTCCCTTGTATGTAATGGATTGTTTTTCTCTTGCTGCTTTCAAGATCTTCTCTTTCTCTTTGACCTCTGACATTCTAACTAGTAAGTGTCTTGGAGAACGCCTATTTGGGTCTAATCTCTTTGGGGTGCGCTGCACATCTTGGATCTGTAATTTTAGGTCTTTCATAAGAGTTGGGAAATTTTCAGTGAAAATTTCTTCCATTAGTTTTTCTCCTCCTTTTCCCTTCTCTTCTCCTTCTGGGACACCCACAACACGTATATTTGTGCGGTTCATATTGTCCTTGAGTTCCCTGATACCCTGTTCAAATTTTTCCATTCTTTTCCCGATAGTTTCTGTTTCTTTTTGGAATTCAGATGTTCCATCCTCCAAATCACTAATTCTATCTTCTGTCTCTTTAAATCTATCATTGTAGCTATCCATTATTTTTTCTATGTTTGCTACTTTATCCTTCACTTCCATAAGTTCTGCGATTTGTTTTTTCAGTTTTTCTATTTCTTCTTTATGTTCAGCCCATGTCCTCTTCATGTCCTCCCTCAATTTATCGATTTCATTTTTGAAGAGGTTTTCCATTTCTGTTCGTATATTCAGGATTAGTTGTCTCAGCTCTTGTGTCTCATTTGAGCTATTGGTTTCTTCCTTTGACTGGGCCATATTTTCAATCTTTTGAGCGTGGACAGTTATCTTCTGCTGCTGGCGTCTGGGCATTTATTCAGATTTCTCTTGGTGTTGGACCCAGCAAGGTTGTAATATTTTTCTGTGAAATCTCTGGGTTCTGTTTTTCTTATCCTGCCCAGTAGGTGGCGCTCGTGGCACACATTTGTCTGCGGGTCCCACCAGTAAAAGGTGCTGTGGGACCTTAAACTTTGGAAAACTCTCGCCATCCTGGGGGTTCGCTAGCCGAAGCGGCTTGAGCCGGCCCTCGGTCCGAACGCAGGGAGGGTTGCTGGTCGCCGCAGCCAGGGAAAGAGCCCGTCCGAATTTCCTAGTCGGCCCTGGGCAACAAGTGTGGCGGGAGGGCGCCAGCGGCAGCGGCCTGCCTGAGAGAGTGCACGTTCCCCGGGAGTCACGGGTTTGGAAGGGGCCTCCCCCACCCGTCACCGTTCTCCGCGGGCTGGGGATTTCCGATCCAATTCTCTCAGTTGGTCCGGGGGCTGCGCGTGGTGTGGGCGCCAGTCGCCTTGGTTTCAGGGGACCGCCTCTCCAATTCTCCCAGCCGGCCCGGGAAGGGGGAAGGGAGTAACTCTGGCCACTTGCCACCCCGCCCGGTAAGGCCCGCGCGCCTCGGCGATCTCACCCGAGCTGCTTCTCTCAGCCAGCCAGCCGTTCCAGGATGGGGTACGCTGTCTTTTTTATCTCTGTTGTGGCTTTGGGCACTTTCTGTATCGTTTCTACTCCCCTAGTAGGTGTCCTGGAGAAGAAACTAAGATCCGCGCGTCTTACTAAGCCACCATCTTCCAGGAAGTCCCCTCCCTAGTATCTCTTTATGATCCTTTTTGTATCTGAGGGTTCAGTAATAATGGTCCCACTCTCATTTCTGATTTTATTTGGACCTTTTCTCTTTATTTTTTTGTCAATCTAACTAAGGACTTCTCAATTTCATTGATCTTCTCAAAGTACCAATTTTCAATTTTGCTAATCTCTCTATTTTTATTCTTTGTTTCATTCATTTCTTTAATCTTTGTTATTTATTTCATTGTATTTACTTTGGGATTAGTTTGCTGTTCTTTGTCTAGTTTGTCCATGTATGCAGTTAGGACTTTTGATTTTAACTTTCTTCTTTTTGGATGTAGGCATTTAGGGCTATAAATTCCCATTTCAGCACTGCCTTTACTACATCCCATAAGTTTTGATATATTGGCTCTCATTCATCCATGTCAAGATATTTAATGAATTATTTTCAATTTCTACTTTGTTCAAGAGTGTGTTGTTTAGCCTCCATATATTTGTGAATTTTCCAGTTCTTCAACTATTATTGATTTCCAGCTTCATTTCATTATGGTCAGAGAAAGTACTTTGTATAATTTCAGCCTTCTAAAATTTACTGAGAATTGTTATCTGACCCAGCATGTGGTCTATCCTAGAGAATGATTCATGGGCACTTGACAAGACTATATATCCTGCTGTTTCATGATGCAAAGTTCTGTATATGTCTGATAGGTCTGGTTCATTTACCATATTTCAAATTCTCTGTTTCCCTTTTGATCCTCTGTCTAGTTGTTCCATCTGTTTATGACAGTGGCTTATTGACATTTCCAACTATTATGGTAGAAGTGCCTATTTCTCCCCTCAGTTTTGCCAGTGTTTGCCTTATTTATTTTGGTGCATGTGGTTAGGTGCATAAATATTTATTATTCTTATTACCTATTTGTAGATTTCCCTTTGTATTAATGTATATTGCCCTTCTTTCTCTCTGCATTTAAAGTTTTGTTTCTGATATTCATAGCAGAAAAAATACCTCAGCTATTTTTTGGTTACTATTTGCATGGACTATCTTTTTCCTTTCTTTTACTTTCAACCCATTTGTGTCTTTGTGTCTAAGGTGAATCTCTTGTAAACAATGTATAGTTGTGTCATGGTTTTTAATCCATTCTGCTGTTCTTTATCTTTTGATTGGGTAATTTAATCGATTAACATTTAGTGTTATTACTGTAAACGGAGTACTTCATTGATTTCTCTTTTGGTTTTATATGTCATTTTTTGTCTGCGGTTTCATTTATTGAAACTTTCTTTACTGCATAGTTAATCTTTTATGGTCTATCTGACTGATCCCTTCCTCATTTCTCTTTTTGTATATTTTTAAAATATTTTCTTTGCAGTTACCCTGGGGTTTATTTTACACAACCTACTTCCATAACCGACTATTTTGAAAAGATGCCACCTCAGTTTCAAAAGCATACATGTTCTCTGCTCCCATATTCTTCTGTTTCCCCTCTTTTTATTATTTTTATCCCATTTTATCACTATCTTTTGTGTGTCCATTACCAGGAAATACGCCTTTTTCTTGTTCAACTGTTTTCTGATTCTTATAGAAATTAAAGAGTAGAATTGCATATTGAGCATACAGTCTATTGGGTTTTGAATTTACCCTTTTTATTACCCTTACTGATAATCTTCATTTCTTCATGCTACTCCTAGTCTCTCTTGCCTTTTCTTTCCAATCTGCAGAACTCCTTTTAATAATTCTTGTACAGCAAATCTGTCATTGATTTGATGAACTCTCTCAATTCTTATTTATCTGTGAATATTTTAAACTCCCCCTCATTTTTTAAGGGCAGTTTTTTTGGATGAGGAATTTTGTGCTGGCAATATTTCTTTTTTCCACTACATTAAATATATCATACCACTGTCTTCTTGCCTCCATGGTTTCTGATGAAAAATCAGAACTTAGTCTTATTGAGGATCCTTTGTATGTAATGAATCACTTTTCTCACTGTTTTCAAATTTTCTCTTTGTCTTTGTCATTTGACATTATGACTAGTATGTCCTGGAGAAGATCTATTAGGATTTATTCTGTTTGGATTAAACTGTGCTTCTTGGCATGTATATTTATGTCTTTCATAAGAATTGGGAAATTTGGAGTCATTATTTCCTCAAATATTCTTTATTTCTCTTTTTCCTTCTCTTCTCCTCCCTGAACATCCATATGTATGTCTGTGTTCTTTGTGCTGTCATTCAACTCTCTGAGACCCTGCTCAACTTTTTCTTTATCTGTTCTTCTGACTATATGAATTTGATTGTCCTGTTTTCTAGTTCACTGTTTCTTTTTTCTGCCTGTTCAAATCTGTTGTAGTATGCCTTTAGTGTTTTTTGTTCTTTTGTTTTTTTGTTTTTTTTTGCCTGGGCAGGCACCAGGAATTGAACCTGTGTCTCCAGTATGGCAGGTGAGAATTCTGCCACTGAGTCACCTTCACACCACCCCCTCTAGTGTACTTTTAATCTCTACTGTTGTAGAGATTTTCATCCCCATAAATTATGTTATGTTGCTTTTTATACTTTCAAATTCATCTTTTTTTGCTCACACAGTGCTTCTTAATATCCTTTAGCTCTTCATGCATATTTTCCCTCATTTCCTTGAATTGATTTAGGGGATTTGTTTAAACTTTGCTGATTAATTGTTCCAATGCGTTAGTCTCCTTTAAAGTGCTAATTTGTTCCCTTCACTGAGCTATGTCTTCCTTTTACTTAGTATGGCTTTTAATGTTTTGCCAGTGTCTAGGCATCTGATTATTTTGATGTGCTAACTCTAAAGGGTCAGTTTCTCCATTTTGTCTAGGGTTTTATTGTTGATTGGCTTTGTGTTAAGGTCATTCTTTGATGTTTGGTCCAACTTATTCAGGACCTTTAGAATAGCCAGTGTCTAACTTATCAGATTTTCCCAGCTCTCCTTCATCTGATTCTTGTCATGGATATGTGGTACATTTTTTGAGATTGTGTTTTTGGTGTAATTGTTTTACCTGTTAGAGAAAGCTTCGTTTCCTCTGTTCCTTCTCCAGGAATTTTGATCTGCTCTATTTGAGTTTTTTTTTTTTTTTTGCAGAATTTTCTCTCCAGCTCCTGTGATTTCCTTAAATTCACCCCTCACTCAGTCCCCTACTTCCCTTCTCTTTTCAGTTCTGAGATCCCCCTGTTTTACAGAAGTTCAGTTTAACCCCCAATCCTTCTTTTTATTTTCTCTGTGAGGATTTTCTGCTTCCAGTTTCTTCCCTGTTAGGGTATCCTGCTTCAGGTTGCCACATGGAGTTACTCCAAAAAGGTGATCACTCCAGAAATGTCTGTTTTGTGTTTAGATGCTGCAGTCAAGAGAAGCTGATCTGAGGGATCACAGCATTTTCCAACACAGTTTCTCCACAATCAGTCTCCAGTCTCTCCTCTCTCTCTCTCTCTCCTCCACCCCCACTCTCTTTCTTTTTTCCCTTTCCTGTGGGCCCTTTTGTATACAGCACTCCTCATTGGCTTGTATTCTGCCTAGGTCTCTATGGACTTGGGTCCCTGTGCTTGGATATGCGTGGGGTTCTATTACTGCTGCTCCTGGTGGGAGACAGGAGGGATCCAGGCTGCTGCCTCTGAGCAACTCCCAAGCTGTGTGGGACAGAGTGAGGAAGAGAGAGTCGACTGGAAGATTTGGGATGGAAGTTCTCAACTACATATTTTCCTTTTTCTTCAGTTCAGCACTTGTGGAGTCCTTCTCCAGGCTCTACTGTCCTCCAGAGTTTTAAGCAAATGGGATTTGTCCTTCTTTTCACTGATTCTCTGGGGCAGTTTTTGTCAGGAGTTGTTTTCACCATTTTGATGATGTCACTCTAAGTCAGGCTTTTTTTCTGGATGAATGTAAGAATTTAGTTTATTTGGAATCCTTTGAGATGATCAAATAGTCCTTTGTGAGATTTTAATTTTTTCTGGAATTCTTTGAGATAATCACATAAATTTCCTCATGACTGAATGATGTAATAAAAGCACAATACTTAAGGTCTTAACATTAAATCGTCTTTATTTTTCTAAGAGAAATTCTCTAGACATAGACATGGTTGACTGTTTAGTATTCTCACAAGTACATTCAATAGGTGGCTTGGTCGAAAGAGTCCTTCTGTGAAGAGTTTCTGGCAGGCTTTTTATCACAGTTATGCTGGCATAAAGAAGTGGGTAGTTCCCAATCCTTTAGCAGGTGCTGAAACATTTACATGATATTTTCATGTCTTAACTCCTAAAATCTTGAAATAAATCATGGACATAACAATCTGGCGTCAGAGTCTCCACTTGCATTATTTTTAAAATGATCAATATTGGATATTTTTTAGTCAGGCTTTAAAAAAAGGTTTTTAATGAATTTTGACCAGCTGTGTTTTTTTCAGGAACTTATCCTTTTTATTGAAAATCTCAAAATTATTAGTATTCAGCTACATTAAGGATATGTTAGTCATTCCCAAACCTCTCCATGCACTAGAATCACATGGAGGGATCGTTATAAATTCAAAGGTCTGGGGGTACCAGGGTAGTTCAGTGGTAGGATTCTCGCTCGCCATGTGGGAGACCCAGGTTCAATTCCTGACCCAAGTACTTTACCCCACCAGAAAAAAAAATTCAACAAATGGCTGCTGCAATAACAGGATACTCTCACAGAGAAAAGAATGAAATATGACCCCGGTCATACAACATACAAAAAAAAATCTGCACATACTGAATCAATAATGTATTGAGACAAAGTATCTCTTTCAGTCAGTAGTTTGAGATGGAAGGTTCTTGATCAAGGAATTGCATTCATTGCACTTTCTAGAGATTAAGAACATTCTCTAAACAAATATTATAAAACATGTTTTTAGTTTCCTCATAATTATTCTTTTTTGCATTTAGTTATATTTAATAAGTCTGGAGTTTATTTCTATGAGTTTATTAGGCAAGGATATTTTTTTTTCTGACTTGCCAGACTGATGTCTAATTCCACTTACTGAATAATACATTGATTATATATATATAATACAATTATATTTTAAGTATTATTATAATTGACTTAAAATTACTAATTTATAAAAACTAATTTAAATAGAAGCTTGTCATTTATTAAGCTTGTCATTTATTAAGTACAGTTATACGCATGAGTCTGTCTGTGAATCTCCTTAGTTCTAATGGTCCTTGCTCTCATTCCACTATCTTCATAGAATGTGTTGATATGTGGCAGCAGAATTACCCTGCTTGCTCCTTGTTTATATTTCTAATTTTTCTTCTCTGGTATTCCAGATGGGCTCACATTTTCCTCAATTTCAAAAACTTTCCCATTGACTGGGGAAGAAAAATTTCATAAATCTGTAGGTTATTTTAGAAACATGGCATATTGCTTTTATTGATGTATTTTTGCAGTTTTCAGAAATGCATTCTGGTTTTTTTATATGTTGTATAAATTTATTTTTATACTTATTCTTCATAATTCATTTTTATCATATCTACTATACCATAAGCTGCTTAAGAGCAAGATTCTTGTCTTGCTCTTATATTTGCAAACCTTAATACATACATGACTTTCCCTCCCTTTCGTGTTTGAGAATCTATGTATGTTTTGGATGTCTGATCCTCATTCTTATTGGTTGTACCACATATTTTCTCTTAAACTACTTTTTAGGAAAAGAGTATGTAAATGATCTGAAGTATATTTACAAGGATGACAACTGGTTTCACTGAGTTAAATCAGCTCTTGGAAATAAATGGAATAAATTAATAAATAGCAGCAGTTTAAAGAGGTGGGCATCAGGCTAGCATTTCAGATGTAGAATTTTGCTTAAGGTAGAATTTTGGGTTACATGTTATATCTCAACAACTTTTATTACATCATGTTTTCAGAGATTATTTTCTTAGTAATCTGTTTGGAAACCTTCACAGAAAGTGCTTAATATAACTTTTTTTTTTTCATGCAGGAATTTAAATTTCAAGAATAAAGCCTCTGTTATTTTAAATAATAATCCAAACAATGACAATCACAGTGTTACATACTCCATCAAGAAAGTTATCAAGAAAACATAATATTTTGCTTTATTATTTCAATATTCACAAATAATATTCATGAACATAGTGGACATCCTTAAATTAGAGAGTCACTAAAGCATTATTAATACAAATGCATGAATTTCTGAATGCAAGATATCACAAAGATAAATCTGGTCAGGAAAGTCTATCTCATGCTTACACTTTGCTTTATGTATTTTTAAAGACCCACTAGATGATTTGGCTTCCTGGTTGGAGTTGGAAGGGTCTTAGTCTGACACAGAAATAATAAGCATCACTGAAATGACAACCAACTGCTATGACTGTTCACTTCCTCTTATTTTTGGCCTAATGTCAAAAAAAAATTATGTTCTTCCATTTTAGCAAGATCAGGAAAGAGATAGCTTCTGAGAAAAACAATACTGTCATGCATAACAGATTAGGAAAAATGGTAAAGGATACAACTTTGCAAATGTAGAGCACATTATCAAATGCTTTCACGTATATTTTCAAATCCTTGAAACACACTTATGAAATTATTAGAAGCAGTCGCAATGTTATTTTATTGGAAGTCTGTGTACCCTGCTTATAATCAAATGTTCTACTATATGACTGTTTCCTTGTGAACCTCAATTTTCTTACCTACAAAATTAGAATTTTGCCTAGATAATATTAAAAATCTATTCCAGTTTTAATATTTTATTTAAGTTCTTTACAAAGTCCTTTGCTCCAGATCATACAAACAAAAGTTGGTTCAAAGGGAATAAAAGTTTGCATTGATCACATCTATAAAAAAGTATTCATAATTTTCCTAATTTGCATCTATCCACTTCATTTAAAATATACATATGAGAACTACAGAAAGTACTGAGTCTGAGTAAGGTGATTTTAACCAAATTAAAATTGGTATTGAAGAGGTATACCATTCTCAGACACACCATAGTTCCTTAGATATTCATTAAGAAATGTAAACAACCATATATACTATATCTGAACATAATACTTAACCTGTGAAAATTAATTTTACATTGAAAAATACTGTTAATTTAATTGTGATTATATCTATGGCACAACTATATTTTGTATAAAATAATCAAATTCAAAAGGATTGATTGTCATGATAGTACATGTAAACAGTCCTATTACACACACACCCAAAACAAGTATATAAGTTGTCTCTTATTTCATAGAGTGATTATTGTAGAACAATACAATTACAAAGTAGCTGCACCACAGACACTGTAAAGTAAGTAGTATGTCACCCAGATTATGCTTCAAGACTGAGGCATTTATTATCCTAGCTGCCAAAGGTCTCAACTGTTAACATCTTATAGTGGAAGATCCAGCAAGAAATTACCTTAATGTGAAGGAAGCTTTCTTGCCCAAGATTGCACTGTCTCCCTGGAACCAATGACTATGCAAGGTAGTGGGGTGAGAAGGGACTAGAGACACACAAATGCCCTGTCCCCCTTGCCTGAATGAGTACAACTCTGAAGAGCTCTAGAATGTCCTGTACATGTTCCTGAGAGCACTTGCCAATAAACCTCACGCACGCACATCTCCATCTCAGTGTCTGGTTCTTCGGGAATCTGACCTTTCAACAGACAGCATTCACAACCCACTTCTTTACCCCCACCCCCAGGAAACCGTGGAAGCCCATTCACCTAACTTGCTCAAATTGTTGTAATGGAACTTACTACAAGTGGGGGTGGGGGGTGGGGAAAGGGAACACAGAGAGTATGAGCAAATAGCAGTGAATAACAGTGAATAATGAAAAACAAGTGTGCAGTGGTGATAAGGGATATGAAGAGAAATAAATCACTCTCTACTCATGAGTTACCTCTATGAGCTGTCTGCTTAAGCAGGTACCAGTGGGCAAATATCAGAACAGGCTCAATTCTTGCTTTCTATTCTCACCTTTTGTCCATCCTCTTCCTTGGAAATTTTTTCATTCAATTAATTCTTATTATTTGTACATACTGAGAATTCAAAGGTGAGCAAAACATTCAAGATATTTTTCTCTAAACAAAGGTTACATTGTCACATGGAAACTAACAATAAGTAAATATATGAAGAAATAAGGCCATCTCTCATTGTGATAAGTGGAAATAAAATGGGTAATGTGTTGGAAAGTAACAGAGAGAAACTTTATTAAATGAAATGTTCAAAAAAGTCTGTTTTGATGAAGGAATACCTGAACGCAGAACTGAAAGTTTGAGAACGAGCCGATTCTATAAAGAGCAGGAGAAGAGCATTCCAGGCAGAAGAAGTAAGAAATACAAAGGTCTCAAATTTACAAAGGCTTTTGTGCTCAAGGACCAGAAACAAGACCAATGTAGTTAGCATTTGAATAAGGGAGACAACATTATCAGATTAGGATGGAGAGATAGGCAAGGACTGAATTTTGCAGGGCATCAACAATTCAAAAGGAAAACATTCAATTTTCTTCCATGTATAATGGAGACCATATGAAGAATTTTAAGCAGGAAAATGATACGGTCTAAATTATGGATTTGAATGATTATTCAAGCTTTCAGGTGAAGATCAGATTTGTAAGGTGGGCAAAATGGAATCAGAGAGACCAGTTAGGAAGTTCTTGCAAGGTTTCAAATAATGTTGATGGTGACTTGGTAGCAGAAGAGAAAGAAAAAGTGGATTGATACGCGATATACCTTAAAGGTGTTGGAAAATACCAAATTCAGAAGTGTTGAATGTGGAATGTCAATGAAAAAGGAAGTAATCGTTAATGAATATTGTGTAATAAATAATTTAACCTAGTGCAAAGAGAGGTCCAGCTTTTGCCCTCAGTTTCTGGAGGGTATCTGTAAGCCCTAGGAATATCATGCCTGGTAAGTGTCTTAGTTTGCCTGGGGTGGGGATATGCATCATGTGATATTGGCTTGACCACCTGAGAGGTTGGAAACTGAGTTCAGCCAGGTGGGTAGTTAACACTGCCTACATGATGGAACCTAAATAAAGACTCTGGACACCAAAGTTCAGGTAAGCTTCCATGGTTGGGAATTTTTCTTGACTATTGTCATGTATCAATACTGGGAAAATCATGCTGTCCTGACTCCATGGGGGGAGAACTACAGAAGCTTCACATTTGGAACTTTTCCTGAACTCTGCCCTATGCACTTCTTCCCTTGATTGGCTTTAATCTTTCATAAAGTGTAACCATGAGTATAACTGCTTTCAGTGAGTTCTGTGAGTCCTACCAAATAGTCAAAGTTTGAGACAATACTGGGGACCCAGAACTTGCAATTGGTGTAATCAGAAATAAGGGCAGTTAGTGTGAACTGTGCCCCACTAACTTCAAAACTGGGTAATTTTCACAAGTATTAAGCTTTTACTTTGAGTAATTTGTGGCATGAAAGTGTCATAATATTAAAGAAAGATTTGGGGAGTAAAGTTTGGGGGAAATGGGATTTAAGAACCTAATCTGTACATATTAAGTGTGAGGTGCCTATTAGTTATCCATAGAACATATCCGGGCAGAATTGATCTTTAGTTTTGTAGTTTAAGATCTGACAACAAGAGATAAAAGAGAGGCAGGATTGTGCTAATAATAGTCCTAGTTTGCCTTTCCAGAGTCTCTCTACAGTCCTCTCTGAAGTACTTTTCTGGACAAACCATTGAAGAGTGAATGTCAGCAGCTTACCTAGAGAGGTTTCAGATGAGGGCACATTTGGGATTTCAAAGTATAATTTCATTACTGTTACATGATTACCAGGGTCCTCTGACAATTTGATTAGTTTTCCTAATCACCAATAGACCTTCAGATTCAACTGGTAAATAACTAAATCTATTTAAAAGTCTAAAGTGCTGATAAAACTTAATTTCCACTGTTGTCTGTGCTTTTGTACAAGTACGATTCTATTTTCTGTGCTAGTTAGGATTTGTGATGGATAATATGCAAAGACAGAACAAAATGAAAAACAAGCAAATAAAACATTATTAGTAGTTTACAGAAGAATTTGTTGTCCAGGTCATACAACTTGCCTCTTTTCTTAAAAGCATTCTGGCCAATTGGAAGAGCATAAACATTTATATATAACTGTAACAAAAGATCAAAATATAAACATTATTGCAGGTAAAGCTGGGTGGGAGAAAACAGCAGAGCCTTCTACATATTTTTTTTAGAACTGAGACCTTGGAACCAACTCGTCCTGACTTATCCTTCTTATTGCAGGTAAAATAGTTGAAGAAATCTGAGCGTAGACTGTGCCTGTGGGTTCAATACAAGGATAATGGCCACATTTCAAAGTACCACAACTACTTGGTCTGGTCCATTGAGTGTGAGCTTCTCCCAAGTCTCTAGAATCTGTTCCTTGGTCCTCTATCTTTGGAAAGATGTAAATTATTCCCTCTTGATGGGTGTTACAGGAGAGAAACATCGCAAGCATGTTTTGATAAAAATGACCCTTTATGGAAACAGAAAATAAATGTGGTATTCAACCCCAAACTAATCAGTTAGAATTGACTATTGATCACAACTTCAGATTCCTCACATATAACTTCAGAGTTTTACAGGGATGAAGCATGCACTTGGCTAAAGAAACTGCTAGAAATCATCAATTGTATATACTTCTTTGCCAAAAAACCCTAATTCTTTTTTTTTTTTTTTTTTTAACATGGGCAGGCACCGGGAAACGAACCCAGGTCCTTGGGCATGGCAGGCAAGCACTCTTACCTGCTGAGCCACCGTGGCCCGCCCAAAACCCTAATTCTTAATGACACCAATATAATTATTCCTTTGTTTTACCCATATTACACAGACAACAAGATTGAAATAATGATACCAACCTACCACCAACACTGTAACAGTCCCCCTTATGTGGTTATGACAGCGTCTCAGTACGTGTTGTTTCATTTGTGTGTAGAATGAGAATAATCACAGTTACTCAGGATCCTAGAAGACTGGGGATTTTGGCTTTGAAATGAAATAATGGTGAAGCAATGATCAACAATACCTAAATATTTATCATTGGCTCAAGTGCTTAAAAGAGCTAGTTGGAGAGAGGCATATCATATACTAAGTACCCCGAAATGTTCCTTAGAATGCCAGATAATTTCTCTTAAATATGATTAAGTAGATTTTCACAGTAGCACATAATTTTATGGCTTAGATGTTGTAATACCTAAGTTTTAAAAACTTTTTATGTAATTTATTACATGGTAAATGAACTTTCTATTAGGGCTTTATTTTTTTATTCATTTGAAGTTGCATTAAGCCAAAATATAGTGTTTAATACTAAGAACCATAAAAGAAAATTTAGTTCACCAATTTTGGAAAATTTCTCTCAAGGTAATACCTGCATTACCAGAAAATTTCATCTCAATTTACAAAAGTAATATGCAGCATATTAAATTGTCTCCTGGAAAATTGATTTTTTTCTTGTTCTAAGTTCCCTATTGTTTCTCTTCCATTTTTAAATTTTTTTTATTATATACCACAACCAAGCAGGAGCCTCTCCAGGCACTCAAAGCTGATCCAACACTTGAAAAGCAACCAATGTAACTCATCACATCAACAGACTAAAGATGAAAGTGTATATGATTATATCAATAGATGCAGAAAAAGCAACATGAAAAATACAACACCCATTCAGGAACTCAAGTATTCTATATACCAGCAATGACCAATTGCAATTTGAGATTGAAAACACAACATTTACATTAGCACCTCCAAAAATGAAATAGTGATGTATCAATCTAACAAAATTGATCTATATGAGGGAAACTACAAAATTCTGATGAAAGAAATCAAAGAATATCCAAGTAACTAGAGATATTCCATTCTCATGGATATACATTGTTACGATATCAGTTCTTTCCAACTCGATCCACAGATTCAAGACAACTCCAATCAAAATCCAAGCAGATTATCTTGTAGATATCATCAAACTTATTCTCAACTTTATTTGGAAAGATAGAAGACCCAGAATATTGAAGAATAGAATCAGAGGACTGACACCATCTAACTTCAACATTTAATACAAAGCCAAAGCAATCAAAAGAGTATGGTGCCAGGCGGTGCAACAGTGGCTCACTGGTGGAAAATTCTCTCCTGCCTTGCTAGAGACATGGATTTGATTCCTAGAGCACACCCATGACCAAAAAAAAAAAGTATGGTACCTACAAAAGAGTAGACAAACAGATAAATTGAAACAGTACAGAGAACTTGTTAATAAACCCAGAGAACATAGCCAGCTGACCCCAGACAAAGAAACAAAGGCAATTCAATGGAGAAAGAATGAAAAACAGAGAACAAGGGAAGAGAGGTAGGAGTCATGCCTTAGTTCAATATAAGCTTCATACACTCTGATGGACAAGTTATTCACCACATGGGGCAATGAAAAGTACTTGGAGTGTTTCCAGTGCATTTTGATATTGAGCAGAGGTCTCCCAGTGTACCCACAAAGCAGTCTCTCAACTCACAGGCTATAATGTTTGCCTACCCAGCTGATCTTAAAGAACCCTTCACATATCACACCCCTCCATCAACTTGTCCAGCTGACTGCTTCTCCAAACCTCAACCTCTGTTCTTGTTCGTCTAGACTTCTCTCTTTTTTAATTAGAGAAGTTGTGGGTTTACAGAGCAGTCATGCATAAAACACAAGATTCCATTATACCATCCAATTATTAACATTTTGCAATGGTGTGGAACATTTGTTATAATTGGTGGAAGCACATTTTTATAATTGTACTATAGTCTATGGCTTAATTTAGGATTCGCTGCTTGTGTAGTGTAGTTCCATGGATTGTTTTTTTAAATTTTTATTCTGTTAGCATATATATAACCTAACATTTCCCCTTTTAACCACATTCAGATATAGATTTCACTGCTACTAATTACATTCACAATGTTGTGCTACCATCACTGCCATCTGTTACCAAAACACTTCCATTATTTCAGATAGGAACACTGCACATTTAAAGCCTTAGCTTCCCATTCCTATCCCACCTTGTCCCCTGGTAATCTATATTCTAGACTCTTACTATGTGATTTTGTTTATTCTGATTATTTTGTATCAGTGAGGTCATACAATATTTGTCCTTTCGTGTCTGGCTTATTTCTCTCAACATGCTCTCTTCAGTGTTCTTCCATGTTGTCATATGCATTATGCTGTCACCCCATTTTTATGACTCGGTACTATTGCATTGTATGTAAGTATGACATTTTGTTTATCCATACATAAGTATTTTAAAGTGTGTGTTGGGTCAGTCCTTTAATATCTTCTGGCTTTGTTTTTTTCAAATGTAAAATATGAATAATAATGCCTATTAAAATGTGATTGATTAAGACCTTCATGTAGTGCTTCACACATAATGGTTGTTCAAAAACAACAAGAACTTTAGTTCCTCTTTTTCCCCCTATATGCTTTCTGTACATAAAAGAATGTTTCTACTGGAGACTGAACAATTGCTATTAAGATCAGACAAAATGTGATTTTTAAGTTGAAATTATGTTTTAGCACAAATTTGAAAATAACATATCAAGGGTTTTCCTTTTCTGGTAGTTCACAATATTTCTCTGTTAAGTTAATGTAATCTGACCACCACAAAGGAGCTGATTAATGTTTATGAATAAAATATAATCCAAGATTTTTCTTTTTATGATTATGTAACATTGTTAAAGTATCATGATGCATTTCTCCTCCAATTTACTTCTAGATTTCTGTTTTTTGTTTTGTTTTTGTTTTTGCTTTATCTGAAGCATTGAAAATAAGCCATGGTGAAGGTCAGGGGTAGGAAAATAATTTTATTAGCATAAATGCAACCACTGTATCTAATAAAGAGAAATTTCAGGAAATAAATAACATAATATTTTATTTATTTAATTTATTACTAGATTTTATTTTCATTTTAGTCTCAGATATTACACAGTCCTAAAATCCCTAACAAAGCTTTTATATGTGGCTATGGATGAGTGATTCATAAGGCAAATGATAAATTGAACTTAGTTTGTGACCTGACAGAGATACAACCTCTGCTGTCATTTATTGATATGAACTTCAATGCAGTATCCTCAAATGCCAAAGTGAAAGCTGCTGGGGAAACTAAACAACTCATTAAGGACTGCACTATTACTATAGACCTTACGTAATACTCATCAAAATAAATGAAAATTGGAAGCAACACTTATGATAACCCAGCAGAATTGTGTAGCTATTTTGATAGTAGTTATTTAGTGACTATACTAACCCTTAAGCAGTGTTTCTGATTTATTGTAAGAATCATCTATCAAAAAGAGACAAATGATTTTTTTGAGATTCATATAGAGCCAGAGAAAATTGTTTTTGTTTGCAACTAGTACTGTTCTTCAATTTGAAATGATGAAATGTTCTTTATATCAAAAAAGACTGAACTTTTTTTGGCTGTGGAAATCTAAATTTCTGTACGTAGAAACATTAGATGAAGCACCATTAATATGTTATGATGTTTATGTGGTACCTTGGGGACACATAATGATGTATTTACATTAACTTGGTAATAATTTACAAGAAAATATAATAACTGTCTAATGCAAGTATGACTAGTGACCGGGGCAAATTGAGGAAAATAGATAGGCAGAGAAAAAAATCACAAAATTCTGGTTTTCTCTGTGCTTTTAGTCTTAGAATCATGGCTTCAAAGGGAACTTGTGGATTAACTGATCAGACTCAAGTCTATTATGCATAATTAACTTAAAGTAATTCTTCTGGCTTTAAAGTTTTCTAAAGAGGCCTCTTTTCAAATGCCTTTCAAACTTCTTGTGTAGCTCCCAAGCGCCATGTCATACTTTGCCAGGGTTATTTTAACAAATACTACTGACTGATTGACTTTAACAACAAGAATTTTGTTCACAGTTTTGGGGGCTAGAAATCTAAAATCAAGGTGTCAACATATCATGCTTTCTCCAACGATTGTAATGGTTTAGTGGTGGCCTGCCAACGATCCATTTTTAGTCTCTGCTTTGGTCACATGGTGATATGTCTTTCTGTCTCCTTCTCCTAGACTCTGTCCCAATTCCCCATGCTTGTAAGAACTCCAGTCATATTGGATTAAAGCCCACCTCATCTCACAGGATGCTCAAAGATCCCATTTACTAATAAATGAGTTCACATCAATGAGATCAGGGTTTAGGACTTGAAAAGGTCTTTGTGGAAGACATAATTCAATGTATAATATAACAGGACATTCTTTTGCCAGTATGGCAAGTGGATGATTGGAAAGCTTAACTTTTTCTTGTGCAAAGGAACAATCTTTTCCCCCTCTTTTCTTGTTTTTAGTTTTAGCTTTTACTTTGCAATTTCAAACTTACAAGACAGCTGAAAAAATAATACAACCCCCAACCTCCAAGAAACCCAGATCCAGCAACTTTAACATTTTGCCACCTTTTTCACTTCATTCTGTCTATCTATCTGTCTGTCTATCTGTCTGTCTATCTAGTTAGCTAGCTAGTTACCATCAATCTATTTTATGAATATTTGAGAGCAGATTGCACATATCCTATTCCTTGAACACATAATTTTTCCATGTACATTTTAGATGAAAAAAATTTACCCTCCTTTATTCCTAGTTATTAAGATATTCTTCTAGAGTCCTCAATGATTGGCAAAAAACCATCTAATTCCCCCAATATAACTCTGCATTATCTAGAGATCAAGTATTAGGAGAGAATATCTAGGAGAGCACATTGTCCCGCAAGTGGCCCTTTGCTAGATTGGGGGGGAAATGTCCTATAAGCTTTATAAATAAAATATCTTTTGATTGTCAGTGACAGCATAATTACATTACCTTATCAAAAAGGTAATGGAAATTAAAGCGTTGGTGTTCAGAAATGACTTGGTCCGGGGACTCACAAAATTGAATCAGTTCTCTCTATTCATCTCAGTCTGCTCTTTTCTGTGTTCCGGCCCTATTCTTTCCTAATGAAAACCTTCTTCTATGTGAAAGGCAACGGCTGTTTATGTCTCTGCATTTAGATCACCAGATGAAGGACCCTTGGGGACAGATGGAGTTTTTCCTTCTCACTGCATGAGTATCTGATTATTCTGAGTGAGAGGATTCTGATTAGCCTGGAACAAGCTACTCTTCAAGCATAATCCCTGTGGCAAAGGAGATAGGACCCCTGTGACCATATTAGACAAGCTTGGTCCAGGGAATTGGTGGGAACTGTGACTGGAATCTCCAACAAAACAACCTAGATTAGGTAGGAGCTATTTCCAAAAATAAGAAGGAGGATACTTAGCCTGAAGAAAGGAGAAAGGAAGCTGGGAAGACACAAATGAATTTATGTTACTGCATTTGCTCTTGGGACTGAAATGTATACATAGGGCATTAGGATTCCCTTTCTACAGAGGTGGGAAGAACCCCTAGAGAGGTAAGCTCTCATGCCTACATCTACACACCTAGTAGGTAGAGGAGCTGGTAATTGAATCCAAGAAGTTTTGTCCCCAAACCCATGTTCTTCACCACTGAATTTAGCATGAAAATATCATTTACCTCCAAATTAGGAAACTTGGAGAATAAAATGGGATACTAATGATAATCATACTGAGATCACAGATGTAAATCAGGGCAAAGAGAGACACAGGCTAAACCTAAATACTGTATTACTGGAGACATTCAATTCAGGCATCCTAATGTAATGACCAACATTAGGAATTAGATGATCCCTAATAAGGGAGTTTTATTCACTTATGGAAATCGGTATAATTAAAAAATAAGGAACCATTTGACTGTTCAAATCCAGATATTTTGAAATTTATCCAAACAGACCATTTAGCTCCAACACTACTAACTTTTAGACAATAAACCACAATTTTATTTTAGATTTTTCTGTGTCAAGGGTGGAAAATAAAGTAAGCTACTAATGTGTTTTTCTTTCTTTTTAGTTTCCCCTTCACAAACATGAGTAATAAAATATTTGATTAATGATTAAAGTTTTTAAGAAAAATGGTCAATTCATTTTTTAAAATTAAAAAGAGTTATTCATTTAAAACTTAGTTTCTGCTTTCATTTTCCCTGATTCTTTGTAATTTCACAGTTGAATAATTATATTTTGGTTATATCTTTTCTAAGCCATTTATATCTTCGCCAGTCTCACTGTAGTTAATAACACCTCTGAATGTCAACTGAGCTAAAAATGTCATTAGTGGGCTGATTATCACCTTTTTCAGATCATTAATAACTAGATTAAGACTATTCAGACGACCTGAAACCAACTCCTGGGGCACTTGTCTACAAATGTCCTCCAACTCAGAACATTTCTGTTTATCAACTTTCTAAGTATGGTCTTCCAGTGAATTATTCTCCCTTTGAAATTTTAACTACTTAAAGAATTGTACAAAGCATAATTTCCAATGCTCTAAAGTAAGCTTAAGATATGTAAACAGCTACAATTTTCTAGGCAAGTTTTTTTTAAAATTCTATATTTCCTTAAATATGTTAACTTTCATGATTTTATTATTTCTGTGGAATTAATAGACAAGAAGACAGTTTGTTTGTTAAAGGCATGGCTACAACTCTTCTGCAGAGAATTCTTCCTTATTTCTCATCATCTAATGGAGTTGTGTTTCCTCGTGAAATAATTAGATACCAAAAATCTGCTTAGAGACCATTTTTCAGGTGCACAAGTAGTTCCTGGGTTGTTGGGGCTCTCTACTCTGACTTCCTGTGAAAATTCATAAGCATCCATTCCTCAGCTGTTTGTAATCAAAGTAAATTTGATAAAGATATGCTGTCTAACTGGAGTGAAGAATCCTAGAAAAGGAACTAGCATATGATCAAAATTGCACTGTAGCCTCCTAATATTGAACTTTTATAGGACATAGGTTTCCAAAATAAAAACAGCAGCAAAACTGTTCCCTACATGAATAATTGAAACCTCAGAAAATAAAGTGAAGTTTAAAACATAGAACATTTAAATACAAGCCCTTACAATATATAATTTTTGCAATTTGAGGTACATAATGTTGAGACACTTCTCTTATTGGACATTTATTATTTAGTAATAGGATTAATGTAACAAGATCCAAATAAAAATTACTTAAATTCACAAAAGGTAGGTAAGACTTGTGGAAAGGAATTTTTAAATATTCTTATTTTGAAAACTATCTGAGACTCAATGTCTCTTCTTGGTTCTTTCTATCCTGTTCTATTCTGTTTTGTTTTGTCAAATTGGACCTCACGAATAGAGGTGAGTTATTCATACTTTTCAGTTTGTAGTACATTTTCATTCCTGATGTTTTAGGTAAACTCTCATCTATTTTCCTCCCTCCATCTCATTTTCTTTCTACTTTCTTTCCCTTTACCCAGATTCAGCATTATACGTCTTTAATATGTATCTTTTTTTTGTATGCGTTGTATAAAACGTGCTTTGCTTTTTTTTTTTTTTGAATGGGCAGGTATCGAACCCGGGTCTCCGGAATGGCAGCCGGGAATTCTGCCACTGAGCCACCATCACACTGCTCTACGCATTGTCTTTTATGTGTGCATGTTCTTTATTATTTTTTTGTAAATAGTGTTATGAATGTCATTCGGTTCCTTATTTTTATCACTCCGTTCTAAATATTTTTTTTAAGATTCATTAGATAGCTATGATTAAAAATTCCCCACTATGAATGTGGATAGGTTTTGTTTTCTGTTTTATTTTGCTTTAGAAACTTAGAGACTGTTATTAGATGCATATATATTTAGAATTCTTAGACTTTCTTGGTAAATTGATTTTTAAAACTATTCTAAAATAGCATTATCTGTAATGATAATTTTAATGTAAAGTTTCTTGACGTTTGCATAGTTCAGTCCATTTTATTTTAGTTAGCGTATGCTGGTGTGTCTTTCTTCCTTCCATTTACTTCCAACATTTTAAAGGTTTCTCCAGGTAGAAGATAATCAGATTAAAAAATTATACATCTGAATATTTATCTTTTAGTTGACAAATTTAGTTTATTTATACTTAGTTGATGCATTGGGATTTAAATCTCCCACCTTATTATTTCTTTCCTATGGTCCCACTTGTTATTGTTCCTCTTTTTATCCCATCTTGCCTTTGGGCATTATTGTTTTATTTTTAGTTTTCCATTTTCCACTTTCATGGTTTATTAGTTATGCAATTTTTACTATAGTATTAAAATGATGTGGTTACCATGGAGATTACAAAACACCTTCCTGAATTATTCTAATCTAATGTAAATTAATACTTTTAATACTACCTAGACAAAGCAGGGAACTGAGAACACTTTCACCTGCATTTATCCCTTCTCATGTGTATTTTTATTCCATATAGATGTAAAACCCACAAAGAATGATTATTAATTTATACAGAAAATATTCATTTATATTGATCCATAGATTGATGATTTATCTTGTTCTTTATTTCTTCCTGCATCTCTAAACTACTAACTGGCATCATTTTGTTCCTGCCTGAAAACCCCCCACTTAATGTGGTTCTACTGGTGATAAACTCTCTCAGACTTTGATTGCAAAAATTATCATTTTGCCTTCTGCATTTTGTCAAACTTGTTATTTATGTAGAAAAGTTTAAATGTACTCACAAATTTACCTCCTTCGGTTTACCCTGATCCAAATACCAGACATCTTGTCATTTTATCCAAAAGTATTTCAATATGTTCTCTAAGAGATAATAATTATTTTCTAAAAATATAATCTAATAGTATTATTGCACCCTTAAAATTAATTTTAAAAGAGACCTTGGGTGGTGCAATCGTGGCTCAGTGGCAGAATACTTGCCTGCCAAGCCGGAAACCTGGGTTCGGTTCCTGGTGACTGCCCATGTGAAAAAAAAAAAAAGACCTTAATTTTATATAAACATTTGGTCGTTGTTCAAAGTTCCTCAAATTTTTCATACTTATGTTCTCAACAATGCTATTGGTTGAATCAGGATCAAATGAAGATCCATATATTACAAACTGTTGACAACTATCTTAAGTCACCCTCTATGTATTTTTCTTTCTCTTTCAGTTTATTTGTTGAAGAAACTGGATTATTTCTTCTGTGGCCTTTCACAGTCTAGATTTTGCTAATGGAGTCATTCTGATGTCATTTCACATGTTTATTTCTTCAATTTCCTTGCTTCTTGAATTTCCTATAAATCAATAGTTAGAGCTGGAGACATGATCATTGTTAGGCTTGACTTTTGGTGAGAACACTTCACATGTAGTCTCTATATTTCCATCCAAAGGCAAGAAATTTTTGGTTGTCTCTTTTTGTTATTTTGGCAACAATTGATGATCACTACCTGCAACACAAGTTCATAGTTCTAAGGCCATGAAAATGTCCAAATTAAGGCCAGGCTATGAAAATGCCCAAATTAAGGCACCAACAAGAGGTTACCTTCACTCAAGAAAGGTTGATGAAGTTTGGGTTTCTCTGTCACCTGGAAGAGCACATGACAAAGTCTGCTAGCTTTTTTTTACTGGCTTTTTGTTTCATGAAGCTCCTGGGGCATTTTCCTTCTTCATCCTTAGAGGTCTGGCTGCATGGCCCCTGTTGGTTCTAGTGACTCTTGTTGTTCTGACCTTTATACAAAATGGTTCCCTCTTAAAAGGCTCCAGTAAGCAACCCCACCTCAAATGGGTGGAGACACATCTCCATGGAAACCATCTAATCAGAAGTTACCACCCACAATTTGATAGGTCACATC
The DNA here is from genome assembly GCF_023851605.1 of Tamandua tetradactyla. Lineage (NCBI taxonomy): Eukaryota > Metazoa > Chordata > Mammalia > Pilosa > Myrmecophagidae > Tamandua > Tamandua tetradactyla. The sequence continues at coordinate 43,766,585 of NC_135329.1, read as the reverse complement.
GCTATGGAAACGAGCAAAAATTTCCCACCCAGCAATTCTGAATGAGGATTAAAGAACTTGGCTTTTCTGAAGTACACAACAGATTCAAACTGGCACAGTGGACATTTGAGTCTTTTGCTGTTTATAAACACTGATTCAGTGAGTTAATTTGTATATATATATTTTTTTCTACTTTTGATAACATCTTTGAGCTAGAACCCTAAAAGTGAGATTGCTGGGTCAAGAAACAAATGCATATATAATTTTACCAACTACATTCTCCCCTATAAGGTTTATAATCTTTTGCCTTTCATCAGCAATGTATATACATGCCTATTTTCCTATAACTTCACCAATAGGGTGTGTTGACTCACTTTTGGATTTCTGCTAGTCAGTTGTGAGAGAAATCATGTCTAAACATATTGTTATTTTTATTTATTATGAGTAAGCTTGAGCATTTTTTTACATGGCTAAGAGCCATTTGCATTCCTTTTTTTCTGATGGATTATCAGTTTATAATTCTGTCATATTTTGAAGTCTTTTTCTTCATTTTCAGATTTTTTAATTCTTTACATACTATGTATATCATTTCTTTATTAGTAATATTAAAATATTTTTTCCAGTTTGTAATTTCTTTTACTTTGCTTAGTACTTCTTTACTGCAAGAAAATATTTTTTTCAGTAATTAAATCCATTAATCATTCATTTTATTGCCCCAGTTCATTAATTCTTTCTTATGAAAAATTTTGTCATCTAAAGCTAAAAATTAATTCAAACATGTTTTACTCAATTACTTATATGGTTTCCTTTTTTTTTACACTTACATTTCTGATAACTTTGGAGTTTATCCTTTTGACATTGTGAGAATGGATCTGATTACGTCTTAGTGACATGGCTAATCAGTTATGCCAACATCCCCTATAAAAATATGCATCTTTTTACAACTTACTTGTGATGACTCCTTTATCATATTATATAATTTCCATAAGCAATTTGGTCAATTTCTGTATTTTCTATTGGTCTGTGTATTAGTCAGGGCTCTCCAGGGAAACAGAACCAAATATATGTATTTGTGTGTGTATTGATATATAGATACATTCATAGGTAGATAGATAGATAGATAGATAGATAGATAGATAGATAGATAGATAGATAGGTAGGTAGATAGATAATGAGACTTATTATAGGAATTGGCTCGTGAAAGTGTAGGAATGGGTAAGTTCAAATTCCACAGAGCAGGTCACAGGCTGGGAACTTCAGTGAAGATTCTCAGTAAATTCCCCAGAAGAAGCTGGGTGGCTGAAGTAGAGATGGAAATTCTACTTTATGTCTGCTAATATCACCAGTTCTCCCATTAAGGCCTTCAATTAATTGGATGAAACCTCTCATTGTTGAAGGCAATCTCCCTAGTTGTTTGTAGATCTAATCAGCCAATGACGCAATCAATTTATTATTTAAACCCACAAAATATTCTCACAGTAAAAATCAGGCCAGTGCTTGCTTGACCAAACAACTGGACACTATAACGTGGCAAAGTTGACACGTGAACCTAACCATCACTATTTGTCAAATTATCTTGTGACAATTATTCCACACTGTTTTATTTATAAAAGCTTTATATTTTGACATTGTTAAGGTAGGCAAGCTCCACTTCTTTGCTCTTCTTTACAAAGCATCCCCATATATTTTTGCATATTTGTCACTAAAAACACTTTATAATCAGCTTTGAGGGAGGGGGAACTTAGGGAATTTTTATTGGGTTTGCATTATTTTAAAAGTTAATTAGGGAGAAATTTCATCTTTATGATTTCATGTCTTTTAGTTAAAAACATAAAAATTTCCATTTTTTCCATCTCATTTTTGTGATTTTCACGAGTGCTTCATTTATGTTTTGTATATTTCTGTTTAAGTTAAATCCTTTTTCTTTTTTCAGTCTTACATGGTATTTTATTTTTAGTTATCTTTTAACTAATTTTTATTTGTAAATATGGAAGTTATTGAAGAACAATGATGTCATAACTTGATGCTTCATTACATTATTTTCTTGATTATAGTAATTTCACACTATTCTTTTGCAATGCATAATACTTCCAACATAGTAATAAATAATGTGAAACCAATGGCCATTCTTGTCTTCTCCCCAGCTTTGCAAGAAAGCTAGTGTTTCTACATTAAGTATAATTCTGGTTAAGGTATAGATTATATTGCTAGTTCTCAAATGTTTGATCTCACTTTACACTTTAAAAACTTTTTGAGGTCCACAAAGAGATTTTGCTTATATGGATCACATCTCTTGATAGTTGCCATATCAGAAATTAAAGCTGATAATTTAAAATTATGTATTTATTAAGGAATTAAAATTTTAAAACAACAATAATAAACCCATTGTCTGTTAACAGAATTCATGTTTTGTATTTAAATAATTATATTTTCAAAAAATATGAAAAAGAATGACATTATTATACTATTTATAATAATAATATAATATATTATTATATTAATTTCTGACAAAAGAAAACAGAATTTTCAAACATTTTCCAACCAATCGTGGACATTCTTTCTTGATAAGACACCAAAATTCAACAAACGTTAGTTTCATGAAAGTTAGTTGCAACACGGAATCTGAAACCAGCTCAGTGAATATTTCATAGCCTGTAATGTTAAAATCTCTTGTTCTAGCTTGCAGTTTAAGTGGATCTTTGCCTATGCATGATTTTGTAATATCATCATTGGTCATTTGAAAAATTTTAGTCCACTAAGTTATGCTGATTCTCCAACTGCTGAAACATTTAATTTTATAATATAAATAAATATCACCAATCTTATTCTCAAAGTCTCGATGCATTAGGATGTTTTCTTAGTAGTTGACACCAATTTCCCAAAATTCTAATATTTGCTTGAATTTTTAAATTTTAGCATTGGCAACAAAAACCGTCAGCTATTTTCCTTGAATCTACAGGCTCACTTTATTTATTTTTGATACTGTGTCTATCAAATTCCCAAGTCTTACAAGTAAAATAATGTTCCATGTAAAACAGCAAACAATAACTCAAATGCTTTTCTTTTAGGTAATGTTTTATTTTAGTGTATAACTGAGGTAAATTATGTAGACTTCCCATTTTGCCACACAGAATGCTTTTTATAAAGTTTACCCAAGACTTGTAATAAGATAAAATTAATAGTAAATTGCTTCCTCAAGTACATTCTTAAGTAAAGCTGGCTTTCTTTTTAATACTGTATGTCAACACTGGAGGATATAATAACTAGTACATTTTTATCTACTGCTGTTTTTTATATATTTTTTCTGTCAGGATAAATGTCAAACATGGTGAAAAGGCCAGTTGTCTAAGCATTACTATGGAAATAGTTTGGCCTCAAGGACCCTCCTAAAAGGGTCTGAGGGATCCTCAGGCATCTGTGGACTATAAAAACCACTTTATTAAACATTATTTTGTTAAATAAGTACATTTTCAACATGTTGTAAGGTTCTGTTTGTAAATATTTTATTAAAAATGTTTGCATCATTATACTAAACAAGAGGAATTTGCCGTGGTCTTAGTATATTCTATATTTTACATAGGAAAGACAACTTGGAGGCTTTCTTTCTTTTCTGTGTTCTACAATACTTTAGGTAGTATTGGTATTATAGAAACTATAAAAATTTGACAGAGGGCAGGCCATGGTGGTTCAGCAGGCTAGAGTTCTCGTCTGCCATGCGAGAGACCCAGGTTCATTCCCAGTGCCTGCCCATGCAAAAAAAAAAAAAAAAAAAGTATAGAATTGCCCTATAAAATGTATTGGGCTTCAGGCTTTTAATAGGAGAGCTCTTTTTATTTCTTTTAAAGCTGTTATTTTAAACTTTTTAATTTTACTATGATCCATTTTGTAAAATGTATTTTCTAGAAATGTCTTCATTTCCCGTAGTGCTTACAATTTACTTGCATAAAGTTGTGCAAAGGGTTCTCTTGGGATTTAAAAATTTCCTTTAGATTTTTTTTTTGGGGGGCAGGCATTGGGAATCGAACCTTCCTTTAGATTTTATGGTCATTTTTTTTTTGTCATTTCTAATTTAATTTAATTATGGGTCTCTTTTTTTTCTTGTAAGTTAGATAGTAAATTTGTCTGTTTTGTTGATTTTTTAAAAAAAGTATGTGTTGGATTTATTTATTTGTTTGTGAATTCTAATTCCTTAATTTTTTCCTTTGTTTTCATTAAGTCCTGACTTTTTGCTTTATTATACTCATTGCTGTCTTTATGGATTAAATTGTGCATTTACTCTTTCCTTTTTCTTTTTATTAAATTGTTTTTAATAAGAAATTTCCTCTGCTAAATGAACGCTTTAAAAGTTTGTGGTAGTTAGGTTCAGGTATCAGCTTGGCCGGGTGAAGGTGCCTAGTTCTGTTGCTGTGGATGTCAGCCAATGGCATGTGAAGCGCAGCTGTCACTGATCACATCTGTGGTGTGTTAGGGGGAGTGCCTGCTGCAATGAATGATGTTTGATTTAATTAGCTGGATGCTTAAATGAGAGAGGTCAATGCAGCATAATAATGGAAGCAGCTCAGCCCAGACCTTTGTAGATGCAGAAAGGAATCACCCCAGGGAAAGTTGTTGGAACCCAGAGGCCTGGAGAGAAGGCCAGCAGAGATCACCCTGTGCCTTCCCATATAAGAAAGAACCTCAGATGAAAGTTAGCTGCCTTTCCTCTGAATAACTATATGTTTTCAACTAAATAAATCCCCTTTTATTAAAAGCCAATCCATCTCTGGTGTGTTGCATTCTGGCAGCTTTGGCAAACTAGAACAAGTTATGTATTTCATAAACATTTAACATTAATTTCAAAATGTTCTAAAATCAAAGCTTTGCTTGTTCTCTGACTTTGTCCCTTTGCTGCTCCTCCCCTGGCCTTAAGACCTGGATTTCTACCAAAGATTTTAGTCCTGTATTCTGTCACTGAATTCTATGGGAACAGCCACTCTTGGAGAGGGAGTGAGAGAAAAGCCAGAGAACAACAATTAACCAGGATTCCTCCACTACAGTTGGATCACAGGGGCCCTTTTCCCTGGTTCCTCTGGCTGGAGAGAAGAATTTTCTCTTGGAGCTGTATGTGCTTGTGCCCCTACTATTGCTTTTGCCATCGTGCACCTCATTAAAAGAGAGAAAACTTAGTAAAGTAGAAAAAAAATCTAGGGATCCTTCTTCCTCATTCACTCACTAGAATGACCTGCTGCCCACCTGATTTCTGTTAATTGAGGAGTCACAATCTATTCTGCATCCTTGGGGGCTGCAACACCTTACTCAAATCTAAGCCATCCTCATGTCTGGAGAACACTTATTTTTTGTGTTTATGCAGTTTTATAGAAGGCCTTTTTTTAGAAGACTCATTTCCCCTTATTTAGATGTGTCTGCAGCGAGTTCCATAATTAAACTTTGAAAGTTCCCCCTCATTTCCATGGACATAAATGCCTTAAGAGGATGCAGCTGTATCATTCTTGGCATCTTTCAAAGAAAATACACAGATTAGAAAGTGTAGAAAGTAAGGCTGAATGCTTTCAGCAGTCACTCCGAACTTTGCCCACCCACCCCCTACACTTTTGCTTTCTCCAGATTGATGACGGTGAACTTTCCCAATATGAGAGGGAAAACGTCTGTGCTAAAGACCAGAACCTTCTCCTTCAGTGATTCATGATGTGGTGATCTGACATTTAGCACAGTGGGATTGTCCTGGGTCCTAAGGGGTATCAAAGACATAAACACTTTGTTTTACTCATTAGTAGGTTGGTTTTAGCAATTTCAATTTATTCTTTATGAATGGATAAATTACTGGCTGTAGGGCACAAGCCATTTTTGTTACAGCATTCTTGAGCCTACTAAAGACACACATTTCTGTTTATTCAGGCCACATGCCCAATAGCCCTGGTCGCCACGGGAGATGGGCAACAGTAAAATATAGTTGCAGTAATTAAACATACTCTTGCCTTTTTTTTTTTTTTAATATTTGTAAGGTAGCAAACATTATGTATATCAATTTATAGAGCTTACATTCAACATTCCTTCCGGTGAACCAGAGCATTTATTTTTCAATAGAACATGTTTTGAGATAAGATATCAGTTAGATAGTCAAAGTCTTTATAAACGTGCCACAAACTCATAGCGATTTCAGAGTTATTCACGTTTGTCAGATTGATCTCATTTCCTTTAAGATTACCTGGGATACATTATTTAGTAGATGGACACAAAGTCAAACCACCAAGTGAGAAATTTTTGACAAGACATTGGCCTCCGTTGCTGCTTTGCACTGATCTGATGTCAGATGAGGATGAGGAAGTATCTTACTGGAATAAGACCAGAGAAGTGGATTCAATGAGTAGCAGGTTATATATCTTCAGCCCTATCACTTGGCCTGAATGGATGTCTAGGGAGGATCTCCAGAACTTTTCAGATCATGGTAGGTCCAAGTTTAAGTTTGTCCCTGACTTCTACCCCTTTCATTTGGGGATCTCTCCACCATTTGAAAGATCGAATGGGGACAGCAAGTTGCAGTTAACAATATTCAAAATTCTAAAATGAAATATTGTTTATAAACATGTATGCAACAGCTGATGGCATGGGGGATCAAGGAAGGGATGGGACAAGGCACCAGGACTCTGAAATCAGAGCATGTCTGCAGCTGAGTTATGTGTTCTATGAGCCTTTATTTCTCTTGGCCATATGTAAGCCCATGGGATCATCCTTGCCAAGACTTCCACCGATTGGTCTTAGTCAAAGCACCCTGAAACTAGGAACCATGGTCAAAAACATTTTTGCTATCATATAGATGCCCTAATTTCTTCATTTCTAATCCAATAAGATAACCAATGAACCCTTCCCACATGAGCATTCTGGGATATCAAAATATAATCAGTTTTTGCAAATAAATTTTAACCCCCCCAAGACAGAAATAAAATAAAACAAAAATAGCCCACAAGGGAGTTGAATGACTTTTCCTTGTCATGGTAAACTTTCCAGTAATTTTGTAAGAACTCTACATTGTGCCAAATGTTCTTTCCAAAAGTCATTTTCTTAAAAGATCTGCATATAGTACAAAGTTAGACATGATACAAAAGAAATTATACAGAAACAGAAAGAAGAAAAGGAAACCATTTACTTTGAGCAAGCTTTTTGAGAAAGTTCTTAACAGCATTCATTTATAGCATGTTCTCTTTCTGGATCAATGTCTCCTATATCAGAACCAGGCCTGAATAATCTTTGAAATCAGATTCTGTGGAAGAGTATACCTTTAAGAACAAAATTTGGCTATGCTTTATTATGTGAAAGAATAGAATCACCATTTCCCTCACAACAGTGACCTTAGAGCTTTATCAACCCTTTCTATATCTCCTTGCAATATAAGGTTAGGTGCCTTAGAGTAAGGGCACAGCTTTACCCGCCTAGCCCTTACACATGGAGACACAAGAAATAGAAAACCACAGAAAAACTTTGATGAGAGCTTTTCAGTTCATTTTCTTTTAGTAGATTGAAGAATGCTCTATGAAACCTAAAAGACCTAATCATTTACAAATTCCTTCAACAATGTAAGGAAAAAGCTCCCCTTCTATATATTATGCAAACTTCATATCTTTCATTTAAAAGCAACTCTTAAACCTTTCATCAAATGCAAACTTCCTAATAGTTTTCATAAAAGCAGAACATAACATATTTGACAAAGTACAGACCTTAAAAATACAGATGATGATTATTTCCAGAACCATAAGCTCTAGTCTTTTTGGCACAAGGTAACACAATTTCTACCAAACAAAAAAAAAAGTAAAAGAAAAAACACCAGTTGCTCATCTCAGCTTGAGATCTTGTATATGTTAGATTTATGCCCAGTCTTAATTGGTCGTTAGTGGCCATTTTTCTTCAGCAAGTGGTGGCTGAGTATCAAATATACATAAAAAGTTAATAAACACTGTGCTTCGTTTAGCACAACTATCTTTTCTCTATAACGAAAGGGTTCTAAGAGGCTAGAGGTTACTGGTGCAGCACCATTTCCCCAGCTTCCATGCGTTTATACCTGACACATCTCAACTTTCCCTTCAAGACCCATGCATATGCCAACAACTCTGGGAAACCTTCCTTCACACTCTTCTTTCCTCCCTCAGCTCCTGCCAGATTTAGGCTTTATTTTCCACTACTTCCAAATTATATATGAATTGAATTTATAAAATATATGATAATCTATCTTTTTCTGCAGGTTCTAAATCCATCCAGTGAAATGGCATATTAGCCATTTCTCCAGTTTGTAGCATAGTTTTGTACATAGTTATATTCAAGTAATTGCCATTGAATGAAAACTCCCTTATGGAGAGCCTACCATGATAAACTTTATATTTTGATTTTCAGCAAATTAAAATCTGTTTATTTTGATTTTCATCAAATTAAAATCCCCAGGCACACTGCAGAAGTGTAATATAGCCTTCTGAACCTAAAACTCAAAGATAAAAGGAAAGTTGTAAATTAAGTTTGCCCAGGCGTCTCTGAAAAACTGGCAGTTTTTATTTTGTTTTTAGGCAAAAATAGGAAATTCTGACATGGTTCAGTGAGGGTTCATTTTTTTTATATATTTGAACTTAATTTCAGGATAATTGGTTTAATATGTAACAATTAGTCCTCCACGCTACAATACGTGTTTATATTTTGAAGTGAAAAAATACTTTTTATTATCATAAAGACAATTCATGTTCACTATAGAAAATTAAAGATAAATAAAAGTAGTATAAAATCACCCACTTTCTCATTGCCCAAACATAATCATTGTAATGTTTTTGGGAGGTATTCTTTCAGATATTTAAATGTGTGTGCACCATAGTTTTCAAAATAGGATACTATTATAACAATTGTTTTGTATTCTTTTCACTTAGTATATTATGAGCATTATTCCAAGTCAATCTATATTATTATTTTTTTTGCTCTTAAAAAATTCCACCTTGTGAATTTGTCATGATTTATTTATGAATTCTCCTACTAATCTAATCTAATTGGCTTCCATTTTAAAATTCTATAAACACTGCAGTAACAATAATCTTTGAAGACACCTTTGCTTGCTGCTCAATTTTTATTCCGTATAGAAATGTATTGGAGTTAATATAAATAGTTTTAAAAATCATTATTAGTTTATATTTTCAAATTACTCCTCCAAAGTCTTATCTCCTGACACCCACCAATAGCAACATATGATGGTGTTGCTTCTTTACCCTTCACCAACCTAAAGAATTGGCATTAAGCTTATTTTTGTCTATTTGGCTGGAGCAGAGGTTGTTTTAATTTTCTTTTTTTGGAATAAAATGGTAAGAAAACCTTTTTGTACTTTTCTATTGGCTATTGCATTTTATTTAATAGTAATAACAACAGTAATAATGTCTTTGTTGAGGAAAATGCTATATGGGGCCACTTGGAATAGAAGATGATGTCCCAGGATTCCAATATTAATTGGAACCAAAAGATCATAAAGTTAGGTTCAAACGCTCTTCATAAGTAAAGGAGATAAATTTGGTTTTTCTTCCTAGGAAGGGGAGAAAGAATATGAGCCAGCGATTTGGTGTGAGGCAGGGATAAAACAGCCAATAAAAATTTCAGTGGTGGAGTAACCTATGTGTAGTTTAAGAGTACAGTTAGTTATCCAGTGTTCAATTTGGAGTTGTGGGTTTGCCTTGGCATGCAAATCCTATTAAACTCCACAAATATTCATTAAAATCAAATACACGACAGGAATACCTGCATGCATGTATGTGTAAAAAAGTAGAAAATGCTTCTACTCCTTAGCTGACACAAAACAGTTAGTTTCTAAATATGAGAAAATTCAGAAGTAATGAAAATCTGTAGTTAGACATGACATATAACCTCACAAGGAAATCACAAAAATTTGGGAGAGGACTTTGCGTCTTCCTGGTACTAAAACTGGTCTGATTTCAATTTCAAGAGTTCAAAAGATCTTCAATGATATATGAACTGTCAGTAGTAACTATTTTATATTTAGTGATTTCTATGCTAAGCTACTATATGAATTTATATGAATTATTTCATTTATTTTTGCCAACACTTCTAAAATTAAGTATCATTACTTTTCTCTCATATATGAAGAAACAGGAATAGAGAGAGTAAGCGAACTGCTAAAGGTTATAGTTGGTGTATTAACTGATGTTCTCTAGAGAAACAGAACCAATGAGAGATATTTATAAATATGAGATTTTATAAAAGTCTCTCATGCAACTGTGGGGATGCATGAATTCAAGTTCTGTAGGGCAGGCTGCTAGCTGGCAACTCCAATGAAGGTCGTCGATGAACTCTCCAGGAGAGCTGGCTGAAGAAAAACGTGAAAGTTTTCTTTTCTCCCTTAAATGTCTTCAAATGATTGGATTTAATCTAACTGATTGGATTCTCTCATTATGGAAGCCAAGCCCTCAGTTGTTCATAGGTGTGATCAACCACAGATGCAATCAACTGACTGGTGATTTAATAAACAAGCCTTCTGATTTATTAACCAATCCCCAAATGTCCTTGCAGCAATATTAGGCCAGTCCTTGCTTGACCAAACAACTGGCCACCAACACCTTGGCAAGTTGACACATGAACATAAACATCACAGTTGGTAAGTGACTAACTGAATGTCCAGATTCTACAAGTTGCTCCTAAATACTGTGCTTTCCACCTTCTCATAAGAACAGCTTATTTATATCTTATTGCATCTTTTAACTGGTTACTCTTTCATTTATTACTGACTTTAGAAGTAATGTAAGCATTAAATGTATTAAATACTTATAATAGATTGTGCATATTTTTTCTTTTTTAATGTTTATGGAACTTTTGATGCTGGCAGACAGATCCTAGAGTGGTACACACTTCCCCTCAAATTCCTGAGTCCATACTCAGGAGAAATAATTTCCACCCCTTGAGGAAGGGCAAAACATTTTGCCTTGCTTTTAATTGATAGTATGAGGTAAAGGTGATAGATGTCACTCCCTTGATTAGATTAGATTACATAAAACTCCATCTTAGCAAACTGGAGCAAGAGATTCTTCCTGCTGGCTTGATGAAGTAAGCAACTGTACTAGAAAAGTTCATATGGCAAAGGACTGCAGGCAGTCTCTAGAATTCTAGTGGACTCTGAGGACAGCCTTCAGATAACATCCAGCAAAATAACCAGAACCCTAATTCACATTTTTAAAAAGGAGTGAATACTGCCAACAGCCTTAATTAGCTTGGAAGTGAATTTGTTCCCAGTTGAATCTCCAGGTGAGATGGTAGACCAGCCAGCACTAAATTGCATCCTTATAAAGCCATGAGCAGGAGAACAAGCCAAGAAGTGTCTAGACTCCTGACCAACAGAAACATTAAGATAATAAATATATGTTGTTTTAAGCCACTAAATTTGTGGCATTATTTAGGTAACACAATGCACAAGATACTTAAGGGCATATTGGTGAGCATTTAGTTTTATCAAAAGTGGTAGAAGTGAAGGATGGTAGGAACTGGAAGAGGAATTCACAAGTGCTGAATTAAAAAAAAAAAAAAAGTCAGGTATGAAATTTCTGTCCCAGAACAGCCAGTCTATTCCCATGTCCCGCCCCTTCACTTGGACCCTGGCAGCTTGGGTGTCACTCAGAAGCAGTGACCCGGGACCCTCCCACCACAATGACAAAAGAGGCACTTTCAGGGAGTTAGAAACTCATGTATAATGAGGGGCAGAAGTCTATAGAAGCCCAGGGAAGGGCTTCTAATCCAATCCACCGCATTGGATTGTTACATATAATGGTGTCCCCAAAGGGGGTGGACCATGATAGATCTGTTGGCAAGAACTGTTGTGCCCTCATTCAAAGAGGTTTCTGTTATATGGACAACCTAAACATAAAGTGGACATTTCAGGGTGACCACCCTTTCTGGATAAACCTCATCTGGATCCCCAAGGTGTGATACCCTAACAAGGAAGAAACAGGCAGAGAAACCTCACAGAATAAAAAAGGGGGGAGAGGAAGAGGGGTTAAATTGAATGTCTGTAAGAGAAGACATATCTAGAAACTGAAAGTATAAAAAAAATGGGGCACTGAGTGAGGGAAAAAATTTAAATCATAAGAGCGGGGGAGGAAATTCTTCACAGAAACAAACAGAAAAGATCAAGAATGCTGGAGAAAGAACAGAGGAAAAGAAGTTTTTAACCAGAGGTGAAACAATTTCTATAAAATTTCATATTAAAAACAACATTGCAGGACAGGATCAGATGAAGAAGAGCTGAGTAAACCGCAACAGTTAAACATGGGTTACTCTAAAAGTTTAGAGGTAGGTGGACCAAATGTCAAAGAAGAGCCTTAACACAAAGCCAATCAACAATAAAAACCTAGACAAGAGGGAGAAACAGACATTCAGAGTAAAGCTCATCCAAAGAACTGGATGCCTAGACATCAGCAAAGCATTACAAGCCATACCGAGAAATATGAAGATATGGCTCAGGCAAGGGGACAGATTAAAACTCCAGAGGACTTAGAAGTTGGAACAACTAATCATAGATGTTCAAACAAATCCCCTAAATCAATTCAATGAGATGAAGGAAAATTTGCACAAACATCTAAAGGGTATTAAGAAGGCAATGTGTGAGCATCAAGAGGAATTTGAAAGTATGGAAGAAACATAGAAATTATGAAGATGAAAGACAGAAGAATAGAGATTAAAAATGGACTAAAGGCATATAAGAACTCTGAATAGGTAAGAGAAAGAATTGGTGAACTATAAGACAGGATAATCTAAATCATAGAGTCAGAAGAACAGATATGGAAAAGAATAGAGAAAATTGAATAATGTCTCTGGGATTTGAATGACAGCATGAAGCACACAAACATAGACATCATGGGTTGGGAGTCCCAGAAAGAGAACAGAAAGGAAAAAAGGTAGAGAGAATAGATGAGGAAAAGATGGCCAAATTTCCCAACTCTTATGAAGGACATAAATATACATGCCTAAGAAGCAGAGTGTATGCCACACAGAATAAATACTAATAGACCTACTCTGGCACACACACTGATCACAATGTCAAAGGTCAAAAATAAAGAGAAAATTCTGAGAAGAGGAAGAGAAAGTGATTCACCACCTACAACTAATCCTCAGTAAGAATAAGGGCCAATTTCTCATCAGAAATGAACAAGGCAAGAAGGCAGTAGTATGGTATATTTAATGTATGGAGAGAGAAAAACTATCAACCCAGAGTTCTTTATGCGGCAAAACTGTCTTTCAAAAATAAGGGAAAGTTTAAAATATTCACAGATTAACAAAATTTGAGAGAGTTCACCTACAAGAGGACCCCTACAAGAAATACTAAAGGGAGTTCTGCAGTCTGAAAAGAAAAGACAAGAGATCTTGAGAGACTTGGAGTAGAATGTAGAAATGAAGATCACAGTAGGGTTATTAAGAGGGTATAAAGAGAGAGAAAGATACACTATACCATATAAAAGCAAAGGATAAAATGGTTGAAGTAAGCATTGCATTTACAGTAATAACATTGTATGTTAATGAGTTAACCTCCCAATCAAAAGACATAGATTGGCAAAATGGATAAAAAAAGTATGTGCTCCATCTATATGCTGCTTACAAGAGACACACCTTAGATCTAAAGACACAAATCGGTTGAATGTGAAAGTTCTGAAAAAGATATTCCATGCAATTAGTAACAAAAAAAGTGTCAGTGTAGCTATACTAATATCTGACAAAAGAGAATTTAAGTCAGAAGCTTTATAAGAGACACAGAGAACACTATAAAGACTAATAAAAGGGGCAATCCACCAAAAGGAAATAAATATTCATGCACCTAATCATGGTGTTCTATGAGGCAACCACAGGCAAAACCGAAGGGAGAAACAGAAACCACTACAATAATAGTTGGAGACTTATATGCATCACTCTCATCAATAGATAGAAAATCTAGAAAGAAGATCAGTAAGGAAGCAGAGAACTTGAATAATACGATAAATGAACCAAGTCTAATGGACATGTATGAAACATTGCACCCCAAACAGCAGGATATATGTTCCTATCAAGTGCTCATGGATCATTCTCTAGGTCAGATTACATGTTGGGTCACTAAAGACATCTTAACAAATACAGAGAGATTGAAATTGCACAAAGCATTTTCTCTGACCATAATTGAATTAATCTAGAGATAAAAAATAAGTGAACAACTGAAAAATCTGAAAATAAATGGAAGTTAAATAACTCACTCTTAGACAATAAGTAGGTCAAATTAGAAATCGTAAGGAAAATCAGTAAATATCTTCAGATGAATGAAAATGAGAACACAACAAATTAAAACCTATGGGATGCAGTGAAAACATCCTGAGGGGAAAATTTAGAACTCTTAATGCTTATATTTAAAAAAGAAGAAAGAGTCAAAATCAAAGACTTAGCTAGCTGCCCAACTGGAGGAAATAGAAAACTAACACAAAAGCAAGTTGAAGGAAAAAAAGATAACAAAGATTAGGGCAGACATTAATGAAATTGAGAATAAAAAATAATAGAATTAACAAAACCAAAAGTTAATTTTTGCAAAGGTGAATACATTTGGCATGTCCTTAGCTAGACTGACAGGAAAAAAGAGAAAAGATTAAAGTAATATCAGAAATGAAAGCAGAAATATTTCTCATTACCTCTGACCCTATAGAAATAAAAAGGATCATAAAAGGATACTAGGCACTACATTATAACAACAAATTAGACATGCTAGATGAAATGGAGAAATTCCTGAATTAAACACACAAACAACCTATACTGACCCCAGAAGAAATAGAAGACTTCAACAGGACATTACAAGTAAAGAGAGTGAAACAGTCATCAAAAGCCTCCAAACAAAGAAAAGCCCAGGACCAGATGGCTTCATAGGTGAATTCTACCAATCATTCCAAGAAGAATTATTATCAGTCTTGCTCAAACTCTTCCAGAAAATTGAAGAGGAGAGAGCACTACCAAGCTCATTCTATCAGGTCAACATCACCCTAACAGCAAGGCCAGAAAAAGATACTACAAGAAAAGAGAAGCACAGACCAATTTCTCTTATGAATATAGATGCAAAAATCCTCAACAACATACCTGCAAATTGAATCTAACAGCACATTAAGAGAATTATACACCACGATCAAGTGGGTTTTATCCCACATATGCAAGGATAGTTCAACATAAGAAAATCAATTAATGTAATCCACCACATTAACAAAATGAAGGAGAAAAACCACATGATCTTCTGGATGGATTTCCTAAAGGGATTTTGTAACAAAAGTGAAAAGACAACCTACACGATGGAAGAAAATACTTGGAAACCACATATCTAATAAAGGTTTAATATCAAGACTATATAAAGAAATCCTACAACTCAACAATATAAAGAGAAACAACCCAATTTAAAGATGGACAAAAGACCTGAATAGACATTTCTACAAAGAGGATTTACAAATGGCTAAAAAGCACATGAAAAGATGCTCAACATCATTAGCTATTAGGAAAATGCAAACCCAAACCACAATGATGTATCATTTCATATCCACTAGAATGACTACTATTAAAACAAAACAAAAAACCCCATAAAATTACAAGTGTTGAAGAGGACGTGGAGAAATAGGAATATTCATTCATTGCTGGCGGGAATGTAAAATGGAACAGCTCCTGTGGAAGACTGTTTGGCGGTTTTCGGAAACTAAGTGTAGAATTACCATATGAGCCGGCAATCCCACTATTAGGTATAGACTCAAAAGAGTTGAAAGCAGGGACTCAAATAGATATTTGCACACCAATGTTCAGAGCAGCATTATTTACGATTGCTAAAAGATGAAAGCAACTCATGTCCATCAACAGATGAGTGGATAAACAAAATGCAGTATGTACGTACAATGGAATATTATTCAGCTCTAAAAAGGAATGAAGTCCTGATGCATGCGACATTATGCTGAGTGAAATAATCCAGACACAAAAGGACAAATATTGTTTGATCTCACTGATATGAACTAATTATAAGACACAAATTCATAGAGTTAGAATCTAGAATATATGATACCAGGGGACAGATCAGGGGTAGATAATGGGGAGCTTATGCTTAATTTGTACAGAATTTCTATTTAGGTTGATTGCAAAGATTTGGAAATGTATGATGGTAATGGTAACACATTATTGTGTGTGTAATTAACAACACTGTATACAATTGCAGCTTTAGGGTCATGTGTGTTATGGGAATGAAAATTAGAAGATAAAATATCGGACTGTATAACATAGTGAAACCTATTGTAGATGATGGACTTGGATTAATAGTGTAAAATGCCCTTTCATGAATTGTAACAAATGTATTACACTTATACAAGGTGTTAACAATAGGCTGGTATATGGAAAAAATGCACTTAATATAAATTATGGATTATTGTGAATAGTGCTACTTAATATTCTTTCGTCAATTGTAACTAAGGTACCACACTACTACAAAGTGTCAATAATAAGAGGTATATGGGAATGCTGTATTTTAAAATGATTTTTCTATAAACCTACAATTTATCTAATTAAAAATAATAAAAGGTAATGATAGAGACTAGCATATTAAATTTTTGAACATGTATTAAGGTAAAGAAAGAGAAACAAAACAAAACAAAAATAAGTGTTTAACACTATAAACACATATGGGTTGACATCAGAAAAAATGGAAGAAATAAGGGAATTGACACTGCCAAACCAGGCTTGATGGGAACAAATGTCACAGGGGGATTTTGAGAATGAAATGCTGCTGTGGAAGCTTAACTGCTCAGACTGAATTCCTTCTGTAAATCAAGTTTGTTTGGGGGTAAGAAAAGAGGAGAGCAATGTTAGAAACAAAAATAAATACATAAATTAAAAGATCAACTCAGGAGATGGCACTTCGTATTCAAGAAGTTATGTCTCAGTGTGTTGAGGTAAAGGCCCAATCTCCAAAGATTCCTGGGTTGGAGAGTAACCAACTGAAATCAGATGACTGTTGCTTCAAAGTGTTCAAAATGGCATATATCATCATCATTCATCTCCTACCATGAAGAATTTGAAATATATTTAATCCAGTTGCAACTACTGGAGATGCTACCCATGGACCATAGAAAAAGTCTGGAAATGCTGCAGGCACAGCACCTAGGTTCGGCTGAAGCAGACAGCCTGGATTCTCTTCCCCAGAACTTGGGGAGGTTCAGACAAATGTAACTCAAAATAAGAAGAAAACCTCTTCTGTGTTCACAGACTATAATTTAAAAATGTTCCAGTAGCCAATATCTGACTTACATTTCATGGTTATGGAAAAAAATAAAACTTGCTTAAGTACTTTATGAAGAGAAAAGGATTTACTAAAAGATACTGGAAATTCAAAGGAGAAGTGAGCATGCCGAGTATAAAGTAGGTCCAAATCCAGCGTGCTGGAAAGAAGGAGCAATATGTCTACAACCATTGCCAGACTCTCTAATGTTCTGGGTCACTACTGGCAACAGCAGAGTGGGAATAAGCCACAAACCACTTTTCCCAGGTACTGCATGTACTCAGTAGTGCATCTGAAGATGGAATTACCCCAATATAGAAGGATATGATGGCAACAGCCTAGGAAAGTGGCTACCTTTTTCCTCATAAAGAAATAAGGGGTACTTCTCATAGGAAAAGACACTATTTAAATTTTAATCATCAAGTTCATTGCCAGAAAATTCAAGGAAAATTGTTTTCTCAGAGAATAGTGACCTGGAAACTTGCATTAAAGGCCAGTCAGTAAATAGGATAGTTTTTAAATCCTATAGTCATGTAGTCTTTAAAATCATAATAGTAAGACTAAACTCAACAATACCTACCTGCAAAATATTGAAATACTTGCTAGGAGGTTGGCGGGTTTTTTCAAGGCATTTATGGCTTATAAAAATAAGCAGAAAGCAGACTTTTGACTATCTAGTAGGGCTTTCATCATTTTGAAAAATTCTGACAGGGGATCTCAAAATCTCCAGTAACAGGAACTACTTAGAAATTCTAATGTACTTGGATAGCATCATTGTCTTTGGTAGAAACTTGGAGAATCTCAAGAGACTTCCCAGGCAAATCTGGGTTAAATATCTCTATAGAGTAGGGCCAGTTCTTTCAGGGCTCCATCAAGTAGTTGATGCATTTACTCCCCACCCCCCAGACAAAAAAAAAGTAAGAAAGATGGCCCAATTAGCAGCAAAGACTGGCTCAACAGAAAACCTTCTGTCATTGAGCCTAAGATAAACATGTTAAAACCCCCTATATAATTCCTTTCTGAGATCAGAAGTGACCACTCAGATCATATTTTGAGTATGAAACATGAGCTCCTCATAATGCATAGGTGGAGGCAAGCAAGTGCTGTAAAAATAAGAGCATGGAGAGGGACTGTACTCTATCATAGTGATCAGTTCGTAACTGTAATTGTGCCCTGTTGATTGAAAATGATTTAGAATTAAAACAAACAAGCAAACAAAAACAATGAAAAAGCTCATGTACCATGAAAGTGTGACATTTTTTAAAGATTCAAAATAGATAAATAATTATATAGAAGAAAACCAAGAGGCAATGTTCTCCTGCCTTAAGCTCCACCAAAAGGCACATTTTTCTCCAGGTAGCTGGGAGGAAGGTCTGAGGAAGAGTCCTGTTTAAGTAATAATCCGTCCAATTTTTGTCTTCTACGGGGTGTTGTCAATTTAGACTGCATCCTTCTCAGCATTAGAGCATTAAAAGAATTAAGTCAGAAAAGAGTGACATCGATGTTGCTAATGCACCAATCTGTACTTTAGGGAAAAATCTTTCCCAGGGTTGAAAAATTCTAGGCAGGACTTTAAGATAACAATGACGCTAACCGCTTCTTTCTACTTTCTCCTCTTACCCAGTGTCAACTCTTCACAGGTAATATTTCAATTTCTTTTTAGCGTCTCACTAGCCAAGGCTGCAGGGAATAAATAGCTTATCAACATAACTTTGGTATATTTTTGCTTTGCCAGCTGGGCTCGTATGAATAATGTGACCAGCTGCATGCAAACAATGTGTACAATGCTCAAACTGTGTAAATGAATAAAATGGTGTCAGGACAATATAAGAAGCTCCATTTAGAGGCTCAATATCAGCAGATGTGACACTGATGAGAGTGACAGAAATACAGTATGGGATCAGAGAGGATGGTCTGATACCATCATGATTCTATGGATCTGAGAACAATGACACTGACTTGGTTGACTTTTGCATCTGAAAACATTTACATTAAGTCCCTGGGATAAAGTTGAAGAGAATTGTGTTTGTTTGCTAAAGGAAAAAGTAACCATGGGGCTTTTTTTCTCTTTGTAAATAGATTTTAAGAGTATACCTAGAGAACCATACTAGAATACTGCTAGTCCTTTAGCAAATGATTTTACTTCTTAGCCTGCAGACTTTTAAATCTGTATGATAAAGATAACTCTTGAGTTGACACATTTATGAAATAATCTCTTCTCTTATACGGGAGCCCATATTTGAATATAGCTGTACTAAGAAAAAAATAGGCAAGTAGCATTCTACTAAATTATGTTCGCTGCACTGAAATCATTTGAACTCCTTAAGCCTCAGCTTCATCAATTAAAACCCCATGTAAAGATGATAATGCCTGCACCAAGGGCTGTTGTAAAGATAAAATGTGACAATGTATGGTGCTTTAACTGTAAGCTGTTAAATAAATGCTAGTTTATTATTATATCAGATTACATATAAAGGATTGGAACACTAACTTGAATAAGAGTTTAGAGAGAAGTTGGACAAACTGGTGAGTTTTACACTTCAAAAATTCATTAACAATGTGCCAACTCATTTAGTAATTTATTCTTAACTAAATAATAAATATTTACTTCATTTTTGGAGCTAGGGAGATACCACCAGCCAAGCAGACATGAACTTTTTTCCTCCTGGAGACTGTTTTCAAATAGCCCTAGAAAGCAGCAAGAGGAACACATTCCTTATTTCATTTCACTGGTAATTTTAACTTACTCAATAGCCTATTTTATTCTGTCTCAATGAGAAAAGTAGAGCATTCTAGATTTTAGAATTAAAGCTGCAAATCTCTCTGGCAAGCATTCTGGCCTCTTTGGAATGGACTTTGGCAGCTAGTGAATGAAACATTACTGGAGTAACTTTTTCACACTTATTGAAAAATTGGACAAATGTTATTGCCCATTTGGATCACTTGTACACTGACACATAGTATCTCATATGTTTCTTACACTTATGTTCCTGAAACTAAGTATCCCATATTGCAGAAAGATGCACACGATAGTGGGCCATCTGTTAAAGGGGCATTAACCCCTCACCCATAAACAACCCCCTCCCAAATAGTCTTTGTAACCTCTAAGGAGCAGCAGCGCTATTCAGAGAAATCACGTTCACGCCGTTGATTCAGGCCAAAGGAGAACAGCAGGATGGTCTGCTCGGGACTCTTCGCCCAGGATGATTCAGAATCATCTGCGGTGGCTCACTGGGTTCAGGATAAAGGATGTGGTCATTTCACATGATAGAAATGATTCAATGTCTTCCTCTTTTGTAAGCGCAGTGCAGTCACAGTGGAAAGAAAGTGCATCTATTTATTTCTTGACAAAACCGATCACGTTAATACAATTTTTAAACTTTGAAATTTATCCTTAAAGCAACAGCGGGACCCATTTAGTTTGACTCTCATTTTTGCAGCATGATTTTGCCAAGGATTCCAAACCAGGCAAGCTCCTTGACAGAGACCAGGGGTGGCAATTCAAGCAAGCTACCTTCCTTCTCTGGCCTTCAGTTAACTGAGTTATAAAATAACCGCATGATGTAGTTTGAAAAGATTAATTCCTAAACCTCATTACAAGGGCCTTTTGTACTGACAGCCTATAGAGGAGGCTTCAGTTTGCTGAAAGTGAATCAGTTATATCATGTCACTCTCTTCACCTCCCATTCTTGCTGCTCAGAACAACTGGAAGGCTTTTATCAATCTCAAATTTCCATCTGCTTAACTCTCACCTGTTTTGCACATTTAATCCATCAGCACTTCCAATTGTAAACACTCATGCTGACTCATCACATTATCCCGTCTTTCTATAGGTTCTAATTGACCTTCAAATTTTCCATCATAATGATTTTTCTCATGATAACACAAATTTAAGCTAGCCTACCCCCGCCATGATACACACACAATAGCAAGAAAGCATAGGTGTTGTGAAGTGAGATAGACCGTTAGTGAAACTTTTTTGAATTTTCTAGTAATGAGTTCTTAAATGGGCAACAATGCCTCCTTTCCTGTAGCTGTGAGGTTCAAAATGGTGTAACTTCGGTATAGAGACTTACATAGAACGTCCCACTCAGCAGAGCTGAAGAAATGTAAATTGCCTCCCTCTTTCCTATATTACTCTCTTCTAGAGTAGCCCAGAGGAGTTAGGGCTAAATAATGCGATTTGGATTTGCAGTTGAATTGCTGTGAAAAACAAGCCAAAAGAAATGTTCCTGTTTCTTTAACCGGTGGTGTTTATTTTACGCTATTGCTATATACTCCTTGGGCACTAAGTGAAAATGAGAAACTAGTATCAGAGAGAGTGATTACAGATGAAATGAAAAATAATAGTTTTTCTTTTCTATTGACCACCATAGGATAGCTCTTAAATAGCATCAAATACTTTGCAGGCAATGAAATTAAATTTAGGGATTTGCTGTATTTATCCCTACAGTTTTTTAAAGGAGTTGTTTCAGTGTTCCTGCCTCCCTAGATTTTGTATGCACTTTGCTTAAGTCTGTTATTTAGTTTTGAAGAAGAATTGATGTGCAGAGAGAAGAATGTTGCATTTGGCATCTGCTCAGATTATGATCCTGAATCTCTTATTGGTTGTATGACTTGTTTGAGCCTCAACTGTCTCACCTGAAGAAGAGGAAACATGACGAGCACCTCACACTGCCGTCATGAAGCCCCAGTGCTGTCAGCTTTGCAAGCACTTTGCAATTTACAGGGCCTTACAAATTCAAGATGGTGACATTTTTTTAGTTAGCTCATTTGAGCACACCATTTATAAATGCATTAATTCCATTTTAAAAAGAGCTTCTCTACTGAGATTTACTGTTATCTCGGCATTTTGGATACTCTCAGTTTTTACTAGGTTGGTCACTTGAAATGGGAGCGTGAGATGTTTATGTGGATGGATATTAAAATAATTTGGCCTAAAGGGACACCTGTGGATTTTGGAGAGTTAAAATTAGAGCAAATAAAAACACCCTTGAATGTAAAATGACCTCCAAAACAGAATTTTACTTAATTTTTTACTTTTTCAGGCCCTTTTTGGTCCGTCCTAAGGTCCAGTGGATATATTAATAGATGCTGTTACTTTTCAGATAAATGAATTCCTCTATCTTGCAGTAGATTTAACAAGTTACAAATCACAGAATTATCTATGAATTTGTAAGCAACAGAACTTTCAACAATGCATGGAGGAAAAATAGCATTTCCTATAAGATGATTTCTACCACTAAACCATCAGTCTTTCAGAGGAGAAATAATCCAATTCTGTTTCTGTTACACTTGACAGAGTGTTCTTTGTCATTTTCTTTAATGGAAAGCATCATCTTACTAAAACTGACACAAACTATTCTGCTCTCACCCACCCTCCACAAGTCATGCTTTGCCAAAACTGAACAATAGTGCTCTGTTTCATTCTCCTACTGATCTCATAAGGGAGGTGAGAGATGAGGTCAAGTCTGAATTTTCCAGGTGTTCCTGGGGAATTGCATAAAGGCCAGTGTAGGCCAAGTTAGGTAGAAATGTCTCACAAAATAAATAAACTTGGTAGCATGATACTGCCTCGACACAATAACTACCTTCATGGCAATAGTCCAACACAAAGGAGTGGATTCAATTGGTAATTGGAATATTTTAATATTTAAATTTAAACATTTACATATTAATGTGCAATAAAATAGAAGGACTATTTTATTTACCATAGAGTTAATTTGAGGGATTCCATAGAGAAATTTTGTAGATATCATGATCTTCAGATTTGTAAATAATAAATGTTACGATGTTGCTGTAAATTATGTTTGACATATTGTACAATTTCACCTTTACGAAGTTCTCACAGAGCTCACACGTAAGCTTCTCTGTAAAGCCTTTTCTTTATTTCATGACAGTGCAGTTTCTGACCAGTGTAGATGCTCCTAAGCATTTGTTTTGTGAGTGCAGGTATGAACTGTCAGGTCAGACACGTGACATTCAGTATGCGAAGACAAGATCAAGATCATCTTTCCACACAGCGTCATTCCTTCTTTTTCTCTCCAAGTGCACAGAGCCTTAGAACTTTCTTCTTTCTCCACATAGCACAAATTCCAAGGGTGTTCCCAAACAAAGGATTCACCTTGAAACATAATGGAAAGTATTCATGACAATTGTCCTAATTACATTTTCTCAAATAAGTTCCTAAAGCACCTAGTTGTGTTAAGCACATTTCTTATGCTATCTCGCTTAACCCCATAATGACCCACAATAACTATTATCTACCCATTCCACTGTTGGGGAAACTGAAATCCAGAATTGAAGGGAGCTGTTCAAAGCTGAAAACTCAGGAATGCCCAAGTGGAGATCTGCATCCAGGCAGTCTAAACTCTCTAGCTTAAATTCTTACCTATGAGATTCTGCTGCTTCCCAGTCCCTTCTTTGAGGGCTTAGAGTCTGTGCACAAGACTGGGCTAGTGTTGGTATGTGTTGGGGTGCTTGCACTAAAAGGTAATAGAAAGCTGAAGGTGAGACAGCCATGCTTAGGCCATATCTATGGGTTGCAGAGAAGGCCAGATTGCCATGAGAAAAATGATGAAACAACCACATAGAAAGGAGGCAGAATTAAAGCAGCAAGAAGCTTCAGGGAAGACAGAGAAAGTTCTTACATTCCTGGTCACTTTGCCCTTCTTGCTTGGTTGTTCCCCTGTGCTCTGGGATGCCACTGGATGATTATAACACTGCATCCATCAAATAAATTTTTATTTCTGTTTAACCTTACTATAGCGTATTCCATTCTTGATAAGCAAATATTCCTAACTAAAACACACCATAAAAGTGAAAAAATCTTTGCTTATTTTGCCTGTATTATCCATTTCTCTTTCTAAGTTGCTAAACTCAAGCAACTAAACTGAATATTCTAAATAGTTTTCTCTACTGGCATATTTTTATATCAGGTCTGTGTGGTGCCACAAAACACTTCAAAAGTGAAAAATGGGTACTCACGTTACTTTTTGGTTACTGACCACATCATATCAAGGCTATTTATTTCACTAAGACAAAAGTTTGGTCTAAAGAGCTGAAACCCAGGTGAATACCAGGAAAGGGTATAAGCTTGTGCAAAAAGCTTTTATATTTAATTTGTCTTCACAATATGTCTGTGAGGTATGTGGTATCAGAATTATTATTATTACATTACAAAGTGTAAACAGAGACTTGGAGAGACTAATCCCCTTGTTAAGTTGTACAGCCAGAACTTTCAAAGCAAAATTTGAAAGTGCATGTGCCCCCAAACCCTAAATCTTACCACACCACAAAGCCCTATGACATCTTCTTACAGGAACCAAGTCATACTTACAAAAATTTGTCAAGCAATGACTCTATTGTATTACCTTTGGTACTACTACAGATTTTGAAGTAGAAATTTTCCATATGCCAGATAAAAAAAGTAATAACCTTAATTTAAAAAACAAAATGTACCAGAACTTCAAAAGATTCCCATCAATATTCAAGTATGATTCCTTCAGGATACAACAAAATTACTGATATAAGGAGATGCAGTGAATCATTGAGCTGATTCATCTATTGACTTCAAGTGAAAGCTGGCAACTCGTATTTTAACGTGACATAGGTAAGGCAATATGCTCAGGGATCAAATAGCAACCTCAAATCCAATCATAAATTTTAAAAAAGAAGCCATGACAAATGTGCCCACTGCTTAGTGTGACTATAAGCTATTACTTCCCAATTCAAAAATGGAACAATTCTGACCCCTTTCTGTAGCTGGCTTTGACTCAGACCTCTCCTAGCCTGAACTGATTGCCCACGTGGAGAAGGGCAGAGCTGGGCAGCTTGCTGTCAATTGAGTTTCAAAAAATAACTATGTGTTCCTTTAGGATTTGCTTCTGAACCCAACTGAGTAAATGAGTCACTGCCCTTGATACTTGAAAAATGAAATGCATTTTTTGAAGTCTTGAACAATTTATAAACACAAAGTTCCTTTGTTTCAGCCTAAAATACATACACCATATTTGGTCTCAGCAATTCAATTCTATCATCTTGATTTTTTTTTTTTGTGGTACTAAATGAAATTATTTTATCACACAAGCATTTTAGCTCAAAAATTTTTCCTTGCCTTTGGTGTTTGAGGAAGGCGCAGCTCATTCATATCAAAGGGAAGACAAAGTCTCATAATATTCTGCTTTTCTATGTGTTTCTGTGTGTTCCCTTCTATTTGTAGTCAAGCTTCTTTAATCTTATCCAGCACAGTCTCATTTTTGCTCGTATCACTAGACAACCTGTAGTTCCTGTCTCATTCTTTACTACTCCTTCAATTGAGCTTTTTCTTTTTGTTTCCCCCAAGGATTTGAGTCAGAAATCAGCAATTGTAGAAACAAAATCAATAACTTACATCTCATTGGGATGATCCTAATGATGTAAAAAGCCACCTAGTACTAAACACACACACACACCAAGTTTACAAATAGTGTATCAACACATTGAAAAATAAAACATTTAGAAAACAGCTGAATCTAACTATTAAAATGTCAAACTGGTCCTAGCCATTTAAGTAAAATGCACATAAAATCTCATTCATTCCTTCATTCAGAAAAAAAAATATTTTTGGAACACATTACACCAAGAATATATAATCACAATGCAGTAGGATAAATGCTGTAACAGTAGCATGCACAGGGTTGTATGGGAACACATAGGAGGAGTCTCCCAAAATAAGATGAGGAAAGTCTTCCTAGGACTGAGGTAACTAAGCACAATATAGATAAGATCAGAAGTTTGTCTGAAAACTCCTTTTATTCATGCTAAATAGTGCCATAAGAAAAACCCAGGGATGGGCTCTGTGATAGAATAATCACACATCATACACACACACACACACACACACACACACACACACACACACACACATGCATACACCCACATGCAAAAACCCAAAACTAAATCTCAACCTAAATCCCTAATAGAAACTTTATTGTAATTTACTTTAGTTCTCTGGCCCTTGTACCTCGCTTTGTTTCTCTAGTAGCAGCCAAATTCTCCTTAGACCTTTCAAAATTAGCATACTGATCTACTTGATTGTCTGAAATGAAGTATATAGGAAAACGCAACTGTTTTAGAATCAGAGTGATGGGGGTAGAATACAAGTTTTATCACTCAGAACTCAAGTATTAATTCTCCATTTTCTAACTTGTAAAATGGAAGTAATTACATTTCTTTCCCACCAAAGACCCCCAAGCATACTGCTGAAGTCAAATCATACTGGGTTCACTGGCTTGTTGAAACAAGGGAGATGGTGCACTGTGGAGAGCCATTGTTTATCTCAGTAAGAGGATGTTAGAGCAGAGTATTTGTTTTCTATTGCTGTGTAACTGATTACCAAAAGTTTAGTGCCTTAAAACAGCATGCGCATATGATCTCACAGTTCTGTGCATCCAGGAATAACTTAGCTGTGTCTTTTGCACAGGATATCAGAAGACTGCAATCAAAGGGTCAGTTGGGCTGTGTGGTGGTTTGAAGCTGTTATGAACCCCAGAAAAGGCCATGTTTTAAAAATTCATTCTTGTGGGTACAGACCTACTGTAGGTGGGACCTTTTGTTTAGGTTATTTCAATTGAAATATGACCCACCCCATTTAAGGTGGATCTTAATCCCCTATGGAGTCCTTTTAAGATTATAAAGGACGCTCAGAAAGAACTCAGAGAAGTTCAGAAAAGCCTCAGAGAAGCTGGATATGAAAGAGAAGTTCACAAGAAAAGTCCCAGAGAAGCTAAGAGAAGACTCCATAGAAGCTCAGAGAGGAAGCCTCTGGAAATAGAAGCTGGAAGCGACAAAATCCAGGAGCAAAGGATCAGCAAACTCCATCCATGTGCCTTCCCAAGTGACAGAGGTGTCCCTTGTGCTGGAAGCCTGTCTTCAGAGTCCAGGTATCATCTTGTTGATTCTTTGAGTTGAGACATTTTCATGACCTAAGAACTGTGAATTGAAAGTTAATAATTTCCCATTATTAAAAGCCATTTGATTTTCTCTATTGCATTTTACCAGCTTTAGCAAACCAAAACCAGTTGCCTTTTCATCTGGTGCTCCATCTAGGGAAGAATCCACTTCTAAGCTCATTGAGGGGGTTAGCAGAATCCATTCCATTGTGGCTGTATGAATGAGCACCTTACCTTTTTACTAGCTCTTGGCTTGTTGATTAAATCTAATTGTCATAAACTAAAGCAGATTGAAATCGAAGGTAAATTCAGCACTTGAAAGCAGAGTCAATGTGACTTTTTTTTTTATCTTTTTATCATGTAAAATTGGCAAGATGCCAGTACAACCAATGCACAATACCAGGTTGAGAGCAAACAGCCCATTTAAAGGTACAGGATATGAGTGTCCCTAAAGTCCATTGGCCTCAGTGCCAAAAGAAAGCAGGCAATGCCCTTACAAGAGTTCTCAGTAGCCTGGTTCCACATCTCTGGAGCCAGGTTCTGTGCAGCATCAGAGAGTTTCCACAGCCCATGTTAGGGGGTCATTAAAATGAGACCACCCTAGGGTCAGT